>NC_132809.1:28945102-29545102 GCF_048594095.1 Paramormyrops kingsleyae | reverse complement strand
GTAAATAAACAATTACATGAATTAAAATAGTTACTGCGAAATGATTAACCTATTTTTTTATTTTTTTTTTAGCAATTACTAAATTGAGTCCTCAGCAGTTTGTCTGTCTACAGTGCTTCACTCAGCAACGCAACAGCCTAACTGTGTATGTGAATAACCCTAACTGCACTGCACACAGCCTGCGTATGTGAATAACCCTAACTGCACTGCACACAGCCTGCGTATGTGAATAACCCTAACTGCACTGCACACAGCCTGCGTATGTGAATAACCCTAACTGCACTGCACACAGCCTGCGTATGTGAATAACCCTAACTGCACTGCACACAGCCTGCGTATGTGAATAACCCTAACTGCACTGCACACAGCCTGTGTATGTGAATAACCCTAACTGCACTGCACACAGCCTGTGTATGTGAATAACCCTAACTGCACTGCACACAGCCTGTGTATGTGAATAACCCTAACTGCACTGCACACAGCCTGTGTATGTGAATAACCCTAACTGCACTGCACACAGCCTGTGTATGTGAATAACCCTAACTGCACTGCACACAGCCTGTGTATGTGAATAACCCTAACTGCACTGCACACAGCCTGTGTATGTGAATAACCCTAACTGCACTGCACACAGCCTGTGTATGTGAATAACCCTAACTGCACTGCACACAGCCTGTGTATGTGAATAACCCTAACTGCACTGCACACAGCCTGTGTATGTGAATAACCCTAACTGCACTGCACACAGCCTGTGTATGTGAATAACCCTAACTGCACTGCACACAGCCTGTGTATGTGAATAACCCTAACTGCACTGCACACAGCCTGTGTATGTAAATAACCCTAACTGCACTGCACACAGCTTAACTGCATGGCACACACCCTGTTTATGTGACTCAGTCTAACTTGGTGGGTGTGTTGTGGGAAGTGGTCTCTTCCAGTGTCTGACCACATTTCACATACAGAACCCATTAAGGTTACCATTAATGTTACTAGGTCATCAGGGGATAGATTAACGGGTAGACGGGTAGAACACCATAATGGGACATTTAAGCAGGTTTCAGTGTATATGGGATGTAATCTCTGAGATGCATCTCTGCCCCCCCACCACCTAACTCAATGCCTGCTCTGCTTACCTACCTCATCTGTTTTTATTTTCCTTTGAAAATATCTGCATAAGCTCATTGTATTACAGCTTCATAACAGCGAATGCTAAATGACAATGTAATACAGCCTATTAGTGCCATTGAGTAGCTGAATTCTGTAATGCGGGGGGTTGGGGGGGGGTAGGGAGCTTCACGAGGGAGTCTCCGAGGCGTTGAATTAGATGATTGATCGGATAGAAGTTTTCTGCCGTGGTGGCAAAGATTTTGGCCTGGCAGGCTGCCACGGAGAAACATTACCAACAGAAATACTGCATTTCATTCACCGGTCAATCCATCCAACCATTTTCTGTACTTGCTCAGGGTCATGGGCGTCTAGGAGCCTATGCAGAAAGCTACAGGTGCAATTCTGGGAGTAAACCAGGACAGGGCTCACACACTCACCCATACACCCCTATGGACACCTATGTTGTCTTAATGGTTAGGGAAGCGCACTTGTAATTGAAAGATTGCAGGTTCGAATCCCCGACCGGCAAGGCACCACTGAGGTACCCTGAGCAAGGTACCGCCCCCAAGCACTGCTCCCCGGGCGCTGAATTAGCTGCTCCCTGCATGTCACAAAGAACACATTTCGTTGTTGTGCACTGTGTGCTGTGGTGTGTCAACAATGACAACTAATCACTAAATTCCAATTTAAATTTGGCAAATTCGATTCAATTCAATTTCGGGCCGTGTGGGAAACCTGGAGAACGCAGAGGAAACTCCATGACAACATGGGAAGAATATGCAAATTCAACACACAGAGCCATGGTGGAGACTCGAATGCTGGTCCCAGAGATGGGAGGCAGCAGTGCTAACCGCTGCACCAAAGCACCTGGAATTATAATGCTCTCATACCACGAAAAATAAATACAAACATTACATTAACTGGGGGCGGACCCAAAAGGGAGAGACAGCCATATGCAGAAGAAGCTTCACTGGCACAGTGTTTGATTTGTCACGCAAGAAGCTGTATGTAACTCATAGGCTTTGCAAAGAGGAGGGTGCATTCGGGCAGCTGCACCTTTTTATTGTTAGGGCTGAATGAACACGGCTTGTGAGCTGGAAACCGCCATACAGGGGTGGAATACAGGGGTGCACATTTCAGGACAGGGGGCACGTAAAGCATGGGGAAGAAATGCAGCATGATCTTCCCTCTCAGCACGACCAAAGGAACGATAACTGCATTAATCGTACACCAGTCGGAGATGCACGTAATTCTGCACCACTAACATCCCTGTGATGACCAGGAAGAAAGCATGCATTACAAAGTAGCTAACTGGACAAAGAAAGTACAACAGCTGTATAATCGCAAGGTTGGAAAATGTGAGAGATAAAACCACTAAAGGCTATTTAAATGGGATTAAGATGGGGCATTTTGTGATGCAGTGAAAGTAGCATTACTCATAGCAAACCTGTCTGCATTCAATGAGGTGTCTCCTGACCGAATGAGGAAAAAGATTTGACAACATCAACTCTGACAGTTGTTCTGTCATACAAATCCAAACAGAATGAGGTGGCAAAATCTGGCGCCTAATAGTTAGCCAGAGTGGATAACCAGAGGGCAATCACAGGTGGAGCAGAAGCAAGTCAAAGTAGCGTGCGTGGGTGTGAGCTAGTGTGAGACTGACTACTGGCAGGTAAAGAGAAGCTGACAGCAATTACTCTCTAGGTATTTATGAGTAACACTGACAGATCGGAACATCTAAAGCATTACCTTAATCTGTTATTAAAATCACACGCAATTTAATATGATCACTAGTTTTACAAGCTTCACGGTCATGCTAGATTGCACAGCAAAAATAAAGGTTCAGAGAAAGTTCCTAACTCCTTAAATAGTACACAAAAACTTGCTTAAATGATATGATATTTTTAAACACTGTTACCAAGCCTGGTACAAGCACATGATGGTATTATTGCCACAGCCCCTGAATATATGCAAAAAACAGCTGTTATCTAGAAGTACGGCAAGGCAAAACCTTTAAGTCTGCTAACCATCTACACCATAATTTCATTAACTTGAAAAAAGTCTGATAATTTGCAGAATTAAAGCCTTTCTAAAGCAAGATATTTAAAACAAAGAAATAAATGCAAAATCGAACTGCATTGACACCCACCCCAAAGAGTGATAAAAAAAAAGACAAAAGACTGTAATTATATATAAATAAAGTGAATTCAAAGGCAATACAAACAGGATGGGATCACAGGTTAAAGTGAAATGATGCCAGAATGTGAAGTCTTTCTTGTGGTTAGGAAGAGGCAGCATGCACTGGGCTGCAGGAGAACATTGAGTAACACTGATGGAAAGGTCTAAAGCACACGGTCAAGACAGAGCATCTCCATACTCACATCGATCTCTCCCTCGTCAATCTCGCCATCGTCTTCGTCCTTCTTCTTCTCGCGGAGGAGCTCACGTCGGCTTCTCTCTGATGCCTTAGGCTCCTCAGGATTCCTCGGCTGAGAGTCCTTCTGGGGAGCCATGATAGCGTTCTTCTCCTTCTTCTTCTTCCTCCTGTCGTCCTCTTCATCATCCTCTTCCTCCTCTCCCTCCTCCCCTGCCCCTTTCTCTGCCTCCTCATCCTCGGGCGGGGGTGCGCTCTGCTCCTCGGGAACCTCCTCATCATAGTCCAACTCGTGCTCGTCCAGCTCTCTCGACACAGACGATGACTCGTCCTTCAGGTCACTCACCATGCGCCTTACCACCTCCTCCCCCCTGTCTCCCAGCACCCCCGCTGAGGTCGTACCCATCACCTTCATTCCATCCTCGTCCTCATCATCTTCTTCCTGGTGAGTGGCTGTTATCTCCTCCTCATCCTCGTCATCTTCAGCTGCAGTGAGTGGCTTCTCATGATCTGCCTCAGAATCTAGATAACCAGGACCCTGGCCAATCATGTCCTCCTCTTCGTCATCTTCCTCTTCCTCATCAGCTGAATGGCCAACCCCTCTACACCCCCCAGCTACCACTCCCCTCTGCTCTTCCTGTTCTAGAATGTTCTCCTCCCCATCTTCTCCACCATGCTCCTCATACTCCTGCTCAGACACTCGGGCTCCTTCCTCCAGATCCTCCTCCAGGTCACCCAAATCAGAGTCCCTCCCTCCCTCGTCCTCATCACCATCTTGATCGGAGTCATTCAGAAGATCGCTATCGGAGATCTCCTTCTCTTCCTCCGCAAGGGATTGTGGGGACTGTGTGGGACTTTCAGGAGTATCCATCAGAGGTTATTCTGCAAAGAACATGGCAAGAGACGCTGCATTTTAACAAAGCCCAAGCAGAACATAAACTGGAAACATAACAGTGAAATGCAAAAGAAAATTCAATTTTACATCTGAGCCTTATTTTGCATAGAAATGCAAACAATAAACATGGCAGAAATAAAAACCACGATAATTAAAAGAAGCATCTGTTCTTATAAATACAGAGCCCCAGTATTTAAGTCTAAGTCTAAAGTCTAAGCATTATACTTAATGTCGTGTAACCTTAAGGACCCTAACCCCTTTGCTAAATTTGAGCATATATATGCAGCATGGGAAAACTAATAAGAATAGAATAGAATATTTATTTTATTTGCAGACTCATGGTCTTTATTTACAGACGAATGAATAACCGTCACAACTGACTGCAGCAGTCGAGTACAGTGTTTTTGGCAGCATAACCCCGAGTGCTGCAATATGGGGTTCCCTACCATACCAGCGAAAACTAAAAAAAATAAATAAAATAAATGCCATAAACAGGCACAGGAAATTGGCTTCAAAATCCCAAAAGAATAGCAATATATTAATCTAGAACCGTATTACGACTACTGTAAATCTAACAAACGAATAGTGACATAAATAAATAACTTTTGTTTTACAGTTAACAAGTTTTAATTAATCAATTTGCACCGGAAATGCACTAATAATTACTCATTAGAGTGTGCGTTTCACTTATATTCCTATAAACCACGTTAAATTATGTATTATGTAATGAAAATGAACTAAGCCGTAAGCTAACTAGTTGGCTAAGTTCAGCCGCGTTTAAGGTAAAACCACAACCTCATCAGACTGCACCTTTCCAGCTGAAACACTAACGCCGCCTTCACTTTCCTTTGGCCCCGGCTCGGAAGGCCATACCCCGGCACCAAGTAACCTCCTAAACCGCTAGCAGGTTAGCTGCCGCTCAGCAAGCCGGCTAGCGGCCGCAGGCCCACACACCGTCCTTGCATCGAAGGTACAAGCGCGGCCCGGTAGCTGCCGTCTGCAAGCGCCACATCCACTCAAACATGAAATTAACTTACATTGAGAGGTTAAACGATACATTGCACTTAGAAAAAACGCCTTTCCCCAGCCTTCGTGTGGCACTAGGAGCCACGCTTCCCTCCTCGTTAACAATACGCAGCTAGTAGTTACCTCCTAAAACGGCAAAATACTCGTAATAGAAATCAGGTGGTTAGCTACACATTTCACTTTTACCTTTCCAACCTGAGCGTCTTTGGAGACAGAGCCACGATCTTAGAACTACTCAGGCTCTCCTGTCCGTGTCTGAAAAACTATAATAAATATTAGATTATTGTTATCGTATTTTACCGGAGAGAACATTAAACCCGCACTACACAGTGAGAGCGGCCATTTCCTGACGTCATCAATGTGAGACAGTGCCCAAAGCTCCTGTGGCGTGTTCGTGTCTTCGCAAACTGATTCCAGATCGTATTTATTTACCTCTGTTCCCCCCTGGAACATTATAAACTAAACGATTCAACTGATTCGGGTTCTGAAATTACCGTCTGTCTGTGTTCTGCAGGGACTTAAAGAATGAAAAGGAAAATGGCGTAACAGCCACTAAGGGAAATTTCAGCTTTTAATGGCAATATTAGTAATTGCTTATTTAATAAAGTTATGAGTATTCCTGTGTACCACATGTCATTTACTTTCATGATCACTGCGGACTAATTTTTTGTGTTATTTTAATTATTATTTATTTAAACATTTAAATGCAAAACGAATAAACAAATTTTGAAACTAAATTGCAAATTACTTTTTTTGTGCTTAGAACTTTAGTAATAGCACGTCATGTCTTTACTGCTTTATGACCACCGTGTGTCTCACACTCCTTGGTATATATCTCAACTGCACTTCCAGTAGCTACATCTCTGGCCAGTTTTTTGACATTCTTCATTCTACATTCATTCTTTAGTGACTGACTTTAAAAGTAAATTGAATATCTAGTGTTTTGTATTATAAAAATGAATTTAATTAATGACTACACGCTCCCACACAGACACATTATTTCATACCATTTACGATCGATAGATGGTACTAAAGACAAGGGAATATCATGTTGTTATATAAATTCTGGCCATTGGTTAACGCCATTTGACAATTCAGACCATCAATGCATTAAAAATGGACCTACGATAAGTATTAGTACAACCTATTCAGTCCGATTGAATTGGTTTTGAAGATAACCTTATGCTTAATAGCGCTGCAAAACTTAATGTGGGCTACGTTTGGTAGGCTGTAGCCCAATCACCATACAAAATATCCAACTAGAACAGTGGCAAGTGTACAACAGTGACAATAATAAAGTAGGCTGTATCTAAACTATTTTGGCAATATTTCAATTTCAATGGAAAACACACATAGCTGTGAATAGGCTACATCATCTGTAGATCAATCTAACATTTTTTTCCAGTTTGTCCTTAGTGAAGAAAGTTCAGCTATAAGGCCAGTTGTTTCTCAGCAGATACTTTCTTTTTTGCTATTGATCCAAATCGAAAATGTTTGTCTTATTATGAAAAGCAGGCATATATTCATAATTTCACATATTTCATTTGCGTCAAATGGTATGCAGATGTTGTTTGTTCTAATTTAATTAGCTCCTACGCAAAATTACAGATTACATATCCAAATTATAACAGCTGTGAGATGAGCAAAAAACATCCTTAATCTGAGGAAGTAGACACTGAAAAAAAACACAATCAATAACATTTGAGCGTGTTATCTTTATGTTGTGCTCAAGCTGTCGTTTGATCAGAGAAAACACTGTTGTCGGGTGTGCGTGGGTTGACTGACAGATTAAATTATTAACGAACTGAATGACAGCACAAGGGAGGCTAAAGACCCCGGCGAGGGAGAGACGAAGCAGATGTAGTGCAGCGTGCGAGCTGAGCTTGACGGCTCGGCGCTGATTGCGTTCCAGGGGACGCGCAGGGGACACGCGCATTTGTCCCCAGTCTAACAGTGCGCAAGAACTTCACGATGCCAACGGCAAACCGACACCAAGCGGATAACGACCATTTGAGGCTTAATTGACTTAATGAATGTTTGTCTTGCAACTACCGAGTATGGGTGTCAGGTAAGAAAAATACAAACTATCTATCTATCTGTCTGGTTATTGAGATTTCAAAATGAGCTTTGAAATTGAGTTTTTTTTCCCTCAGTTGTTAGTCTTGGTAATTTATTTTATTTGTAGTCAAGTCAATCTAACATCACATTTAATAAATTTGTTCAAAATAATATTGCCAATGAATGACTCCTATACATCGCTATCATCAATTATATAATACACGGATGCATGTTAAGATTATCATTTTTCATATACTTGCATCAATATTTTGTTTTATTGAGCTAAACATACATATCCACATCGTGCGAGTTAAATTTGAGTATTTTACCTGTCGCTTTTATCCAGCTACATTTAACATTGGCAGACGCAAGTAACTGTATACACGTAGCTCAATCTTAATCTGAAATACAAATAGTTGAAGTCTCATTAATCGTACAAGGCATCACTTCGTTTTATTAGTGGAGTCGACGTTTAAGTAATAACGTTACACAATCCACATTCTTAAAATAAGTTATAACGGAAATCATACTTATTTAAGGTTACTATTCACCTGTTGTGCAGTACATCATTCTCAGGTGTAAATATTGGTTGGAACTGGAAGTAAATACTTCCATTGAGATTATCATGTAGTCTACCATATACTCTATATAATCATGGTATAGGTATAAAATGTCTACAATGAAGAGTGAGGTATTAATCTGGAAAATGAATGAGGAAGTTTATGACTTTAATGAATATCGATGATGAGCGTATTATTCAATTTCCTACCGATGGTAAAAATATAAGTCATCTTACAAAGGTGCATATAGCTAACTAATTGTAGGCTATAAGCATATGTGTTCAGTATCTGATATTAAGGATCACCTCCGCCAATCCTCCGTCTCCAGTTAGGCTAATAATGATACAAAGTGGGTCCGCCTACAAAAGGGGTAGATGGCAAAATTTCCCAGTACTCAAATTTCTTAATGGGATTGCATTTCAAAAAGTACGCATTCAATAAATTATAAAATTAAGTTAACAAAATTTAACGTGGATAACCGCTGGTTTTATCAGAACACCAATGTTGCATTTGGAGTTTTTTAATAGGCTACGCGATATTTATGTTCTAATTAATGAACTAATTGTACGTAGTTCATCATATAAAAGAACATCATCCGAAGTCCACGTACGGTTTTTCCAAAAGCTCCACAATTTCTTGAATGAATAGTGCAAGAAAATGCTTCCCGATAGCATTGCGTGTGTTGATATTGTTTTTATTGTAGAATTCTCCCATTTATCTCTTTCTACGGTCCTGTTCGCTATTTAATATACTTATTAGAGCATAACGGATACCGGATTTGAACGTTTTGAGGTCCGATCCCTCGGGGCTATAGACCCGAGTATTTTAAGCCGAGTCCCGAGTATTCGATACGGATACCAATCTTCCTTCAAAAGCAAAAAAGTCAAGTCCCAGGTAAACTTGACTTAGCCCCAGATCTTTTCAATAGCTAGAAACTCCCCTGATTTGAAAGCCCCCCGGAAATTGTTTTGTTACCGATAGATAAGATATGTAATCAGGTAGTTTAATTAAGATTATTAATCCCCCTGCTTCAGTAAAACCTTTGGAGGGGAAACCTCTACCCCTCCCCTGTCCGGTGAAAACCTGCCCCCCCCTCAACGTCGGCAAAATCTCCCGAGAGGAACCTATCGGTATGGCTGCCTGCAAGACCCCCCACGAAATTTATCTCTTTCTACGGTCCTGTTCGCTATTTCGCTGTTTAATTGCACTGACATGGACGTGGTGGGCGATACAATAGGCGGTAATGTAATGAAGGGCTTCGCTGACTCTAAGTTGCAACTTTTGCGTCATGTGTGATTTAATTATGATTCAGTGGTTAACCTCCAACAGGTACATTTCAATGCCGTCATAACTCACTCAGAATCAATGGATTAATGATTAAAATGTGAAGTTGTGTTTAAGGCACAAAAATGTTTTATGTTTTAAAAATCTAGCGATAATGTGGCGATTATATAGACGGCAGTCCTCCGGAACGGTCTTTTCTGCGGGGTTCTTCATTGTTATGATAATTTTTGGTGGTCACACCTCCTCTTCCATTTCTCCAACTAGTACAGTGTTCTGCATTGTACCGGGTTTTCTTAGAATATGCTCCAAATAAAATTACAGCTTACTCTTGTTTTTTGTACTTCAAGTGACAGTTCAGTTTTGATTTGATTAAGAATCTGTGTGTGTGTGTGTGTGTGTGTGTTTTTCTTGCAGTCCGTCATGTATTTAAAGCCCTCACCATCATTGTTCAGAGGAGTCAACACTCAGGGGTTCCGCTAGAGATTTTGGGCCCCATGAAAGCATGTTATATTGGGCTTCCAACCCAGACCATCATATTATGTTCCAAATTTTTTAGGGCCCCTGTCACTCAGGGGTCCTCGGAATCGTCCTAACTGTAACACCCCCCCCCCCCCCCCCCCCTTTATGGCACCCCCTGTCAACACTCTTCATGTTTTCTTCTTCATTGTCCAGCTTTCAAGTCCATAGAGATACGGAAAATAACATTCTGATTTTTTTTCCCAGAAATATGATATCTGGGAGTGTAGCACAGTAACTTAGCTGTGAGCATTGCAGTGTTAAACCTGCAAGCTTTGGGGGGGGGGGGTTCAGATTCTGGCTGCATGCGTGGGGGTGTGTGCATGTCTGACTGCACGTGATTAGCATGAGGCTGGCATCCCATCCAGGGTGTCCCCAGTCTTGGGGCCCTGCATTGAATAAGCAGCATGGATGGTTAAAAATGTTTCATTAACTAATTATTAATTTAATGTGCCTCTCGGATGTGGGTCTGCAGATAATGCAGTTTTAAGCAGGAATAATTCATTTTGAGTGTTCTCAGCACAGAGGTTTAAATACAAGTTAAAATAAAAATAAGTTTTACAAGTTAAAAAAAAACACAATAGTCTAATCTGTCAACTGAAATGTCAGACTTGATTGAAATCTATTATTATTATTATTATTATTATTATTATTATTATTATTATTATTATTATTATTATGTTGTTGCTGTTGTTTCCATTCGCAATGTATGATTTTCATACCCAGTAGTTTTATTAGAATATGGAAAAAGGAAAAATAAACAATAAATGCTGATGGAAATTTATGAGAACCCAGTGACACGTGGATGAATGGGCTCAGAGCTGGGTACTGTTCTGGTGCCGCCTCAGAGGTGACACAAGCGCTACTTATACATGGATCCAATCAGAGAGAACAGAAGCTTTTCTGCGCTAGTCAATCAGCAGATGCAACCTGGTGGAATAACTAATTAAAATATGTTTACGTATATTTTTTTTGTCCTCAGGAGACGTGTAAAGGCGAACTGTTCTGAGGGGGAGAGAGAGGTTCTGAGCTAAAGTTTACGCCAACGTGAGCTCAGACTTGAAGGCAGTCTCTGCGTTTCAAGTGCCGTTCACTGAAGAGAAGACAGCTGCACCAGGAGCCATCCTTCAAGGAGAAGAAGATCCATCTAAGCATATAGGAGCAACTAAAAAAAAAGAAAGACATCGAGACACATATATACCATGAGCGAGAACTCAAGCTTGAAGATGGACACTCCAACAAACATTTCACTGGTGGGGGAATCAGTCACAGAGTCAATAGAATATAAAACCATCTCCGTTTTCCTGGTCTTACTGGTTTGTGGGGTGGGCATTGTGGGTAATATAATGGTGGTCTTGGTGGTCGTGAATACACGGCACATGCGCACACCCACCAATTGCTACCTGGTGAGTCTGGCTGTAGCTGACCTCACCGTGCTGGTTGCCGCTGGCCTGCCCAACATCTCCGACAGCCTGGTGGGATACTGGATTTATGGCCATGCTGGTTGCCTGGGGATCACCTACTTCCAGTACCTGGGAATCAACGTGTCTTCGTGCTCCATCACTGCCTTCACGGTGGAGAGGTGAGTGGAGTTTCTGATCTCATGTTTGGGGTAGGGTCAAGGGCATAGATTGGGGTATGGATGTCAGGGACATTTTCTACTAGTATTGTGGGAGTACCAAAAGTGTGTAGGGGGGTGGGGGGTGGGGGCTAGTTTGGTTCCTACCAATGTTGAAACGAAACCTACAGCAATGGATGAGGATTAACAGCAAAAGAGGGGTCATCTTAAAATACCCCCATATCAGGAACTAAGCCATATTACAGAACAAGATACAACAAAATGTACAATGTGCTAAAATAAAGAACAGATTAAGCAAACTGAATAGCAAATTAAATACAGACAGAAATTATTAGTGATCGTCTGGTCATCGCTACATGTCTCTGGAGGTCTCCACACCAGGCAGTGACCTGGAACGGACAGCTGGAGATGACTTTATAAAGACACGGGTCGATAGCTTACGGATTTCTTGGCAGTGATGCAAATATGCCTAGAAAATCTTCCAAGGAAACAAAATATCTCCAGGCCAGGCTGAGCAGGGTTAGGGTTAGGTTTAGGGTTAGGTTTAGGTTTAGGTTATCTATGGTACGGCCTACATCACTGCTTCATGTGTCACCTTGCTGATGCTGTGTAGGTCTGCATGACTGTAGCTTTTCAGGCATCATTTTACCATCCATCCATCTTCTAACCACTTATCCTGCACCGTGCACAAAGTTGGCATGTGGGCTGCACATGATGCCAGTGCACCACATGGGCGGGTGTGTTGTTCCTGGGGTCCTTCACCCCCCCCCCACCCCACCCCATTGCAGTGGCTGCTTGTGGCCAGTAGGAGGCTCTTTGCACATGTGTAGTTTAGGTGGCGATAAACACCGCTGCTGCATATTCATTTTGGGTAATAGAGATGCCTATCAGCCTAAGCACATTGGGCTGTATCATAAAGCTGGATTTCTTGCTTAGACAGATAACTTGTCAAATTTAAGGTAGTCTGGCCTAAATGCAGGTGGATGAAGATAAAGTCCATTTAAACTGGGATACCTTAAATCAGACAAGCTATCTGGCTTCATGATAGAGGCCCCACATCTTGGGGGTTATGGGAGGAAAGCCACATGAAAAGGGGAAAACATGCAAACTCATATACACAGCAGAGGTGGGATTGGACCCCCAGCTCTGGAGGTGTGAAGCAGCAGTGCTGGCCGCTGAGCCCACGTCATTTTATGCTCTCGTTTGCTGTTTTACTCTTGCAATATTAGCTCAAAATCCCATTTCACCTATTTGTTAAAGGTACATCGCGATCTGCCACCCGATGAAGGCGCAGACGGTTTGCACCGTGTCCAGAGCAAAGCGGATCATCGCCGGGGTCTGGGCGTTTCCATGCATCTACTGCATGCTCTGGTTCTTCCTGGTGGACATCCAGGAGAACCGGGAGAGGCGTGTGCAGTGTGGCTACCGCGTGTCCCGCGAGCTCTACCTGCCTATCTACCTCATCGACTTTGCCATCTTCTATGTGTTGCCCCTGTTGCTCGCCATCGCCCTCTATGGGCTCATCGCCCGCATCCTCTTCCTCAGCCCACTGCCGCACCACGCCGACGCCACCAGCGCCACCGGCACCACGGTGCGTGGGACCTGCAAGGACACGGCAGAGGGCGGGAAGAAGGGCAGCCGCCCTGGACGCCCCAAAAGCTCCTCCTCCTCCAGGAAGCAGGTATGCAGATAGACATCGACTCATAACTCACAGGACGTGGGCAGATAGATGTTTCCCCAAGCGCCAGTTAAATAGCATGCATTTCGTGCAGCAGAGATTCTGCCAAAAAAAGTCCACATGAATCTGTGTGGTTTGTTTATCCATGTTTGTGAACTTGTTCATCTCAAGACTGCAGCAGGGGTCCGTGTACGGCTTAGTCGGTTTGGTTACTGTGCTTGTGGTCAGACGGTTATCGGTTCAAATCCCAGGGTCGGCAGAGTGATTTCACTGTTGAGTCCCTGAGTAAGGTCCTTAATCTCCAGTATCAGTGTGACTTTACTTTCTCCAATGTCCCTGGATTTATGAACGCATCTGCTAAATATGTTCTGCTACCCTTATCAAAGGCATAAGAGAATACAAACTTCATCAGTATTTAAGGCTCTTTTCTTATAATGGATTGTTCCATGATATCTGATATATGGTTGTCCTTAGTGATTAAATGCCAAAACAGGTCTTTAACAGGGTTAATGCCACAGAAAGTGAAACATAGCAAGTAATGCCGTCATCCCTCCATTTTCGAGCCACTTATCCTGGATGGTTGCCTGGAGACTAACTCAAGCGGCACACAGCATTAGGCTGGGGTCCACCCTAGATGGGGTGCCAGTCCATCACAGGGCACATACATGCACACCACGTTATAGGTGCCAGTCTTGGCATTGCATGTCTTTGGATTGTGAAAGGAAGCCAGTGTAACACAGGAAGGAGATGCAACCTTCATGCACATAGAGCAGTGTTTCTCAACCCAGTCCTCAGCGAACCCCAGCCAGTCCACGTTTTTGCTCCCTCCCAGCTCCCAGCCAATCAGGAGCACCGAATAGCTGGTACAGGTGCGCTGGGAGCTGAGAGGAAGCAAAAACGTGGACTGGCTGGGGTTCGCTGAGGACTGGGTTGAGAAACACTGACATAGAGCAAAGGCAGGTTAGGGCTATAGCCACCGAACTGCTATTGATATTATTTTGCACTCATTACAGCATAGAAGAAATGATATTTTTACAGTTTCTCATCTGCCATTTCCAAAATGATCTATTTAGTCCAGTAATGACTCTTGTTCTTTTGGGGCACTATGCGTTTTTCACCACAGGTTAGCAAGCCAATGCATTGCATCATCCTTTGAAGAAAATGGGGAATGTGAACGGCATTTTTGGGACAGGGGAGGAGAGCCGCAGGTGGCCGTAAGCTAATTTGGCTGGGAGTGCCCCCGACATGCCGCCCCGCTTCGATTCTGCTGGATGGCTTTCCATTTCCCCTCATGGCTCCTGTGAGGGTATTTGGGTTTCAGCCGTTTTACCGTTAGTCACTCAGCTGAAGAAATCATACAAAGCAACTGTTTTTATAACTGGAAGAATTTTGAGTGAAGTACCTTCCTCACCGGTACAACAGCCTTTCCTGGGAATGGAAGTGAGAGATTTATGTCCTTAATGGCATCATTACCTACTACACGTGTATGATTCATTAAATTGCGTTAGAACCTCACTCGTCCGTTTAGAGCACTTTCTGAAAATGATGCTTCCATTTATATGAGGTTCTTAAAAATGCCAAAGGTGCTAAAAGCAGGCTCCTTACATTCCTTTGTCAATGCAGAGAGACCCAGGTGCATCATGGGTAAAGGTTTGGATTGAGTAGTACAAGCATTGTAGACCCCAGGGCTTGTTCACAGGGCAGAGCAGTGACTGTGTGCCTGCAATAATGCTGGCTTATAGTGTATGACCAATGCATCACAGGAAAGAAGCCCGTCGCACTGCATTCTCCAGCCTATTGTATTAGCTATACAGCTGCAAGGGATTTTATTAGCGAAAAACTGGAAAAATTGTCTCTCTGCTTCAGCTCAATTCCCCCATATCTGCAGTAAATGGTGTCACATCCAATTGTTTTGTGCTTACTCCGGAGTGTTTTATAAGACCACTTACACTGGGTTGTTTTTCAGACTGATATTAAAGACTGTTGACATAAGCCATTCAGACTGAATGGGATTGTGCCACACTTAAATTAGCTTGTGCTGTAGATGAACACGTGCTATGTGTTTGTTAATCATTGAGGTGTGTTGGTGATGCTTATGAAACACTAGAGCGAGTTGTGGATTGTAATAGAATGAAATGGATTATTTCTTAAACACTGCATTTTTCTGATGTTGGTGAGACACTGCTGTGTGTTGGCAGTATTCAAAGTCGAGTGTGTTGCTGTTTGTTAAACATCGGAGCGTGCTCAGTGATCATGTTGGTGAAACACTGCAGTGTGTCTTCAGTGTTCAAACAGTGGAGTGTGTTGCTGTTTGTCAAACACTGTTTTTTGACGCTGGAGTACGTTGATATTCATTAAGCGTCGTTTTCAGCAATGTTTGGCAGCCCAGCTCTGTGGGTTGTGGGCACTGTAGCTTCTTGATGGCCTCTCCCGCTTGGACATGCCCACCTCGCACTTGCATTTACTAAGAGGGCACTCAGCGAATGCACGAAGGCTGGGACCTAGACATTCAGTACAGGCTGTGAATAGGAAATCGGACCGTTGGCCTGAAATGTACGGCAATTGCCAATCATCAAGGGTGCCAATCACAGCGGGATTGCATCAACCCTACAAAGGCTTCATCAGGATTGGTATTATGATGAGGCTTCAGCGATTATGTCTTCGCTAAGCACTGATGTGTTGCCTGACAAATAAAACAGTAGTTTGTATGCATCTTACTGGAACAAAAGATGTTCTGCCTGAATGAGAGGCATGCAAAAATACCATACTCTGTAACCAGCACCAAAAATACCATACTCTGTAACCAGCACCAAAAATACTATACTCTGTAACCAGCACCAAAAATACTATACTCTGTAACCAGCACCAAAAATACTATACTCTGTAACCAGCACCAAAAATACCATACTCTGTAACCAGCACCAAAAATACTATACTCTGTAACCAGCACCAAAAATACTATACTCTGTAACCAGCACCAAAAATACCATACTCTGTAACCAGCACCAAAAATACCATACTCTGTAACCAGCACCATACCATACATATGGGAAAGGTTCTGAGTCCACACATGAATAATATGGGGTGCATATGTTGTAGAACTGGCCAGTCACTTAATATGAAGATAGATATGAATATTGTAATTTTTGTATAGATGGCATTGAAATGTTGTGCAGTTTCAGAAAGCTATATTAAAGCAGATGCAGAGCGCCATCTCTGGCTAAGTCTGGTAGAGCCAGCAGACGGGCTGCTACTTAGTTGTGAATAAATAATCCACAATGCAGTTAAGCACAAATGATGAAATATAATTTCTAACATCACAATTCAGGTTTGCTAATTAATATTCCATACTGCTGCCACCAGTAACCCATAATTTAGACTGAATCTTAATGTTCTTGTTTTTTTCATCCCTTATCTCCCAGTGGAGATGTACTGCATTGTAATATACAGAGTGTTGATTGTCTCATTCGGATGGAGATTGACTGAAATAATTGCTCATCTTTGTGGCTGCACCGCAGATAGAATGTCCTTGCACACCCCTGCGCTCGTCATATGTTTCAAAACACTCATCAAATGCAATAAAATAAAAATTGTGAAATAAAAGTAAAGCTGTCAACCACTGCTGTATGGAAAATGCACTGTCTTGAATGCATATATCCAATCTGTGAGCATATGGATTTATGGAATGGTGCTGATGTCCCCAGATACCGAGCAGCCTAGCGACACAAAGGGGGCTGACCTTTGACCTTCGCCCTGCTTCTCCTTATACCAAAGGCCGCAGTTGCCAGTTTACCCTCCTGGTCCTTTAAGGTCCCCCTGGTCCGTTTAGACAAAGAGCCTAAAATAATACCACTGATCTGAAAGTTTCTACAAGGTCCAGTCATCCAAAAGTAAAATGAGTTTTTTTATTCACTGGAAACCCACACCAACTAAATCTAATGTGCTGAGCAATATCAGTGAGTCGTTTATTGTGGCTGTTTATCTTCAGTATATATTCTTTTGAGCTGAAATAATCAGTCTGCATCTTCTTGGATATAGACTTTTCAGATATTAGTATCATTTATAAACTTATTTAAGCCCACAGAGGTATAACACACCATGTGAGGCTGAAATGTTACTCCGTGCTGCAAGCTCGTTATCCCATTTGTCATTAGTTAAACTGCAACTCAAAATTCCTCTTTTGCTCAGTTAGGTGTTTTGGGTGCCCGTTTTACCCTGAAGGTCACTGGAAGTGTTCAGCAGTGATCTATATGCTGTTAACATCGAGCATATCTGACAGCATGTCCATGAGTAGCACAACAGTATGAAGTAGGTTATCCGTATATCTTCATCCCAGGTGGTCAAATGTCAACCAGAATCAAAAGAAGATCAACGGATCCACTTGAAGCAAAGGACAGGGGGTTGTTTTGATTCAGTTGAAGTATTAATTCATTAATCGAATGATTTTTAAAACTGATTTTGGTTGTTTTTATTGTCATCAACTGTAACTGCTTTACTCTAAACCAGTGTTTCCCAAATTGGTTCTCGGGGATCCCCAGCTTACTGGGAGCTCAGAGGGAGTGAAAATGTGGACTGTCCTCAAGGACCGGATTGGGAAAGACTTCTGTACACACCTCCAAAATGACAAACTTCTGGATGTTACTCATGGAAAATCAATACACACACACACATACACGTAACCAATAAAAGTATTTTACTTTACTTTGAAACACCTAAACAAGGAGGAACAAATCAATGAACACAAGACACAGTTGTCATTGCCTATAGACCAGCCTTGGGGATTGTCTTCAGTGTTTATTTATTATGTCTCGGGGGGTGACCTTACATGTGATTTCCTGCAATGTACAACCCAGTACATAGAATTCAATAACTTACAAATTTACTGTCACTCATTGCATGTTTAGTAACAGAGAAAGGCATCAGTTTATGAAACCATTTCAACATTTCATATTTGTCAACCCTGTTTGGAGAGAGATCATAATTATCTTTGGATGAGTCAGGAAGAATCGAACATTTAAAATGTTGTTTTTTTTTTTCTCCCTCAGATGATTGTAGCTCAGTTATTGAGAGTTCAGCACACTTACTTTAGAATTTAAATGAAAGGAGATAATGAGACACTTTGATAGTGAAGCTTATATTTTGTGATGAACTAGAGCTGCAGTTCTTACATTTTCCACCCGACATTAATATGGACCAGTTAACATGGGCCAATTAATATGGACCAATTAACATGGATCAGTTAATGTGGACCAGTTAACATGGACCAGTTAACATGGACCAGTTAACACGGACCAGTTAACATGGACCAGTTAACACGGACCAGTTAACATGGACCAGTTAATATGGACCAGTTAATATGGACCAGTTAACATGGACCAGTTAACATGGACCATATCCCTCTGTCTGCTAAGGTGTATAAGATGGTTGTTATTATTGTATAGGAGATACTACTCACATGCTCAAACGAGAAAAAGTAGTACATTTTAGGTCATCCTCGATAGACTTAAGGTCTCAATTATGTCAGTATGTAGCTTAGAATAGTTTTTCTCAAGTGAGTCCTTGGGGAATCCCAGATGGTCCACGGTACTGATCCCTGGGAACTGGGAGAGAGCAAAAACCTGGGCTGTCTAGGGGTCCCGAGGACTGGCTTGAGAAACGCTGGCTTAGAAGATAACAAGCAGATTCATTATATTTTTTTCAGAGTGCTCCTGAAACATATGTGCACATATGGCAACTTGTGCATGTAATATGTCCACAATTAATACTGAGTCTTGGATCTTGTATGATGTCCAAATCTCGCAGTTCTGTCGGAATATGCTGCTGAAGGTGTTGCATTGCATCATGGGTTATATTTTTCATGCCTGTCTTCTCTGTGTCCCCCCCTCTCTGGCCCCCAGGTGACAAAAGACGACAAATATGCACAGATTTGCCCTCCCCATTTTAAATTTGGCTTCATTCATCCCCTCCCTTAAACATACCATCATATTTAAATGAAGTCATGCCCCCTCACCTCAAACTCTCTTCTACGCCATTGCATATGGCACCGTTTGCATATAATATATGTACAATTAATACTGAGTCTTGCATGATGTCTAAATCTCAGTTGTGTCGAAAGATGCTGCTGAAGGTGTTGCAGTGCATTGTGGGTAATGCCTGCTCTCTGGCCCCCTTCCTGCCCCCAGGTGACAAAAGATGGTAAATATGCATACATATAACAACATGTGCGTATAATATATGTGCAATTAATGTCAAGGCTTGTATGATGTCTGAATCTCACAGTTGTACGTGAAGATGCTGCTGAAGGTGTTGCATTGTGGGTAATGGCTGATCTCTGCCCCCTTCTCCCCACAGGTGACAAAGATGCTTGCTGTGGTGGTCATTCTCTTTGCTCTGCTGTGGATGCCCTACCGCACTCTGGTGCTTGTCAATTCCTTCGTGGCCACGCCCTACTTGGATGCTTGGTTCCTCCTTTTCTGCAGGATCTGCATCTACGCCAACAGCGCCATCAACCCTGTGGTCTACAACCTCATGTCCCAGAAGTTCCGCTCGGCCTTCCGCGGACTCTACCGCTGCCAGGAGCAGGAGGTGCAGCGCCGCACCCTCTCCGTGGTCAACAGCACGGTGCGGGACTCAGCAGACCCAACGCTGGTGGCCGACATGAAGGACAAGAAGCAGTGTGGGGTGGCCAATGAGAATGGGGAGAAGGCAGACATGCGGGACCAGGAGGTGTCCTTCACATGCAAAGGTGATGTGGGGAAAGATGCCCTCACAAGGGAGGTCAAAGCAACACCACAATTCACAAAGGTTAGCAAGCAGGAAGAAATTGGCCAAAGTGTGGTCTAAAAAAACATGTGGACTAAGGCAGCAACCTTCTGCTCAAACTGAACATGTGTTCAGCTGCCCAGTGAAATCAGGGAAGCCTTTGTTGCATAAGGAAGAATGGAAGCTGCTCTATTGTTCACATTCTTTATATTCTGTAATTCTGTATTTTCCACCATGTAATGTTGGAGCTGTAATTAATAAAATTTTCTTATTTCTGTGCATATGAATTGAAAAAAAAATCCTTAATAATCCACCTTAAAGGACAAAAGAAGTATTCTAATGAAGCACCAGGACACTGTCCCCCGAAGTGTGTTTGCACACGATAAGGAACAATAAATTCCCACTGGGAAAAAAATCTGTCATTTCTCACATAAGTGATTTATGAATTTGTACATTATGAATTAATGTTGTTGTCATTTAAAGAACAATAATTTAGCTGTTTGCAAACATAAATGCATGAACAGGCAAAGTTGATTCAGTTGCATGGAACAGTCATAATGTATAAAAACACAGATGGTTGGGACTGGCCTCACTGACTCATTCAGGCTCGTATGAGACTGGCCTCACTGACTCATTCAGGCTCGTATGAGACTGGCCTCACTGACTCATTCAGGCTCGTATGAGACTGGCCTCACTGACTCATTCAGGCTCGTATGAGACTGGCCTCACTGAATCATTCAGGCTCGTATGAGACTGGCCTCACTGACTCATTCAGGCTCGTATGAGACTGGCCTCACTGACTCATTAAGGCTCGTATGAGACTGGCCTCACTGACTCATTCAGGCTCGTATGAGACTGGCCTCACTGACTCATTCAGGCTCGTATGAGACTGGCCTCACTGACTCATTCAGGCTCGTATGAGACTGGCCTCACTGACTCATTCAGGCTCGTATGAGACTGGCCTCACTGAATCATTCAGGCTCGTATGAGACTGGCCTCACTGACTCATTCAGGCTCGTATGAGACTGGCCTCACTGACTCATTAAGGCTCGTATGAGACTGGCCTCACTGACTCATTCAGGCTCGTATGAGACTGGCCTCAAACCTGCACTATGGGGATCCATCCAGTCATTATCGTAATTGCTTTAGATTCTTGTTAAATATATTTTGGATTATATATTTAAATATATTTTGAATCAGTACTGGCAAGAAACTTCTAAACAAATGTTAGATGTTGTGAAGACCATCTTTTTCTGTACAATGGATATTTGTTAATATGGTGTCTTATTTCCTGGATGTTATTCTGTACATGAATATCAACATACTGTAGGATTTTAATAGCTGTGCATTAATTCATTCTTACTCCTCGATCACACTTAATTGTGTGGGAACTATCACGTCATCCAGTCACTTAATTACCATTGCCTCATCGCATTATCACTCAAAGTACCTTTGAATCCATCTCATCTGCTGTTGCACATTTGGTGATACGTGGAACCCATGTCATTTGGGTTCCGCCGAGTTTCAAACACCGATGAGAACACAGCTCAAGTGTGACGGCAGCACACAGCCCATCAGCCATGACAGCTACATCTTTGCAAGGAAGTGCCACGTTATAAGCCAATCCAGTCATCCATCCATACATCTGCTGAAATGCCTCTTTATGACTCAGTAGCTATTCTGAAACCATACTTTAAGCTGTTTCTGTCTGCCTTTTGTTTGACATGTTTACTTTGCCTTCTCTGACCTTTTCCCTTCACCTCTTCCTCCACGCAGTTCGGTCTCTGAGGGCGAGCTCCTTGTTGTGATTCAGCCTCCCTGCTCTGTTGTGGTTGTGACTCTCCAGCGGACCCCTGTACTTTGTCACTATGGATGACAGGTAGCTAACATTGGTGTCTTTGCCACTAGTATGTTTATCTTGAGCATATGCTTAAGGTGGTTTGCAGATGCACTTGTATGTGACAATAAGAAGTCTGTTTTCTTTTACGTGATGCATGCAATATTGACTGTACTATTTATCATATACTGCAAGATTTTGCATTGTTAAAATTTGGTTATATACATATTATATTCTTTGTGTTTCATCTTGAACAGTTGAAAATGTTAATATAGTCAGCTTTGTACATCTGAAGATGATTTTATTCGCTTGGATTTGTGAGCAGGGGTTTTGTCTCAGCACAAAGGATTCTTGAGGGAAGGGATGCAATGGATTCAGCTGTTAAATGTGCACTGTGCTAATTGAGAAATCGGCTTAATGCAGATGAGGCGGAAACTCCTTCGGAGCCCTGCGTACTGTACATCTGCAGCCACTTACAAGAAGTGCAGGAACAGAACAGCCTCTTTTTGAGGTTGCACTTAAATGGCTGAGAGGTAAAACTGTCAGGAGAAACCTCCGGAATATAACGGCAATCTGAAAGGTTCTGTGTTAAGATAATTTCAGGATGGGTGAACCATAACGTTTAAAAATAAAAAAAAAATCAAACAAGTGAACTGAATTTTTGAATATACTGGTTTTTGACAAAAAAACTCTAACACATTTTTCATTTGTGGGCAAGTAATGACGGTTGAACACTACATCTATTCTGCCATTGACTTTCACTGCCTAAATGTTGTAAATAACCTTAAAACACAACTTTCACACTGACCATAAACTGAGCATATTTAGCTCCAACACAGAATCAATACATTCTGGAAGATACAAAGATAGACGTTGAACGAATAATACAGATCTGAAGAAGTGAAGCCATGGACTTGAACTTGCAAGGGGTCTATCTGTTAAGTGGTTACCTTGGTTACAGGTTTTTTTTTATTTTACTACCATGGTTAGACTGGAGAGATGTCGGAAAGGCAGACAATACAGTCACGGAAATGGATTTGTGATGACAGGCAACAGTGTCAGTCCTGCCATTGATAAAACCATTTTCAACAGGCCGTCATTGAAGAAGATCAGAGACCTGACAGAATGAGAGAAGCAGGGCTGTTAGTGAGGGAGGGGGAGGGGGAGGGGGGCCTCACACTCAACTCTGCGAATTTATAGGCTAATTACAGGCGATTAAAATGTAACCTTTTTATTCGTACTTTGCAATGAGTCACATTCATCCTGATCAAAAAAATTACAACTAAACTAAATTACAGAAGAAAACACATCGTTTTAAGTTTCAGATGTAAAAAGCACAAAAAAATACAGGTAAGAAAGATTTGCCGGAAGATAGATGGAGAAAAGCAGAGAGAGCTTCACTCGACTCTGTATCTCCATACGGCTCTGTACTGGATACCACGCAATGCCTGTTACTTCAAAGTGCATAGAATACTTTGTTTTCTTTCAATTATTCCTGCTTCTGATGACTTCAGTATCCCTGCATACCCTCACTCCGAGCTGCTCAGTCCCTGCACCAGCGTCACTCGCTGGAATTGAGAGAGGTGGGCTGTCAACGGCAGATATTGATAAAAGAAATCAGTTAAAAAACACAAAGAAACCTAAAGATCATGAAAGTGCTCACATCGTGCACAGTAATTAAGGATGAAAGGGCTTAGGGAGCAATTATGGTAGTTCTGTTTAAGTTGGGCTCAATACTGTCTAGCTGTGACTGACATTTTAATGGACTGAATCGCTGCGAAGGAGCAGAAGATGCACCTTTAAGATGAATAGTAAAAAGCCTCAGTGAATGCAAGAGCAGCAATGTCTTCTTCATGAAGATGTATAGCACATAGCCGTCTTCCCGCAATTGCGGCCCCGGAGGGCCTGAATCCAACACCGTTTGCAGATCTCCCTGCTCAAACACATCTTAATAAGCTAATTACCAGGTTTATTGGCTGTGTTTGAACTGGGAAACAGTGTTGGATTCTGGCCCTCCAGGACCAGAACTGGGCAACCCTGGCATATACTATACTGTATTTCTAACAACAACCATAAACTAACCAAAGCATAACCAACAAAAAATTAAAAAACAATCCCACATTAATAATGAAAAAAAATCTGAGTGCTCTGTGAAAAATATACATTTGTAGGTACTACTAGTCCTGATTGTTTAAATATTTAATCATTACGGTAATCCTTATTGATTGATAACTGCAGCGCAGTGCCTATTTTTATTCCTTTGCAAACAAGTGGCCATCCAATCGGCCTTCAGGATAGAAATTCAATCAATTCCCAAAATTCCATAGCCCCTGCCAGTCCACGCCCCTTTACCACGCCTCATTATTCCTGTGCTCAGCTCTGTTACCAGGCATCTGACCAGTGCCTGTTAACAGCAAAAAGCCAATACTGCACAGTTCAGCTTTTTATTAAGAGTTCCTTAATTACAGTTACAGTAATCCCGCATTTTACCCTGTGCGGCCCTGCATGAAGCCCCTGCGAGTGGGGACCAGAGTGCGACCAGAGTGGATGGATGGAGAGAAAAAAAATTATTACATGTAAATTATCTTTTATAAATAAAAATTATTTAAAAAAAAACAATAAATAATATTTCAGCATATATATATATATATATATATATATATATATATAATTTTATTTGTTTATTTTCATTCATGAGTCACCTCAGCTGAAAAGGGAGAATGAGAGAGAGAGAGAGAGAGGAAGAGAGAGAGAGGGGGAGTCCTTTATTGATCCCTATAGGACAAATTCTGTTACAACAGCATTAATAGCAACAATGGCAACATATAGCATCTTATGTTTATGAGAAATAAATAAAAGAGAAAAAGTGAAAATGAACAAACAAACAAATAAATAATAAAAAAATAAAGAATAATGTACGAGGACTATCCTGATAATGTGCAAGTATTTTGAGAGTAGAGTGCAAGTATTGTACAAGGATACTTTAGTGGCTTAGAGAGCGACGCTCTCCTTGCCCAGCAATGACTGCTGTACAGTGCAACGCCAGTCTGTAGGAATGATTTCCTGAAGCGTGCTACTGAATATGCTCTGCTGGTTAAGGGGATGTTTGTTATCGTTCATAATGGAGAACAGTTTATTGATTATTCTCCACCACTGACTCCAAATTGTCCAAGGTGAAGCCAAGAATGGAGCCGGTGTTTTTGATTAGCTTATTCAAGTATCGCAAGCTTGATCAGTATCACAAGTGAAATGGAAAACACCTGTTTTATCAATGCAAAACCGAAATATCAGATCTGTCAGCCCATATCACGGAAACAGAATTGATATCCATCAGCCATAATGTGCATAAAAATTCATTAAAAGGCAAATCTCCACCCATCTACCCATCTTCCAACTGAAAATGTCATGTGTATTTTTTTTGTTGCACAAATACATCTCAGTGAATCACGTACAATCTGTCCCAGTCATGTGGTTTGCCTCTTCATCCACGAATTTGTTGAGAGACCCAGCATTTGATTACATATTCATATCTGAACGCTTTCAGCTGCTGGTTGGACCACAGCTGTCTGGTCAGCAGTGCAAATGATGTTTGTGAAGACACAGTGTCATAGGCGATGAGTATGAATCCCAAACAAGACCTCGGATTAGAGTGGATGTGTTTCTGGAAAATTTCATCTGTAGAAGAACTATTATGGTGTTTCCATTACACCACAGACCAGGAGTAGCGATGTCTACCAAGACATTCTGCTAGTTTTTCCGAAAAGGACATTGGATAACAAATGGAGAACCAGGGGAATATAAAGTAATATCAAATATGTCTGGCAGTGTGTGTGTTACCTGACATTAGCTGATAACATTTCCCCTAAGAGCCAACAGAGGGAGATAACATATAAGAGAAGACGAGGTAATTGCCTTTCCGAGTAACAATGGAGGGCCACTGATCTCGTGGCAGCTGGAATCGAGCGATCCATTGGCTGGCTTGTGCCTGCACTCTCTATTTTTATATAATTAGAGAGAAACAAAGTCCTGAAACGGATATACAGCTCACGTGTGCTAATGCCTCTTTGGGGGGTGGAGACCTTGGCACCCAAAAGCATCGTGGACAAAAATCAAACAGGCTGACACATTGCGCCCATCAGTAAGAATGGCCTGTGCCAATGGGCCATAACAGATTAAGCTATTAAGAAGAAGTTACTGGGAAGGAGCTTTTCGTGGCGGTGTAGTAGGGGGGGTGGGTCGCAGCTGGAGTAACAGATGGCGCATGGCGATATTTACTGCTTGAATTTACTGATGTTGTGGGAGTTTATATTATTATAGACCAATCTGAAAAATATGATGATGATGATTATTATTAACAAGAACAACAACAACAACAACAACAACAATAATAATAATAATAATAATAATAATACAATGCCATCGATTTTCCATTTTACAGTTTAGAGACAATGGAGAAAGTCCACACACAGACAGGGTAAGGCGGGTGTTAAAGCTGCAGCTCTGCTGCCTGCTGAGCCTTTATACTATACATTATGCTGAGCCTTTATACTATACATTATGCTGAGCCTTTATACTATACATTATGCTGAGCCTTTATACTATACATTATGCTGAGCCTTTATACTATACATTATGCTGAGCCAGAGATGGGGTCAGGGTGGCCTAGATGGCCGCCATACTGCTGAGCATTGCAGTATAATACCTCTATGCTTTTAGTGCTCTTCAAGTCTTCATTTCCGCCACAAAGAGATGCTTGCCTTCCCATCATTCCTTGCAGTCACGACTCCCCTCTCAGTCTCCTCGCTCTCACAGAGGCGTGTCGAGGCGTTTCAAGAGAATCCCCTTTTAGGGGCTCTACCAAAACCTCCGCCTCACAGGAAGGGATCTGTTTCTCATTTCTAACTCAAAACTGCACCCATCCGACATTACCAGGCCCCTGCCCTTGCAGAGCATTATGGGTAACGAGATGAAATAAGAAGGAGAACGAGACATGCAAACCGGGAAGAGGAATCACGCTTCTCGCTTCCAGCACGATGGCTTTTAAATTGGAAATTATCCCGCCAGCGTCTGTGCGTGGCACGTCCGCCATGGTCCATGTGGCATCCTGTAATTACCTGATCTAGGGGGCGCTCCTCTGACTATAAATACGATAAGCGACGCTTGGCCAGGGATGCTTCTCCAGTTCCGCGTAAGGCCTTCGGAGGATCTGCCGGGAAGCCGGGAACAGCTGGCTGGCGGTCATCCCACCGGGCAGACCCCGTGGAGAGCGCATTACCCACTGCTGGGCGCCACACCTGCCTCAGCGACACCCGCCTCATGCATCCAGCGTCCCAGGGGACATTAATGGAGGCTGAAAGGTACCCTAACACCCTGTGGAGCGCCCAGATGTGACACCGGAGCTGCTGAACAAAAGCCAGGTCTTACCACAAGCGGCAGAGTGACTGCTCATACAAAACAGAAGGACTCCATCTCCAGCTACACGGAGCATGCAGGGGCGCCGCCACAGATTCTGGGCACCATGAAAGCAGATTATATCACAGCCACGGAGCCACACACTACCCCCCCACCCCGTCTATGTATAATCTTACAGTCAACTTTAACAATATACATATACAGAGAAGGATGAATAGCCCAGCTAATGGCATCTATTTATGCGTCCTTGTCTGTTTTGTCTACTATCTGCATCGTCGTAGAATTCATGCACTCTGTGTTCTATGTAATGATCAGGCACAAGAATTTACCACTTGGGATCAAAAGAATCTGTCTGTCTCTCTGTCTGTCTGTCTGTCTACCTGCCTTATTGTCTCTCTCTCTGTCTGCCTGTTTATGTGTCTGCCTGTCTGTTAGTCATTGTATCTGTCTGCTAGTCTGTGTGTCTGTCTGTCGGCCTAGCAGTCTGTCTGTCTTGCTGTTTGACTATCTGTCTGTCTATCTGCCTGTCTGTCTGTAAATTTGTCTGTCTGTCTTGCTGTCTGTGAGCCTGTCTGTCTGTTAGTCTATGTGTCTTGCTGCCTGTGAGTCTATGTCAGTCTGTCTGTCTTCCTGTCTGCCTGTCTACCTATTTCTAGAGACACTTTGACTTCAGAGAAAGAGAAAAAAGAGTAATACATTAATTAAGTCTTCCAACCTTTGGAGGCTGTCCCCTTGGGCCCTTTGAAGGCCAGGGGGTCAACATGTCCACTCCTCACATTGTTTTGGGAGCACTTAAGGACAGTCAGGACAAGGCTCCTTAAGGACCATCACCTTCTCATGAAATATTTCGAAGATGACCGCCACCATATGGGTGCCAGAGTTATTCCATGTTAAACGTACCCAGACATCTGATTCGCCAACAGCTGGCTGCCCTATATCCAGAGGCAGTACCCAGTGCGTCAGCCTGAGCCGGCCTCCATACTGAGCCGGCCTCCATACTGAGCCGGCCTCCATACTGAGCCGGCCTCCATACTGAGCCTTGCGCATTAGTCACTATGTTAATCTCCATTGCTGCCCTGGACAATAAAAGCTTTGGATTCCCTGACCATAGTGTGTAACAGTCAGGTCCTGATTGGCTGTGCTCTCACCGTCACAGTCCTGACCCAATCCAGTAGGCAGGCCCAGAAAGGGGATCTTGGAGATGGAGGAAATGGTGTTCTGTCTGGCCATGGGGAAGTTTAGGGAGGAACACCTTCTGCTCTATGTATGTCATGCTGATGTCTGTCATTTTGCAGCAGAGCAATGACCTTCTTGGACATTATAACTTGTTCATTTAGCAGCCCCCCCCCCAGGAGCATATAAGATGCTGTGCACAGTGAACCGTCCGAGACAGTGTGAAACTGGGCACTGAAGTTTGGGGGGTGGGCACATGGGGTGTCCAACAGGCCACACTTCTACTAGGTGAGACACCGATATTTAGGTAAGACTCTTTTTACACTCCAAAATTGACACAGGAACGCACTTTAAATACATTGCATGAGGCCTGCCCTAGATCCGCTGGGTATAGAGTCCAAACAGACAGAAACCTAACACGCTGTCTGCAAAGAATTCCTCTCAGGAATCAGGTAAACGCACACGTGTGAATATAAAAACGCAAGGCAGATGTCTCAGCCTAGACTGGCAGCCTAGACCGGAATGATAAAACACTGGCTTTACCATAAATAGGAAGTCTTCAGCTAGGCCATATAAATGTTTAATGTCATATGCAAAGTGTTTACCTCAGACGCACAAGTATTGAGCAAGTTTGTTTTGAATAATTGCAGCCAGTCAATTCACAGTCCACAGCTAAGAAAACAGGGGAAAACACATTAAATGAACCTTCTTCCAAAGCATAGTCTTCCCTCCTCCTGCCCCGTAAGTCTCTAAGCATTTGCCGGAGCCGGCTCCATGACAGTAGCATGAAAAGGGATATTGTGCTTAAAACCTGGGGAAGAAAAGGCTCTGTGCTTTGGAAATGAATAACACGGCAGCAGACAGAGGGTTTCGCCCTCACTTCCGTGGTGCTTTCGGCCCGAGAGATTACAGCCCTATCTGCAGGAAGGATAGCCAGGAGCCACATCAGCGACCAGACCGGTTACCATGGCGCAGATAGAATGATCACATCTGCACTTTGTAAATTGGCAGACTGGTCCCTGACAACAATTTAACCGAAACAGCAGTCATTTTACATACAAGAAGGCACACGGGGCAAAACCAGTAAAGACATCAATGACAGAACTGGGGAAAGACTAACAGGGAAGTTCTCAAATACAGAGGACTAATGAAAACAACTCGAGACAGCTGATGACATCGGGATTCCATACGAGGTTAATGAGGGGGTGTGACACACAGGAGGAGTGGCAAGATTGGGACGTGACACACACACAGTGGCTTGCAAAAGTATTCAAGCCTCTTGTGTCACGTCCTACCCATCCAGCCCGCCACATCCCTCCCTGGTCATACCTGGTCCCTGTTAAGTCTTACCTCATGTTCCTGCACTCTTGTTAATCACTACCAGCTACCTCTTGTTTGCTTCTTTTCTAGATGCTGTATATAAGTGCTCCCCAGTCCTGATTTCCCCAGTTCAGTCATTCCTGCTTGTCCCCGACTCTTGCTTATGCTACTAAAGTCCCCAGCAAAGGTAGTTATGCATTACAGTCTATACCTGGGTTGTGTGTCCTGTTGTTGTTGTGACCCCTTGAAAGTCATAACGATTGTCTAGAGTATAAAATACATATACAGTGGTACCTCGGTTCTCAAACTTAATCCGTTCCGGACTCTGGATCGAATCCTAAAAAGCTCGAGTTCTGATTTTATTTTTCCCATAAGAAATAATGGAAAGCCTATTAATTGGTTCCCAGCCCTCCAAAATTACACCTAAATATGTTTTTTTTAGCATTTAAACACAAAATTAACAGGATAAAACAAGACGAGCATTTTTTTCTTAATGGCTTCCAAAACGATAAAGATCTTGTTCCAACATTACCCCTGTCCTGCCCCGATCGTCCGCTCCTTCCGTGTGCCACGCCCCCTCGTTAACCTCCTGTGGGATCCCCATGTGATCAGCTGTTTCTGGTTGTTGTCATTAGTCCTCTGTATTTAAAAGTCCGCGTTTCAGTTCGTTTCCCCAGTCCGATCATTGGGTGCGTTCGACTTGCTTACAGCGCTGGATTAAAGCAACGCATTCTGATCCTGACGCAATGCATTACGGTTAGATGAATTGCGACCTCTCACCCGGCTGCACAAACTGGACCCGCCTCCGTGATGACACACCTTTGCACTTATTGGCAGAAGAGTTTAGTTACACGCATGACGTTTGTATCCCAGGCAGTTCCGATGCGTAATCTGCTATTTCTCCCGAATATCACGTAAAGCAGTGAGAACTGGTTTTCAGTTCATTTTCCTGGTAATATAAAGTTTAAATAAATGACATAAATGCTCTAATAGTACACGTAAGTTAGTGGGTTATTTATTGTTAGTTACTGTAATATTGCGCTGCTTTATTTGGTTAATCGTCCAGTCTGTGAAGAAGGCATTCAAGTAAGAATTGCATTGTATTATGACTCATTTCTTGGCGCGTACAATTTATATTAGGTAAGCGTTCACAGTTCAACTTCTGATATTCAGATCGAGTTCTAGGTCAAACTGGTTTGTTCGACTTAAAAGAAATTCGAGTTCAAGTGAGTTCGAGAACCGAGGTACCACTGTACACTTTTCTCAAACAGCATTTATGTTGAGAACTCTTTTGCTCCAGTATATTTTCAAATGCTAAAATAGGTCAGTTGACTACTAACATTAAAAAGATAAAAATAAAAACCTGATAGGTGCTATTGCTCCAGGTTTACACAAATGACAAATTAATCACGAACAACACAAATGATAGTTATCTAACCATAATAAAACATAATTAGGTACTACTTGAGAGTCCCGATGTAAGGCTTCTCTCTGGATATAAAAAGTACTCTTAAGGGGCATTATCTTTCTTGGACAATCACTGCAAAAATTAAGACAAAGGAGCATTATGCTGATGTGAGTAACAATGTCACTGAAATGCACAAGGCAGGACAAATATCGAAGAGACTGTCTCATTAAGCACTGTTTGATCAATCATCTGAAAGTGGAAGGTTCATCACAGCACCCAGACCCTTAGAACAGGCCGTCCCTCAAAATGAAGCTTCAGGTGACGTTGACTGGTGAGAGAGGCTACTAAAAATCCAACAGTCTCTCTCAGAAGTCTGCATTGCTCTTTGGCTGAAACTGGAGTTAAGATGCATGGCTCCACAATTTCAAGAGCTCTCCATAAAACAGGCCTCCCCGGGAGGGTAGTATGAAAGAAGCCGTTCCTTAAGAAGATCCACATAAAAGCATGTATGGCATTTGCTACAAGCATGAGAAAGATCCACTTAAGATGTGTGAGGTTTTATGGTCAGACGAGACCAAAATAGATTTTTTTGGATGGACTTCAAAGAGGAATGTGTGGTGTAAAACTAACACTAACCATGCCTCAAGAAACACCATAACTGCAGTGAAATATGGTGGGGGTAGCATCATGCTATAGGGATTCTTTTCATATTCTGGGACTGGGAATCTTGTTAGAGTTGAAAGGACAATGGATGGACACAAATACCACTCAACATTGCAGGAGCACTTGCTCCAGTCTGCTATGAACCTGTGGCTCAGGAGAAGATTCATCTTTCAACATGACAATGGCCCTAAGCACAAGGTCAAAGCAACACTGGAAGGGCTCGAAGACAGAAAGGTGAATGTTCACCTTAGCCATGTCAAAGCACTGATCTTAAATCTATCTGTGGTACTATCTGAAATCTGCTGTCCAGAGGTGCCTTCCCATCAACCTAGTGGATCTCTACATATTCTGCCAAAGAATGGGGTTGGGTCACTCCTGAACAATGAGTAAACTGGTACATACTTACTCCAAAAGGGTTAAGGCTGTTATCGCAGCAAAAGAGCTCTTAATGTGTAAGGGTTGAATACTTATGCAAGCACTACATTTTTAAGTTTTTTTTTCTTCAGTCAGACATCTACAGAAATGGTTCCTTTTGACTTTGGAAATGTATTGTTCCAGCGTAAGACTTAAAAATGAAAATATTGAATGGCCAAGTTTCTCTCACAAGAAAGACATGGTCGACAGATAATGCTGTATGAAATCAAGCAGCACATCAGGACGGTAATTTCAGAACTTATACTTGAACACCTTCAAAACATACAAATAATACCAGTACCTACTGGCTGAATCATCATCGTATTGTGATCCACCAGCCCCAACTGGGCTCAAGATGTGGTAACAGACTATTTGGCAGAAAATTGGAAGCTGAAAATTGTTTATAGAAGACCGTGGTTGTAATTTTAGAAATTATGCTAGGGCAACGATGTCCGATTCTGAGGCACACTTGCTGAGATGGTTCATTTTTTACTGAAGGTCACGAGAGGAAACCCCTTCATGTTGAAGTAATCAGATTACCGTAATGGCGACTTCGCGCGTGACATTTAACACTTGATGCAGACGGCACTGGCAGAACGAAGGCTGGCCGGAATCAGTTACTGTTACCTGCACGTCCCCTTCCTGCTACAGACCATGTGATTACATTACGATAACAGCCTGTGATGAACTGTCTGCAGATAGGGCTCACGCAGAATGAATGTCAGAGAGCAGTGTTCACTTTATATCAAGGCAAGGCTTTACAAATTTGACAGGCATCTCGTTCAGATATACCCCACGACCCTGACCACAATAGGCAAGTGGAGGACGGATGGATGGATGGATTTTATTTAGCTTTTCATTTCAATGGAATGTTAATGGAAAAAAAAAGTGACTTTTGAGGGGGTGTGGCCAACTGGAACTTTTTGCCAGCTGGGGAGGGATGATAAATTTTCATGATGGGGGGGTATTTTGTGTGATCATTGATTATCGAAAAAGGGCGTTTAGAACATCAATGGGGGAGGGGGAGCAGTTTCGTTCATTCAGGCAAAGGATGAACTGTCCGAGTCACAAGCAAAGAAAAATCAACAAGCATATGGCAACGGGAAATATCTGCGATACATTTTGCTTCAGTGATGCATATTCTGACAGAAACAGCAAACAAAAATCTGCCGTGGCCATGTTTGAATTTTAACAATCTTTTGCGGTAATATGTCTGTTATATGTAATCTGGCTTCGGTGAGAATCTGGGAAGGGAAATGTAAGCACACCCGGCGTGGACATGTGGCGCGGTAGCTGAAACGGACCCGCCATACGGGCGTTTAATCAGCGACGGGTAGCGTTAACCTGCGGGGCTGTTTGTTGGAATAAGCGGTAAATAGCAGGGGCTTGACGAGCGATGAGCAAGCTGCAGTGGCGGCAGTGAAACAGGTGCTCAGATACGGCGTGTTCTTAGCGCGTCCGCTCACACGCTTCGGAGACAGCGTGAAGGTGACTCACTGAGGAGGACAGAGCCACCCTCCCCCCCCAGCCCACCCCCCAATTTAATATGCAGCCAAGAGAGGCTAAAGCTACTATCTCAGTAAACGCCGTGGCGAGGAGCAGACGACGGCTGTCCGACGGGGTCACCGGCACCTTTACGCCTAAGCCTCACCCTGTCTGATATTCCTAGTAGTGATGTCACTCTGGGACGGCGGTTCGCTGACACTGTCCGTGACACTTGCTACCACCCCAGTGACATGCAAACAAGGTTGAAACTCTGGAAGTAAAACCAACAAGCCACCCAGCAACTGAAAGTTACAATTTAAACCTTTATACCAGCCCAGTGAGACAGAAAGGTAATCATTGGTAACCAGTTTGTTTAGGCTCTCTCTTCCAGTGTATTGGTGTGATTTTCTTTGGCTCCAGTGACCACAGTGCTATTCTGCTACTGCTATGTAACTTGCTCAAAATTCCCAGGCAATATTCAGTTAATTTATCTTTATCTAGTCCCATTCACAACAAGGTTGCCGCCAGGCAATCGACAAGAGTGTGGCAATCCATTACTGTATCTTTTGTAGAAAATGGTGCATGAAACAGGGAGGAGGGAGAGAAAGAATGAAAGCCAGAAGACAACGGAGGAGAGGAACCAAAAAAGCAGAAATAAACTCTTGGCAGATGCAAGTGCATCCACACTGATTCCTTCTCAGTGCATGAAGGAAATGTTATGAGTGGAAACCAGACTAATATCTGAATGAGCAGACTGAAGGGAGAGGATTCCATAAGGCTCCATGTACTTGTAGACTGTGAGGCGCGCTGACAGCATGGTGTCAGACTGACGTGTGGCTGACTTTGCCTCATACTCCATGTCACACAGCTGGGAGGAGCCCCACCCACTCCACCCCCCCATTCTATTAGAGTTCGGTCCTATGGCTCCCGGTCTGTTTATTGCCATGGTGATCGCATTGAATCTGCGCTCTCTGTGATGCGCTGATAGGGTTTTAATGAAAGACGCTGGTGGAAAAACAGCAGGGGGTGACGATGTCCTCCTGTTAAATATGACGGGCATTTGCGCCCGGAACGCTTCATAAGGCTGTTTGTAATCCTCATCTGGGCAATTCATCATGGCACAGTTGGCCTTAGCAGCTGTCTGTTTACCTCCGTCCTTCTCTGTTCAGGAAACCAATGGTCACTTGGTCATCTGAAAATTCAGCTCTATGGTGTCCATCATTTAGGTCCGGCCCATTTTCTGGCATATTAAATGCCCGTTGTTTCAGGGCGGTGTGGGAACTCGGAATTGCAATTAACATCCCGGGGCAATTCACAGGATCAGGTGTAGTCATGGCACAGAAAATACAGAAAGACACAAAAAGGACAGTCAGCTGAAAGCATGATCTACACAGGATTCTGCACTTATAACCAAACGGTTATTCCACTAAGTACAAATACGTACAAGGTAGGGTCAGCTCCTGCCGATTGCAGGGGGGCATCCTCTGAGGGGGCCTGGCCAAGCTGACTGCTGTCACTACCCCCCATCCCCGCCCAACAAATTTTACTGCCATCACCCCCCCATCACAGGATGAGCGTGGTCAGCAACAATCTCCTGCTCACCTATTTGCCTTAGACTGCTGTTGTTGAAATGTAGCGTTTGCTCTTGCAGGAAGTAGTTAGAGGTTGTTTCTGAGGCATCAGAGAGAAAGAGGACAAGCAGTCTAGGTAGGAATCTCCATTGTGTCGTTAAAAGCAGCACTAAGGTCCCAGCCCCCCCAGACATTAATGGCGGTCATCCCCTGGTCCCCTGTTTCTATGGTGGCAACAACCATTCCCTCACGCTGTTGCTATGCAGAAACCCGCCTGCATCATGTATAATTCACGCCGCTACAGTGCGCGCAAGCTCTCCGGCCACCGCACAAAGGCCCTAGCAGCTAAACGTTAACAGTGCGACAGGTGAACGCGACACACCGCGGTGAACAGCTGCCGTGTCCTTCACAGAAGCGCCCTTCTAAAAATGGATGCCGCCATTAAAATGTGATCCCAGCCTCATGCTTCTTCCCTCCCCACCAGAGGTCTGTCTGTGTGAAAACAGGAGCTCTCCACCTCCTCTCGTCAGGCCCATGTTGAAGGTACTGCTGTCACAAACCTCTTTTCAACCGTTACGGCCCTTCCGAAGCACTCAGATAGAACTGTCGACAGAACATAAAGAGCCATTCATCCACCTTCCTTACTTTCTGCTTACTCAGTGCAGTGCCACAGTGCTGTATACTCAGTTCCACAGTGAGCCTTGAGCCTATCCCAGCATGCACCAGGCACAAGGTAGGGGATACCCTGGATGGGATTCCAGTTCATCACAGGGCATGCTATGGATAATTTAGATATCTATCAACAGATTTCTTTTGGACTGTGAGTGGAAGCTGGAGTAACTCATGCAGGGGGAATGTGCAAACTCACACACACTCGCACACACGCACACACACACAAGCTTGTCTTGGTAAATTTGTGGGGACTGTCCATTCATTTCTATGGGCATAACCCTATTCATATGAGACTTTAGGCATTTTTAGTTTTTTGCATTAACAGATTTCTATAAAATTGAGGTTTATATTGTGGGACCTGAAAAATGTCCCCACAAGCTAAAAAATAACCGATTTTACCACATTGTGGGGACTGATAAATACAACCCCCACCCACACACACAAAGCCGAGGGCGGAAATTGAACCTGCAACCCTGTCGTGAGGCCACAATGCTACTCGCTGAGCCACGGTGCCACCCACACACAGCCTTGTAGTTAAAATATTACTTTACAGCACATAAAACATATTTATTTTCTCACAGTGAATCAGGCTTAATGGCAGATGGCAGTATAAAGTGCAGCCAGTTTCTTCCAACCTTGAGAATATCAAAAGTGAAGAAGGCACTTTCTCTCTGTAGCAGGAGATCGGTGTTTATGTTCATTCATCCTCCCCAGCACGCGCTGATAAATGCCAGCGCGAGAAGTCAGGGGGGAGCGGGTGACATTGAAGAGGGAGGGGGATGGGCTGAGGACCCCCCCCCACACACACACACACACACACCCCACCACTCCTGAAAGGGCAGAAAAATCTCAGCATGGGGGCAAACTAGATCTTTGCATAGAAGCTCAAGGTAGCAAGAAGAACGGAGATAGGAGGACCTCAGCTTACAGTCTTTGGTCAGATTATGACTCATGCGTGTGGCAACGTTTTCCACATGGGATGCGTGTGCCATGTTTGCCCATTCCTGTCAGGGTTGGTGCCTGGACCCTGCCCATTGTGTCTCTTCTCCATTTGGCAAGTAGGTGTAGCTGGCCATCCCATCTTCCTCTCCCTTTGAAATCTTTACCCTCATGTTTCTCCCAACTCCCAAACTCCAACATAGCTCAGTGGGCTGTGTGTGTGGCTCAGTGATCAAGGACACCTTGGGTCTGGGTTTGTATCCTACTTAAGTCCAGTCGCACCTGGTTTGGGTTTTGTGTTTGACCTTTTTTGTCCATAGTGTTTGTAGTTTCGGATTACAGTTGTCCTAGTGTCTCTTATTTTCTGTCTTAGTTCTCCCACCCGTGGTCCACCCTCCCTGTGTTTGGTTCTGGTTTTGTTTTGTCTGAATTCTGAACTAGCCTTTATTCCTAGGATTAGATTAGTGTTTTCTACTTTGTCTTCCTATTTCTGTGATTATGCCTGTTCTTTAGTTGCACCTGTTGCTTGTTACTCTGTTCTGGTTGATTGGTTGTCTTGTTAATGCTGTATTCCTGCAAACTCTTGCTAAGTTCCTGCCTTAGTTCTTTTCTCCAGTTAGTCATTGTATATGTTTGTGTAGGTGAATACTGTGTGTCTGTGCTTATTTTGTTAATAAACCCCATGTGTTGTCTTGAAACAGTGGATTGTCGCCTTTTTTACGTTCTGCACCATGCCGTGCCATGATAGTTATATGAGAAATGCATGTTTTATCCTTGAGGAAATATGGCATTAGCAAGACCAAGGGATCAGTGGCTTGGGGTCCCATTCCCTGACTGTTCCTCTCCCGCCGGCTTGGGGTCCCATTCCCTGACTGCTCCTCCCCCGCCGGCTTGGGTTCCCATTCCCTGACTGCTCCTCTCCCGCCGGCTTGGGGTCCCATTCCCTGACTGCTCCTCCCCCGCCGGCTTGGGGTCCCATTCCCTGACTGCTCCTCTCCCGCCGGCTTGGGGTCCCATTCCCTGACTGCTCCTCTCCCGCCGGCTTGGGGTCCCATTCCCTGACTGCTCCTCTCCCGCCGACTTGGGGTCCCATTCCCTGACTGCTCCTCTCGCGCCGGCTTGGGGTCCCATTCCCTGACTGCTCCTCTCCCGCCGGCTTGGGGTCCCATTCCCTGACTGCTCCTCTCCCGCCGGCTTGGGGTCCCATTCCCTGACTGTTCCTCTCCCCCTGACTTGGGGTCCCATTCCCTGACTGCTCCTCTCCCGCCGGCTTGGGGTCCCATTCCCTGACTGCTCCTCTCCCCCCGGCTTGGGGTCCCATTCCTTGTTTGCGAAGGAGCTACACGGATCGACAGTCATTTTATTTTATGCTTCTTTGTTTCCAAACACGTTCCGGTTGGTCAGATCCGAGTTCTCGGAAGGGAAAAGACAAAAGAAACTAGAACAGTTACCCAGAATAATCCTTCTCCCTATAACAGAGACAGTGCAGAATATAAATGTGTGAGCAGCTAAAGCACAGGTCATATTTATATGGCAGTGTTGAGGGTCAAGGGCCAAACGCTATCTTTTTAAGGGGGGTTACCAAGGTGTGATTCAGGCCCCGCTACCCACACTCACATGGTACTCATGCAGAGTATTATTGAGCAGGAATGTGCAGCAGAGTAAACAGCATTTTCAGGTGTCAGGCGACAGTTCAGTTCAATCCGAGGCGCAAATAGTCAAGGCGATTCCACACGCGTGTGCGTGCGCAGATTCCCAAGGAGCCAGCCGTCATCTTCGGGAACGAGGGGATTTTAGCTCTCAGCCGCTATTGTCAGCCAGTGTGTTTTTCTTCTCCTTTAAAAAGCAGAAAAGGCGCTTGAGAAAAACCCCATTAAAAAAAAAGTCTCACTTTTCTACTGGAGGTCAACATAAAGAGATCCAGCGATGCTCTGGAGCTGCACACAAAGGTTTCTTTGTCGCACTGATCCGCAGAGTCTGAATCACCTCAATCCTCATTAAACGCCGGGCTGTACCTGCCTGCTGTAACGTACAACCAATGACATTCAAATGCCGCTTTTCCCTCCATAAACATGAGAAAAACAGCACCATTGTCCCCGCTAGCAGGTATTAGCCCTGAATGTGCACCTGTGGACTCAGTTATTTGTGGATATAGTTCAAGATCAAGATGCAAGATACAAGATCTTTGTTGGCCGGGTGCATCAGGTACATTGGAATATTTGCTCATTCAACCACACTTGGTTACCAAAGTCTAAATTTAGACAGTGCAAAATAGTACAAAAAGTCATTGTACAAAAGAGTGCAAAACCTGCACTATTGGCCATAATCGTGAAAACACCAAGTATTTTGGCATTACGCTTTAAAAATTACTGCACAAATATTGGCGGTAATGTTTATGAACAAATAATGTTACAAATATCATATATTGGATGATTAAATAAGTAATTGGAGCAACAGTTGAATACAATTCTACAATCAGTAAAAACTGGAAGAGTTTCCACAATTTTGGCCACTAGTGTAGACAATATGCTGATAAAGTGATTGATTGAGTGGATGATAAAACACAGCAAGAGTGGCATGAAGTGCAGGTGCCATGGATGTGAACGGCTTGGCGTATCAGGCCGAAGTAGGGTGGGAGCACAGCGATGAGGAGCTGGAGAAACATGGTGTGACTGATCCTCCGGGCCGCTGTGACGGGGACGGTCTGGCTGCTGCTCGCTGCAGGTGCTGTTGGGATGCTGTGCATTGTGGGAAGGCAGGAGTACACATGGAAGCTACAGTCAGTGGGGGGGGGGGGGACTAAAGGCAGCAGCATACTCTCTCTTTGACTGAATAGGAAACACCCAACTAGACCAACACAGACATGGGAGGAGCAATGCACAGCCCCCCCCCCCCCCCCCCCGGCAAATTTTCAGGTGCAGTGGACCTTGGCTTTGTGTTTCTGATGGGATTTGGCCCTGAGGGAAAAATGGTTGGTGATCCCCCACCCCCCATCCCAGGCTACAACCTATGACCCCGGCAAACATCATGACCCCACCTTGTCTTGGGAAAAAAGCACCACTTAGGTGAACTGGTAATACCTGTGTATCCATTCTGATGTTAGCCTAGGGCCCACAGATAAGTTTAATCGACCCCCGAGCACAGAGCATCTTAGCTTCTGTCTCATCTCCATAGTCCAGATAGTTTCCATGGTCCCGGTTTGCGCAGATTCACGGGGGCGGAAGATTCCAGCAGAAGTGAGGTGCCTTTGTGATCTCCCTGGACTCTCACTGGGTCTGGTGAGAACTGTGGCGCTCAAGGCCAGCTGAAAGGATATGTGAAGAAAGCGAAAATAAAGAGAGCAGGAGGAGGGGGAAACAGATAAAAGCAGCATGCTGGAGAAAAGAGCGTTATTAGTAAGGTGTAAATGTGTGGCTGTCCGCAGGAGGGAGGAAATGCAACAGGAGGCTTCCCTGGCTCTGGGTATTAGAAGCTGTATAATTTCCGCTCAATGTGTTAATAAAAAGTGGCATTAATCTTCAGAGGAGAAATACAGTGTGTGCAGGGGCGTCAGGAGCATTTTGAATGTGTGGGGACACACTGGCATAAAACTAATATTTTATGTTAAATGTTGGGGGGTCCAAACGAATAATTATGAAATGTGAGGGGGACACGTCCCCCTCAGATTTAATGGCAGCAACGCCCATGAGTGTGTGTGTGTGTGTGGCATGATTGCAGGAGACAGGCATTTAGAATGACATACACTGCTAGAAGTTGATTACTTGATTAATGACTGCAGTGGCAAAACGAGACTGTCCTCATCCTTCGTTGTTGCACGTAACGGGGAACAGACTTAAAATTAGTTTCGTGATTTGTTTTCACACTTGATTTTGGGCTTCGCATATTCTCTTTCTTGCAAAGAACAATGAGTACTGTAGCTGGGATTTAAATGTCAAATACAAATTACACGTCAAAGTCTAATTGCATTTATATTCAGCTCTTTATGAAAATATGCATAAAGTGTTGTACTGCATAATTAAATATATCACACCGTTGAACACAATATAAAACTGGTCTGCATTAGCATCAGGTTTGTGTTATTTAAAAATACAGCATGCTGTGTCATCCTGCACAGGTTCCCCCCCCCCCCCAAAATCTTGAGCAATACAAATGGTTGGCAGATGGATGGATGGATGGATATGTGCTGACTTAGCTATCGCTTATTTAATATGGTCTTATAACAATGTACGGCATTGGCAAGTTTATTTATATACATAGCTTATGGCAAATTATGGTGTGCATTACAAAAAAATGAAAAACCAGTACTATAGGGAAGTTATTAAATATAGTCAAATATAATAATATGAAAAGATAATATGATAACATGATAACAGGTAATGAGATACGGTAAAAATATAACACCACATATTTCTATAAATATTTCTATACAAGCCTGTACTGGATAAGCAATTAGAAGATGAAATTCATATATGATGCTTAATGACTGTCTGTAATATCTTTTGGGAAGATATTGCTTTTCATTATGGTTTTTTGCGAATAAATGTATGTAGTCTGACCAGATAAACAATTATAGAACCATAAATTATGCTGGCTCAGAGGTGTCTCTGATTTCTCCATTATGTATGAACGTATGCCTGGATTGACACCCCATCCACGGTGACCCCTGCCTAGTGCTCTGTCCATTTGGGGATAGGCTTTTGGCCTCCTCGACCCCATGTGGAAAAGCAACATTGGAAGTAAAGGAAATAATATCCATTAAGTCCTACGCTGGCTCACGGGGTCCAGGGTCTAGGGGCACAAGCCAGGGAATAAACAGCTTTGGTGGCCAACCCATCACAGGGTACACACACATTCACATAGATGGGCAATACACACGTAGATGGGCAATACACACGTAGATGGGCAATACACACATAGATGGGCAATACACACGTAGATGGGCAATACACACGTAGATGGGCAATACACACATAGATGGGCAATACACACATAGATGGGCAATACACACGTAGATGGGCAATTTTCTCCTTAGTATGTGGGAAAACCAGTGGAAATTCCATGACACAAGTGGTGCCAGGATGGAAAATTTCCCAGTCCCAGAGGTGTGAGGCAACACTGCTAAGCTTGCGGCACCACGCCACCCCAAATTGTAGCCAAAGTAAGGAAAAAAATCGAAATAGAAAGATATTTCTTGTATTTTCTCCCTTCGGCCCCCACTGTGCTATGACCTTTTCAGAAAAAGTCTAATTCCCCCCTCTCTGATGTCCTAAAAATAGCCATTGTCTGCCTTCCTGCTGTGACAGAAACAGGTGAAAAAAAGGAGGGAAAAAGAGCAGGTACACAGTGTGACGGAGGCGGCGCTGCTGTCACGCGGATCGATGTAATCTGTGCTTACTTAGTCCGCTCCACGGTGTGGCCTCAATTTGGGGGCTGCCTCTGACAGCCGATGGACGGACTTTAAATTGACAGATTGATCCTGGTCTCCGAGGCACAATAGAGAAGCTGTGGGGCGCTGTGGACCTCCATCGCTATTCTGCAGAAATCCCACAATGACCGACGAAATGCCACCATGCTGGAAGACCGCAGAATGGCAGATCACCGTGTCCCCTGTGTCTTAATAATGCTGCTGGGTTTCATCTTGTTTTTACACAAGCTCTTGATTGTTTATTATGAGTCATAATGGGTCGCTTTATAAAAGGCCTTGAATCATGCCTTGGAACTGAGCGATTTCTAACATTTCAATCCATTCCACCGCTCCCCTATTTCTAACAGAGAGTCTGTCAGATGTTGTCCTTTCATAAACTGGATGCAACTAGATCTACCCAAGGACAGCTAGACCTTTTACCCAGGATTAAGTCAGGCCCTGGCCTCTCTACTAAAGACAAGGACAACTGTAGATAAAGAGAATCAGCCATTATTTCACAGATCAGACACAATCACAAAAGTGCAGAAAGGGAAACAGATGCGTGCAATCACATTCCATGTTCAGTAAAAGTATAATGATCGTGGAAATGGTGTCATTGTATGGGTCGGAATTACATCAGCTCACAGTGTGGCATCCCGCAGTTATGTAAAGTGTAGGCAGGAGAAGGAGGAGAAACAAACTGCCCACTCTATATGGTACATCTATGCTTTGCATCATTAAAAACAGTGATGTGAAACAATTTCGCATTGGGACAGAGAACAGAACCTTGGTTCACATTGCAATGACACAGGGAGTCATTGCTGGGTATTTGGTGAAAGAGTACTGGTTAGCTACAGGTTTACAATAAGTGACCACGAAAAGGAAGCTGGGACTGATAAGGAAACTAAGCAGAAGGGGTGAGGGGGGGAAAAGTTTATGTGAGCATTTCTCCTACCATGGTAGCTGGAAGCCAGAAAAGCAGAGCATGCCGGTTTATACTAGCGGTGTCAAACCTTAATTGTGTTCATTTTGATGCCCCAATAGTAGAATACTATGAGCAAAGATTGTAAATAAGGCTGTCAAGCATTTTTTTAAATCACAATTAATCACACACCTTGGCAATTAATTGCACAATCGCACATATTGGCAATTAATCACATATATGAGCATATTGAGATACCATCAAACCAAATTATAGTCGATATTTTCAGTATAGAAATTAAATGCAGTTAAAAATCTTTGCTCTTAGTATTCTCCCATTTGGGCATCACAATTAACAAGTAATCAAAGAAAGAAAGAAAGAAAGAAAGAAACAAACAAACAAACAAACAAATATTAATGATGATGATGATGATGATTATGCGTTTTGACTTTAGAATTAACACTATGCATTAAAGTGTTAACTAATTTATAATTTCACATCACTGGGAAGAAGGGATTGGTGGGATTAGCAATCACAGTAAACCCTGGTCCCTTGGCTCTCTCCCCTAAAAGGAGTCCATTAGCACAAATATGCATGTTGGAGAGCTCATTAAATTTGTGTAAGCTTGCTAGAACGATGATTACATTTCAGATAGTTACACTACTAGAACTAGATCTTTGGATGGGTGAGCTAATTTTATCTTGCTGACAAATGAAAAGACCTGTGGCTGTCTAGGGCACGTTATGTGAGCTACCTAGACCGTCCAAACCTGGGTTCCATAATGGGGGCACTTGGCTTCTTGTAGTGTATTTTGGTTTATATTTGGTTAGGTGTTGGATTGTACTAGAACAAGTGTGGACAGTATGAGATTCAGGAAATCGTAGGGTCATCTTGGGGCATGTGTTTGAGCGTGCGTGTGTGTGTGTGTGTGTGGATTATGTTTATATTACATTGTGGGGACCAAATGTTCCCCACAATGTAATAAAAACCTGTTATTTTGACATTGTGGGGTCCATTTTTTAGGTGCCCACAAAGACCTGTGAATGCAATCAAAAAACTAAAAATGCCAGGTCTCGTATTTTGTTTGGTTACTTATGGTTCCGGTTAGGGCTGGGTAGGGGTTAAGGTCATCCTGTTGGGATTAGAGTTTTCCCCATAGAAATGAATGAAGAGTCCCCACAAAGATATAATTACAAACCTGTGTGTGTGTTGGTTCTCCTCAAGCAACAGTACAGAGGCGCTTAGAATCATACAATATTTATATAACTGAAATTATAATGTTGATCTGCACATTATGACAAAGCTGCAAGCAGCCATTATGAGCCAATAGCCACACTTGACAGAAAATACAGAACCGCAAATGATAACTGAGATAACAAATTACACTTTATATAAATGTATGCCATTATACTTGCCATAAAGTTCAAGTACGTGGTTTACTGCCACCCTCTTGTACATTACACAATAATATGCTGTATTATACAAGCAATAAATAACAATATTGACATTTATATGCTGAATGCATGAGCTGCCAGCTCTGGTTAAGATGCCCTCAACACCAGTGGTGGATTAACGAGTTCAGGGCTCCCTAGACTGCACTTTCCATAGGTCCCTCTTCTGCTCCCACTCCCCAACGCGATACAACAATTAAGTATAAAATGATTACATTGTAATATTAGTAACTATGAAGTAATTCCTACAAATCAAAGAAAATGTGACGATGTATCAAACGAGAGCAAACATCAGAAAAACAGCAAACCGGCAAGCTTACACTTTCATGTCAGTCAAACGCAGCGACGGAAAGAGCCAGACAGAGACCTCACTGGATAAACACATCTCAGTAGCGCTGTCCTTAAAACATTACACTCTGATCCACTGTGTGTCAACTGCATCCACAATGTGCACTCAAGACACATTTACCATGGAAACCATAGACCATAGATAACTTTACAGAGAGGGGCAAATTCCAAAAAAATATTAAAAAGTTCTTACCGTTAAAATGTTGTCCTGGGGTAGTGGTGCTGTGGTTGCACTGCTGCCTCACAGCAAGAAGGTCCTGGGTTTGGTCCCAGATCCTTTCTGTGTAGAGTTCACATGCTCTTACCGTGTTTGTGTGGGTTTTCACTGGGGGGTCTGGTTTCCTCCCACAGTCCAAAAGCATGCAGGATAGGTTGACTGGTGAGTCTAAATTGGCCCTGTGAGTGTGTGCACCCTGTGGTGTGTTGGTTCCTGCCCAGGGTTGGTCCATTGTTCCTGGGATAGGCTCCAGTACCCCCCTACAACCCCAGTTAGGATTAAGCAGTTTCAGAAAATGGACGGATGTTTTCCTCTGCATTTTTGATAAAGACGGACAATATAGAACGATAAATAGAGTGCCAATTAAGGATCGCGTCTAAAAAATAATTATCAAAATGATTAGCACTTAGGGCCCCTAAGCTGGGGCCTAGACAAGCCTGCTCAACAGTCCGCCCCTGCTCAACAAGTCCATGAATATTGGTCAGCTGACATTACAGCTGTCAATCAAAGCCAGCAAATACAGGAACGCCAGCAACTGTAGTTGTAATCAAGTGTTTTGCACAGTGACCATTCATCTGTATCACTGACCAATCAGCACACATCCCTCTGGGAGATCCAATAGCATTTCTGCAATGATCATTCATTATTTAATGAGATCATTGTCTAAGACTGTGTGTAACTAATGTTCCCTGCAACCTACTCAACACGTACATGCCCAGTTCCATATGTACTCCTACTGTACAGCTTACATATGTAAATAATTATTTACTTATTTGACTCTTTGCACTACCACCTGTCACTTTACTCCCAATTGCACACTATTTATGGATATTTATAGTTACTGCTTAATGGATTGTCTCTTTATGCTCAAGTCCTCTGTTTCACAGCCTGGAGCTCAGCAACCCAGCATTTAACAAAACACTGTGCTGAGCATAAATTTGTATGTGACCAATGAAACTTTGATTGATTTAACTGAATTACTGATTTATAATTCGATGGGCACCTGTTAGGTCTATGGTCACAGTTACAAACACGCACAAATTTAAAAACTAATGTGACTGATGAAAGCCTCATGCCATTAGATCTCCTACACAGCATAAGGCCGCTTATATGAGCCACATCCCATGGTCTTCCTCCTGTTGGGAATCTAATATAGACGACATAATCAGACAAATTCATTCACAGTCGTCATCTTCTGCCAGATGGCACGTGATGATTGCAACTGCACATATGTAGGATTCAAGACTGAGCCAAGGAAGACAATTAGATAGCAGTGATAGAGTTTTTTTTCATGAACACCCAGTAATTTCCATACATGGTAGGTCTTTTTTTTTCCACAGAGGCATTATTATATCAGTCTCTGAAGTAGGGTGACCGCCTAATCCGTGTCAGGGAGGACACTATGAGCTGGGAGGGTTTGTAAACTACCATTTCAATGAAAAAGACTTGGATTTCACTTTAGCACTGAGTTCTTGCTGTGTGCTGATTGGTCAGTCTCCTGTAGTCATGCACGTGTCACTAATTTTAATGTTGAACAGCTGGATGAGTCTTTCAATCAAGGAAACAAACCAGTCAAAGCACAAGAAGACCTGAACTATTCAGCCAAGCACAGGAGCATTTCACGTTTAAATTGGTTTGTGAAACCTGACATGGATCAGGTGGTCACCCTACTCTGAAGTGCAGTAGGACCCCCCTAAACTCTGAACAGCACCCAGAAACACTGATAGGGTCCTTAGGGGCCCCAGCATCCAGACACCCAGCCAGACTGCCGGGCGTGTCTCTGATCTCAGGACCCGGATTGCCATATTCCAAGGATGCCTTTCAGCCAGCCCATGCTCTAAACTTCTCAATGGTTTCACACCTCTACTGTGCTGTGGCTATCATTCAATAGCCCCACAGATCACAGGAGACCAGTCCTACTAAATGCTCATTGGCTGATCCTGACTTCCTGTCTACAGTCACCCTCTTAGCAAAGCGTCCAGCCCCACCTTTAAATATGCTCAGGCAGAGCTATACCTCCCCAGTCACCTCTGTCCAGTGACGGTCAGATTGCAGGCACAGACAATGAAATCTCATCCACTAGTTACCTCATTATCACAGAGCCATGGCTCTAATCTTCCTCCCTCCGAACCGCCAACCAGTATAGAGACTCAATGTCAAATAAGGACAACAAGACCTCTATACATGCTAGAGGTTTATGTGCCGATTTTTATTTTTCTCAGCAGGCTTTTCGTTTACTTCCATTTGAAAGTGCAGTTTTCCCATGATTCACCTTGGTTAATATTTTAACCTATAAAAACAGATTAATTTCACATTAAGGAAATAGTCTCAGGAAAGTGAACCGTATCAGGCGGGTCCCCAGCCACCCTGCAGTGTCACTTTTCACCCTCCTCCCATCTGGGAAGCGACTACAGTCCATTCGGATGCACCTCCAGGTTTAGGAACAGTTTCTACCCGACTGCAATCAGACTCACGAACAGTCAGTAGCCTTGTGTCACCTCCACTGCTACTCACACATATATTTCTGTGTCTGTCTCTATTTATTCCTGGGATTCTGGTCTTATTTATTTACATATTTATAATTCACTTTATCTTTACATTCACTTGTCGTCCTGTTGTCTGTCTTGTTGTCTATGTTCACTGTCTGCAGGAGCACATGCAAGCAAGCATTTCATTGTACACGGTACTCGTACTTGTACACATGGCAATAAAAGAATTAAATAGTTTTTTAACTGTTTTCCAGTCAACTATTAAACTTTTAAAGGGACAATATTAAACCTCTTGGTAAATAAAAAATACTTAGTAACTCAATATCTCTCATTACACATAACGTGACAATTAGTGTAAATGCCGTAATGAAGTAACAGACTTACTGTCATGTCGTGCCTTGCTTTTCTTTTACTAATTATTCCATAAAACTAAAAAATGCTGTGTGGCTAATCTGGAATGGAAAAAAGTTCCCTGGGCAATTACATTTTTGAAGAAACCATCTTAATCTTCAACGGAGACCTAACCTATCTGGTGTCTTTGATCAAAATAAGCCTAAAGTTGTGAACCATGACATTTTTCCATTACGACACCAAACAAAATAAGTTAAAGCCAGTTCTGTTTCACTCCTGCCAGCTGCTGTTGTGCATTAGGCATTCATCACAATAGCTGCATACATAAAAGGAGATTAAAGCTAAGTGCAAAAAAATGTATATAAATATATATAAGGTAAACAATGAGCGATGTTGAGGCAGAATTGAAACAGCAGGCAATCTGGTCCAGGCTTGTGAGACTGGTGGGGGGGGGGTGGGGGGGTGGTTTGAGCTCAGTCACACTGTGGGACGCCCAGACGATGAACGATCCTGGCAGGCGATCGCTGGCCTCAAGCTGGGGGACGGAGCATCAGTGTCTGCTCCTGCTGTCAGAAGATGCCTAAAAGCACAAACAGAGTGTGTTCCTGAGAACATGTAGACCAGGAGTGTATACAGGGGCGGTGCCACAGTGGGAGTGACCCCAGCTGAAAGCTGATTGGGCCCCAGAGTGCCCACTCCCCTGTCAATCACCAATTCAAAACATATCATTGGCTAATGATAAGGTTGGCCCCTCTGTATGAATTATGCCTCCTCTTATGCCCCCCCCCCACTAAAAAAAAAATCCTAGAACCTCTCCCGATCTAGACATATGTTTGTGTTAGCAGGCTGTGACACTCGTCACCTATACCTATATGATTACTGTGTAACAGCCGATACACAGAGACAGCCAAAGTAATTTATTTGATGAACAATAAAATATGCAAAAGGCAGGATATAAGCAGAAAGAAGCAGTGGAAAGAAGAGCTAATGAAAATAAACAAGAGAGAGAGGGAAAAAAATCACGGGCAAGTAGGTAGTTCTGTAATGACTCATTATTTAAGTAAAATCAACAGGAAATCTTAATCCATTAAAAACCGCTGCGGCGGAGTTTGTCCTCACTTAATGTACCCGATGGAGAACTGGCAGGGGTCTGCTACGCGTTGGAGGAATACTTAAACATAATTAAAAGGACTTTTGGTGACACGGTAGGTCATTAGGGACAGTGTGACCTCACACCTCCAGGTATTAAAAATGAATTGAACTGAACTGAACCAAACTGAACTGAACTGAACCGAATTTGCAATTTGCATGTTCTCCCAGTAGCCCATGGATTTCCTCTGGGCACAGTTACCACTCACAGTCCAACGTCAGTGTTTATCTGAACTATCTGAATGAATTGTCCATTGTGTATCTGTATATCTTGTGCCCAGAGCAGCCTGGGAGAAGCTCCAGGTTCTCCGTAACCCTGCACTGGATAAGTGGATGGATGGATGGATGGATGGAGCTGTATATTATTATGGAACAGTACTTATTTATTCCTGTAATTATCCACCCTCAGGCACATGGTAAAATCCATTGTACTTACACATGAGGCACAAATCGTTTTAGTTACTTGGCCAACATTTTAATTCAGAATGACTTTATACATGGCGATTTTATACATGTCTACTACTGGATATTCCAATGGAGCAATTATGGTCTCGTATGTCAGTCCAGCAGCTGGGATCAGATTGGCATTAAAACTAGAAAGCATTAGGGAACAAGGCCATCTACAGAGTGGAAGCTGTTACATGAATCATCATGTGGTTTCCTGCTCATCAGAGGTATGTTACCAGAGCTATGCAAAGATTTCGTCACACAGGGCTAAGATGCAGCAAGGAAATGAAGAGTATACAGAATATATTTCCAGAAGGATGATTACTTCAATACTATTTAAAAATGTAACAAAGATGACTGTGCATACAATCATGTCTGCTTTTATGATAAACAGAACACTAGGATTCTCTAAAGAAAGAGGAAGATGGCTTTGCAGATACCAGGCAAACCAGAGCTCTAATCCACACCACATTGGTCATATTCTGTTACTCATCTATGCTAATCCTGAGATTTACATTCTGAAAAGATGCCATCTCACTGCACAGCACCCAACCAAAGCTAGTCAGTCAAGAGCAGAAGCCATTAGTGCACTAGTCACTTGAAATGAAATTGTGTTCCCAGTCCTATCTGTTATTCACAGGGAAAAACAGCCAATCGATCGATTTGATCAGTTTAGGGGTTACATCTCAGCTGAAGGATTGATTTTCATTACATTTTTCTTGTTTGAGAAATGCCACACAGAATTGACACTGTTGCAGACTAAAAATGGTTTTTTAATACATATAATATTTTCAAAAACCTCTCCTCCCATGGTTCGCAAAAACTTTAAAAAATAAAAAATAAATGAATAATAAAAAAAAACCTGCACAACAGTTTCACATATTTTGAAAGTGATTACATCCAGTCATGTATTTTATTTTTGCAGAATTCACATACTATATATACTAGGATTTCCTACCATAGACATATGGCTTATATGATTTGGTATTTGTAATGTGCGGTTTGGGGTTCAGGGCCTCACTCAAGGGCCAAAAGTTGATAGAACTTTACTTGCCATGGGATTTGAACCCATGACCTTCCAATCGGGAGTCCTAACCAACAGAGCCACACACTGGTTGGATGGAAAAATGGATTTACTAAACTGTCAAGGCAAAAGAAACATAGAAGAGGGGAGAGAGTGAGAAAAAGACTATTATAAATGGAAGAAGCAGTTCATGATCGTTCATGATTTTTACTTCAGTAGTGACTGAGTTACTAAGCTAGTTGGGCCCCCTCAAGTAAAGTGGTAATTGTTTCCCAACTCCTTTTTTCTCTTTTTTCTTATTTCCAAATAATCCCGGCACTAACTGCCTCTCACAGAAACATCCTTAGGTACACCAGCACAGACCCTGGTGAGGGAGGTTTCTGCGGGCCATGGAGACATGCGTCGGTCGACTTCCACACCCTATCATTCCTTCCTCCTTCCCCTAACACCTCCTCCACACGTGCTGGGAAATCAGAGCAATTCATGATTAATGAAAGTGAGTTTTAATCTGGCGTGTAGCCTCGCACTCCTTGTGGGCTTAATTAGGCATTCTGCCGACAGACACAGGAGATGTCATTCTTAATGTTCTGTGTAAGAGCAAACCAGATATTTCCCATAGTCAGGAGATAATTAATGCATCCCCACAGCAGGAAGCCTTAACAAAATATAATGAAAGAAAGTAATTCATAACATAAAAATGATTGCATTAAAAACGGACTTGTAATAATAATTTTTTAAAAAACAACAGTGTATGGTCATTTAGATTTGGTTATCATGGGTCATTTCCATTGTGGAATTTAAAGGACTGTCCCATGAGACCCAAATGAGTGTTCTGTGTGAAATGGGCAGATGGGCCTAAGGATCACTGCATCACTCCCGGGACTGTCTGAAAAGGAGATGTAATGATCAAAAAATGTTGGATATTTTACTAGCTGTTCACTCAGAGGTTGTAAAAGTCACAAACAGAAGAACTGCAAAATAGTTGTTACGTGTTGAGAATGTATTTATTGTAAATGAGCTCGTGCAAATTGTTCTAAATTGTGCCTACAGTTATTTCACTACAGTAATGGTACAGACCAATGAAAAACCCTTTATTGTGGGTTGTCTTTGGTTTATCCTACTGTGATTATTTTCATGATAAAAGAAGTAGCTCTAAGAGCAATACAGTATATTAATATTACGGCTGTCAGTCGATTAATTTTCTTAATTGCAATTAATCATACAAACTGAGTAATTTTATCCAATTAATCTCATAAAATGAATGAGTAATCACATTATAAATCGCATTTTCAATCATGTTATAATTTGTTGAAAATACATTGCAATTTTTTTCTCCTACAGGGAAAAAAAATTAAACAGCAGAAGTTACAAGAAAGTTTCTATACACTTTTGTTTTTATAATCTACTTATGAAAACCTTTATTAAGGATGAAATTTGAAGATGCCAATGTGAGTTTTATATGCTTGATGAATAATAAAAAGAAAAACACTTCATTTTCTCATTAAAGGATTTTGTTGCTTTCTTCTTGTTGTCTGACTCTATAAAGCCTCGTAAATCAACGCCATGAAACAAGTTTACTCGGGGGTGCATTGTCCAAATCTGGTTTCTGGTCAATATATAAATGTGACTATGGCAACCTCAAAAGCCCAAAGAACATGATGAGAGCAGATGAACAATGTGGTTCAGAAAACTCAATAAACGCATTGTCATGACCTCAAATAGGACCCTACTGTAGGCTGTGAGAGTGTGCACTAACACGAGTTAAAAAAATTACGCATTTGCTATTTTAAAATTATCTGCAAGCATGAATGCATGAACTTTGTGAGCCGTAATAAATATCTAATATGTAAATAAAAGAAAAACGTTACAGAAGTGTTGCGTCAATTGCTTACTTCTGTATGAACACACAGCAAGTTTGCAGCCACACAGCATTCACAGAGATACATGCGAACACGTGCAGGCTTTCAGTGCGTACATTTCAGATGAGAATTGCAAAGGGCTCAAGGTAGCCATGCTGTCATTTCAACTGACTCTAGGGTGGAAAATGGCTTAACACCTCCAAAGGGGCTACAGCTGCTTTGAAGTATCAAGAACTTTCCCATAGATGCTGTGGGAAGAAGGTACAACAGTGATACATTATTCACCCTCTTGGGGAAATTGCTTGTCTCCATGAGACACTGAGATGCCTGTACAGGGGAGAGCAAACTTGTAGGTCACAGCACAGGATCAGCTGGTAACACGCTAGGAGCAAGTGTGGGGTCAAGACCCTTTATCAAGGCCCCAGCAGCAATGTTAGTCTGCCCACCGTGGGACTGGAACCACAAACCACTGATTATGGACACATTCCCCTAACCAGCTGAGCCACACACTGCCCCCAAAACAACTTACAAGAAGAAAAATCTGCTATGATCTAATACTTAATCAGCATTCGTTTCTTACTTCCACTGACGTGCTGCAAACTCCCCTGTAATCAATGACAAACGGCCGAGTACTGATCCCAAACCAATCATTTTGAAAACTCTGCATCTTCAGCAATTTCCACCGCAAATCGATTTCTGCTGATGCTCACACTTCAAAGTTTATGGCAGTTTATTTCTTTTGCTTTCTAGCCGCAGCGTCACCATTTTTTTGTCCCAATGCAGTGAAGTGGTGGATCTATGGGGGAATGTGGCCAGTAAAAGCGACATATGATAGAACAGATGGACATTTGTCATCTATCGACTGATGTAACATGCTTATGGCCATGTATTTAGCCAAGAGAGGGACAGAGCATGAGATATATACTTGTACAGTTTGCCTTTTGCTGATGTCACTTCTTTGTATGTCTTACTAAGACCTTTACTCCAGTCTATTTTGGATTTTGTGAACCTTATAGAAGCAGAGCAGGGCACATGAGAACAAGCACGTGCAAATACATAGATATACTCTCACAAACAATCAGATTTGCTCATTAAGGGCAATTTAGAGATACCATATGTGTGGACAGCAGGAGAGGGATCCAGGGCTGTGCAACACAATATCTTTTATAACACAATATTATATATAATACAGTGTCCTGCCAAAAAAAAGTCACCATTTGAATTTATATCAGCAAATACTTAAGAGCCAATGACTGGATCATTATTACAGCTCAGCAACGTTATGCAGCAATAAAGTAAAGTCAGCTGAGTACCTTAATCTACTGAATGGTCAGGTGATTGTAATTGTAATTATTATACAATTATTATAATTGTAATTGTGACTTAGTTACTTCAGCGATTAAGTATTTTTTCTTCTGGTGCTTCTGCCATTTTGTGCATCTCGTGTATAATATACAGCATGCATGTATATATGTATATAAATAGTGAGAGTTGTAATAGCTTCCATATGTGAGGTGACAAGCTGCATCACATTCTTGCCTCGATGTGTTTTGTACACCCCCGTTTCAGACTCACCACTGAAACTTGTATTTGCGCGACTTGTGTAAAGGAAATGGTAGCACGTCGAGTCTTAAAGGAAATATGCTGAGATTTGAATTTCAATTGATAAAGTGCAAGAGCGAGTTGAATGCCACTTCTTGGACACCCAGAGCTGTTTTATCATTAACGTCGTCCACCCCCACCAGGTCAGGTGGAAGTTGTCACCAACAGTTAAATCATGGCTGCTGTGCTTTATATCCCACTGAGTTTCACGTCTCTCTGCCCCGTAGAGTCATATCTTACATCTTATTCATTTTCTAGATAACCAAAGCAACATGCATACAGGAAAACAGGGCTAAGAGTCCCTGGAGCAAATGAGGGCTAAAGGCCCTGCTCATGGGCCTGAAAGCCAAACCATGCTGTCATTGCTGGGATTTGAATAAGTAACCTTCCGATCACAGTCGCAGGATTGTAACCCGCTGAGCCACACATTGTCAAACCAATTAGCAATGTTAAAGCATGAAACACCAACAACCACCGTGGCAAATTTATCAATTCATCAATCAGCTTGATTTGCATCTAGTACTGCCACATGTTGACAAGATGGAGAGGGACCCAGTCGGTTTTAGGGTAGGGTGACCAGATAATCCATGTCAGGGAGGACACTCTGAGCTAGGACAGGAATTGTAAATTACCATTTCAATTAAAAGGACCTGGATTTCACTTGAGCACTGAGCTCTTGCTGTGTGCTGATTGGTCAGTCTCCTATAATCATGCATGTGTCACTAATGCTAATGTGAAACAGCTGGATGAGTCTTTCAGTCAAGGAAACAAACCAATCAAAGCACAAGAAGAGCTGAACTATTTACCCGAGCACAGGAGCCTTTCAATTTGAAAGTAGTTTGTAAAACCCGAAGTAGCTCAAAGTGTCCTCCCTGACATGGATTATCTGGTCACCCTATTTTAGGGTCATATCCAGGGAGGGCCCATGGGTGCACTGGCCTCAGCTGAAAGCCGATTGGCTGTCGGTGTGTTCCCTCCCCTGTCACTCACAAATTCAAATCATATCATTGGCTAATGACAAGGATGCCAGCTCTGCATGAATTATGCCCCCTCATATGCCCCCCAACTTAAAATCTGAAAATCACCCAAAGTTGGTATTCAGTCATGTGACAGTCCGATATCCAGTAAACACCAAGTCCTAATGGGATACTGTGGATAAAATTCTGGAGATACCAGCAAATATTACTAGTTCTGGGGAATTTTGGGTATTCTAAAGAGTATGAACTGTAGGGGACAAAAGTTAAAGAAATTAACCAGGGCAGATGGATTGGTAAGTTCAAGAAAATCAAATAATGATATATATAATTTAGTACATCATTAACGGTGTTAAGCTAAATGAGCGGTCTCAACAAAATCTAATGGCTTGCTGTTAAAAAAGGTCATGCTTTTCACTCATTTAATGTATTCAGTAGCTCATATTTTTGCAATAATAAACATGAGGTAGATAAATGGTGGCTTATGGTGAGCATTCTGCAGTTCTACACAGTGACGGTAAAAACCCGTTCCCTGGTGTTACTAATTGGACAGAACTTTGGCCAAATTCACTTTCCCGGTGAGACTAATTGGGCCAGTGCCCTTGTTTCCTGTATCATTTGAAGCACTGTGAACTGTTCATTAGAATATTCTCCCCATTTCCTGATCGTCAGTTGTACGGATGCCAAAGATAAGGAAAGGAAATTAAATGGTGCTTTATTTGCCACTTGTACAAGTATGAAGTACAAGTACACTGGAATGCTTCTTTTCACATTTCCCAACTTGCTCTCCTTTTTTTAAGACATACACACACATATTCAGGTGAGAGTGGAGCTTGGGGTCCGAGTGCAGGGTCAATTACAAATCCAGTGTCTCTGGAACATTTTTGCAGGACATGTGACGCACTTCCAGGATTGAGGGACGGCATGTAGGATAACAGAAGTTGCTGTGTTATTTCAGCAGGGTTCACAGTGAATGTACTAGGAATCTTTAAAAAGGAATTGAATATGTTCAATTCAATTCGATTAATTTTTTTGATATAGCGCCTTTCATAGCAGTGTCGCCCCAAGGCGCTTTACATGGGTGTGCTGTGATACATAACGGCATCATTAAGAGATGGTAATACAAAAAAGGGAAAAGGGATGAGTGAGAAAGAAAGAAAGAAAGGGCATGCTAACGTTATAGAAAAAGAAAGAGTGGGTTTGCTTTCTAAAAGCAGGGTGTAAACTGTGATCTATGGAAAAGCCAAAGTCCATCAGGGAGTCAGTTCTCCAGGCAGACTTGTGTAGGGTGGCATGGAATAGTAAGAAATTATCGTAGTTTAGTTACATAACTGTAGGAAGCACGTCTTCGATACTGCATCCACATGCGGGTTTGAATGAGAGGCTTGCATATAAAGTGACGCCTAGGTTACAGGCTGAGCTGCCCAGGGAAAAATTCAGCCCTCTGGAGTGGAGGGCAGATTTTATAGGATTCCTATTCGTGGACTTCAAACAACAGAACCTCATTTTTCTGCGCATTTAGTAGTAAAAAGTTCTCAGTCATCCAGGTCTTTACGTCATTAAAGCAATTAGCTAAAGTGACAATAGATACAGTTTCATTAGGTGTAACTGAAATGTATATTTGGGTGTCATCGGCATAGGAGTGATAGTTAACATTATGGTTTTCTCATTATGTTTCCAAATGGAAGCATGTAGAGAGAAAACAATAAAGGACCAAGAATTGGCCCTTGAGGTAACTCCATGTTTGCCTGGTGACATTGATGAATAAGTACAGGTATTCATATATTGATATCGATTATTCAAATAATTTTTAAACCACCTCAACACAATTCCACACAACCCAACATCAAATTCAAGTCTATGTAATAGAGTGAAATGGTCAACCACGTCAAAGGCTGCGCTAATGGCCAGAAGCATTAGCACAGTTGCATTATCAGCATCAGTTGCCATTGATATGTCATTTAGTTAAGACAGTTTCAATGCTGTGTCATTGCTGGAAGCCTGTCTGGAATCTCTCCAATATGATGTATGTCTCCAAGTCTGACTGATGTTGAGCAGCAACTATTTTCTCCAGAACTATGGACAAAAACGGTACGTTAGAGTTAGGTATATAATTGCTGAGTTCCTGTGGATCCAAACTTGGTTTCTTCAGTAGTGATCTGATTAGTGATACTTTAGATTAGTCAGGCACTTCGCCTGAAGACAGGAATGCATCCATTATGGCAGTTATGTCTTTCCAGAACTCCCAGGAATTCTCTAAGAGGTTGAGTGGGGATTGGGTCCAGTGGACAAGAGGTTGGTTTGGTTTTAGTTATTAATCTTTTTAACTGCTGTTTACTGATTGATTGAAAAACATTAAGGATATGTGCACTTTGTGTTTGCATCAGAGTTATGTGTTTCAACCCCTGTATTAGCTTAGTCATTTCATCTTGTTTGTTTGACTCATCTGCCGGCCCCTGGAGGATGGGCTCCCCCTTTGGGTCTGGTTCCTCCCAAGGTTTCTTCCTCTTAGGGAGTTTTTCCTTGCCACCGTTGCCTTTGGCTTACTCACTGGGGGGTCCTTACGAGGCAGAAATGTAAAGCGCATTGAGACAATGTAATGTTGTGATAATGCGCTATATAAATAAAATTGAATTGAATTGAATTATGTGTGAGCATTTTAAACACGTTTGAAGTGTAATAGGTGAATTTGAAGGCAGTATATGAAACTCAGACTTACTATTATTAATGCATAGTTAATTGTCTCCATGGTAACACAAGGTAAAAAGCAGAACTGTTTTAATAACAGTTAACTAGTAACTTGGAATGTTTTTGCTTGGAAACTTTTCACCCTAAGATATTAATGCCAGGGTTTTGGGGGGGAGCGTCTCAAAAAGTTATTTTGGGTGACGTCATTATCATTATTATGGCAGCTTTTCACCCTAACGGTACGCAGTCTGAATTTGCCTACTTCTGTAACTGGGGATGAACCTGGTACATAACCACATGTTGCATTCTTGGCAGAATACTAAATATGGGGGAAAAAATGTTGAAAAATTAAACACCTGTGTTCATAAAGTTAAGTTAATGAGGCTGGGACATTCGTAATCTCCATCGCCTAACCAGGAGTTAACAAAGATCAATTTAACCTCCAGAATAAACTGTTCCTCCACCTGGGAACGGCCCGGACTTTTTGATTATAAAATGAAGGCTCTCTCATTCACACTTTAAAACAGTAAGTATGTGGTGAAACTTTTCTCATTATCATTCAAGCCGTTCTGTTTAAAGGACACAACTCTCCCTTGAACTTTCTCAGCAGGCAGGCTTAAAAACCGATTCATATTTTTCTTCTGCCTCATTTCTTTCCCTTATCCTCAAATAATGTAAAAAGGGGACCTTGAGATAGAGCCACACGGTTCAGGTGATCAGTAGTGTTAAAGGCAGGATAATCACAGGCCCAAACTGCCACATAACACAAAATCTATGTATATGAGCAATTCAAGCACTGCCACCAGCATCCGAAGCTCAGCCTGTCTCTAATTGCTCTGTCATCTGAAAAGCACTACCGGGAGGTCTTACTTAACGAGCGCCGTCTTTATTTCCGGAGACCTCCGCGGCTTCCACGCCGTTTCACCGGCGCTCTCAGCCCCATGGTCCACATGGCGTCCAATTAGCCAGCGCTTAAAGGTGTCTTCAATTTAAATAAAAAAATGCAGTGCGGGCACTTTAAAGGTAGAAACCAAAGACGGAGGTCGTTGCCTTTCTGCCGATACGCTTGGCCTCATTTCAACATGCCAGGCGCGGACGCACTTGGAGGGTGTCATGACGCGTCAATAGAGACCCCCGGACACCTCCTCTCTGAATGCACCTAAAGCTTCCGCTTTAATATTTATTTCACTTTTTTTTCCTGGAAACAAGCAGTTGCCTTGAGTCATTTTTTTTTTTATTCCACGCACATAAAAGAAATACATTTATTTCAGTCCAATTTCAATACCTTCAGCCATACATTCAGAATTGTGTAGCAGCCGTATTTACCCCCAACGCCCGCACCAAGAGCGTGAGGCGGTAATCTTCCGGAGACAAAGCTGCAGCACGTTTAGCCTGGTCTCTGACCACTCACAAGCCTTTCTTAGATGCTCTCCTTTTTTCCCCCCTTTTGTTCTGAAATCACTTGCTTTCTTTTTCTGTCATGCCCATCTTCTCCCACTTCTACCATTAACAGCTTCACTCTAAATGAACCAACTGACTAAGTGCCACTTTCTAAGGACAGCTTTTGGACAGGATAACAGCACTGCCCTCAGTTAGCGTTCTACTAGTGCTACGGGGGGGGGGGATTTGATCCTCACGCCATCTTAAATCTTAAGATTAAAGATTTAACTATATCCTACATGAATGGGAGAGGACAACTCTCATTGTTTTATGACCCGTTTCAAAGGAGTCATCTTCCAAAAAACTGGACCTTTAAGTTTTAAAGCAGTTTGTAAAACCTGAAGTAGCTGAAAGTGTCCCTCCTGACGTGGACTAGGTGGTCACGCTATTGTGATGCGATCAGAATGAGCAAACACCAGTGGCTGTGAAAACCCCTCTCTTATAGGATTCACCAGTACCTCGATCCATTTTGCCGCCTGTCAAACGAGAGACACACCGCAGGACTTACCCGCTAAGGCACCTGGGCCAGTAGTGGGGGGTGGGTGGGGGGGGGAGTGCTACTGGCATACAAATGAATGACACTGTTGCATTAACTGAGCTACTGAGCTGCACAGGACAGACAGCGGGACATTTCATGTGATGAATACATCCAGGGTACAGGCTGCACAGCGTAGGGGTTCAATCAAACCAATGTCAGACATAGTAACACCATAGCCAGAGTCACATTGCAAAATTTTGAAGAATACAGTTTGTAGAGTCTCACTGTGGCTTGCGGCCACCTATCCTATACATGCACCTATTCTACCCCACGCCTCACTACACTCCCATCGTGAACCTGTACCTCCTCCTCCTCACCTCCTCAGCTCCTCAGGCCTCCTTCTGCCCTCGAAGCCAACAGCTCACCAGTCGTTAAATCCCCAAGACCAGGAAAAGTAAGGATGAATCTGCAGGTCACCTGTAAGGGCTCACATGGAAGTAAATCACTTGATAAAAGATCTAAAAGCTAATTACTCCCGTTACAAGCAGATACCCCCGCTACATAAAATTCATTCTACCGACTTGGGAGACGATGCGGATATGGTGAGGAAACTTTAAATACAGCTATGTTTATCTGAACAACATTAAGTATCCCACACAGCGTCCGTGCCATTTTATATACATGCACATACGATAAAACCAACACTAATCAATTACAAATAAACCACTTCATTACAAACACACCACGCTACTGATAACACAGCAAGATCAATGACACAAACGCACACATCAGATTAGTCATTAAAACACAGCAATACCATGCAATGGTGTTCCAAACATTCTCTCTATAGAACGTTTTCTCCGTTACAGTGCCGTGATATTTATTCATCCAGGAGACTGATCACCTTGATAACCGCAACTATGGTTTAATCCAGCGGTGTCAAACTTCAGTCCGGGGGGGGGGGGGGGGGATAGGATCAGCTCTCATTGTCGGTCAACTAACTTAGAATTAGAAAATGACCAGAAGTAAGTTCAAGAATAGTAACAAATCTAAATAAAAGAAAAAATAAATTCTAAGTAAATTTTTTAAAAGTCATGCATATGTGATAGAATTTCCACTTGTTCTGTTATTGGTTTTGTAACTATCAAAATACAGCAATTAGTAATCTATCTATTGGGTAAATTTTTTAAAAATACATGTGAATTATGGTCAAGCATTTCCATGTTTTTAGTAAAATGTCACTGATAAATGTCATGTTGAAATGAGACCATGATTTGGGCTTTTGTCAGTGTATCTAACCCCTTTGTAATGGCTGTATCCAGTTTTCTAGTCCAGACGAAAGGTTTGCTTAGCAAAAATTAATGCTATGCGATCTGAGGTAGTACTTTTAATCCATTTATTTTAGTCGGCTTCCTAGTGAGTATGGAGACTAGGACGCCAGGATGCTTCATTCCAGAGAAGATCAGACGTCTTCGTGAAGCTGGCAGATAGGTGGCGTTTAGATGGAGCTCGTGCATCTCAGCCAGGAAGCTCCATCCCAAACACATTGTGTTGTACGACGTCTTTCCTGTGATCTTTGTATTTCATCTGATTACTACTTCTATTTTTTCTGGAAGTATTTCTATAGCTCTTAACCCAGAACTTAGTGTTGCTACCAATGTCAAGGTAATTTTCCCTTTAATAACCCAGTAGACAGAAACATCTGTAGTTGTTAGAGCATATAATTTAAATTTTTCTCTGAGGTATTTTATCGATTGTATCAATAGGTGGGTGCGCTTGTAAAGAGTCATTAGTTGAATAGATGAGTGTTTCTCAAACCATTCCTCAGGGACCCTCAGACACTCTCAGGGAATTGGGAGAGAGCAAAAACATGGTCCGTCTGGGGGTCCCGGTGGGCTGGTTTGTAGAAAAACTGGCTTAGACTTTGCTAATTATCATACAAGTTGGATCAATTTCGATTTCAGCCTCTACATATAGATGCATAAACACGCACATCAGACTTCGCAAGCCAAAAAAACAGATGACAATGGAGGAGAGGAACAAAAACCCCTCGTTCCGGAGAAGTGGGGGAGAATCTCTGGGGGAACTGAGGACAGAGCTGCAGGGAGCCTAGAGCTGATTGGTCCTTAAGTAAATTTGCTGGAAAAGAAAATGCACTTACAGTACTGCTGCCGTGCCTCGGGGAATGATATTTGTCTTCTGTTTTTACACATCTACATCTGCCCTCGTTTCCCTTAAAAGTCTAATGCCACCGTTGATAGAGGAAAATTGCAGGATGTTCACTGTCAGATCTTTGCACGATTGATCGCACCATTGTTTAAGCATCCTAGTGTACTGTTCTGGGAAGTGGGTCAGAGCAAAGCAAACAGATACCTGTCAAGTTGCCACGTCTGCACAAATCCAGTATAATTTCTGCCTGATCAGGATGAAAAATACAGGGAACAGACACATTTTATGAAATGTTATTTACAATTTGCGTGTGAATATCTGACGTCCCACCCAGTGTGTCCCCAGAAACATGCCCTAAGCTTCATGAGAGCAGAGGCACCTTTGCTGTTTCTGGGGCTGCACTCAAAAGTCATTTTGCGGCCTCCAATAGTGTAGTGACTGCTTGCAGCCAACAGGGGGCCCCCAAATCTCTGGAGCCCCCCGCAGATGGGTGGCTTGAGTGGCGGTAAACACCATCACTGTCTGAGATCCCAGCTCACCATTGCATTGGACAAATGGCTATGGAGTATGGATGGATTTGTGGTCCTGTATTGCAAACTGTAATGTTATTTACAACATTTGTAATGTAAAACATACAAAACATTGCCCTGAAACATATTAATAACTATTTTTTGTTCTGCAGCGATACAAGCGGACATTAGCATTTAGACGTTTCCCCTCCCAAGCAGCGTCCCCCTGCAGAGACGGAGGGTGATTGTCAGAGCCGGGAGCCCGGCGAGGGGCTCTGTGCAGGCAGCTCCAGTGGGGAGGCATGGCTAATCAGAGTGACAGCGGCGGGTTCGAGTGAGCGGCCATCTTTTGGTGCCTGATAAAGAAAGGGCAACGTTTCAGACTCACAACTGTGAAGAAGCCATCCTTGTACAACCCCTGTTTTTTCTGACCAAGAAAACATGACTTTTTCTTATATTCCGTAAATGGACTGTTACATACAATCTAATAAACAGGGATTCACATAAATAGTATTTGACAAGAAATGACCGTGCATTCTAACCGCTATAACGCAAATGAAGTACGAATTAGCATATAAAGGTTAAAATGCATCATAATTTCTTGTCATATCGGTGTAAATGCACATAAAATACATAAATACGTATGTGTTTGCGCAAAAATTACAAAAATCGATTGCTGCACGTATCGCATCTAAAGGAGAATGCGTACTTGTGTATCAGTTATGTCAATCCCTGCTTATGAAATACATGCGTAATACCAGTTTGTTCCATTTAATTCTATTTAAAGGCCATTTAAACCCTGTAAATTCACACTTTGGAAAAAATAGTACCAGTTTGTACCTTTGCTTGTCACTGGGGCTAGACCCTCAAGGGTCCAGCAGTTGTACCCTAGCTGTAGGTAAATCTACTTTTTAGTCAAATTTAAGGTACAGAAATGGACTGAAATGGTACAAACTGCTGCTCTTTTTTCTGACAGTGTAGCTACAAGGAGAAAACGCTATACTGTCAATCCATTTTTCCATTTTCAAATAATTGCTTTTCCAGCTATTAAGTCACCTCAGCATGGGGGGACCAAAGGCAAGGTCTGGCTGGAGGGGGCATTAGCCAAAAGCATGAATGCTGTACTAATACAGAGATATTTTCATTCGCAATTTCACATTTCCATTTTTGAAAGGTGACAGGTATGTAAGCCTCTGCTCTATGAATCAGTTATGATAAGCAGTGTTGTGGCATTTATTCACATAACTGATCCAAAACAGAGAGAGGTGGAAAGGACAGGTCCAAAACGTACAAATCCAGACCAAGGTTTTGTTCCAACTAACCATTTCAGCGAAAACCCGCATACACACCAGCCCTTTGCGGATAAGATTGGCCACCCCTTTTAAAGATGGAAGAGATGACCAGTAAAGACGACTTCATTAGCTTATAATTCACTTACTATCTTATTCCATTAAGTGTTTCCCAATCCAGTCCTTGGGGACCCACAGACAGTCCACATTTTTGCTCTCGCCCAGCTCCCTACCGAGAACAAAAATGTGGAATGGCTGGCAGGGAGCTCGGAGGGAGCAAAAACGTGATCCGGCTACGGGTCCCCAAGGACCGGATTGGGAAACACTGCTTAACAAATGACGAATAGGCACATGGGATAAACACAGAGCATCCCTGAGTCCCTGTACCTTCGCCCCCCTCCCGAGGCCCTGCCTTAATGCTACCCTGGGCTGCCCTCTGAACTCCCCAGGCCTTCCTCTCTATTGCCTCCCTCACTCCTTTCAGTTTAAGCCCACTGTTCATGCTCTGCGTTGGCGTTTAACAGCAATGGTCTCCGGCCAGCTTCTCCTCAGCCTTGCACACAGCTTGACCCAGCTTGGCTTTCAGGAGCTCCATGGCTGCCTGGCTATTTTAGTACCATGTCGGCATGGGCTCTCTGGCACACGCCGTGAAACCTTCCATGCGACGGGTGCCGCTGGGTCGGGGGAAGCCTGAATGAGGCCCGGACCGGCGGCCGACTCGTCCCGAATACAGCTGAAATGTCATCAGCGCTAAACCTCACGACAGCCGACAGGTCCGTTATCTCAGGGACCTTGGGTGCTCAGCTCTGGCTCCATGGCGTCACCGGGCCCCTTTCGGCACTGGGTAGGGGGCGTGACCTAAATCAGGGTGCCTCAACCTCCCTTAGATCAAGAACCACCAACGGAACCAAAGAGACCACAGCAAGAGATCATCTACCACTAACAATTTTATCAAGAACTAGATGTTTAAGAGCAGATCCTTTTACCCAATGCAGCATGCATTTTTGCTTACATTTTTTTTGGAGGGGGGTCATCCCTAGAGCAGTTAAGGGTCTTTCTCAAGGGCCCAATGGTGACATCACTCTGGTGATGCTGGGTTATAAACGAGCAACTTTCCAATCACAGGCACAGCAGCCTAACCTGATAATCCTAATAGGAGGGGCCTCCTGAATGATCATCACTCTGAGGAGATGTTGCACAAATGGGCTACATTTTAAGACATTTAAATCTTTGTTTTGTTGAGAGAGAGGCAGAGAGTGATGTGCTAATTATTTGCTGGCTAATAGCACATATTACATAAAATTCAAGAGAGTGTTAATGATGCATTTTGTCAAGTTTTACTAAATGGTTATGTCGCTGCTCTACAGGCCCTGGTCTGAAGACGCTTCAATGCAAAGACTCATTATTTTACATGCAAATCTGCCTCACATATATGGCAGAGCAACCCAGTATTCATAGATTAATCTGTGCGAGCTTGTTGGCAATGAAATCGCAAATCAGGGCTAGCCGCAGCCATTTTCATAGGCGACGTGTGTGCCAGCACGACTGCGATCAGATGAGTGACAGGCTCACAGCAGGTAGCTTGGTGGTTTATAACCTTGCTGCTAGACATCAGGAAATACATTACAAAGCTCTAACAACCTGCGAAACAATGCCTGACAAAATAAAGCACTGAAAACCGTAACTTGCTTTGGTAAAAAAGCAGTGATGCTATGTTGGAGACGGAGGCGTGGAAGCGTGTATCAGGCACGACGGGCTGTGTCTGGTGAAACCTCACTTCGCGTCTTGTGACATTTTCAGAAACAAAGAAGGCCTGGCTTCCCACAGGGACCTGCTAGTGATCCGCTTCGAGTTTTGAATTGTCGATACAAGTAAGTGTAACCACGATTTTAAGTATCGTGTCAAAAAGGTCACTATTGAGGAGAACATTATATGTGTATATTAACCTAGTGATGGCAAACTCAAAACATTGTTTCAAAGCGTGTCAGAACCTTTGCGATACTTCTGTAACGGAACATTGTCTTGAAGTCTGTATGAAAATGACAAAGTCCAAAGACCACACTGAACAGGGCTTCACACAATCATACCATTTCAAAACGTTTCCAAGCACAGTTGAACAGATTGAAAATCCCCAAAATGCATATTTCTATGAAACAATGGTTTAAACATTTTGAAAGATCCAAAAATTTTCCGAATCAGTTGTTTCAATTGCCTCTGTCTCTGAGAATCCCATTTCTGCCATCGCTGTAGTCACCAGAAGATGTCACCTGGGCACACTGTGTTAAACGAGGCTTTCAGTAATGAACCTTTTGCCAGATCATTTGGCTAGAAAACCTCAGTGCTATTTAAAGCCTCCTTTTGCTATTTTTATACTAAAAATGGGCAAATAAGCAGCTTAAATACAGCATTACTAAATGCACCACAAACTGTTTATCCTTCATACTCCATCTTTATGTTTGAAGGAGTGTTAAATAGGCTTATCGTTTAATTGGTGGATCCTTGACAGCTGTAAGGCGGCCACACCTCTGCGGTGCTGCTAAGCACCTTATGAACTGCAATTTATTTACCACCAGGTGGCACCCATGGGCACAAGGGCATCTTTAACTCATGCAGTCTCCTTCAGTGCCAGGAGTTGCGTTTGCTTGGCTTGCCTTGGCTTGGTTGTACAGGTTTGTCTATATATACATATATCCTCCTTCTATCTTTTATTACATAATCATAAAACATATCACATTCTTCCTGAAACGCATGCATAAACTGGATAGCAGATGCATTTTATTTCAGAAAACATATTTCAATATCATGACTGGAGACATATGTCACACAGCACCTGACAGGCTCTCTCTCATATTTTATTTATTAAATAAGATAAACTGTGCTTCTCTTTGCGAATCGGTGTTATTCAAAACCGGGCATATTTCCGCCTCCACTGTATGCATTGTGAGTCTCCTCTATAAAAGCATATCTTGCTTTTATGTGGGTATATGACTGAGTCACACATGCCTCAATAGCCCTTAGTGTCATTCCCACAGTCTTTCACTCAACCTGAGTGGCTAAATTATAACATTTGTACTAGAGATCAGCACGGTGCAGTTACAGATATTTTAATAAAAATCATTTTCGTGATGATGTCATAAGTAACAGCAATATGATTCAGGCCAAACTGCTTGATGACAAAAACCAGCACCAAGACTTCAACGTTTGCCCCTTGAAGTTTTAGGTTAGTCCTCAGCTATTATTATTAACTGAAGAGCAAATTTGCATAACTTACCCAGTCCTTACCACAGAGCCTCTCAAAAACGTATCCCATGTACTGAGTGTTGCAAATTGTCTCTTTGATTGTTCCCTGATTGTTTCCACATGTGCTGTACATGCACCACTCTGCCCAACAAAGGCAAATGACAGTAGCTACTCTGACACTGAAGCTGAGAAAAGATTTTTGCCTTGATTTTAACATGGATTTTACAGTCATTGTATTTTTTTTTTACACAGTTTAGTTCAAAACTGAGCATAGTTGAAGTAAGATATTTTGTCACGGGATAAAACCGAGCCTAAGAGACTCAGTTTGGGTCGTAACTCATTTTTGATCAAATATGCAGTTGCTGTGTTTTGCCTCTGTGGGGCAGTGTACCAGCCAGAAAGCAGCTTTTCAGAGTTTCTCTGAAGGCTCAGTGAATTACCATTACAGACAGAATGACTGGTAAGACAAGAGACTCCACAGTTATTCGGGGTGTCGTGACACAAGCCTGCAATGCTGGAAAAAAATGGCTGTGGAGAGACTCATTGATGCAGGTGAAACATCTCGGCTCTGATTCACCGTTCTCCCACACAATCGGCAACTTGTCAGCTTTCTGGAATGTTCTGTTGGGCACCGCTTGTCATGGGCACCCCTTTTGGTCCTCGTCCTATGACATAGAAGTCAGATAAATGGCACAGCCTTGCCTTATGATGTTTGAGTCGTTCGTTGATGGTCCCCGGTACTGAGAAGCATGTTCTGCTCATTAACATTGAGGAAGGCCTGGAGGTCAAAGGGACTCCTTTCCAAGGAGCCCATATCCTTTACGGGTTACACGGCCGATGTCATCAAGACCATACGTGCCATGCTTCCTGCTGGACTCATTACTTACCCCATTAGCTATGTGGGCATCATGGGCACCGTGACCTAAACGTCACAAGCCAACATTCCTAGCCACCCAGCACGTGCAGGACAAGCTCATATCTAATAACTGCTTAGGGGCTTCGGTTCATGTGCCAGCGACCAGCTCTGCACGTTTCCCAAAGCCCGCTATGCCATTTAGAAAGTGTCTCAAAGAGATATGGCAGTGACACGGATGACACACAACATTAAAAATGTCCCTGGCTTTTTTTCTTCGTGTGATCGATGACTGTGTCCAGCTAGATCGACCTCAGCCATTTCTGAGACGGTCTCTGGAAAATGCAATCTGTTGGCTGATGAGATTGGACCATTGGTCATCTCCAGGGATACTCTTCTTGTTAGTTTCAGCACAATGTCAAAGCCCCTGAACCTCATCCCCTCTCACAGATGCTCAAAACTGAGAGGATCTCACCTCACACCACGACACTCAGATGATCCAAAATAATCCGCTAACACAGCCCCCATTAATTATAACCAATTAAATCCCAGCGTTGGGAGGGCTTTTGTGATTGGCCTAGAAGGAATATTAGAACATCTGCTCCACTGCTCCGTCATTTCTGATTGCATCGCCCGCAACCAATAGAGAAATGCAGTGCATCCATTCTGAGATTCTCCAATGACGTGCACTGGCTTTAGGATGAGAAAGGGGAACATGACTGACACCCTGTGAGTGGTTTTCTCACGATTTTCGAACAAAGACTGAAGGACGGCTTTTCACCTCCCTCCATTGACTGTCAAGCTGTGTAACCCTCTGCTTCCCCACATCTGGACAATTCTGTGTCAGCTCTTTTTCGTGACCCCCCCCTGGTTCCAGAGCCACAGCTGCTAGGGGCAGACAGCCCAGGGGGGGTTCAGAAGAGGGCCTGTCAATCACAAGCAGAACGGAGGCTACCATGGAGCACTGAGACCAAAATGATAAACCACTCCGCTTCTTTCAGCCAATCCTTGCCTCACACAGACGCACAAATCAGCCTGCAAGACTCACCGCTGCCACAGAGAGCGCCCTACACAACAGCATGATTTTATAGCATTTCAAGAGTGTCAGACCTCATTTGGGTTCTTTAATTCTGGTTCTTCATAATAAGTGTCCTACCCAAACTCCCTTTCACTCCTCTCTGTTCTCAATTAGCAATCAATGCCACACAAGTCATTTAACACATCAAAAAGACCTTAACTGCTAATCATGGAGAACTGATTACTGGGGATCATTATGGGGCTTGGGGTGATAAAGAAATGGATTAAAGTATTGATATAAAACCATTTAATCAGCAGTAATTAGATATTTGAGTTAAGCATCCTAAACAGTGATTTGTCATGAGGAATATAGGGTGTTGCTGGCTAGAATCGGTGAGTCATTGCACTAAGCCAACGTCAGTGATTGCATCTTTACCAAGTGACAGCACAATGCACTGAGATATGCGTCACTGTGACAAGCTGTGCGACCAAAAGGGTGGATTTGTCCCTGGTAACAGAATACAGATTGTGTCTTCATTTTTAAAATTTATTCACTGATGTTTTTCACTATTTGTCATAAAATCCCAAACTGTCTCAATAAACTGCACATCACTGGAGAATGAGCTTGAAATACCTTTATAGAAAGTCAAAAGATGGTGACTGGTAACCCTATGGTGCTGCTGACCCCTAGTGGTTATACGAAGTATATTGGCACAAATGAAGGGGACAAATTCCCAATATTATGTTCAGCCTCCCTTGACCAGTTTTGATATTGTACTATTTGAAGCTAAATACACAGATACAAACACAGGTTGAGCTGCAGGTCTTGCCCGGAGGATCTGGCACTTTCCAGGGTTGAATCTTGGACCAGCTCCCTGAATAGCGGCAAACCTCCTCCAGAAGGTTATCGAGAGCGCCATCAGAGGTCACCCAGCTACACAATGCTGCATGGTACCCCTACAATCACTTCTCAAAGGTGGCCGGGTCATTGCAGAACCCAAAAGGCATGATTCTCAAGTGCCACAGTCCGTGCCCCGGAATGTTTGCCATCTTCACCCTATACAGAGGTCAGGGAAGCTGAACCATCGAAAAACCTGCAAGTTCTGTGGTTCTGCTTCAAGTGGCACCAGCACACTGTCTCTACAGTGACTCCTCAGCTTCAGCTTCTGGCTGCTGACTCTGCTGCCCGACACTCAGTAACCTGCAGACCCCTCCCTTCGGGACAGGGTCAACCATGCCGGATTTAAAGTGCCAACTCAAGCGGAAGGCCCACGGTGCCATTTTGCCCACTTGCTCCTCCGAATTATTCCTCAATAGATGCATCATCAAACAGAGGCACTCGATACCTTAGAAAGGAGGCCCTTTCAATCATCTCATTTCATGTTTAACTTAATCTGATACGTGCAGGGCGCTGGATGATGATGTGGGCCTCTGTGAGCCAGTTGGATGGACAATGGTGCCAATTATGTAGACAGAGACACATACGTCAGACTTTAAAATGTCCCTCAGAATGCTTTATTTTCCATGCATAGTTTGGACAAGAGTGTAGTGGAACTTCATTTGAGATAAAAAAAAAAAAAAAAAAAAAAAAAAAAAAACTGACATTCATAATTTTCTCATTATCGACATCTGCAATTGTTCACAAAATATCTCAGCTGTACTTTTCAATTTCTTCATTAATCCTTCAAAGGGCCAAAAAGTGCTGTTAAACATAAATATGCTTAAAAAAAAAAACAAGAGTCTATAACTGAAACGTCCTGGAAATTTATACAACACAGTTCTTCAGCACTGACCCTTCTACGTTTGACGTTCATCCCAACTGCCTTCCATTTAAAATAAAAAACAGTTGTCCTTTAAATCCATCTAAAATATAAATTATTCAGAGCCAAAAAGTAAAAACAAATCTGACAGTTTTCTCCCCCTAAACAAACAAACATTTAAAAGCAGTTGTGTTTCCAGTTCACGCAACAGATTTCTGCTTTAAAGATTTCTGCTTTAAACAGTATCCAAAAAAAAAAACAAAAAAAAAACAGAACCCCCCCCCCCCCCCCCCCCACGGGACTGAGTGTCCCTGGTTCAGATAACAGCGATCAGATTGAAGTCTAACAAAGTCTCTGTATGCCGGTTACCTCTGTGGCTAGTTCAACGGAGGAGAATCGAGTGAAATCAATCTTGGAACTGAGAGCAGACCACTACACCCACAGACATGTAAACAAGAAAAACAAAAAGCGTTCTGTGGTCTTTCGGACCAAAGGGGGCTGTTTCACTACACTAATACTTTAACTTCACTCTCCTTTTCTGTTTTGATTTCCAAAATAAGAGCACAGCACAAGCCAGAATAAAACGCACACACACACACACACACACACACGTCGTCACGAGACAGATCCTACGACGTCAGTCCAGCTGTATGGACCAGGGACCCGGTTTAGAGGCATTGCTTGAAATTAAAATTTCATTTTGACTCGAGTGGTGAGAGCGGAGGTGTGGGCAGAGGGAGAGGAAACGGGCGAGTCACACAGGGTCAAGAGTACGCGGGCGGGAGTCAACGAGCGAGGCAGGGCTCCCGTCCAGCTGTTCCTGTGATTGTTTTTGGAGATTTTATCAGCTGCTCTCCAGTCCAGAGACCGAGTGCCGTAAAAAACCATGACTGCATGTAACAAAATGGAAGTTGTCCCGTCTCTCACCCACATACACTGACGAAAACATTGGCTGTTTAAAGATAAGAAATCACACATTTCAGGTGGTTACATATACTTCAGGTGCTGACCGTTAAAATGATATGTTGTGTTTCTAGGTAATTGGTCTGAATACATATTTTAACATACTAAGATTAAAAAGAAAATCCATTCAAAGGATTAAAATTACAAAACGCAAAAATAGAAATAATCTCTTTTGAAAGACACTATATAGCTTACGCTCACAGAAAGCTGGCAGGGACTCCAATATAAATATTTTGCATTTTTCCACTCTTTCAGATAACTAAATAAACTGACAAGAAATTTCATTTCGCAGTGATTCCAGCTATAAACAGCAGAGAGTTCATTGTCATATTTAGGTTAAACAGACATACTTGTCATTGTACGGTAGAGCCAGTGTAGAAACAACAAAAAAATACAGTATTTTTTTAATGAAACTCATTTAATTCAATGTAGTCAGCTGTTTAAAAAATACACAGCTCCACTAGGGGGCACTGTCCCCCAACTCACAACTGAACACGGTACACGTGGCCTTCAAAAGGAAGTGTTTTAAACAAGGGCATGTAATGCATCGATTAATTGGGATTAGCTTCAACAATACCATCAAGAAAACAAACTATGCTTGCCAAGCTAAATAAAGCAGACGGAAGCAGGACCCAAACGCTTCCGTGTGACGTCTGACACAGCAAGTTCCACCATGAACCTCAGAGGAAGTGTCACAGGATGCAGGTGGCAGATTTCGTTCTGTAGCACGGTTTACAAAGTTGACCCTTGGACAGTAACAATACCAGCAACTTCAGGGAGGCGTTGGCAGCCCACTTCCCACCGAGTGATCCCCCCCCCCCCCATTCCCTCGGCTGACACCGGCCCACCTCCCCCTGCCTCTTCAAAGCTGAGAAGCCAGAGTGACAGTTATGTGTTCAGTCTGGGAGGCAGGAGCATGAGGCTTCGAACGTGTCATGGAGGGGTGCGGCCAGGGGTGTGGCCAGAGGCGGGGCCATGGGCGGAGCCAGCAGGAGCAAAGCCTCTCATTTGACATGTTCCTCACTGTGGGAGGAGCAGTAGTACTTCTTGTGTGCTATAAAAGTGGAGAGACTGCTGAACTTGATGTTGCACAGACGGCAAAAGCGTGTGTTGCCGTTCTGCAGGGGCGAGACGAGCGCTGTCTTGGGGAGCACTTGGCTGTGCCCATGAGGGGGGGTCTGTGAGTGTGCGGCATCAGGCACGGGTGAGACAGTCAGGGGGGCGGTGCCCAGAGGGGAAATCCCACCCTTGTGAGACCCCAGGGGGCTTCCGTTGACCAGGGGAGAGGAAGGGGAGAGGGGCTCACTCTTCACCCGACCGTTCACGCTTTCCCTGTGAAGGGGTGGGCCCAGGTTTGGGGGTGTGGCCAGGGGAGGGTCCTTGGGGCTCAGGTTGGGGGTGGGGCTAACAGGAGCAGACTGGGCCTCAGAGTGGCGGGCCGCGTCCCCATCGTCGGAGAAACTGCGGCCCAGCGCTGGCTGCAGGGTCAGGACCAGGCCGTGCACCGTTCTGAAATGCTCCATCAGGTCGCCCATGATTGCACCGTTGGGTGGGCAGTAAGGGCACACCATGGGCAGGTTGGTGGCGGGGGAGGCATGTGCTTTGGCACCGGATGGCGCTGGCAAACTGGGCGACCGAGCGAGCCCGGGCTGCTGCGTGCTGAAAGACACTGCCATGGCCACCGAATCCGGCTTCACCTCCCTGCTGTCCGTGTGGTCCGAGCACAGCTCCGGCCCGTCCGGGGGGCGTGTTGGCGGTGACGTGGAGGCGGAGCGCTTCAGCCGGTGGAGCTGCTCCAGAGAGCGCTGCTGCAAGGTGGTGGCCGGGCAGTAGAAGGTCTTGTGGGCCAGGTAGTTCTCGATGCTGTTGAAGCTGATGCTGCAGGCGGTGCACTTGTGGTAATCGGTGAGCGGCAGTGCTGGCAGCCCTACCTGAGGGGCCTCCCGCAGACGGGGCCTCTTGCTGAGGTCAATGGGGCCCTCACCTTCAGGCCCAGGGCTAGGGGAGGGCCCAGAGAGGTGCCTTATGGGCAGGGCAGGCTGTTCCAAAACCCGGGTCATCGGGGCCACGGGCTCCTGCTTCGTGGCCAAGGTGGGAGCCAGGGCTGGGACCGGCACAGGAACGGGGACGGCAGCAGAACCCGACAGGGCCTTGGTCTGGGCCATGTGGATCTCGTACATCTTCTTGCGCTTGCGAGTTCGGATGGGCTGCGGCAGGAAGGTGGCCTTGCCCTGGTGGGGGCGCTGGTTGGACGGGTCATGGCGTGAGGCGCAGTAGAAGCGCTTGTGTACGATGTAGTTTTCATGCCGGCTGAAGCGGATGTTGCATGCCTGGCAGAAGGTGCGGCTGGGGTCGTCGTCGGTGTCTCCCACTGAGCCGCCGGGGCTCTGGCTGCCCTCGCTGCTCCGGCCGCCGCTCTCCCCCTCTGAGGACGTGGGGTCCTTCAGCGCTGCCTCCTCGCTCTTCACCTCTACCACCAGCGTGGTGTCCACCTCAGACTCCGCGTCGCTGTGTGGGGGGGGAGGGGCCTGGCTGCCCGCCGGGCCTGGAGGGGAGTCGTACGGAGTGGGGCATCCCGGCACAGCCGTCCGCTCTTTCCCCTGCGGGGCGGGACCGGCCACCTCGCCCTGCTGGTGCCGGCTGGAGCAGTAGAGCCTCTTGTGGACGTAGAAGTTGTTGACGTTGTTGAAGGTGATGTCGCACTCGAAACACGTCGCCCCCTTCTGGACGGGGGAGCCGGCAGCATAGAAGGCAGGCACGCCGCCCGAGCCCTGGCCCTGCTTCAGCCGGCTGTGCACCATCTCTGACATCTTGGCCAGGATCTCCGAGGCCTGTGGCATGATGGTGGCCTCGGGCCCGAACACGTACTGTGGCAGGAACACGGCACCGCCGGGGATGACAGACCCTCCCACACCCACATGCACGGGGCTGGATCCTGGTGTGGGGCTGGGGAGCTCCGTCTTCACATGCACCGACGGCGGACTGCGGGGGGAGGATGTCTGTGAGGAGTTGTCCTTCACCTGCCCTTCCTGGCCTGACGCCTCCTCACTCGTGCTGGTTGAGTCACACTGAGGCTCCTCCTTAACCTTCACGGGGGTCGGGGACACGGCCGGGGCAGACGGACTCCCTTCCCGAGCCGCAGTCGAGGCCCCATTGGTCCCGGGGCTGGCCGAGTCGGGCCGTGGCGTGGTGGCAGAAGGGTCCGGACGTTCCGCGGAGGGGGGGCTATGCCGGGCCACGATGGGGCCCTTTGCCTCCAGATGGCCCCGCACATGCTGCTGGAGGAGCGAGGGGGTGTCGGCCACAAAGCCACACAGCTGGCACTTCGGGGGGGCGCCAGGCTCCATGGGACTCTTGCCTGAGGGAGGAGAGGGAGGTCAGGGAGGTCAGGGGAGGAGAGGGGCCACCTGCTTGCAACTGGGGGCCCTGGTAGTACTTTAAAGCAGTGGATCTCAGATTCATTTCATAAAAACTAGTGCAGCTATTGGTACACAGAACAATAACCGTGACACATGAAGGCATCGTAACAAAAAATTCTGATAATACATATTTTTTTTTAAATCATATACTCTGACTTTGGCCTTCAGGATGAGACAGGCGGAGGCCCCGTCTGTTACCTGCAGCTGGCTGCAGTGGGGGCAGGCCCGGCCCGGGGGAGTACACCTCACTGCGGGAGCCTGGCTGGCACACCATGTGACTGGTGACCAGGTGACTGTAGAGGATGTCCCTAGTGGTGGAGACGAAGCCGCAGCCATGGCAGATGCCCTTCAGCGTGTCCGTGTGCACCTTGAGGTGCCGCTCGCAGTTGGCCTTGGTGGTGAAGGCCGACAGGCAGATGAGGCAGACAAAGGGGCGCTCACCTGAGAGAGGGACGGAGAGAGGGAGTGAGAGAGAAAGGAAGGGAGAGAGAGAGGGAGAGAGGATGACAGAGGAGGAAAAGGAGGGAGGAGAGAGAGGGTAAGAAGGAGAAGCGGAGTTGTATGAATCTGGTATTTCTTTAAACACCAGCAAACTATTATTGTGATTTTCTGGACTTGAAAAAGATGTGAAATTGTGTTTCTCTGGGTTTCCCCTTATATGCACTCGTTCAGTTCACTGATTGCGATGGTGTTCCCCAGCCAGGAGTCCTATAGTGCCTGAGATAGGCTCTTCCCTACATCACAATTTTAGACAGGTATGTTGATTCTGGGCCCCATTGAACGCCCCCCCCCCCCACATCCCTGGTGACTGCTTGTAGCCAATAGTGGGCCTCCGAGTAACAGCATGGTTTGTGTGGTGATAAACAGGGCCATTGGCCAGGATAAATAGGGGGAAGATGAGATCGATCAAGTGTCTTATTCTTACAGGTATTTACTGATATTCCTTACATATCAGTGGCTCTTGGGATGTGTTCCGGAAAACGTGTCCGTGTCCATGTCCACATCTAAAAACACTGCACCCTCTAGTGTAACTGACATGTACTGCTGCAGTGCAGTGAATGACGGTGGTCATGTGACAGCTGAGGGCCTCACCGCTGTGCGTGCGCATGTGGATCTCCAGGGAGCTGGCGCTGGGGCAGCTCTTCCTGCAGTGGGAGAAGGGGCAGACGCGCTCATTGGGGTACGAGTCCTTGGGCTTGTCCTGGGGGGGGGAGCCGGCTGCCTGCTTCTGCCGGCTGGCACAGTAGTACATGAGGTGGGCCTGCAGGTTCCTCTCGCTGCGGTACCAGATCCCACAGTCCTTACACGGGAAGATGTCCTCTGAAACACCGCAGCGGGGGGGAGGAGACGGTGCTGAGACACAATCACATGGCAAAAACGAACAGCAGGCAGAGGACCTGGGCAGAGGGCACGAAGCGCTGCACAAGTCACATGGGCAGGGTCAAGGGTCACATATATTAGCTTGTCTTTCTTGGTCTCTTATTTTCCACCTAAAGTCAACCTGTATTACATCTTGTGAAAACTAAACAATGTACAAGATGCAGCAGATGGATAAAATTTTGCAGGTAATTAATTGTTACTCTTGGAAAAAAAGCACTGAATTGTAACCAGTTTCCTAAATTTTATTCCTTTTATACACTAACACAAATTGTTATTGTACTGTTATTTTAAGTCGGATATGTGATGGAACATAAGATATTGCGCAGTGAACCGCTCCGTAGGCAAGCACAGGAACTGCCATGTGTAAGGGGCAATGCTTCTCTTTGTCATTATTTTGTTAGCCAGTTTACAGTAAATTTGCAATAGAATAGTGTTATTATTTTTGTGAATTTTTAACTTTGAGGAATTTCGATTTTTGCCGTTCAGAATCATGCCGGTTACTCGAGTGTGCCACTACTCCAGATGTGGGAGATTTTACTGTACTGTGATTACTGCCACCAAGGCTGCCTGAATGAGGTCTCTACTTCCAGAACAGATCCATCTTCTCCACAGCAGCACTAACAGGTCACTCCCTGAGTGGGTATGGTAGTAATCACGCCTATCTGGTGTCAGAGCTCATGTTCATTGGCTATTTTGATAATGAGTTCTCCAGGATTTAATTAGCTCGTTAAGCGCCCAGCCCTAATACGACGGGAACTGGGAATATGTATGATGGTGTTTTATCCCCCAGGTTCATGTCTGGTGATTAATCACTGCTTCATCAGTCCACGATGTCTGTAATAAAGGCTTTCCCTCAGACATCATAATGGATACGGCAGAGCAGTTTATAGATGAAAAGTAAACGTTCATCCAAGCATGGAGAGGAGATCTCTCTAGTGAGGAAAGGAATGAGACTTCAAAACCCTGATGGATTTGATCGCTGTGTCAATCGCTGGCTGGTTTAAGGAAGTACTCATTGGATACTTTGTTGGTTTTCGTTGAGTTAAACTAATGGGAGATAATCCCAAACCCACTAGAGGTTTTGTGGTCTCAGCACAGATACTACTGCACTCTCTGTTTACTGCAGGCACTCATACAGAATTTATCAGGATTGTTTATCTATGAGAACCGGATTATGCACAGGACAGCCTGACAGATGCACACATTGTCCACATGTCCTAAAAAGCTCTTACTGTTGATGACAGCTGTGGCCAAGATGGCCGCCATGCCAGCCTGTTGGGGGAGGAGCTGGAACTCGGGGAGCGAAGCAGCGGGGTAGGCCGACTCCTCCTTCACAGACACATTCTGATTCTCCGCGGGGGAGGTCTGTTCTACATCAGGCCTCATCAGCACGGCCAAGAGACTCTCTCCCTGTTGGACCTCACGGGTCAGCTTGCAGAACAGCTGCTCTCCTGGGGGAGGGGGCGTAAATAAGGTTAGACCGTGGTGGTGGTCACAGTACCAAGCAGGTCCATCGGTTACTGAGAACATTCAATTACATTCAGATCGAATTACAAACTATCGACTGATCAGGGGACTCCTCTGAGGTCATGGTCATTACCAGTGAGGGGGGTGGGATTTTCCGGCCTTACCTCGGCTATAGATGGAGCAGTTGGCCGTGGTGGGGGTGGAGGTGAGGGGCAGTTTGTGAAGCCAGCAGTCTGGGTCTTCGCTCGCCAGAGTCCGGCCGGGATGCTGCAGTGGCAACACCATGCAGCCGGTCAGACTTAACACCGCTCTTAAACACATTCGCGCTTAAAAGCATTTCGGGGAAACACACTCACAACGTCTCAAGACAATAGTGTTACCTGTTTACGAAGCTGTTTAACTGGAATGACCCAGACTAGGCAGTTCACTCAGAGGTTCACTCTACATGCCGTCCTTATATAGCAGAGGCTTTCGTCCAAAGCAACGTACAAGTATATATATGCACACACAGACAACACAAGTCCGCACCACAGTAATGCTGAATTAAACTATCACTGAAGGTTTCTCTTGAACCTAATGGGGATTCCCTCTCAATTTAAACCATCACCATTCGTTTAATGGTCAGTGAGCATGAGGTACAGTGTCTAATTGTAGTCAAGACGATATGAACGATAGAGTTCAACTCCCCCCTACCACTGGGTGGCAGCAGAGTCGGCTGGAAGCCCATCCAGCCACGGCTGGCGGACCTACCTGATGTGCATCGCTGGGGGAAGATGGAACCTTTCACTACCTACATCATAACGGCCGATAAAACTGTTGTGAAAGTAGAAAAAAAAACACAACCTCGAACCTCACAGGAGATAAAGATATAAGATTTTTTATGGTCATTGAAAAAACAAATGGGGAAAAAAAAAAAAGTATGAGAGTATGGAGGCATGCTATGAGATTTCCTTTAAACAATGGTTGCTCTTGGCTAAAGATGGCCTGTATTGTATTTCATAGCGAGCACTCACTGATGCTGAAGATATTTCCCTTTTGTTTTAATTTGAACCCACAATCTTTGTTCTATCCATGGCCATAAGCAGAGTCCTAATTTGTTTCAGACTAATTCTGACTAAGCGCTGACTGAGCTGTTCTTTGGGAAGGAGAAGAGGAAGCAGGGCCGATGGGAAAGCGAACAAGCTCCCCAAATGCACTCAAACAGCAACAGGAGCTTCCACCAATCAGCAAGCGCCTCTGTCCCCTACCCCCTTGCCTATTGGTCAGTCGATTTAGCTGCCCAGAATCATGCCATACCACTCATCACTGCTAAAAGCGCTTAGTCCTCACCTCTTCAGTAGGTTAGACCCCAGTGGGATTTTTTCCTCCCTTGAACTAAAGGGTTTTGTTTCTCCTCCCATGTTGCATCCTGGCTTTTTCAGCACTGAATGTCACAGTGATCGGACATTACAGGTTGTCATGGTCGTCGTACCCATCCTTCCCCGGCCGAGCCGTACTGGAAAATTCCTTGAAGTGCTGTTTATCTAACGACGAGGAACCCAGACGGGAAATTCGCACTGCGGGGTAACTTACAACTGAGGTGTTGCCAGCCCAGGAATAGGGCTCGTTAAGCTAATTTTACCTTATGAACACCTTTAAATTTGGTATTTGTGCTTTATATGTTATATGTTTTCATTGCTGTTCTTTTTTCACAATATTCGTGGGCTAGGTTGGTGACAACCTTTCATTGCATCCAAGCCAACCTAAATATTCACCTAGCCATGACTACCACTCCTTTTACGTCATCACGTTTTTCACTGAGCATCCTGGTCTGCATCTGTCATTAATGGAGAAACAAAGCCGCTTGCTCTCATTGCTGCTAGGCAAAACGGTGATGCTCTTCTTAATTAATTTGATTCAAATCCACTTGCAGTGTTATATGTTCAACGATTCAGGCCGTTTGAGCCAATAGGAAAAGGCAGATGGGCTCAGGGGTTGGCCACCTGCAGGGGGGGCTAGAGAGCTCGTTTGACCACCTACATGCACATGCTCGTGTGTTTACCTCACCTTTGTGTTTATATGAGTGTGCGGGCCCCCCCCCTCGCCAGCATGTAGTACCATTGTGAAATGTGCGCGTGGGGGTCACACTTGGCTCTGGTTTGCTCACATATTTCGCTTTTGGAAGCTGATTTCAGCACCCAGTGAAACTCACATGATGCCTCCCAGTCTGTAGGTGCAGGAGGTACTTTTCAAATTCCAAGTTTTATGACTCAGGGCACGAAGGGCCTGCAGATAGGCAAATACGTTACGGTATCTGTAACGGACATCTAATGCGTCGCTACACAGCCGATAGCCACGCCGCCGCCTCCTCTCGGACTCCTACTCGTGGGCAGAGAGCCAAGGGCACCATCAGCAGACTTTCCAGGCCCCCGGCCCCCCGGCCCCCGGCCCCCCGGCCATAGCCTTTGTTCCACCGTACCATTTAAGCAGTCACTCCAGGAAGGCTTATTCCTCCAAGAGCGATGGGAAAAAAAAAACAGCCTTTTCTTTCCGTTACACCGACCACACACACATCTCTGTCAAGCCCCTGACTCCGAAGAGGGGATTTCGGCACCAATTAAGCCAGACGAATCACCCTTAACGCATCTGTAGCGGATGTGGGAATGCCAGCTGTCATTGCTGTTACATCAGCACGATGTCAACGCAGGGTATCTAGGTTAGAAAAGAGTATTCAGTTTATAATAACAGTTAAAGAAAAGGTTCCTCAGCTCACCCAACATGGGAAACTGCAAGGCACTTAAAGTAGCTCAATGAGTAGAAATAACATTTCTCAGTGAGTTGGGTAATTCAGGGACACTTACACACTGCGGAAAAAAGCAGTCAGAACTGACCCTTGGCAGAGTATATTTTGTAGTATAACCCTAAAGCATTACCCTGTACCCATTACCCTGTACCCATTACCCTGTACCCTCTTGGTTTATTTCCACAGACTAGAAGTTAGAGGAATCCACTGTTAAGCAATGCACTCTTTCACTCACCCATTCTCATTCTCACTCACCCTCTCTCACTCACTCACCCTCTCTCATTCTCACTCACCCTCTCTCTCATTTTCACTCATTCTCACTCACACTCTCATTTTCACTCATTCTAACTCACGCACTCACTGATGCCCTCTCTGCCGGTCTGCTACAAATTTCCCAGAATGCATTGCCAGGAGTTGCGTTTAAATGGTCGGTCACACGTTGCAGGGCTCCAAAGAGGACCGGGTCAGGATGGAATAGAAGCAGAAGCGTTCCTGCCGTGGTGGGCCTGCCTCGGTCATAGCCCGCGTCCTCCCGGCAAAGCCCAACACTTTGAAAGCGTTAAGCTGCAGCTCGAGGCTGCCTTTGAGTCCTGGCTAAGCCCCCAGGCTGCCCCTCGTCCGTCATGAATATTAACCAGCAGAGCAGAGTTTTAATCTGCCTGATCCCCACACTGCTGCTGCTGAGATGATAGCAAATCTAATTATTTGGTCTGATATTAACCAGCGGCACCCCCCCCCCCCCACCACCACCGCACACCGCCTTGTGCGCACCCCCCCCCCCCCCCCATCCTGCCCAGCACCTCACCAATTGCCCCCTTACCCCCTCCTCCCCCAGAAACGCCTTCTCTCTTATCATTCCCAGAAACACCCATTTCTCAGCCGATAAAAATGGAATCCAAATGACGCATGGCCGGCTTCATCTATTCACGTTCCGATACCCAGAAGAAAAAGAGAATTCTTTTCTCGCGGCACCTCTCAGTTCAAGCCTTAGACCGAATCCTAGAAAGTTCCCCCTCCATGAAGCTGACAAAAAAGCAAAACAAAAAAATAAAATAAATAAAACCAGTGGGAGTGGGGAGAGGGAGCCTTTTTCCTTTCTGTCAGATCCGTCTATAATGTCAGCCGGTCAACGTGTGCTCAGATAGCGGGGAAAAACCAGCCGACACTCTTTTCATTCGGTTTTATCTCCCCCAAAACTACACACAAAGAAAAGACAGGGAGACCTTTTCCATCTCAGAAAAGGCTGCTTCGAGTTAAGGGCTATCGGTTCTTACAGCGCCAACACATAAGATGCCATTAAGAACGTCAGGATCAACAACTTGGGTAAACAGATTACATATATCTTGGAATACATACATATGTGCATGGGACTGAAACCTGAAAAACTATGGTAGGTTTGTTCCACTAAAAGACCCACTGCCTGCAGTCCTAATGTTGCAGTCAAAGAAGGGGATAGCAGCCCTGCAAGCCAGTCCATCTGAACCCCACTGAAATCTTAGAAACCTACTTATCACCCCCCCCGCCACCCACTCCCCCATCGTTCTGTCTCTTCAGCTCCTTCCCATCTCCATAAGTATCTTCCAGCATTTCTCCCTCTTTCCTCTACAGGAAAACACTCATCTCCTGACAGGGGTAGAATGAGTTCACTGTACCATACAGAAAGGCCAGTGTGTCTCCCATTGGGGGTGGGGATTTGAACCAAACGGAAAGGTGTAAAATGAAAAGGAAGGAAACAGGGGAGTCTGTCTCTCAGACACACTGTGAATCAGAGACAGAAACCCCGCACAAACCAAACCAAACTCCCAGACGACGGGCTCAGGTTTTGAAATGCACACAAATAGCATGTAAAAATATAAAAGAGCCACGCTTTAAAGAGGCGTGATAAGAGGCCTGAAGATGAGGCACTGGAAAAGAGCGTCGTGAAGCAGATATACACGGGCGTAACATCTGTCACCCTCAAAGGCCTCATCCAACAGCAACCGGAGTGGATGTGTACATTTGGATATGGTGTCTTACAGCAACATTCAACGACACCAAGGGGTCAGTCGGTTGGTCGCTCTCTCTCTCTCTCTCTCTCTCATTTGCTCTCCCTTACTGAGAGGTACAATGCAGCAGATGTACTATGTGAGGATTCTTGTCTTCTCGCTTTCATTCTTCCCCTCCTCCCTCTTTCATGCACTATTTTGTATAAACAATGTGGTAATTGATTGTCAAGTGCATTGGAACAACTCTGTTGTGCTCTGTTTTTATACAAAAATAAAATGAACTGATTCACGTCTCGTTATAGAGTTTGTCGTCCTCCATCAGCTAAAGATTTAAAGAGCTACAATGTGAACCCCACCTGAAATGCTTAAAGTCTCTGAATGTTATGTGTATCCTTATCTGCTAACAGTAAAGCGACTAGCCAAGCAGACATACACTGACTAATAAACTGCCGACAATCAGTACAGGTGATCAGCTGGCGGATTAACTTCACGCTTGGTTTAGAAACACTATTGAACTAACTTTGGCTCCTATGACCAAATTATTGAGATACAGCTTACAGCTAATTAAAAACTTAACGGGTTGCCTGAGGATGTGGCACGGTGCCTCGCCCCTGCAGGGCTGGGAGTGTAAATGCTGCCCCCACGCCGTTTGTGTGTGACTGGCATGTGCTCCCCTCCTTTCCCGCTGGTTCCCTCCAGGCACTCCGCTTTCCTGACACATTCCGAAAGAAGACAGTTAGGCAACATGGCGTCTTGTGAGAGTATGACGGACTGGCCCTCAGCATGGGTCCCCGTATTCCCCAGGACAGAGCTCCAGACCTCCCCATGCTCAGTCTACGATAAGCGATTGGAACATGGATCAAAAGATGGATGGATGGAATGCTTAGATTAAAGTCATTACTGCCAACCAGGGGTGCCGTAAGGTGGTGGTGGTGGGGGGAGGGGGGAGTTAGTTAGGACAATTCCAAGGGGCCCAAAAAAAATTTGGAACATAACTGGATTGGTCTGGATTGGGGGGCCCAATATGATATGCTGTCAAGGGGCCCAATATGATATGCTGTCAAGGGGCCCAAAATCTCTAGCAAGGCCCCTGCTGCCAACAATAGAATAAGAAGCCTGCACTAGAGTCCAGTTTAATGCGCCTTTCATGTTTATCAATCCGACCGTCAGTAGGGCCTTGGCTATCATCATTTTGGATCACTGGTAAATCGTCCTTGAAACTGGACAGGAATCACCTTCATCTGCATTTGAGACAATTACTCTTTAAAATGCAGTATTTAAAAAGGGGTAACAGAAGGCAGTGAATAAACCTCTGATGAAAAGGAGAGTGTTCTCTCTCTCCCAAAGACAGACATCTCCACATCCGTGCTGCTTCTGATTCAGTTCCCGGCTTTTATGGAACTGTATATTAGCAGCAAACGCTAACACGGAGACAGAAAGCTTCAAACGATGAACCTTGTGAGCGAAAGTAACACAAGGCGTTTTCGCAGTATTGATCAGGTACAGTGTCCCAACCGTGGCATGCAGACAGCGTGATGCTTCTGAGGTGGTACAGTACATGGTATAAAATATTGTGAACCACGGCATGAGTTCCATGCTTTTACACCATGAGGTGGGCTGCTATACCAGTGCCCCTTCCCGCCTGGGTGTTTTGTTCAGGCTTTCATGATTTTTTTTGTTTTTCCTGGCAAAAAAAAAATAATATGTGCACTGGTTGGTGCTATGGTGGGGGGAGCGGGTTCAAAATTGTTTATCCCAATATTTTTAAGCTAAAATATCACATTTTTTTGACTTCACACAGCTCTTACTGGTATCAGTGAGAACCACAAAGCAGGCATCGGTCTGAAAAGAAAATGGTACAGGTGTCTCCCTAGTATATAATATACAAAGCATATTTTTGTATGTGGCATGTATATCTCATCTGGTATGATGTTGTTGTGCATGTTATTTGTCCTCATCATTCCAATATTTCATTGTACTTCTATAATGAGAATAAAGCTTTTGAATCTTTTGGAGTGTCACAGAGATGCTGAGAAAGTTAAACCTGACATACGTTTACAAATCAGCTACGTATCGGTTGACTGGCGGCGCTCTGTCGGTATCTGAGACCGTGACGGTGTGGAGCAGTGGTGATTTCGATTGCGCTGGGGAGACGCATCACCCCCCTGACTGGCTAACCTTCACATAGCCCCCGTGGGGGACGATCGGGGGACAGTGGTAACCCCACCCCAATAAATAAAAAATAAAGAGCAGAGCGTGTCTGAAAGCCGTGGGTGGCGTGTTTTATCGCCAGCGCTCTGGCGGAGAGATTATCGGGGATTAGGAGGCGCGCTTGTTTCTAAAACATGATGAAACGACGTTTGCGTGCGATAATGCTTTGAACTGCGAGCCTCCTTCAAGGACTGAGCCCTGGGCTCCGTTTCCACAGGAGACTGGGAGGAGAGGAACAGGCAAGGCGGTGAAGCTGGCTCCCCCCCCCCCATCACGCCTCATCCACAGCGCTCCCGCCAATCTCACCCTCCTCCACCCTTTCCAGCGATGTGACTGCGTGTGTCGCCACATACACACGCCATACACTCGAAACGCCAAGTGAAGTATTGTCTCCATTTAACTTCATTCAACCTAGAACGCTAAGGTTTTCAATTAGATAAATGCAATTAAAAATCTTTGGCTTTGAAATACATTTAATAAATAAATACTAATAATAATTGAAGCAATAAAGAAGAAAGAAGTTTCTAAAGTCAAATTAAAGGTGATCTGTTCCATGTCCATGTAAAAATATAAAGGTCAAAGTTAATCACTATTGATAAAGAACAGTTTCCCCAGTGTCTGATGGGATCTCACTGAAGTGCTGTGTGAAAACAAAAATATGTTCTTAAGAAGGAGGAAATATAACTAATTTACTGATTGCTCTGACAGTGGAAGCTTGTCATGGTCCCAGTTCCACCAGGCAAATCATTGTTTTAAAACTGCTGCCATGATCATCATTATCTGATGCCTGCAGAGGTAAAGTACGGTGTTTTATTTCGTCTTTTAGCTGGCTGTCTAACAAACACTTCTCAGAAACCACAGGACCTAATCAGATTACCAGAAACACTAACAAGCGCAAAGCGCCGACTTTCATGAATATGCCGAGAGTATTCGGAGAATTTCCTCCACCTACAATGCAGGATATAATGTTAAATGAAATTCTCTGATACCTCAAGATCAGGTCACCAGACATCCTACCATTTATTTATTTAGCAGATGGTTTTAACGAAGCGTCATACAGCTGACTCCAGGGCCAGCCAGTCCTTGGAACAACTGGGGGTTAAAAGGCTTTGGTCAAGGGTCCAACTGAGAAACCGACAACCCTGGGATTAGAAATGCCAACCTTCCGATCACAGGCACAATGTTTTAAGCTACTGAGCCACAGAAAACCCTACAAGCAGACACAGATACACAAATGTATACAGATCTTTGTGGGGACTCTCCATTTGCTTTTTGGGCATAACCCTAACCCTAACTATGATAACTGCAACTCCCACCCAGTCCGAACCTTAACCATAAGTAGCCAAACAGAAAACAAAGCTTTTGGCTATTTCAGTCATTTGATTGCATTCACAGGTTTTTGTAGAACTGAGTTTCCCCTTGCGGGGGAAAAACTGGGTCCCCACGATGCATTCTTTACAAAAGCACACACACACACCCGCTTACTGCGCAGATGCCAGCGCATGAAAACTTGCCCCGTAGACGTTTCATGATCCTTCATGAGTGTCACCTGGGCGACTGGTCCAGCCTCACGTTTTCCTGGGAATATCACAGGTGGATGCCGTCGTGTCTTAGGGTAGACCAGTGATAACCCGATAACATATCTGGCCAAATGAAAAGCAAAATTGCTCGGAGGGGGCTACACAAGCGGGGTCTTGGTTTCAGGAGGCATGTGTGGAGGAGAGCTGGGTCACCGTCTGACGAGGAACAGGAGGGGCGGCACGAAGCCAGGCCGCGCTAACGTTACCTCAGGCCCCCGGAGCGCTGAGCGGCGGCCTTGAAGACCTCAAAGTGGTGTTCAGCACATTCGCCTGTTCTTTGCCATTAAAATCCGGCCTCTGAATTCAGCAGTGATCTCAATTTACCTCAGATTTTTTTTTCCCTTGCAGTATAGTGACTGCAAGGGGTATCATTAATCATTAATAGGTTTTTGCAAAAATAAAAAACAACTTTGCACTCCACTCCCACAATGCAACACTCCACACATTGGTTCTGCATCCTAGCACCTGCTGCCAGTCTCTGGACGGCCTCTCGCATCTCTCAGTGTGCAGGGTACTCCGACTCTCCTCCTCTGAGTGCACAGAGGAGGCGACTGAGATTCCCATCTCATCATTTAAGAATCTACGCCCTCGTGGGGGTGGGGGTGGGGGGGCAGAGCTGGCCCTGACCCTGACAGGCCTGGAGACAGGGAGTGAGAGGCACTCACTCCGGGCGAAGGATGCAGGAGTGACAGAGTTGATGCTGGAGGAATGCGAGATTAAACACACTATCTCAAGGAGATACCGAGAGCCTGTCTCCACTCCTTCAGCTCAGAGATAGTGGGGGGGCGGGGGGAGAGAGAAAGAGAGAGAGAGAAAGAGAGGAGCGAGCGAGCGAGATAGAGATAGAGAAAGGGTGAGAGAGGTAGAAAGAAAGGGAGAGAAGTGGCCCAGGCTGAAAATTATCAACAAAGCCAACTTTCGATAAGAACATTCTGCTGAACACAAGTAGTTGGAGGTGGGGCGGTGGAGACGGACGGACTTAGAATTTCTGATAATAAATGAAATCTTAGAAATGAGAGACTTTCAACCAGAAATCAATCATTGCGAGCTTGTTGTCCAGGAGGATGGCGCCACACGGAGATAAAAGGAAAACGGACGTCTGGAGGGAGCCTTGTTGGGGGGGGGGGGGGGGGGGGGAGTTGCAAGAGGCAGGGGGATAAGAGTTAATGAGGCACAGAGACCAGTAGAGGAGCTGCTGCGGAGAAGGCGGGTTCTGCTGCCATTTGCCAATTTGCATGCAGTGATACGACGTGCAGGTTGATTACGGGTGCAGGACGGGCCCACGACACCTTCGAGACGCTCGTCAAGCTGCTGGCCGGAATCGTTGCCATCTCCTCATCCGGCTGCTGCTCTTCCTTACCCACCATCCATAACTACACCCAGCTGATACTCGCTGTGCAGTCTTCTTTACATTTCATTTACTTAGTAAGCAGCGTCAAACAATCCATTGAATGACTGAGGGTTTTGCTCAAGGGCCCAATGCTGAAATCACTCTGCCAAGCTTGGGATTGGAACTGATGACCATCTGATCATAGACACAGGATCCTCACTTGCTGAATCCTGGCAGCATCCACTGTGTCCTGTTTTCCTAACGCATTTATGATAAAGGCATATAGCACAGTTTAATATCGGTTTAATAAGTTTAATAAATTAGCTTTCAGGAACAAAAAAAAGGTTTTGTGTGCATAGCTAAGAAAAGGATCACACTTCAAGAAGCCCCAGAACTGTGAGCAGGTGACCAGCATCACGTCCTAAAGGCCGTTTCTAGGCTGGGAATGCAGCAGATCCAGAATCAGCCAGCAATTCTGCGGGCTTCTCATACTCGCCGGACACGTCGGCCTTACGGCGATCCGTCACCGGAGAACCGCCGAAGCGTTTCCCCCGAATCAAAGACCGCAGGATGGACACGCGTCACTGGCTGGTAAAGCAGCGCTTGGTGCTGTACAATCCGCAGCCCTGACCCGCAGAATCCAGAGGCTCATACACTTTCTGTGTTTCTGGTAACAGTCAGTCACACAGCACACGGGTATGTAATGTGCGTGGGTCACACAACAATGGACGTCTCACAGACATCAGGGACGGCACCTTTATGACAGCAGGATTTGCGCGTAATTAGTGCTGCTGAAACACAAGGTGCGCTTTTATAAATGCAGAAATAAAGGGGTCGTGTCTGGGGGTGAATGTCCTCCTGTAACGCTCCCTTACTAGCAGCCAGCAATTGTCACAATCACATAATATGTAACATACTACAATACTACAATATGCTAGCAATATACTACAAAGCTCTAATATGCAGCTTTTCCTGTGGATCAAGAGGTTTCGCATGGGGGGGGGGGGGGGGGGGGTGACATCAGACCACTGCTGTACATATATTTTTTATTATTGTTTGGTGACGGCATGTTCCTTTTTCTCTATAGAGGTAAACAAACATTTAATTATGTGAATTAATATAAGTTAATTATTTCTCAGTAACAGTTATAACTTCTTCTTTAGCTATATTACGTCCTCAGCAGTTTGCCCATCTGCAGTGCTTCACTTAAAAACGTAACAGCCTAACTGCACTGCACACAGCCTAACTGTGTATGTGACACAGCCTAACTGCAGTGCACACAGCCTAACTGTGTATGTGACATAGCCTAACTACACTGCACACAGCCTATGTATGTGACTCAGGCTAACTGCACTGCACACAGCCTAATACCGCACATAGACTAACTGTGCATGTGACTCAGCCTAACTACACTGCACACAGCCTATGTATGTGACTCAGGCTAACTGCACTGCACACAGCCTAATACCGCACATAGACTAACTGTGCATGTGACTCAGCCTAACTGTGTATGTGACATAGCCTAACTACACTGCACACAGCCTATGTATGTGACTCAGGCTAACTGCACTGCACACAGCCTAATACCGCACATAGACTAACTGTGCATGTGACTCAGCCTAACTGTGTATGTGACATAGCCTAACTACACTGCACACAGCCTATGTATGTGACTCAGGCTAACTGCACTGCACACAGCCTAATACCGCACACAGCCTAACTGTGTATGTGACTCAGCCTAACTACACTGCACACAGCCTATGTATGTGACTCAGGCTAACTGCACTGCACACAGCCTAATACCGCACATAGACTAACTGTGTATGTGACTCAGCCTAACTGCAACCTTTACTGTTTTGCTCCCATTGCCACACGACACCATAATGGTAAAACAGCGACATGTAAGCAGGTTTCAGTGAGTATAAGGTGTAAGAGAGGGAGGGGGGAGACGTGTCGCTGCCACCCCCCCAATTCAATGCCTGCTCTGCTTACCTACTTCATCTGTTTTTATTTTCCTTTGAAAATACCTGCATAAGCTCATTCTATTACATCTTTATAACAGCGAATGCTAAATGACAATGTAATACAGCCTATTAGTGCCATTGAGCAGCTGAATTCCGTAATGCGGGCGGGGGGGGGGGGTGGGGGGGGGGAATGGGCACGGAGCTTCCTGAGGGAGTCCCCGAGGCATTGGATTAGATGATCGATTTGATTGGATTGACGTTTTTTGCTGTAGCAGGTCGCCATGGAGAAACACTAATATTACTTTGTTTCAGAGACAATATTTGCAGTTCATGTAGAAATAGATAACATGATATGGGACAGTTTAATATGAAAAAGCTGACTGCTAAATTGTCACCTACAGGGTATTATTTCTGTGCGTATAATGGACACCTTCATCCATTACTGCCTTGGAATTTTCTAGGTCCACACCACTAAGTAAAGATTTATTTCACTCTGAATTCACCAGATCTGACCAAGCGTGATGCTGCATTCACAGACAGACAGACACACGCACAAACCCTTTAACACATTTTGTTATGGTACTTTCCGAGTGTCTGCCACCCCCCCCCCCCCCCCCCCCATGCCCCCTGACCCCTCACCTCATCTTCCGGGCCCTTCCCCACCTCCTCGGTCTGCACACTTCCGGCATACGGCCCCCACGCTGTGTCAGCGTTCAGACGGTGGGATGCTACCACCTTGATGGATCCATCCACGTTGGCCAGGCGGAGGTCGTCTGTGAGGACAGGTGAGGAGAAACCCAAGTGAGAGACTGGGACTCGACCAAAAGTCAATGCGGCACCCACACAAGGCAAGAGACAGGCTCACATCCCCCCCCCCCATCCATCAGCCTTGGGCCTCCCAAACGCTTCTCCAGCACATCAGACAGCTGGGACCGTATTGGGAGAGGGGTCCACACAAATATAAACAGTCAGGGAGTAGTTCAAAGAATGCTGATGGTGAAATCCCAGACTCTGAGGAAACTGGAGTCACGACCCAAACACCCACCGAAGTTTTAGGCTGGTGTTTCACTGGCCCTGGCAAAGGCGTTGAATAAAATCGACACGCTGAAAGTCTAACCAGCAGCCCTCAGAGCACAGAGTAGCTGCCCCGCCAGCCCCCCCACTTCCCGTAGCTAGGGCAGGCTTACACTTATTTCTCCACTAGAGGGAGCTTAATCTTTGCAAAACATCGATACTGGAGAAAGGTCAAAGATCTCATATATTTACCCTTTCTAACAGTGTTTCTCATCATATTAAAACCTTCAGTATATGTAACCCATGGGTCTGTCGTCATGGAGATCTCCTTCCCCAACATATATGCGACAAAACTTGGATCCACCCTGGTCCATGATGTTGACACTGATGGGCCGAACCACGGCAGAATCACAGGGGACATTCTCATAGCCCCCGAATCAAAATGAACACGGACAAATCCCAAGCCTCAAACCTTTACTCAGTGAGTCTAACATAAGAGACCAAAATTCAGGGCTGACATTCAGTCTCTGCCAGAAGCCCCTACTACCGCCCCCCCATATCTCCCCCGTGACCCCACACCCCTCCTCACCCCCTCTGCCTCAGCCTCTCTCACAGGAGGAGGGTTAAAGTGTCCCACTGATAAGAGTGTTTGTCTAACACTCTCTATGTCAAAACACTCATCTATCTTCTGTGTATCTATCCCCACCAGAGAACAACAGACTGGGACTGATAAACTGGCTTTCCCACAGCCAAGACTGAGAGAGATAGAGGGACACGGGGGGGGGGGGGGGGGGGGGGCAAGGGGAAAAAAGGCAGAATTAGTGAAGGGGAGAGGGGGCAGAGAGAAAAGGACAGGATGGGAGAAAAGGTGTAAAAGAAGCTGGGAAGTATGGCAGAGAGCCTCCATGTCAGAGGGGGGGTTACCCTCCCCCCTCCAAGCCAAACACGGCTAATTCCGCTCCAGCCCAACGTCTTGGGGGCCCGATACCACGGTGACACAGGAAAGAACAAGCCGTCTCCCCCCCCCTCGGCACGCTGCTATCAGAGACGCACACGCCATCGTCCACATTCATTAACGTCGGGGGGGCTGCCGTCGGCCACAGCGCCATTTCGGGGACCCCGCCAGCTAGAGGCCCCCTCCCATCAGGCAGCGTCAAATCGGGGAAATTCAGATTGCAGCCACTCGGCTGAGCGGTGAGAGGAGCAGCTAAAAACAGCTGAGCGGGAGAGAAGATCTCCTTCCTCCTCCATTACCAGGAGGGACTGACTGAGGCTCGGAGCTGACGAACAAGGGAGCATTTTTAAAATAAAAAAATAAATAAATTGAAACCTATTTAGACCAAGACAACAGCACAACCAGTTTCAGCAACGGCATCACAGCTCAGCTATAAATTTGTGCATTTCAGCTACAGACAGTGACCCTATTATACAGAAAAAATACCAGCACGATGGCAACATTTTTCCCAGCCATATTATTTTGGGATTGTAAAATATTTCTACATAAATTTGATCTGCAAATTCACTAATGCTTTTTCTGTCCTACCCAAAAACTGATGTCAGCTTAAGATAACACGCCACAGTCTTCTTTGCCATCTTAATCACATTTTCTCATGATTTCCCAATGTTTTCCATTTTTTTCCCAAAGAATTGCACAAGTACAAGTTCATGCGATGTGGAGTGGCCACCCGATAAACACAGCAGCACGCGCATGCTGTCGGAGAGCGAGGCAGAATCCCGGGATCGCCGATACGGCGTCCTGGTGGGTTTGAGTCAGACCCAGAGGCTGTGTTAGCAAGCGAATGCGTGGTGTTCAGTAGCCAAGGTGGGAAAACCAGCCAGATATTTTCATTTCCTTTTTATTTAGCAGAAGCTTTTAGCTAAACAGACACGTAAAAATGAAGGATCAGTCAGTCCCTGGGACAGTTGTGGATTAAGGGCCTTGCTCAAGGGCCCAAGAGAAAACAGTGATATCACTCTGCTGACGAGGGGATTTGAACCAGCGACCCTCCAACTAGGGATGAAATGGTTCTGGTTTCATGGTAAATCACGGAAAAATTCCTGATGGCTAGTATTACCTTTTCAAATTTTAATGATTATTAAAACCATGGTTGAATACTGCACTTTGAAATACTCAAGTTAAAGGGGCCCTATTATGCTTTGCCCATTTTCCCCTTTCCTTTAGTGTTTTAAATAGCTTTATGTGCATGTAAACAGTCTGCAAAGTCTTAAGGCCCAAAGTCCACACCAAAGGGAGTAACTCTCACCACAGAAACCTCTCTTATCGATCTGAAATGCCTCGTTGGAATTCTAGGCTTTTATTCTGTGACACAGTGAGGTCACCTCGTAACACAATCCTTATTGGCTGCCTGCCTGCAAGGATCTGTCTGCAGCCTGCAAGACAGGGTGTAATGTGTAGGGCTAGCTGACCAATCAGAATACACCGGACTTATTGGGGGTGGCACTTGAACAGAGATGTACAGTATGAGAAAATTGTGTTTGCAAAACATCGAAGCATGTAAATCTATTCTAGTAAACCCTAGAAATAAAAGTATGAACAGAGAAAATGAGCATAATAGGGCCCTTTTAAATATTGACCAGCATCAAACAAAGTTCCCAGGTACGCAGTCACAGAATGCAATGTGCTCATTGGCAATTACAGCACTCCGGAGATTTTCAATGTCGATGAACGTTTGATATAGTTTTCAAATGTTTACGTAAATTATTAGCTATGCAATTATTTTAATGTTTATGCAAACAATAAAGTGCGTAGTGCTGCTAATTCCGTTTGTGGTTTCCAAAGCAAACCTTGGCGAAATGATTTCAAGTTCTGTATCAGTACTTTTTGAACATTTTCGTCACATTTTATCAGTACCGTGATAATACTGAAAACCATAATTATTTTGGTCACTGTAATCATACATATTCATACCATCTCTACTTCCCATAACAGGTACTGTCTCCAGCGCGCTGAACCACACGCCGTCCCCACTTCATAACTACGAATGAATAGCAGTGATTAACCGTCATAGCCTGCACCATTTAGATTCCTTCTCCACAAAATGCAGAGAGCACAGCGATATGAAGTGGAGTTTCTGCCTGGTGAAGTTTACAAGTTTTTTAATTCCAGAAAGGTCCGGCTGTTAATCACCCGAGTCACTTCCATATTACTCTGGTCAAAGTCTGTGGTCCAGGTCGTCTAATGACACAAGACTGTGGCCACCTGGAAACAGCTAGGAGATACTAGTCCAACCTACTAAACTAGTCTAGTTGACAATACCAAGTGAAGGGAGAGACTTGACATGGTCAAACAGCAAGTGGCCAGGTGGGTTACTGCCGTGACTTAGAAAGCAAAGCAGTTTAGTTCACATTACTGACTGCGTGAGCCTAACCTAGACTAAAGATTCATTCATGATGCTGGTTTTAACCTCAAACTCCACAAAATATGACGTATGATATTTCATCGGATTAAAAAACTGTGGAGAACAGAGATCGACAATTCCATTTAGGCAAATGTAGCTCTTGGTGCGGTCAGCCACAAAAAGCGTGTATCAACGTACGCAGACAAATGTAAGGACATCAAAGCAAAAACCGCCTTTTCATCGAAGGTACTGATAAAATTCTGAACAATTCGGAATGGAGCGAAATCTGGGAGAACATTTTTACCTGGGATATTTCAACAGTAAATAAGGCAAAGGTGGCTTATTAAATGAAAGAATAGCACAGAAAGCGCCACCTATGGGTCAGGAGAGCTAAACACAAATCTGACACTTAATCTGACCATTAACTCCCAGCAGTACAAACATGAGAGCAACTACACCAGGCCAATTGGTTAGATCACTAACTGAAGTAGCTGCAGACCATTATCACGTCCATCTGGTCCAAATACGAAAACATCTTGGGAGTGAACTGGTTGCCCTCCTATAAACTTGGAAACCCTTAATCTAATCAAGCCATCGGTGGCCTGTCTGCAACCATTCGCTGGTGTCAGTCACCTGACCCTATTATCAAAGGGACCCTTTATCTCCAGCATCATTAACCAAATTGTAAATGCACCAAGGTGTTCACTTTCACGCGGTAGTCACGGTACTCCCATGCACAAACACACAAAACATGGATGCAGACTTTAGGAGACTTGCATACAGATGTAGGAGAAGAGGATCAGAGGGACGGCAAGACAGTTACTATTTCAATTGTACAGCAGTTTTTATTTTTCTCCACTTTCAATCTCAGTTCAATCTTTGAATATTCCCACAAAAACAAGGCTACTGTAACTACGCCCATCCAGCAAGTTACATGACATCTTCACGAACGAACTGACTGAGGGTGTTTGGCCAGAACCACTGGCATGATGAAAATAATTATCAGTGACAATTATCCATTAGTAGCAGCAGGGGGCGCTGTGTGGCTCAGTGGGTTAGGATGCTGGATGGGTGGGTTAGGATGCCTGTGGTTGGGTGGTCAAGCTGTTCAAATCCCATGTTCAACAGAGAGCATCAGTGTTGGGCCCCCGAGCGCGGTGCTTAATGCCCAATTGGTCCAGGGACTGTCTGACTCTGTTTTCTCAGTTGTATGTCACTCTGGATAAAAGTCTCCATTACATACGTGCACCTCTAATCCGAACCGATCTCCACAAAGGTTCCCCCATACTTTGCTGGACTTTTGAGATCCGGAAGTTCTGAATGGCAGATTTGCACGGTGTCAGCATTTGACTCGGGTTAGGTGGAGCCCTATTGTGTCAGAGGTTACAGGAAACAGGAAGTGGATAAAGCAGAGCTGGATGAAAAGGCAGAGCAGGAAAAAGAGGCCAGCCGGCAGCCTGGATGGCAGATTCTAACAGGGACGTGACCAGAGGCGGATAGTTCAGGTCCAGAAAGTAAAAACCCGGACCAAGATTTTGTTTCAGCCAACGAGTTGAGTATAGAGTCAGAGTACTTAACACGCTGGCTGAAACAAAATCTTGGTCTGGATTTTTATTTTCTAGACCTGAACTATCCTTCTCTGGATGTGACCCTCCTGCTGGTGGTCAACCTCACATGGTAAAACAGCTGTGGTTGAGTCCTAAGCTTGGGATTGTGTGTTTGGGTCCCATCTGCAGCCGATGTGCTCCCTTCGATGGGCTGTGTGTGGCTCAGAAGGTTAGAATGCTGTAGTCAGAAGGTTGCTGGTTTAAATCCTGGTGTAAGTGGCTTGATTTCACCACTGGTCCCCTGAACAAGGCCCTTAACCCCCACTTGCTCCTGGGACTGGCTGACTCAATCATACATCTCTCTTTGGATGAAAGCGTCTGATAGATAAATAATAATATGAATGGAGGGCTGCAGTCTCAGGTACCGCCTAGGAAGGAACCACCGCATGATGGGTTTGAAGGTATGGGAGTGCAGACCTATCACAGCAGCGGGTCTGAAGCCACAACCAGTGTGGTAAGTTCTCATCCCACTCTGCCCCCAGTGGCCTTATCAATACCACCAGAGAACCAGCCGCCGAGGTATCTAGCTGCTGTCCATTTTTTGACAACCAAAGACAATAAAACAATCACTTCATCATTAATGAAATGACTAATGTAATTACCAGTTAGGGAGATTAACAAGGAGTACGTGAGTACTGAGAGGGGGAGCGGGTGAGGGTGAGAGCCAGAGAGGAGAAAGACAACAAGATAGCGGCTGTGTGAGACCGTGTTAGAAAGAAATCATTAATTCGTGCGTGTTCAGGACGTGCTGCACCGGACGTACCATAAATTTAAAGTGTTTAACAAGCTTATCTGCAGGCAGAAGGAGGCAGACAGGCTGATAAGTTTGTCAGAGGATCCGGGACCCCTGGATGGAAACGGATCAGAGGGAGTGAGCTGCAGATGGGGCGTGAGTTCACCATGTAAAGGGGACTGTGGTGCAGCGGCCTGAGACACTCAAAAGTAAGAGTGTGCACAAGGACAAACGCACAAGCAGAATGAGCGAGCAGCGGCACGGTGACTCAGTGGTTAGCTCGTCTGACACACTCCAAAGTCACCTCCAAGGTCAGGGGTTAGAATCTTGTCCTGCATGTGGGGAGTTTGTACAGCTCTGTCTGTCACCCAGAATTCCTCTAGATTGCTCTATATTGCCTGTAGTGCAAGTTTTTAGACTAGATCTGCTCCTTCCTCTAATTGTGGAGGCAGTGGGACATTATAAGGTGAAAACTGTAATCTGAGCCCCCACCATACCAATAAACACCAAACTGAGGAGAAACATCACACTCTGCCTCTGTACAGCTTGATACCCACCCACCCCCCCCCCCCAAAAAAAAAAAAAAAAACACAGCGAACCCTGTGCTCAGCTGTTACAGTCTGTACTGAACACAGAACAAGCTGCACAACTAGCACAACTACCAGTAAACGCCAACACAGATGCACCCCCCCGCGCCCCACCCCCCCACCAGGTGACTCAGTCCCATCACATTACATCACGTCACACAGGCCTGTATCCCAATGAGACGGAGGACAGTCGGCAAAAGCCTGCGGGAGAAGGGCGATGGCTGAGCCCGGCAGGGAGGGGGGGGGGGGGGGGGGTATGCTGGGAAAGAAAAAAGCATGTGGCTTTTACCCAAACTCCCTGTGCGCACCTCCTCCTCCTCCTCCTCCTGTCTGAATTCTCCACCCCACAGACTTCTCTATCTGGGTTAATTGATTTTTAAAAAGACTATTGTTGATATCAAATGAGCACATCGCCGTGAAGCTATTGATTTTTTGACACAGTACCACAGGAAATCGTTATCACCGCAGCACTCTGACCCCGCGCTAATAGGTGGGGCTTAACCTCCGCTTGGTGACGAATCCGGCGATTTCTTCACTTTCGGCGCCACAGCTCGACTTTAGTGGCTAATAACCACGGTATCTGCGCGACGGGGGAGCAGACGTACAGCTGGGAGGCTCATACCGGGCTCCGTCCCGCGCCAAGATACGCCAAACTGGTCAGTCAAAGGAAGCACGAGGGGGCCTGAAGAATGTCAACGTGGCCGAAGCTCGTGTGTCCCAATCACGGCCGGCAGGTGCAACGAGAGCCAATGAAACCGGAGACTGGAGGCCCAAGGCCACGTCACATGACCAAGGGAACCACCCATCCCACGAACGACATTCCTAAAACCCAGCGAACATGGCCGATGCAAAAAGCAGCACCTTCACCTGGGTCTTCATGAAGGCCCCAGAAATGGTGGGTCGCTTATGAAACATCCTCGGACACTTCACGAGGGGAAATTTCTACATCCCCTTTCCATGTTTCTACCATTCCAGCAGATCTCTGTTCTCCAAGGAATCGCAGTTTCATTGAAATGAGACAAATTTCATGATGTGGGTCAGATGTTAAGAAACGATTTCCATTTTGTCCTCCGTTGCACATTGTAGATAAGGCTGCCTGCTTTGCACAGACGAGACCATTCCCATCAGATGCTCCAAGCTGAATGTTATAATTACTACTATGCCAATGTTTACACAGCCAACATCTTGCCGTTCTCCTGGATAAGCGTGTCAAACAGAAAAAATCAAATGAAAAGAATTTGGGTTTTTTCATAAGCCAGTACATTGTGCCTTTACCAAAGATACTTAAAACTAAATGCTAATTAACCATGATTTGGAAATATAACAAATATATATATATAAAACAGCATTACAGCATCTGTCTACACGGTCGCACAGCGCCAGAAGGCGACAGGAAGGGAAAGGTGTCATCGGCATGAATAATTCCAGGAGTTACTGTTTACAGGTTAACTTCTCTCAAATGACATTAGCAAAGGAGGCCGCGGTGAAGCTTGGAGGGCTACTGCTCAGATGAATAAGCAAAGTCCCGTAGATAACAGCCTCAGCGGCTCTACCTCAGCCTGGGAAACAAAGACAGAGACCTTCTCTGCGCTTCTGTGCTTTAGTTCCACGCGTCACAGGTGCAGATCATTCAGCTTCAGCCTGCGATCGACGTCACAGAACAAGCGGCCGTCTTACAAACGTACGCAATCAGCTCCTGAGGTTTCCAACAGTCTGTAAACGTTGAGGTTTGCGTAAAAACTGAAGGTGTGACATAATTACGTTTGAAAATTAGCACATTGGATGCAGGTGTGGGTATTATCATTAGTCTTGTATTTTGTTTGGTTACTTGTGGTTAAGGTTAGAGCAGGGTAGGGGTTAAGGTTGTTATTGTTGGAATTAGGGTTTTGCCCATACAAATGGACGGTCCCTACAAAGATACAGCTACAAACGTGTGTGTGTGTGTGTGTGTGTGTGTGTGTGTGTGTGTGTGTGAGAAAGAGAGAGAGAGAGAGAGATGGAGAGCAGGGTTTGGCCTCCGCCCCCTCCTCTTACTCTTTTGCAAATTAAAAAATTGGACCCTTGAAGAACCCCTCTCTGATAATCACATATAAATTAATTAGAAAATGTTTCTTGACATTCTCTCTGCATATATGGGAGAAAAAGAAAAAAAAAAACCCGACTCGGGCAAAGATATATAATTAACTGTACAGTATACGACCAGATAATTAATTCAGTCATTATTCTTGCTGAACGTTAAATACTTCCTCCTGGCTCTTAGTCAGAGTCGCGTGTCAACACGCGATGGCGGGTTACCGGCGCTTTCCGCGAGAGACGGAGATGAAATCAGCCTAAATCGAGTCTAAATCGGTCCGGTCGTGTTAAATGGGCTGATAGGGTGAGTATTTCCAATTCTGGAAATACTCCCAGTATACTACCATCCCAGTATACTACCTTCAAAGAAGCAATACACACTGAATTTGATCCAAAATTAGAATAGACTAGACATAATACTGGTTAGGGGTGCATGATTTTAAAAGTCCTTGTAGACAGAAGTCAGACAACAACAGCTGAGAGGAAACAGAAACACGCAGGTAATGTGGGGAAGGCTGGTAGCTGACCGGGCTAATTGTGAGCATTAGCCATCTAAGTGCTAAGCTAAGCGCAAAGTTACATTTAGAAACTGCTCTTAAAAACCCAATAGCAGGAGTGCTCATTTTACCACAGCCGTTTGTTAGCCATCAGGCCTGTGGGTCAAACCACGAACCCAGCAGCTAGTCCGTTCACATTCACAGGCCGAAGTTTTAATTCCCCCCCCCCTCACTGGGAGCCATGCTGGATGGAGCCGAAGGGAGATGAAGTGGCGACGCGTCCGATTAGCGTGCTGATCGCAGCGCTGAGGTTTGCGGGAGATCAAAACAATACAGGAAGAACCTGTGGCTCTTCTTTCATCTGATCGTCTCGGAATACAAAGGAGAGAAACAGCGGGAGGACAAGAAAAAAAAAGGAGCAAGGAAGAAAGCGGGGACAAAGAAGGAGAATGTGTCGGTCTACCAGGCCTTCGTGATGAAGGGCGGGTGGTAAACAGCACCAGCAACCCGAATCCAAGTTCAGTAAAACACCGACCATGTTCACTCCGACTGGAGGAGCCAGCCAAGGAGGAGGCCGTGACTGAAACAGAGGGGCCAACCTTATTAGCAGGTATGTGCTTGAATTGGTGAGTGACAGGGGAGGGGCACCCTGGGGCCAATCAGCTTTCAGTTGGGGACAGTGGCCCTCTGGTATGAGGTAGAGGCAAGTGTGAGTCTACTGTTCTAATCACAGAGCCAATGTGTCGTCCGCTTATCACAAACGACCTCACAAATTCACTGCTTCTTCCCCCCCCCCGGCCCCCCTCACTCTTTGCGTAACAGGAAATTGATCCTGGAGAAGCAGCAAAGGAACATGTGCCCTTCAAACTCATAGCCTGGGTCCCGCCCACTTCCAGCTCTGCGGTGGCCTCCCCCTTCCTTTATGAAAGATAAATTGCAGGGGGCACAAGTTCATAGCAGTGGGGGGGCAGAAACAAACAATTCAGAAGAGCGGTAGAGGAAGGCGTGGAACACAGAGCGACGTCGGAAGCCGGGGACCCGGCCTGGCAGGGGCGAGATAGGGGGCAGGGGTGTAGCGAAACCTGGGGCACAGGAAGTGGGTCAAGTGGGGGGGGGGGGGGGGCAAGTGTGTGTGGGTGTGGGGGGGGGGGGGGGGAGGGGGGAAGAAGGTGTCTGATAGGGGCACAATTGCCATGCACTGTCCCGGCAAGCCAATGCGGAGGCCACGTGATGGGGGGGGGAATGTTCCTCTAGGTTACCTTCAGCCTGTCAATCATCAGTAAAGAGAGTGACAGAGAGAGAAAGACAGGGGAGGATGACAGGGAGAGAAGAGGAGGGGGGGGACGCCCATCTGCACCAGGCACAAACTCACTGGCACATGCATTCATACATGTAGGTGGGTCACACGCGGACATGCACTGCCACACGCGGGCATGCACTGCCACACGCGGGCATATCTTTGTGGGGGCGTAACCCTCACCCCCCACCCAGCCCTAACCTTAACTGTAAGCAACCAAACAAAACACAAGACTTGTGGCATTTTTGGTTTTTTGATTGCATTCACAGATTTAGTTTATTTAGTTTCCCCACAAAAAAAAAAAAGATTGCCACAAGGTAAAATAACAATGTCTTTAATCTCACTGTGGGGACATTTGGTCCCCACAATGTAATATATATATATATATATAACCCACTCACCCCCCCCTCCCCACACACACGCACCCCAGATATCACACACCACATGCACACACCAGGAGGCTACAGAGACCCAGAAAGTGGTTCCAGTCGTCCCAGAAACGCGGCACCAGGTGTGTGATGCACGACAGATAGTGTCACGGTGCATCTGACAGCCAATCAGAAAAAGGGCCCTTATCACGTATGCATCGACAGCACACCTACACAGCAAATACACCAACAGCTGCGAACCCACTGGCAGCTCAGGTCAGGCAGGTGAATGAGGAACTCGCCCCCCCCCCCCCCAAGGAGAGAGTGTGCAAAAAGCACGCTCACGGTGCCTGAACACCCCCACAGGAGAGCTACTGCTATATTACAAATTATAGCCACCTCCCCCCCCAGTGTTAAGAGGTACATCTTTGCTATTTCTAATATTTAGTGTAAAATAGATCCAAAGTTCATTAATGTATGAAAAAACCCGCATGAAAAAAAAAATGAAATCTTAATCATAAAAATTTCAACCCAACTAAGAAATATGGTCACGCCATTTCTAATAATTTCAACAAACATTAAATTTTAACTTAGTATTTTCTTAACTGACGGCCAGGTTCCTTAACTGGGAAATCGCCAACGGTATGACATCTCCCTTATTCTGCGTTCTCTCCTCTGAGAAAGAGAAGGAAAGATGCAAAAAAAAAAGAGAGAGAGCAGATTGTGAATGAAAATTTGAGAGCGAGAAGAGCGAGAGAAACTGTGCTGAACGTGCCCTCAGCCCTCCTCTGCCGTCTGGCACGTGTTGCAGAGGCCTGTAAACGGCAAGACTGCAGCACAGCTTCTACCCCGAAGCTGTCACACTGCTAACCTCACTGGGCCTGCCCCCCCCCCCCCCTCACAACAGCACCACACTGACCTGCGCTGAGATCTGAGATATATCCACACCAAACCCATCACAGAATATGCACTCTAGCTGTTCTGGCTCCTAGCCATCGTACAGTCACCCATGTTGACCGTACGACGATGCCGTCATCACATTCATCTCAGTACCACAGCTGGGTTCTGTGTCATCCATAATACTCTGCAATACTGCTGATCATGATCATTATCTTGCAGTGATACTACGACTCTCAAGTGCTACCTGTCGCAGGTGCAATAATTTAACTCATGTGTAGTAATACATGTGCAATATTCCTCTTATTCTTTTATACTGTGTATTTGTACATTGCTATATGCAATTAATTTTTTTTTATCTTATGTTTTTCTTTTAGCTTGTATAGTTATTGAGGCGTCTACAGGATGATCCAAACATCTCATTGTACTTGTACAGTGACAATAAAGATATCTTGCACCTTGTATCTTTTTTTTGGGGGGGTTGGGGGGGGGGGGCGGTCACACACCACCTCGCCACCTCGCCATCAGGGATACACTTTCGTCTAAGACAGCAAAGCAGAGGCACCAACCGTCTCGCGCCTCTGCTTTGCACCTGATAACAGTTTTATATGAGAATTTATAACTTCTGTCGCTGCCAGCAAGCTTGCATGGAGAAATAATGGAAGATAAAATAACACAATGATAAGAGTAACTACTAACTGAAAATCATTTGCATTAGAACCAACACCCTGGGAAGCGTCACCCTGTCGAATAACAGGTCTCAAATTCCCAGACATTAAGCAAAAAAGTCAAAATAAATAAATACGGCCTTTAAAATTATTTACCAACTCCCACCCTCATTGCGACTGGAGCTAATTTCCCCCCCCCCCCCCCATTCTGCTTTTCCATTGTTCCTCCACCCCCTCCTCCCGTTCTTCTTGACCTCCTCCCCCAGTCCCAGTCCGCCTGACCCTCCATCTTCATTTTCCTTAAGGGTGATTCGGCCGGGACCAGGACGCCATAGGAGATTAACAGGCACATTAAATCAAGCAAAGTCACACCACGCTGGCCCCTCACCGCCAGGCTCCGTAGCTCAGCTGGCAGCGCAGCAAGTGGACATAAAAATGGACACGCTTAGGTCGGTGGATCGAAGGAGCAGGGATTTCGGACGTGATTTTTAGCTCAGGGTTAGGGTGCTGTGCCTGTGATCACAAGGTTGCCGGTTCAAATCCCGTGATGAGCAAAATGATGTCACCATTGGGCCCCAGAGCAAGGCCTTAACCCCCAATGGCTACAGGGACCCTGTTACCTAAAGAGTCTCTGCCACTTATGCAATAAGCTCTTTTAACCCTGCCCCCTCAGATCTACGCCACCCTCCTTTGGTCACCACAACATTGGCAGCAGGTACACTGGTGGCTCTTAACACACTAATCAGGCTCGGATACCTGATTCACCCTGGTGGGTGCTACACACTGGGGGAGATTGAAGTGCTTTGGGTTTCTTGAAAAGCGCTATATAAATGTAACATTCATTCATTCATTCATTCATTCATTCATTCATTCATTCATCATTCTCTACCATATGCCACCAGTCATATTTAGCACCAGCGTGAGGTTTTGTGCTGCACTGCATAAAGGAAGCAGATGGCTTGCAGGGGCTGTGTACACCTATCCATTCTGAGGCCATATTATGTAGATTATATAATCACAATCCGCAAGAAAGCCAGTTGCACTGCTCTTCAACAGACTTTTTCTTCTTCTTTTCAGTGGAGAGTCTCCTAGGTGATCCTTTCATGGGTGCAAACAGCTCAAACATTTAGTTGTTTCTTGTACACTTCAACATCCTCCATGGCAAGACAGTCACATTAAGGCTGTAGTCCAGTGGGTTAGACCTCTATGCCAATGATCGAATGGTTGCTGGTTCGAATCCCATTCTTAGCAGAAATGTCGCATCTTCGTCGGACTCTTAAGCAAGGCTATTAACCCCCTGAAAAATGCTCCAGGGATGCAAGATAGATGGCTGACCCTAAGCTCGGACCACAAGTCTCATTTTCACCCGAATGTGTTAACGGAGAGCATGATAGGATATGAGGAAAGATGCATTGCAATATACCCATCCTTTTGCAAATGGCAAATAAAGCTTCATCCTCTAAAGTGGTCCCACGAGTAAAAAATTCAAAGAAATATTTATATGTTAATCAAACAAGACTCCAACTATTCTGTCTAATGTCCTTTCACTGGCAAAAACAAACCATTTAAACTCCATGATACATGAAAGCTCATGGGATTTTTACTTACACAAAAGTGTTCTGAGGAGAGAACAAAAAATGACTGGTTCAGAGAGATAACCAGTCAGACTGCAGAGGAAGTGGGTCCAAGCAACTAGAGGCGGGACCAAGACATCTGACTGATTGGTCCCGCCTTCTCTTGCTGCTTGGACCCACCTCCACTACAATCTGATTGGTTATCTTTCTGAACCAATCATTTTTTGTTCTGTCCTCAGAACACTTTTGTGCAAGTAAAACTCGAATGAGTGACATGAAAAGGATGAAGGGACTGAGCCAGATCACTGGCCTCTAGATCAAGACCATAATGTATCGTGCTTCTGGAACGCAGCTAAAGAAGAGATGGAAGTGCGATTGAAGGGCTCCTATAGTACCGTCAAGCAGGCTGCCCTCCGCGCTGCCTCTTCCTTTCAGGGCAGTATCTGCACTGTCAAAAGCCCATGCAATCATTCCTCATGCCTCTCCTGAGACAGACAGAAAGAGATGCACACAACATTCATCTTTAAACGCTTTGTGTCAGGGAGAAACACATTTCAATCTCAGTATAAAACCCGATGCCTTTGATGAGGGAATACCTGCCCGTAATTATGCATGTTTTCAGGAACCAGTAAATTCTGAAAAAAAGAAATTTCTGCCTCAATAAAAAGGAGATAGAGGAATAGAAATATAAATTATTTCACCTTCATCTCTTGAAATAAACAACATGAATTCTAATTTCAGAATCTACCTCCTCAATATCTGTGTATCACGATGGATTCTAATTGAACAAACCCAATTTTTGCTGCCATATGGTTATACGTCAACATCATGCATTTTAATGACCTTCCTGGCATATAAATAATTATCAGCAGGCCGACTGGAACTCCGCGCCATTCACCGGCAGTGACTTGCCACTCTACCCCGTCAAAGATTTTTCGCGTATGAATCTCTATGACGTGTCAAACTCCAGCGCTAATCTGAGAGATCCAGAGCCGGCCGAACGGTCTCCTCGGGCGTAAATGCAGAGACTCAGAATGGCGTCTATATCCCATATGTAAGAAACAGACACTTGGCCCAGCTACTCCCCCACGCCCCCCCCCCCCCCCAGCCCACTCCGGCTAAATCCAGCAGGGCCCTGGTGGCTGCTGATATGCTTTTAATTTCTCCCTGCTCACCTTTCCTGGCCTGAATGTGCATATTCCTGCAGCGTTTGCTGATGTTGTAAAAAAAAAAAAAAAAAGCCCTCACACATACAAATCAAGCCCCCATCAGCTCAATCACGCCCCCCCCCAATGCGCTCCTAAATGGCAAAATAATACATAGCTGTTGCTTATTGTTCCCCTATAATTAAATGCAATAAAACTATCAAGCCAGACAAATCATAATAATTACGAGCACCGTTGTTACGATTGCTATTACCACGTTAATAACTCAAGGTATATTTGGGAGGTGAATTCTATAGTCGCGTATCAGTATTACATCAGCGGCGAGCATCCCTATGGCTGTGTGGCTATCTGGGGCCAGGGGAGCTCAGCGACAGGGAGGGGGCCCTGAGGAGGCGGGGCCACTGGTCCCTTGGTGGGGGCTGGAATCACCGTGACAGCCATTTGCATATCAGAATTTTAAGCAGAGCAAAAATATCAAACCCTCCAGCCAGCAAGGTCATATTAAAGATAATTTTTTTTTCTTCATAATTTATTTTGCATATCATGCAGCAGGACATGTTATAGATTAAAAGCTGCTTCACTGTATCAAACTGTTCCTGACGCCCGCACCTCTCCATATCCCCCCCCCCCCCCCCCATCTCAGAAATATTACACACAAATCAGTCTTGTTAGACTTGAAACAACGGCCTCGTTAAGCCCCATGACCACACTTACCAGTTTCTACACCCAAGGACACTTTATTTCAACATTCATAATTAAAAGGCAACATTTAATCAAAATCCTGCCCTGGCTAAACTGATCGCAATTTAAAAGCTCAAGTTCATAATTTGAACTAAAAATAGAAAGCCAAACATGGTTAAATCGGGGTAAAAATACTGGATGGATTTTTAAAAATTAAACACAACTTAATTTTTTTGATCAGTAAATGGTCTTCAAAGGGGAAATGACTTCTTTTTCGCTTGGGAAAAAAAACCCTGTCAAACAAGGAAGGAGATTATTTCTGTCCTTCTAATTTTTTAATTAAAATCTAATTTATCTTTTAGGCCCAGAGCATTTATTGACATTCTTTTAATGTCAGATTGACAGGCACTATGTGAACCAAGCAGAACCACACAGATCAGATCTCCTGTACCTAAAAGCCAATTTAATCATTATTTTACATCTTAATATCACCATAAATATTCCCTGCACACAACAAACATAATTCAAGTTCGTTATTAAAATTGAATTAAAGTAATTGCTTTCCTTTGCTAAGAATTTAAAATTACAATGAAATGTGTTAATAAAGATTGAATCATTTCCTTGTGCCCTTCTGAATCATAGAGAGGATACAGAAGTATGAAAACCGTACACCCGAAATCCCATGTGGAAGAGTAACCACTAAACCATCGACACTCAAAACACACTGGGAACGGCAGGCTGCAGAATTCACAGAGAGAGCACCATGGCAACAGAATGCACGCACTTCCTGCAGAATACCATTGTGATGCAACAGTGCTGCGTGTTTTTAAGTTTGTTGTAGGGACGAGGGGCTGGAGTAAAAATGGGGGTGAGAGTGAAAAGTGGTGGGGGCCTTGGGCTGAGCACTGGTGCACGGGGGGCAGTTTCCTGTAATACTGCCCTCAGTTTGTGGGGGGTAGGAGGGCTTTCAATATGTCCTCAATGAGCTGGGACCTGAAAATCACAGTGGAAAATGGGAGTAATAGGAGTTTTAAAAGGACTAAGGCCAGTTTCCACATGAGCTGGAGCCCGTTTGCCAACAGCGAGTGCGAAAGGAGAACACGTCCATAATGTCTGCACTGCTGACACTCAGGAGAACAGGAAAAAAACAGGGAGCGTGTGTGTGTGTGTATGTGTGTGTGTGTGTGGGAGGGGGTTAGGGTGATGGAGAGGCGAGGGCTAGAGGAACTGGTGGTGGAGGCGGGTGGGTTTTGGTGGGGGGGGGCGGTCTCAATGATAAGAGAAAAATTCAGGCCGGTCAAAGTTTCCCTTTTGCCAATCGCGCTCCTGATAAAGGCAGTGCCTGCTCCGGCGCTGATAGGGGGGCTATCTCTCCCTCTCGCTCCCCGTCTCGGCAGTTACTTTGGAAGGAAAAGTCTATCGCGGCAACATCACCATGCTGCCATCAACCAGCAACCACACGGCAATTAATATCACTCCAATTACCGTTACAGGGACAGGCTGGGACAAGACGATAATGAAAACATTCTCGATATGAGGAATTAAAACGTGCAGACATGCACAGACAAACACTCGTCTGTATTCCTGTCTTTGTTGGGCCTCCTATTTTAATGTAATTAACAGTCCGGAAAAACCCAAACCATCAAATGTCAAGAACAGATACAAGTTAATAACAAAGGAAAAAGTTTTGGTACTTCTAATTACATTGTTAAACAAATATCAATAACTTTAAAACAAGAGGCTTTGTTTGTTGAGATTGTACTAACCTCACTGACACATTTTACAATACAATATCTTTACAATGATATTAAATAATTTGAGGAAAAACAAACACACACACACACACACACACACACACACAGCAAAAACGTAGTCAAACTGAAAACTGCAAGATCAAAAGGCTATTATTAACCCATTCCATACCATCCAAACCATTCAACAGACTGAAATGGAAAAAAACACACACAGATATGAAAAAGGAAGAAATAAGAAATGAGAGAAATGTATTTACATCTTTATCTCCTGCTTGCAACGTTTGCTAAATCGGAGCGCTTTTACATCTCAAAAGCATTTTCATCCCAACAATTAAATAATTCCTAACAGACAGCCTCCCAGATCCAAATCCAAAGCAGTCTTTGAGGGATGGAACCCAACAGCAAGTCTGCCCAGATACACAAATGCTCAGACACACACACACACACACACACACACACAATGTCCAGCACCAAACTCAAACCAAGACTCCCAATGACTATAAGGGTGTGTCACTGGACCAGAATCCACATCGTCCTCACTCTCCATCACTGGGCCTCTGAAATCCATCACAGGAAAACACCTAAATTGGAGAGCGCTTCCTCAGAATATTAAAGGTCACACAGAAAACTCTACAGCAGGCGGCCAACGGCAGAGCCAGCAGTTAAGGACCCAGACACGTGACTGAAAGGCTGCAAGCTCCTAGACAGACCCTGCAGTTCGTTAGCAACTATCTCTGGGCAGAAGGTACTAGAGAGCATTTATCCACCAAAATGCCAGCCCTTCGTCCACCAGATTCACTGCAGGGTTTGGGAGGCGGCCTGTACCCCAGCCCAAGGAGCACAGGGCAAAGGCAGGGGAACAGCCTGGATCGAATGGCCAAATGATCCAATAGTGTGAATATTCTGAGTGTCTACATGCACCCGGGTGAAAATGCCGTCTATTTGGTCATTTACACCCGGCTCCACAAAAACCTCAAACACCGCGTTGCTCGACTGGCTCCACGTCACTTCAGTGGCTCAAGGGATCATAGAAGAATACAAATATAAAAGGCAGGGTACATTAAACACTAAATGTTCCCCTCTTCTAGCGATAGTTAGCTAGCTGAAGGCATGCCGTAATCTTGCTAACTAGCGTTAGCATGAGCAACAGGGCTTGAAATTCATTTGTCAGAATGGGGGAGAATTCCCCATATTTGTGTAGTGGGGAATAATTGGGGAATAATTTGAGCTTTTTGGGGGGTGTAAAAAAAATAAAATAAAAAAAAATTAAAAACTCCGCTGATTCAACAGCATTAGCCGTGAAATAAAATGGTGAGGCTGCTGACACCCGGGTCATGGGTGCGAATAGCCACACTGGCTGTCCACTACTGGTGCAAACAGCATCTACCAAACTCTCTGCTCCATTAAAAGATGGTCAGTCATGATTGCTGCGGCAGGTCTTCCCGATGAAAGACGTCCATCTAGTTAGCTAATGAGGCTCACACTCCTGTAAGCCACTTACTCGTAGCCAACGGCTACAGCTAAGGCAACCGTGCTTTAACTTCAGTGGGGACCCTAGCCTGACATGGCTACCCCCCCCCCCCCCCCCAAGGGAGCCATTTCTTGAGCCGATAGAGAAATGAGAGAGAGTCAAAAACAATGCAACGTCAATAGTCCACAAGGGGCTGTCGGTGAAATCTGCTGATCGGGAGCAATCGATCAAGGGGCTTTAATAAGTTCACCCATTCCACGTTTCCTGAGGAAGAGTGAGGCCCCGTTTTTTTTGTGTCTTGGTTTTTTTTTTTACCAGGGCCTAGCATAGCCTAAGCATTAATCCGGCCCAGAGCTAAGAGCACAATATGAAACTCCACTTCAGCCATCTGACTGGGAGTAAACAGCCTTTATCTGGGGGTTGGTTCCTCCAAGCCGACGTGTAGACTCACCTGGACCATCCCAGGGGAGTTCCTCCTCTTCCTCTTCCTCCACCTCCTCCTCTACCTCCTCCTCTTGCTCCCGCTCTTCATCCACACTCTGTGGTGGCCCTTTATCTTCCTCCTCGCCCTCCGAGGGATCCGGTGAGTCTTCCGTCCGGTGCTCTGCCAGTGAAAGATTGCAAAGATCAGAGTCTCTCCTCTGCTGCCAGGAAGTTTTATTTCCCCACAACCTCTGCCTGCGTGTTTATACACATTACTGCTAGATCTACAGGCAGATCATCCTTAAAACCGTTTGGGTATTTTACTTTCACAGGGTAGTGTCTGCCCTGGAGGCATTACACATTTTTAAACCTTCATCAGCTCCTAAAACACTTTCCCAGCAATAGTTTTTTTGTTTTCTTCAGTCTCTGATTTTTGGTGAATTGTGTGTCAAGGATCTTGACATCAAAATGTATGTCTGGGCACGTACGTCAGCTACATCTCACGTCTAAAAGGTGAACAGACTGCGGTTAAAAAAAACGCAGCGTTCCGTTGCAACGACTTCCATCAGCCGATCAGCCTGTAGCCTCAGATGATAGAATCGTGGCACCGAATCGGCCAGCGGGGGCGCTGCAGGACCTTCCACAGCAGGTGCTGATATACATAATTAATAAACAGCATCCCAACAGTGAGAGGTGCTGCATTTTCAGAATGTCACCCTCCCTGCTGAGTGTGGCACTCTAACTTCCCCCAATAGCTGCCCCCAACTTAAAAGTTACAGATGGCTTTTTCTAGGTTTGGAAAAGGACTCTCCCCCCCCCCCCCCCCATCTCCCTCCCCATCTCCCCACCCCGATAATGCCTCAGCTGTGTGCGAGCAAAGGGCATGTTTGTCCTTGCGTTCTCGCTCCGATAAACAGCGATAGTTCCCGATCAATACCTGCCATAAACGGCTCTCCCGCGTGACGCCTCAGCGTTCACATTATTAATGTCACAGATGGTGGCGAGATCCACGTTGTCAAACTGATCAGCCATCTCTCACACACACACACACACACACACACACACACACACACATACACACACACAAAGTCGTGTAATCATATCTTTCATCAGCTCATTCATTTCTATGGGAAATATGCTAATGCTAACTATGACAACCTTAACCCCTACCCAGCCCTAACCATAACCATAAGTAACCAAACAAAATACAAGAGTTTGCATTTTTAGTTTTTTTATTGCAATCACGGATTTTCATTAAATAGAGTTTTCCTTTATGGGGACCAGGAAGCCATAAGGTGGGGTCCCCACAAGGTAAGGTATACCTGGACCACACACACACACACGGCTGACCTAACAGTACCTTTATTTCCAGCTATAAATCACACTGAATGGCATATTGATCTTATCCTGCAGCACTGAGCTGAGAGACTGCAGCTGGGACAGCAGTTATTGCATTTAATGTTATCAATATTATCTCTTGTATCATCATCGGGGGGGGGTGGGGGGGGGGGGTGGCGACAGGTATCACGGAGGAGACAACAGATTTTCCACCAGTCCCCCCAAACTGCTTCCCCCCGCAACCACTCCCACCCCGAACTGTCTCCATCTATCTGATAAATACTCAGAACATCCTCGTTACACCCTGAGGGCAAAGTCACCCACCACAGGTTCCTCAATCCACTTTACATACCAAACACAATTTTACAGCCCTAATAGACATTAATGTCATTCCCATTCTGGCCCTCATTCAAGAACAGATTCTCCAGCACTCTTTCCATCTGGCTTATTCAGGACGCCTTGTCCGCTCATAACATTTGCGAGTTGACCGAGAAAACTATGGACCAGACAGAGAGAGTGTGTTAATCTTATTAAATGCATTTCTGTCAGATTTGAGGAACGATATCCCCCTAGCCAATGCCGGCTATATGACGACAGGGAGTGCAATTAAGCAGAGAACCATCCACACACTGGATGGCGCTAGTGCTTCCTTTTGCTGTCAGAAGTACAGCCCTGGGGTTTCCCTCTTCTGTGGTTCCCGAGCAAATTAGAGCGGCCCTTCCTCAGTCGGGACGCCATCGTTCACCCGCAGGTCAGGGAACAGGAAGTAGAAATGGCTTCAGCATCAGATACGACGACAACAGGGGAGCCAGCCGGCATGTTTGTGCGCGTGTGCAGGTGTGCGTCCCACGAGACACAGACCGCCGCTGCACGGCTGGCCTGAGGGGGCGTCCCTGCCGTCATTATCGGGTGTTTATCATCCAACTCTCTCCCCCAGATGCCGGATAAGGTCTTTATGAGCTAGCTGTAGGTCGATAGAGACCGCGGTATTGATCCGGGTCGAAAGAGCAGGTTCCTGGATTCTGTAAGTTTGGATAGCGGCACAGGGCGGCGAGGAGGAACGCGGCCGTGCCACGGAAACCTCCAGAATCAGATGAGGAAATAGACACACACACACACACACACACACGCTGTGCTCCTCCACCACTCACACTTATCTCACACACACACACGCGCACGGACTGCACTCCCCGACACACACACACGCTCAAGCACGGAGAGGCTCTCTTTCTCACACACACACACACACACACACACACACACACACACACGCTGGGCTAATCTCTAATCTAAACCCGATTAGCACCTGACAGAATTTCCATGCGTTTATCGAAATCCAGCCAACGAACGGACGCTTATCACTGCAACGTCAAATTTCACAAGAGCTGGAATTTGAGATTAAACAGGGAAAACAGAAATTTTGATTAACTCGACAAAAATGACTCGAAACTGTGGCTTTCATGGTCTAACTGCATAAAAAAAAAATGGACATCGGGCACAGAATGTTACACCCTGAACCGCGGACACACACACACACACACACACACACACAGACACACACACTACAACTCCTCTAACTTCCCCCACCATTGTCTCTCACCGCTACTTTCTACATAACTGGTGTGTGCCCGCTTACTCATTACTTACTCATTACTGTTACTCTGTTAGGATATCACTAGAACAGTAGTGTCAGTTTTGTTTTCATTGCCCCTTGGTTGGGTAGAGCCCCACCCTGTACTGAACTGACTGTATTGAAGATGCTGGTGTACATGTTTATTATTGCGCGTGCAGGGACAGGGTCAGCCCAGCCAGAGTCAGTGTCAGGTGACCAGAGCCTGACATGCTGACTGATTCTCCTTGTCCCTCATTTTGTGGGGTGTTACATGTTTTTCTTCCCCCCCTCCCAGCCCTACACCACCACACAAAACCACACACCACCACACACATAACCCTGCACACTTCACTCTCCCAGCACGGTTCCTTTTCAGCCCCTGCTAAAGCTCCTGGTTTTAATCCACGCTCTCTTGTTCTCAGCCGTCCATCCCGTTGCCGCTTGCGCCTGACAAGGACCCCAATTCCCCAAATTAAGACCCCATCCCCTGGACCGCGTGGCTTGTGAAACGTGGCTTTTTTTGCCACGCCAATCTGAAACGGCGTCACAGCAAACTCCGACTTTATTCTAACGCCCTTACTGCCCATGAAAAGTGTCAGCAAAATATCCATAACTGTCCTTAAAACGTAAACAGAAATATGGTACAACCCACCTGATCCCAACCACATACACTGTACAGCCAGGTCCAGTCATGTCTGTGGTCTTTGAGTTTAACCTTTGAGTTATAAGAACTTCAGGAACCTCAAGCAGGATATTCAAGCAAAACACAGCGACATCTTTCATACACCTCCGGCCCAAGGCAATATTTCTACTGCACAATATGCAATTTGCATAGATTTAAATGCACACCAAAATTATGAATACAAATCCATACTACAAGAGTGACTAGCGAGCTAATAGATCAGGCAGGATCTGAAAGGGCGGGGGTGCAGAAACAATGCAAAAGCCAAGACTTAGGGCAGGTCTCTACCTCCAGGCTCTCTGTGTAGTCAATGACGATTCCTGTAGCCCTGGAAGAGAACAGAGCCGTGGACCGTCTGGGGTCCCCAAGGACTCCTTCGAGAAACACTGCCGTAGCCAACATTCTGCTGCACATCATCCCACACTTTCATTGTACATCTTCATTTTAGAACTACTAATATCCTTACTCTATTTTCGTCTAATTTTACAGCCTTGTTTTTATTTTGATTGTTATTTTAATCTTATTTAATTTTTTTCATACTATTCATTTTATTACATATTCCCTTTTAAGCACAATCCAGGGAGCAGGCAGAGAACCATCTCACTACTCAGGTTTACGGTGTGTTTGCATATGTGACACATTAAATTTGAAGCCTGAACTGAACTATATCAACATGGGGCATAAATGAAGGGATTCCAAGATGGAAACAGGCTTTTCCAGAAGTGAAATACAAACCCGTATAGAGGAGATGGGAGATCAGAGAGCCCCTTACAGGGAGAATGTGCGCCTGGCAGCAGACGTACCTTCGCTGTACAGGGATGCAAAGGCCGGGCTGGATTCGCCACATTCGGCCAGATCGTCAGGGTCTGAGGCACCGCCCTCGTCTCCTGACGAGCTCAGATCATCAGGTGGGTTGTCCTCACCCTCCTCCAGGTCCCCCATGGAGCCTTCAGGGAACAAAAGAGAACCCTCAGGTTTACATTTTTATATACACAGCAGTCACTTATCCAATACAACATACATGTTTTTTTTTTGAGAAAGCTGGGTCAGACATTCTCTGGAGCAAAGGTTAACGATCTTGCTCAGGGGCACAATGAAGAAATCACCCCTGCCAACCTTGGGATTTGAACCAATGACCTTCTAATCACAGGCAAAGTGCCCAATCCCGTTCACATTTGGGGAAGGATGTTAAGACTTCACATGACATAGCGAACCGGTGCTTCAGTGACGACAATGACTGAGGGAACATGCCTCTGTATGCGACGATGACTGAGAGAGAACATGCCTCTGTATGGGACGATGACTGAGAGAGAACATGCCTCTGTATGGGACGATGACTGAGAGAGAACATGCCTCTGTATGGGACGATGACTGAGAGAGAACATGCCTCTGTATGCGACGATGACAGAGAGAGAACATGCCTCTGTATGGGACGATGACTGAGAGAGAACATGCCTCTGTATGGGGCGATGACTGAGAGAGAACATGCCTCTGTATGCGACGATGACAGAGAGAGAACATGCCTCTGTATGGGACGATGACTGAGAGAGAACATGCCTCTGTATGCGACGATGACTTTAAACATCTGCGGCATCGGTGCCCTGAAACACAGGCTGTGATGTTTCTCTCAACTCGCCATTACAGATTACGATGGCACTCAAACAGCCAGAGCGGCAAAGAAAAACAGCCAGATAAAACTATTCCATTATTAATTGACTCTTTTATCTAAAGAAAGTTGGAGATTTAGCCATTTATATCTCATTGGATAAGTTCAGCACTGTCCCCCCCCCCCCCATGGTACAACAGCTGAACCCCTACAAGAACTTCAAACTACCTCACTTCAAATCTCCCTCCCTACTACTTCATCGCCTTTGTAGCTCGATTTGCACGTTTGATGCACATCTCACTATTAGCCCCTTTGTTGCTTCAAGACCATTTTCTCCAGAGAAGTGTACAAAAGCACTTGGCACTTTCACAACCACTCTACAGAACCACCATTGGCACAGTAATGATCCCCCCCCCCCCCCCCCCCCCCATGCCCTGGCCATTACACCCCACCCCCCGGAGAGCACCTGGCCTGACACAATCTGAATTCCCTCACTGTGCACATGGAATGAATCTCACATTTAAGTCTTCGCTGTTTTGATTTTGCGGTAAAACTGGTTCTGGAGACCAGATGACACAAATTTGTCAGATTCTGCAACAGGACCTTGACCTACCTTATAAATAACATAGTTCAGTGGATAAATTTGCAGAATTACAGCAGCTTATGTCACACTAGATTCTATAAACAGAACATAATGAATGGCCTTAAATAGGATGCCCTACACCAGACTGCTGTTAAATTTTTAAGGAATTTTAAAAAGCCACTGTCTTAGAATAAGTACCTTAAGAACAAAAACACACCATTCACCTAACTTGCTTATCTGTAAAATGTGTATGACTTCAGAAATTAACAGAGGAACCAGTTAATCGATTTACTGCATGGAACACTTACGAATGCATACGACATAATGGGTAGTCTCAGGAGTGCAATCACTAATCACGGACCTTCCAAGCAGTTCAAGTGCAGCGCGTCATTAGATGCGGAGCCAACTGAATCAAAACTGCCTTTTCGTAATATATTACTGTTTTCCGTATCCATCTCGATATTTAGCAACTGTCAGACCGCAAACTGTAACGCTGTTACATAACTGTCGAATGTTAAATATTCTGCGCAAAACACCACAAGACGGTCATGTTCAAGAACTTCGAGTAAAGATCTTCCTAAAAGCTTATAGAAAAAAACCTCAGGACGGATAAAAACAATAAGTAACAAAATGATAATTATCATTAACATAACTCATAAATTCAGATCCAACCGGCCAGTTAGAACAAAACCCGAACGGCTCCTTTGCTGCACACGGGAGCTCGGAGGCCGACGCAGGCGGCAGTGACGCCCGGCGATACGGCGGGGGCTCCATCATGCCTCAGCGAGGAGACGATCCCCGAGAAAAGGCACTAATCTGCATATTCATACATCCCGGGACTTATCACTGACAAGAAAGGAGCATCCATCTGACAGCAGCCGCTGATCATCAGCGGAAAATAAATAAAAACAATTGGCTTATATGTAGCGAAATGAACTAGCGTGGAGTCTTATGGAAATTAACACTAGTTAAAATTCTCCAGTTTTGGTAAATTAATTTTCATTAGGTGGTGATGAATGAGAGGGGATTGTTCCTAGCTAATGCCGTGACTGCAGGCGTATATATTTACACTCCCCGAACAAAGAGGCCTATAATCTATACAAAGCACACAACAATACCCGTGAATAAAGAGCCTTGTACAAAAAGGGAAAGGCAATTTTTCTAATTCTGTTAATTTCACTTCCAAAGCAATTAAAAACGAGGCGGAGATAATGCTTCGAAACAATCGCTGCCTGACAAAGTGTTTCTGTCTTTGTAAATGAAACATCTTTAGGCTAATTTCGACTTCCACGCCTGCATGGTTCACTCTAATTTCAGATAAAATTAACACAGTTAGATTTGGAACTTAATAAAAAGAGGAAAGAGAAAAAGATAGATCCTGCACACAATATTTTTAGAATTATAGAACCCTACTTTGCTAGATCTAATTTTCAGTATCTGTGAGGACATTTTCATACAATTAATTTTCCTTTAATCATAACTGTACAAAGGAGTTCTCTGTTCAAAATTCCAATTACATTTCATGTTTAAAATGTAAGTTTGAATTATGATTTTTCTTTCACTCAAGTGTTCCGGTTTAATGAATCAATCGCGCATCACTGCTCCCCGACATCAAAAGCTGCGGTAAAAGTTCCTCTTCTGCACATGACCGCCAACTAAGGGCCCTTTTCGCCGTCTTCAGCCCAGAGTGCTATCTGCGTGAATGTCCAGTCACCAGAAGTAACAGCGATTATCGCTGAATATGCTCTGGAGATGTACACCCCCGTTTCAAGGACCAGTCGCCCTACGTGGTGGCCGGGAAGTGAGACAGGTCGCACTTATGGAGACGGGACCCCGCGGGGCTCCCGGGGCAGATTCTCGGGCAATTTCTATCGTTGAAAGACAAAAATAATAATAATAATGCAAACCACATGATGTCGGATGCATTTAATCTAAAAATAACTTTAATCGATGGAATAACTAATCAATTCATAAAAAGCACCTAGCCTAATAATAATAGCAATAATAATAACGACAAATACGTTTAATATAAAACTGTTTCTACAATAAAGTTGGTGAGACCGACTCATCCTCCAATCTGAAATGCTTTTGAGGAGCGTAAGTTATAAATAAAGACAGGGCCTACAGAGAAATAGGACTTCGGCTATATTTCTGGTCATAATAAATAGGCGCTGAATTTCGTGCATGATATTAAAGGTCACGGAAAGGAAACAAAATATTCAGTCATCTGACAAAATCAATGCTATCCGCTTCATTTTAAACCTGAACAACTTGCTTGAATCAACAGGTCTGGAACAACAGGCTCCGACGCCTCCTGTATGGAGTTAATTTTCACTGCAGCGTGCAAAACGGGCCACGCTCCCAATAATGACTAACATCCAAGCCATTACTTATTTCATCGACCTGCGGATCGGCACGGTACACACTGAACATGTGAAAAGCTAATATTTTCGTTAATATCCACGTACGTGATAAACATCAAACTCGGTAACATGACTGTGGCCAGGGACTGGTCAATGGTAACCATTCGCAAAACGAGATTAAATTCTGCTTCCTATTCTTAGGGAAACAAAAATATTACACTTAGTTACATCAAAAACGAACAATCATATTCTAATTTTTATAGCCCCTCCCGAATACTTGACTGATCTCAGGTGTCTTTTTTAAAATATGAAAATAAGAAGTAATAAGATGAGGCTTTGAATGTAAACTGCCACTCCACCGGCGGAACAGAGCCGGGCTGATGAAGGCAAAGGAGATAATGATTTATTAACTTCGCGTCTACATCAAACCTGTGTGTTTAACAACTGTGATTAAACATCGGAGACACAGCAGCTCTTAAACTAATAACAATCTTACAAAACATTTTTAAATCAAATTAAAAAAGATTAGCACTGTTTGTATCAGACGGAGGCTTATGAGAAATTTTTGAAAGACACAAGCGGTACCTTTGTACCAACTTCAGAGGAACAAAATTGTATTTTGCAACAGTAGTGAAACGGACAAACTGATGGCCGGCTTAGACTACCAATAAGAGAAATTCTTTAACGGGATTTTAAATGATCGTGGGAAAAAAATATTTTAGAACTATCAATGAAATGGAATGTATCCGTTTCTCCACAGAAAAAAGGTGAAACTATGTACAGTACTACAGAGGATATATGAATTACGCATATCTGTGCTTATGAAGAAACCCGTTTTCCGTACCTTGCGTAATATTTATCCTTTTTAATATTTAGTTTTTCTGCTTGGCATATCTGTGACCGACGCTCGAATCGGCACTAAGGGAACGAAAGACAGACACGTGTAACCTGGTGTGTCGCATCATCTGCCGACTCCAGGACCTTGAGGTCGCATGTATTACAGACTGGAATAAAAATATGGTTAAACTAAGCCACCATGTTTACCGCCTATGGTATACACTCCTTTACGCGAGTCGGGTCCATACCAAGCAATATAGGACAAAAAAAAAAATATTGAAGAAATATTTTCAAAATGAAAATAGAAACGGGTGGGGCCGCCCACAGCAAAAGCGTGGAATCAGCGCGGTCCGCCTCCGTGACAGTGCTGGGTCGCTGTCCTTCACGTGAAGGTGCGGCAGGAGGATGAGACCCCAAGCCGCAGTGGGAGCTAGCGGGTGAGGAAGGAGTTAAAGGCGCTCCTCTCCCTCTCCCCGTGGCTGGGAGCGTCACTCGGTGAGGATGGCTGGGAGCCGTTCACGGTTATCGGCTCCTGCAGACTCTCTCTGCCGGTCTGATCTGTCTCCTCTTCATTAAGCAAATACGCCGACGTGGAAATGAAAACATAATAGCTATTTGATTTCCAGAGAGATATTTTGCATATTGGTTGGGCGCTGATAGCGGAATTTCATCAAGCCGTTTTTTCATGCTTTAAAAACTGAATTACTGAGCCCAGCTTCGACTGGATTTCTTTACATTTCAGGGAAGAGCAAAAAAAAAAAAAAAGAAAAAAAAAAAAAAGCGCAGTTCCCCAGGAAGACTACTTAAACTATTAAATATCCCCTTCCCTTTTTCTTTCTCTGATAACAAGGAAGAAATTTAAAGCATTCACAGTGCTTTAGGTTCACTATATTAATCTTAGATAGGCGAGAGAAAATTAACTCCTTAATGAGCAGCAGCCGTCCCTCAGATAATGCGTCGGGCAGAAAGAGAGACAAAATAAGGAGATATTTCCCCCATCTGACGGTGACGTTGTGGGTCTGGAGAGGGCAGGTGTGTGATGAGGTTATAGTACCAGCCACTGCGGATTGCCACAGAGATTAATCGCGGGGCATGGGGGTATTTTTCATACCCCGCAGGAGGGAGAAAAAACTGCACCAGCCAACTAAGATCTACAAAGCACTTCACAGCAATCTACTAGATATACCCCCCCACCCCACACACACACACACAGGGAAAGTCACTATGGGGAAAATAAATCTCCCCGTTATCTCTGCTGTCTGAGCACAACGGGTGTGACCCCGCCAGGGTTCAGCTGCCCTGCTCCCATGCCCTAACACTCACTCAGACACCCACACCCCACCCCACCCCCCACCCCTCCCGACAGTCAAGCCAGAGCCGATTCTTGCCATTCTGACTCGATAAGTCACACTGATGCGGGAAGATTAAGAGAGATGTGTGGTAGAGGAGCGCTCGAAACTACACTTGGCGTTCCTTAAACTGTCAGGTCACTTTGGAGATGATCAGCAATGTATGTCGCTCTAAAGGCGCTCTGCTTATTCCTCCTTCCACTGAATGTTCTATTAAGTTAGCAAAACATGTCTTTTAAAACCTTGTGGAGGAGCTGAGGGCAAAACCATGTTTTTTTTCTCCTATGCTGGGTATAGGCTGGTCAGTACGCAGGCTTGCTTAGTACACCAAATCAAAGCAAGTATGGGTGTGAAACCTGTACCCGGTTCATCCATCCATCCATCCATTAATGCTAATGAAGTATAGTGTGGAAGTATGTAAAGAAAAGGGCTGTAAGGGTGGAGAACTCTATCTGCAATAGCATCTATTGCCAAAAAAATCCAAGCAAGATTTCATCAACAATTTACACATCACCTTTTTAGAAAGACAAGAGTATTCTGTATTTAGGTAACCTTAAGACCCCAATCCTTCACGGGTCTCCAAACAAGGTTATAAAGCCATGTTGGGTGGACCTACTGGTTTACCATGTTTAACTTCCTTCGCAAAGACGGCGAAATGAATGCGTGATGACAGGCTCATTCCGCTGTCCCTGAAACTTTTTTTTTTTTTTTTTTGGCTTTCACCGGTTCTCTTTGGCACGACATGAAATGCTCATCCCACCCCCCAGCAGATAGTCGTCACACTCAAGGCCACAGCGTCGCCCCACAGCGATTAGAGGGGAACAGAGGTCTGTTGTACTGAAAAGCATCTCAGTCAGTGGGGGGGGGGGGGCGACATCCACACGTCTCGCTGAGTTTTTATTTGCCAGTGCGGCCGTGTTGCTATATACACTCTGCACTTGATCGAATGAAGGAAGCCTGCTCAACATCAGAACTGTCAGAGATCGACCTCAAGATCAAAAAAAAAAAAGGACGTTGTCCTTGGACGACGGCGTCTGCTGGGGCAGAGCGTGGGGTATCGTCAGTCCCGAAACGTTTGGGGTTTGGCCGAGAACTGACACGACGGAGGCAGATAAACAAAGCATACGTTTCCCTCGCCATGTGTGCAGCGTCGCCGCCCACGCAAATCGCCCGTCGTTTTCTCGCCGCAGTGAGCGGGGAAATAACAAGAGGAGGAACAGGCCCAGATCGAGCTGGCAGGCAGCTGAGGGCCCGAGACCCTGGAATATCCAAGCCAGGCATGCAGACAAGAGGCAGCCGATAAGCAGCCGATAAAAGATAGAAAATAGCAGCAGATTTGAACTTTCCCACCGTCCCGAGATCCACGCGGGGGGGGGGGTGCGGAGGGGGGGCGGTGGCTGAGGGCTGGAATGGAATCAGCGACTTACTCTATGCTTTCCTATCTCTGCCTGAGCAACCAGCAAGGCCATCAAGTGGCTCGGAGAGCAGAGCACATGCACACACACACACACACACACACACACACACACACACACACACACACACACACATACACACATACACACATACACACATACACACACACATACACACATACACATACACACACACATACACACACACACACACACGCAGAATAAGCCCTTAATCGTATAGAAAGACATATATACCAGACCAGCACCGTCAAAGCAAGCTGCACTGCAGGGTAACCCAAATTCTCCAGAGGTAGGAGACAACACATTATTAGTAGGAAGAGAAGGTGAAACTGCACTCAGATGTCATCTTTCAGCACATGCTGACTGCAGAAAAAATGGCCGTCCTTGGATGATTGTGTGCGTTGAGAAAACAAAAGGAAAAAAAAACCAAGTTGATTGAGGCGGCTGATTGACCAGCATAGCCTAAATAACAAAGCTGTGTCGTATTAGTGACACAAGAACTGGGATCACAGTGCAGATAAACCAGACTGCCCAGGGGCAAGTGTGTGCCTGGTGTAAACACCAAGACAGTGACACCTTCAGTGTCTCTCTGAGAATTATCATCCATCCATCCATCCATCCATCCACCCAGGGCTGGGGGGCACATTGGATGGGATGCCAGTCCATCACAGGCCACATACACCCAAGGGGCTGTTTCAAGATGACAGATAGTGTAACTGCATATCTTTGGTCGGTACCTGAAAAACTGCAAACTGCACACACATACAGAGCAGGGGGAAATATTATTATAATATTATTAACAGATGGTCAGCCAGCAGCAAATAACCAAAGACTGTCGTGATGCTGGTACTGTCCCATACAGGGTCTCTGTGACCTCCAGCGAACAGTTTGCCCACTGCCCTGTCACCTCCAGGCTAAACTCCCCGACAGGCATGCATGAAGCGCGAACAGGAGCAGACACAAGAATCGTCTGTCTTTGACTGTTCCAAATGCGTGTTTGCAGTGGATTATGGGAATTATGCTCCCAGTAATTATGCATAATAAGTAGAAAAAAAAACGGAATGTACTCTACCAGACTGCAGACTTCACACTACCAAGGAGATAAGATTTAGCATCATAAGGATTCAGAGAGGAATGCTGCCTGTGGACATCTGAAAACTGCCCTGCTGTCACAGCAGGGACCCATCAGCCATGCTGGACGAGGACAAAACCGCGTTATCGTTTTCGTACGTTTCAGACGAAAGAGTCATGACACACCGAGAAGACTGGAGCTTTGTAATAAAAGACCATTTTACAAGGAAAATCTGGCAAGATGACTGCACTTCAAAAAAAGTTTTAAAGTAGACATTATGAAATGACACAAAATAAAATAAAACCTCTTAAAGTTAGTTGCTGGTGCGCCCCCCCCCCTCCCCCTAACCGAGATCTTTTCCTCACTCCCCCATCGATCTGATGTAAAATGACATTGATTGGGCAAAAGATAAACAGACTCACACACTCATGGAATGAGCTGATGCCTCCCTATAATGACACATGTGAAGCAGGTAAAACGTGGCACACGGTGCTGAGAGCATATCTAATGCGGGGCGGGAGTGCAGGCCGGGCCCGGCTGCCACGGAAACGGGGACGGTTTAGGACGAGTCAGGCTCGGCTGCCACGGAAACAGACGGTTTAGGACGGGTCAGGCCCGGCTGCCACGGAAACAGACGGTTTAGGACGGGTCAGGCCCGGCTGCCACGGAAACAGACGGTTTAGGACGGGTCAGGTCCGGCTGCCACGGAAACAGGGACGGTTTAGGACGGGTCAGGCCCGGCTGCCACGGAAACAGACGGTTTAGGACGGGTCAGGCCCGGTTGCCATGGGGGTATATGCCATTTTCAGCGCCTGTTCTCAGATCTCCACCTCGACGCTAACCCTGAGCAGGGAGGACAAGTGATTGTGACTGCATGCCATCAAGAACCCCCCCCTCCCTCCCTCCCTCCCTGTCTCCCTCCCTCTCTTCCCTTCCCTCCCTGTCTCCCTCCCTCTCTTCCCCTCCCTCCCTGTCTCTCTCCCTCTCTTCCCCTCCCTCCCTGTCTCTCTCCCTCTCTTCCCCTCCCTCCCTGTCTCTCTCCCTCTCTTCCCCTCCCTCCCTGTCTCTCTCCCTCCCTTCCCCTCCCTCCCTGTCTCTCTCCCTCTCTTCCCCTCCCTCCCTTCCCCTCCCTCCCTGTCTCTCTCCCTCCCTTCCCCTCCCTCCCTGTCTCTCTCCCTCTCTTCCCCTCCCTCCCTGTCTCCCTCCCTCTCTTCCCCTCTCTCCCTGTCTCCCTCCCTGTCTCCCTCCCTCTCCCTCCCTGTCTCCCTCCCTCTCCCTCCCTGTCTCCCTCCCTCTCCCTCCCTGTCTCTCTTCCCCTCCCTCCCTGTCTCTCTTCCCCTCCCTCCCTGTCTCTCTCCCTCTCTTCCCCTCCCTCCCCGTCTCTCTCCCTCTCTTCCCCTCCCTCCCCGTCTCTCTCCCTCTCTTCCCCTCCCTCCCCGTCTCTCTCCCTCTCTTCCCCTCCACGTGAGCTGTCCTGGCCTTCGTCTAGAGTGCACTGGCCCTGAATCTGAGTCGGGACAATCGGGCTGGTGCGGTCAGGCACAGACTCCTTCTATCAGTGCCGAAGACTAAATAGATCCCAGAACATCCCAGATTCCGATCACGAGAGCAGGGGGGGGGGTTTAAATACAGAAGCCACTGCGTTAACCCGGCTTGAGGGCCATGTTTTGGCTACGGAGGCTAAGCAGCGTGATTTGGTGTGTAGAGGTCAGAACGAACAGCCCAGGCCTGATCTGCTGCTGATCTGCCTCCCAGGGCCACGACGACCCCCAGTCACCCAGTCACTTCACACACCAGCATCTATGGTATGTCTACTTACATAAGAATCTATGCCTGATCTCCACAGTTACGGAAGCTATACATCCAGCCTGTCTGTGCCAGCTGGGTGTGGACTGAGGATCTTAGCCTGTGTGTTGGTGGCTGATGGACAAAAAAAGAAGAAAAAAAAAGATCGGTGTTCATTAGTCAAAGTTAAATGTCAGCTAGGTTTCCAAAAGGGTTTAAAGAGGGCTAATTGGTGTAATCCATCCCGGTACTACAGAGGCTGGCCGGCAGGGCATCAGGGAAGTACTGAGGAGGCCGGTCAGTGCAGGGCATCAGGGAAGTACTGAGGAGGCTGGTCAGTGCAGGGCAACCGGGAAGTACTGAGGAGGCTGGTCAGTGCAGGGCACCAGGGAAGTACTGAGGAGGCTGGTCAGTGCAGGGCACTAGGGAAGTACTGAGGAGGCTGGTCAGTGCAGGGCACCAGGGAAGTACTGAGGAGGCTGGTCAGTGCAGGGCACCAGGGAAGTACTGAGGAGGCTGGTCAGTGCAGGGCAACCGGGAAGTACTGAGGAGGCTGGTCAGTGCAGGGCACCAGGGAAGTACTGAGGAGGCTGGTCAGTGCAGGGCACCAGGGAAGTACTGAGGAGGCTGGTCAGTGCAGGTTTTCTAAGGATGCGTTGATGTCCTCCCTTCACTCTCCCCCTACTGACTGCTGCATTTTCTCACCACTGCTGTGTAATTGAGTCGCAGCTCCATTTCCCACACAGAGGTGACCAAGCAAGTTCTAGCCATCGGATTCCTCTCAGCATGGAGGAGAGATAATGCAAAAAACATCCTGACCGGAAACTAGCAAACTCTAGGATACCACAGCATCGGGGGAGGGGGGCGTATACAGACAGAAGCCCACGTGTCGGGGAGGTGGGGGGGGGGGGGGCAGTACAAGCATTATCTACTGTTTATGTCATGTGGCACAAAATGACAGATAAAGAAAGATCCTCCAAGTATGTGTGATAGCTCTGCAGAGCATGTAGAGGGGATGCAGCAGAGATAGGGGCTTGTTGAATATCACCTCCTGCATGGCTGCCAGCGCTGAAGGAGGACGGCATTTATAAGAGCTGGGGCACGGCTGCGGCCCCCACTGCACCGATAGCATCGATCTCGGGAGGGGGGCCGCACTGAGCCCCGCTTGCATCTGTGCCTCCATTCGCCAGAAAGGGGGACGTCCTGCTGCCCAATATCCAATAGGGAAAAGGCAGCATGGGATGGTATGCACACCCGCGCCTCAGCTCACACACCCAGGCCTAATACCCAGGACTGATAAAGCCACATTTCCTCACTACTTAGATAGCCACAGGTCACGCGCGTGTTGCTCAGTGGGTTAGGTCCCCATGCCTGTGATCAGAAGGTCGCTGGTTCAAATCCGGCGCCTGACAGAACGGTCACATCTCTGGTGGGCCCTTGAGCAGAATCCTTATCCTTCTGAAAACTGCCGGATGGATGGAGGACCGACTTGGACCCCGAAAAACTGCATCCACCTCTATAGGTGTGTAGGTCGTAAAACAGAGGCGCCATGTGGAAACGCGGGCAGAACCTATTCCAACGTACTTGTTCAAGCGGCGCACGAAGCACTATGAAAGCGGACGTGCCGTTTACACCTCTATTAAGAGGCTCGCACTGAGGCCCAGGTCGAGGCTGGCTTAGTCTGGCTGACTTAGGTGAGCCTTTCAGCCAGGCTGACTGCAGATAATTTTAATATAGGCCCAGTGTGGATTGCTGATAGTGTTTAAGGCAGGGCCCCATGCAGTGAAGCCTGGTAGTACCTATCTGTAATTAGTAACCATTCTCTATCACTGATAAGATAAACTCACCCTGACCTTTTCCATTTGGTCTCCATGGCAACGAGGCCGTCTCCCCCGATATTATTTTAGTGATTAAACAGCAAACAGCAGGGAGATGTGAGGAACTGATAGAGATGATTAATAACGGTGTCTGGTGGGGGGTGGTGGGGGGGGGGTGCCGGGTGTCACCGAGTCATGTGAATTGGCTGGGCTTGGCCTTGTGTTGAACAATGAAGGGGGGAAAAAAAAAACCTCAGTGATGAAAGTGATAGATGTCTCCTTTTTTTGAGAGGTACTCAAAAAAAAAAAGGAGAATTAGCATATCCACCCCCGCCCCGGCTCCTTTATCAAGCCCACTCCTCACACGACGGTGTCACTTTGATTAATCGCGCACGATCCTGACGTTTTGGGATCATCAAATGCCTGACGTTTTGGGATCATCAAATGCCTCTCTCCACCTAAACACGCCGAGCTTCCCGCAGAAGGCAAAAAGGCAGGAGGGATGAAAATATAACAGGGAGCAGAAATATAAGCAATGAGATGGGCGACAGTAACTTTGACAAGGACCCTTCGAGTGTTAGTGTAGTTTGGGGTTGTAAGTCTATAAATGTAATGTACACATGTACGTGCAGGTGCGCGCACACACACACACACACACACACCATCACCATTAAACATCAGTAAACGTGCCCGCAGGATGGGGTAGACAGGGCTGATCCACCGTCATCGTCCGGACCTGGGGACCTCTGGTGATATCACCACACTCCCGCTCATTTGCATGAAGAGGAAAGGGCGGTGGGACATGCAAAATGGTCCCCGTTGACCGAAAGGTCACCAGAGGGTAGGAGGGGGTTAGACAGCACCAGAGCCGATAACGATCCGAATCGCGGCATCGCTCATCGGCGAGATCTGCGGGCCCGATACACGCAGGAACAGCTTCCTAAACTGAGGCCTCAGTGATATACAAGTGTCACCCCCCCCCAACCCCCCATCTCCCGTTATCAAGCAGGGACACAGAAATTAACATTTAACCGTTTTACCAAACCCCTTGACTGAGAAAGATCTGTGTGATTTAGGAGGTGGACAGGAAGGTACCCCTGAGCTCAGGACAGCACTCAGCACTGCGCCACGCTGCCTCACTGCTAACCAGCTCAACCCCAATTCAAGTCCTCAGGGACCTCAGACAGTCAATGTTATTGCTTCCCAACTGGGAGGGACGGGGTTGCAAGACACCACTAAGAGGCAGCATCGGTTTACCCATGTTTTCATACAGTGTTACGATATAACTGTTGCTAACTTCATTCAGCACGATTCAGCAGACGTGAGGGTACCGATCTAAACAAGATGGCACTGTTAGAACGTCAAAGCCACTGTTGTATACTTGAGAGTTTGGCAGATATGGGATTACGATAGGCTTTAGGGTTTAATTCACATACCGCTGCCCTTAATGCAGCTGTATGCGATACATGCTTGATTCACGGTCTATTTCAGGCCTGCACATCTGTACGGCGCTTAGGGGAAGGGGACGACTTTACCGTGCTGAGCCGACAGCTGAGATGAACAACCATGAGGTTCAAAGGCGATTCCCGGAACCTCGTGCAACAAAGAACTTCCGCCACACCAAGACCCCCCCCTGTTCTCTAGGAGCCTCTGATCTGGCAGCCGGAACAAGCCTCAGAGGCCTATACCTTTCACTCCTGTGTCTCACAGACTCGCAGGTCTGGAAGTAGAGGGAGCATCCAAGCACAGGCCAAGTATTGCTAGAGTAAGCAAATTAAGCAGCACGATGTGGGGGGGGGGGGGGGCGGTATGGGGGGGGGCGGGGGGGCGGTATGGGGGGGGGGGCGGAGGGGCGATACAATGACCAGGGACCGGGGGCCGCTTTTCTCAGAGTCTTCCAAATGATTCTGTATCACTTCTCTGGCAGCTGATGTCCTGCGTTTCTTTTTAAATATTTATTTATCTATGTTTTTTTTCCGCTGCTCTGTGAATTCCGCTGAAATACTTCTGGGGTCTTTAAGGGCGCTATCACAGGCCCGGATCTGCTGCCTCCCGCCGTCGGCTGCATTCATTTAGATATCCGCGGCCGGCACCCAGAACTTAAGCATTATCAAACGTCTAACAGGGCCGACATGCCACATTATTGACAAATTATTCTCTGAGCGTGCAAGTCCCCTGACAAACTCACCAAGTATGCCACGATTCCCCCCACCCTGCCCCACCCCTCCCCCAGTACAGGACTCTATCTGATTCTATTAAGGACTCTGCACATTGTGCAGAAACTAGCCCGGCCTGCATTGCCTTAATATCTTCTACACGCTCATGAACTTGGTTACAATCATAATGGTCCAGAGTAATTTCCTTACCGCTTTAAGGACTCGAGTGGCTCTCAAATGAGCGCCAGAATGGAAATGTGGAGATGTAAGGCGAATCACACCGCCCACCCCCCTCCCAGACTGATATCCAAAAACCGACGGCAGCTTTATCGAACGTACTGGAACTTATTTTCACCATATCGCGGCAAATTAAGAAATGAGTGAACATCACACGTACGACCAGGGCGGCTAATCTATTAAGGAAATGATGACCAGTCGTATTATCAATAAACACCTAGTGATTCGGAGATTGGCTCTCTTATGAAAGACGCCTTCCTAAGTGGATCAGTGTCACAGCACATACCACAGCATGAAGATAGAATGCCAAAAGAGGAATAAAGAAAGAATGAGAAGAGGAGGAAAAGGAGAAGAGGAGAAGGAGGAGAAGGGAAGGAAAAGGAATAGAATGGAAGCAAAAAGAAGAAGAGAAGAGAAGAGGCAGTAAGGGCAGTGAGGTGGAGAGGTCACCAGGAGGGAGGGAGGGAGAGAGAGAGAGAAAGAGAAAGAGAAAGAGAGGCAAGAAAGACTTCCACAAAGGGGGAGAGAAAAAGGAGCCGACCCAGGGGCCGGAGCCCGTGGCCGGGGCCCGTGGCGGGGCCTCAGACAGCCATGCCGCCCACTGCCAAGTCCACATCCTATCTAACAAGGGTGTAGTTTCTTAACATTCATCATCGCTGAACTCTGAAACTTTATCAGCGGCGGAGCGCGGCGCCACAGCCCAGGCAGGCCATTCTGAGCTCGGCGATAGGCCCGATAACACGCTGATAGATTACAGCAGATTGTTTTACTTCAGGGGACACCGCCGCTAACGCTAATACTCAGACAGGAGTCAGCACTGATGGGGGGAGGGGGGGGGGCACAGAGAGGAAAGGGCAAGGAAAGTGAATGCGCAAAAGGAAAGGGGGGATTAATATCATTTTGTACAGAAGTGACCTGGGTTTAAGATGACAGTCTGAAAAGGAAAATGTCCTGGAAGCAGAATCATTTGAGAGAGGAGGACAGAGATGGAGATAGAGGGAGAGAGAGGGAGGGAAAGAGGGAGGGAGAGGGAGGGAAAGAGGGAGGGAGAGGGAGCACAAACACACAGAGGAGGAAAGACAGTGACGTGGCAGCACTAATATGGGATTATGTGTTGTCATGCCAATAAAGCAGGATTCAAATTAGAGGGAATGGCAGGCTAGGGCACAGAGAGGGCGGGTGGTGTTACGGGCACGGCGAGGGCGGGTGGTGAAACGGGCACGGCGAGGGCGGGTGGTGAGACGGGCACGGCGAGGGCGGGTGGTGAGACGGGCACGGCGAGGGCGGGTGGTGAGACGGGCACGGCGAGGGCGGGTGGTGTTACGGGCACGGCGAGGGCGGGTGGTGTTACGGGCACGGCGAGGGCGGGTGGTGAGACGGGCACGGCGAGGGCGGGTGGTGAGACGGGCACGGCGAGGGCGGGTGGTGAGACGGGCACGGCGAGGGCGGGTGGCCAGTCTGATGGGCACACAGAGGGCGGGTGGCATGATGGGCACAGGGTACACTGAGGGCAGGTGGCCAGAAGGTCACTGCAAGCCAGCTCGATCCAGAGCGGAGACAGAGTCCTGCTCAGGGTGCCGCTCTGGGTCTGTGGTGCTCATCACACGACTAAAACTGGGGAGGAAACTTAGGGCTAAAATCGCTTCACTGACAGCGGGAGCGACGCTGAACGAGTTGGACAAAACACACAAACTGGGACTGAACCTGATGCGTGTGCCCCCCCCCCCACCCCACAGAGCAGTAAAGCAGGAGGGAGGACATGGGGGAGGTCAGGCGCACGTGCTGGGCCTTAGAGAGCATCCTGTGTAGTAGTGACCCTGTGGTTCTGTTATGTAGGTAAAGCCAGCTGAGCAAAAACACCCCACAGCAAATGCGGCCCCCTCCAGCCAAGGGCAAGAGACCCAAAAGGGGCACCAGAGCAACAGCCGGCCTCCCACACCCCCCGTCTGAGTCAGGCTGAGGCCGGGCTTATCTGCGGCTTCCAACGAGGAACTCACAGTGGTGGAAGAGGGCGAGAGAGAGGTGTGTGTGTGTACTGTATGCCGAAAGGGTTAAATAGGGTTCATGTCACTCTTCCCCCCAGCAGAGACAGACAGGAGGGGGCCAGGGTGTATCCTCTACTGACAGAACTCAGCACTCTGCCCAGCGTTTAAATAAAAACAATTGCAAGGGAAAAAAATATCTATATTCATTTTAATTTGGTGCGAGCGTTTTATCAGCAGCCCATGAATAATCCGAGCGGTAATTTCTTTCTTTCTTTTCTGTTCCTGGCATTTTGGTGCCGCAAGATAAGGGTAAAAAACAACAGAAAGGCTAGCAGAATGAAAACGACAGATAGATAACATTGATATCAACTCCTACACAACAGTCACTCTCTTATCGGGCCTTTTAATCACAGTTCCGTTTTTTTTTTCCTCTCCTTCCCCCCCCCCCCCCTTTCACTGCCCGTTCTGTGCGGCCTGACTGAATGGGACTTACTGGCCTTAAAATGAAATCCTGCTTCTGGTATCAAATTAGCTTCACGTGCGCATTTTAGCAGCCCGCTAATGTGAATAATTCAGAGGCCAGACAGCTTTGGTGGAGGGCAGGACGCGAGAGGAGGGGGAGATGGGGGCAGGGGTGGTCACTGGGGGTGAGGGTGGGGGCCGGAGACACCCAGCGGCAGGGAAGCCTGGCACTTCTAAAGAAACAGAAAAGTTCACACGGCCATCAGGTCTTAGCTACCAAATTCAGGAAGCAGGTGCTGGACTATTTAAGACCGTGTTATGCCAGGCTGCTGGGGCAAACTTCAGGTGGGGGGGGCATCAGCAGGTCGGATTTATGGAGGGCTTGCAGTCGCTGAGAAAGCGCCAGATGCTGGTCGACCTTCCATACGGATCACCCCCCCCCCCCTACTGGTCAATGATCATGCCAGTTAATGAACAACAATTCTCTTCCGTCTCATTGGGGCTTACATCAGCCCAAACTGGGGGGCAGAGGTGTCGATAAAATAATTCTGGGTCCACAAAATCCCTCAGAAACCCTGAGAACATCTTACCCAGAGCAAAACTGGTGCCAGACTGATATTACACAAAAAAAAAAAAAGCATTTTAATATGACGCCCGAAATGTACAAAAGCTTTCCAGTATAAACGTCCGATGGGGGCTGCTGTTACAGTTTGGGAAGTTTTGTGTTTTGATATTTATGGTGGAAATAGCGCGTTTATGTTCACACATTTCTGCCTACTTGGCGGGTGCCACTCCCACCCGCAAATCGCCAGCCTCGCCCCGCCTCGGGACCCAGTCCAGCCCACCGCCTGAAGAGCTACACCACCCCTCACCCAAAGCCCATCCAAGATGCCAGGTTTCTGCCCTCATCGAGACCAAAAGAGAAGAATTTACACAGGAGAGGGCGCTTTCCGCACCCTGTGTCACCCCCTCCCTTTCTAGAAAGAGAGAGAAAGAAGAGAGAGAGAAAGAGAGAAAAAAAACATAATTTATCTGTGTATTATCAAGAAAGGCAGACACTTTAATCAGTCAGCTATGAAGTCAGTATTTCCATTCTTATCTGGCGGAGGAGTGGAAATAGAGAGCCGATAGTGCAGGGGAGCCCATCGGTGGGGAGGAATGATAATGGGGAGCGAGGGCTCGCTATTGGACCGCTGTGTCAGCGCTATCTCCACCCATTATCAACGGGCTTATCGGCGCCCCCATCAGCCGAGCTGTAATGGGGCCAGTTCAACTTTCCACATTATCATACGACTAGGACCTGGTTGAGAGAAAGCTAGAGGTCTGACTGGAGACAGAGAAAGAGGGAGGGGGGGGAGAGAGAGAGAGAGAGAGAGAGAGAGAGGGTGGGGTAGGGTGGGGATCAAAGAAAAAGGGAAAGAAGGAGAGATAGAGAGAGACGGAGAAACAGAGGACAGGGAGGCAGTCACAGGGTTATTGTTTATGGACAAAGAGCCTCACAGAGATAGTACAGGAAGGCAGGGGAACGCAGAGAGGAAAAGGATTAAGAAGAAAAATATTTGAGATTGCTGCAAACTAATATAAAAATTCCACCGGCAGCAGTTTCGGAACATCAGATTCCTACACGACGAAATCCCCTCGAACTGGAGGAGTCTGTGAAGCTTAAATGGGAAGAGTGTCCGAGGAAGGTGGGGTCCAGCGGGGGTGTCAGCAAGGAGCCTTAATGCCCCACATGTGTAATTAAACAGTATGAGTGTCAAACCCGGGTTCAGGCTGTCAGCTTTACCGTGCCGAAGCCTGACTGCCTCGCCTCTTCCATGGAAGTCAGCGCCTCTCTGGCCTAAGATTCCCTTTTGAGCTCATTTTTCCGCACATACGGGACTAAACGCCAGATAGCTGTTCCGTATTTGTCCCTAACCTCTCGTCCTTTTGTACAGTTACCGCGCAGCTATTTGTCTCTGGCACATCGATGTGCATTTTTTCCCCACCCAGGCAGTGACACTTCAGTCGTACAGCACATGCTACTTATAGAGATTCTTCAGCAGATGAAGAAGGAAAAATAAATAAGGAAAAGCTGACGTAAGATCTTTTAAGACTTTCTTTGCCAAGGGGATTTGGATCAAAACGAACAACGGATTTTCGTCTTGTCTACAGGCAGAAGGCCGGTCCTGAAGAGAGCTTTATGATGTACAGAGGCCATAATGACACCAAGGACAGACGATGGCTGCCAATGGTCCAGAGACCCACATCTTCTCATTGGCAGTGAGGAATCTCCAACTACTCTCCAGATTCCCCGCTGACCCGATTCGAGGAAACCTGAAATTCTCTATTATTAATAAGAAGACAAGGAGCTTCAACTAAAACAGGTGACGTAAAACGGAAGGTCAATGTGCCGACCAATTTACGGGACAATAAAAACACCCACCTACACCTCCTGTAAAATACAGGGGAAAACTTCATAAATACAACTATCATAAACACACAGATGCCAGTGAATCAGAACCCGCAGGGGATTAGCATAATGCTAATTAATACAGAGCCCACCTGAGACTACAAGTGCCATGCCCTGCCCCTTTCTCCCAGGATACCCCCCCCCCCCCCAAGTCGTCTTTGACTGACAGGTTACTTATCAGCCAAAAAACACACACTCGCATGGTTTACACAAGCGCAAAGCAAACCCAGCTCTGAGATCACTCATAACACAATCTCTAATGAGTCATCCTGTACAATCCGGTGACCGTTTCAGGGAGAGAAAGAAGGGAGAGGGCAAGAGGAAGAGGCACAAAGGAAAGAGATAGAGACTGGGGGGGGGGGGGGAGGATGAGAGAAGGGGACGAGAGCGCGAGACAAGCTTGGCGAGAAAAAGAGAGTGAGGCTTGATGCCGGCTAACAGCCACAGACCAGCGGCACAGACCACACCGCGGCTGAGACGTTCCACCGACCCAGACCCGCACAAAAACCCGACGTCCCTGAGCACAATCTCAAGTCTCCCCTTTGTGAGCCTTTGTTTTTGTCTCTCTGCTATTTAAGCCATGTCTCGTTCTCCGCAGAAGAAAAGAAAGTACTCATAATAGAGCCGCTTTTTGAAAGCACTCATTACGCTTTGGCTGCTATTCAAGACGAGGTGCGTATCGCTCAGGAAGGGGTATCGCGCCCACTGGCTTTTGTTGTGTTATACAGAATCTCAGATCTATTTTTATTTTTACACCCCCTACGCTCCAATTAGCAAAGAAACTCTCGGAGGTGAACGTACGACGTCTGGGGCAGCCTCCACGGCCTATCTAGCCATTTCTGCGGGATTCGGCAGGTCTGCCAGGCGACAACATTTTACACCTGGGAGAAAAGACTCGGGACATAAAAAATAGCCATTTTATCAAAGGCACCGAGGTCCCTGTCATAACATTAGCGTTACACTCTGTCCTTGCACTGGCTGTCACCCACGTAGCCTGAACAACCTTCTGCAGGCTTTCCAACCAATCCACCCCCCCCCCTCTCCAACCCCACCACCACCCCCAGGCAGACACCACCTAAGCACTCTCTAAATATTATGGACTTGGAGACACAAATAAAACACTTCTGGTCCTGACAGGTAAACTTGTATTTTCTCATTCCACTTGTTTCATCAAAAGTAAAAGAACCTTACCAGAGGACTCTCTTAAAACTAACTCAGGAACTTCTAAGATAACGTCTCAGATTTTCAAGATAAATTTTTAGATTTTGGAGATAAAGCTGAAAAATGAGGTTAATTTAACCCCCTAACCACCAACTCCGAGCAGAGCACAAGAAGCTGTGAAACACCCAAGTGTGAGCGAGTCTTTGTTCGTGTGCGTATGCAAGTGTGTTTGTGCCCCCCTGGGTTCCCATGCTAGACCAGAGACACAGGCCAGCTGCACTGCAGGAGCAGATGTTTAAGCGACGGGGTGATCCTGTCAATACCACCACAAAATGCTGCAATGGAGAAGCCCTGAATTCGTAGCTGTGAATAGTTCACAGTATCAACCAAAATAATTCATCAGCACCTTCTCACTCATCTCTGCTCATTGTACTTCATGTTAAAAACATCGAGTGTTCAAAAAAAAAAAAAAAAAAAAGGGCTTCAGAACTGAAAGTTAAGGGTTTGCATGCCAACATACAACTAGCCCCTTAAGGCTGGAAGCTGAGTCCCACTGCTTGCAGGATTGTTTTAATCTGTCACCATTTTAAATCGCCCTGATCGCCGAAAGGACTATTAGTGTGTTTTCAATAGACATAGGGTACACTGAAGATCAGAAACCAAAAACGCTGATGCCAATGCCCAAGAGGGAAAACGATCACGTTAACATAACGCGATCAGCAGGATTCATGGACAGTCAAAGCTAACAAACATTGTACCGGGCAAACAAAGTGTACAAACTGAGTGCTCGGAGGAAAATGGGAGGAACAGGAAGGAACGGCTCTCCATCAAGAGAACAGCAGCCTTGCCTTATCACACGCCATCTAATATCTTCAGCGTAATCGTCGCAATAATTCTGCTGCCGTAGCATGTTATTTTTCTTTTTAGATTCATGGGCATGCAACAGTTTTCTTTTAATGATAAAATAAACAGCAGACTCAAGATAATTATCGAGTGAAAAAAGTCCCCGTAGTATCTTCCGTGAAATCTACAGTGAGTAATATGTGGAATTAGTTTTAATTAAATTAATCGACTACAATGGTCGTTAGGAGAAAATACGGGCAAAACTGCGGAGGGGAGGGGGGGCATGCATTCACACCTATCATCTAATTATACAACAACATTAATCACATTAAGCATGGAGCTCACTGGCGAGGCGCAGGCGCAGAACTCCCATGTGCTGCTTTGTTATTGCACTAAAGTCCCTCTCCTGCCTGCTCGCCTCAGATAAGAACTCTTATCGGACTTGGCGATCTCTATCTGTGCAGAGATCGGCCCGACGGCTTATCTAAAGTTCACATCGAGCTAAAAGCAGAACAAAGAAGGAAAAACACACAGGCAAAAGCCACCATGGCGCTCCAGCTCCCTCTGCGACTATCTGTGCGCGAAGACTCGCCTTTCCTTGTTTGTCTCTTAAATGTGCACATCTGAAGACGAACAGCAGTGTGATATGTAACTATCACACGGCCAAAGGTCGATAGTGGGTATTTTTTGGGGGGTGCGTATGTAACAAACTGCAATCGTTAAAAAGTTCCAATCTTGTTCGCGATTATGGGATATCTCGGAATTCCCGACCAAAGTGTGACATCACTTTGGACGTTTACCCCTTACTCTGCATATTGACATCGCTTATCAGTGTTTCAGTCGCAGACGTCAGGAGGCAAAGCCGCCGCTATATTCCCAGATCGACCAAGCGACTTATCATTTCAGCAGATCTCACAGAGAAAGATGCTTTAATACGCATATATGGCTTTTTAAATTCTTTGCTCTTTCTACCCTTGTTCTTATCAGCTTAATCGTGCTATTTTGATGCAACCAGCTAGTTTCAAACACAAAAAGATGAGAGCACCAGCTGGGTATAATTAACATTCGCATTCCGTTGTAATCGGGCTGATCTGCTTCACGTTATCGCGCAAAGATCTCCACCCTCCCTATCCTGTCTAACATCTCAACTGCCAGAACTAAAAACTGGGAACAGGAAGCGCCGGCCGTATATATGAAAGGAATTATTATATCAGGGAGGGGCTGTTGATCTGTTGGCAAGATCTGGCTATCGGCACTAAGCAGAGCCTCCGCCACGTAGAAACGCCACTACTCATTAGTGTCCCACAGCTATGGACCTTGACACGTGCTTCTGGGTCGCACCACCCCGCAATGCGTGGAGACCTGCGATTAGAAGTCTTCCTCAGTGAAGAAGAAAAAAGGGAAAAGCCAGCTCGAATAGAAGCGTATCTACAAAGTCGCAGTGAATCATGTGACAATGTAACTGCCATCAGACAAGCAACACAACTGAGGAAATAAGTCATAACACGTGATAAAAAGTTGATGCCGATGACATCAGACTGAAATCCACAAATTAGTCTACTTTTTTCGGACAATAATTACAATTTGTTAAATATTCATATTGATCTACAAGGAATTAAGCGGTATTTTACGCATTACAAACAGGACACGTCATACTATCATTGTTTGTGTAACCCGTTATTTTTCATTTATTTGCTTGTTTATGCCTATATTATCATTACAAATACGTTTATTTCGTAAACGTATTCCCAAGTCGTATTATTTCCTTAGTTTTGACCAGCAGTCACTGCTTTTATTAAAAAGATTATAAGCAAGGAAAGGAAAACAGCCCTTCTCCAATTTAATAAATTCGGCTAAACCGCAAAAAGTCCAGCATTAGCCTAAAACAAGTAATCAGACCTGGGAGCGCCGGAGAGGAGCATAACAGGGAGCCACCTGGAATATTTACCAAAAGTACACTAGTAGGCTACTATACCGCTCTTTTGATTTTGCTGGTAGCTGATTGGGCAGATTCTCAAAGGTGAGAACATGAAACATATCCAGCCTCCAAAGTGAAATCCTGTGTGTGTGTGTGTGTGTGTGTGTGTGTGTGTGTGTGTGTATACATATATATGCGCGCGCGTCTCTCACAATCCTCCGGGGGGCCCTAACAAACTTCGATACAACAGCCTATGCTAATGTAATCTTATCAGGAGGCTTCTGGTTTTCTTTCTAAGAGTCGCTTTCTCCTTTTCCTCCCATTAATATATATTTTCTTTCTTTTTGAAAAGCCCTTTCAAACTCAACCTCCAAGTTATTGCTACTGTGTTTATCGCACCGAAGCATCTCTCCTGGAAGCAGAACTGAAACAGCGCCTGGCACCGGAGCAAAACGACTTTTCAGCTTTGGCGCTCCTTTTAACTCGGGGAAAAGCATTTAATATCACATATAATTTGTATCAATTTTGAGATCGCACACTAGAGATAAATATTTGCATGTTTTAAAAACAGGAAGGATTTGTTAAACATCGAAGGCGAGTTAGCCAAGTGCAAAAAAAGAGTTACAAGGCAGGGGAGAGAGTGGAGACCGTGCATCACAGAGTTAATGGGACAGATGAAAAAAGATCCAATTGTAATCCCTATCAGCGAGTGAAATCAGCACAGCGCGGCATCTGAGGGCCCCATCTCTGGAAACAGAACAGAAAAGCCAGTCTCGGAGCAGCCACAGACAGAAAACAAATAAAAAGATCCAATTTTAATCTTTATCTCGACTGAGATCAGATCGCTGCTTATCTGGGCTCCCATCGCCTTTCTCAGAGAGCAGTGCGTTTCCAAAACAGAATTAAACAGGAAACCATGGCAACGGTCTGCTGCATGTGGACACTACTTGTATTTAAAAAAGGAAATGTATTTTTAAAAGCAACAGGCCATTTGAAGAAATTAATAATCCGCGATGCAGCCAATGAAACGATTCAAACTTCATTACAGCCGTCATCATGACAACTGCTGGCATCGCCTACATTATTTTTGACACTTAATCTTATTTGCCAGAAGGTATGCACATGCACAAACATCTCCGCTGATTATATTTTCGAGAACACTCTATGGAAAAGGGATTTCTTATTTACAGTACCGATTACAGACTGATTAATGTTGATCCGAAGTGTATTCGACCCAGTTAACTAAGGAAAAAGTAGGTGCAAACGCTCGTTCAACACCAACACTTATTCCATATTGAGCATGTCTCAAAAGAAAGGCTTTAAAGAAAAACCAACAGTGCGAATCATCAAAAAATTATGTAACAAAGCAATAGCTTTGCAAAAGAATGCAGTCAGAAATATGTTATTAAAATTATAATAATGGGAAAGAAATATTAGGCAAGGTCTTCATGTTAACTTTCTAGGTATCTACTCACGTTTAATCTGCCTGGGCTTGCTCTGTTTTCTTCTGGACATGATTGTTCCCTTTCCAATAGCGACGAAGCGCTCCGTCCACGGAGATCTAGCAGAAAACCACAGCCGTGTCCCGGACCGGAGATATCCACATGTCCTGCACTTTTTAATAAGTGAATACGCTAGCTAGCCCGCTGACTACCTGTGGACACGCGAGCGCTGCCTACTTTCAGATGCTTTAAAGACGTGCGCCTTCCCTTCCCTTCCTTCTCCGCTCCCCTTTAATGCTTGGGATTGCTGAGAGTGAGGCAGGTAAGCTCCCGCGGCTCGCCGCCGTGTCTGTCTTTACTGTTTCTTCTGATGCTTCGCGGCTGTTGTCGCGTTCTTCAATCGTTTTCATTTGTGTCACAAAACCCCCGGTAATTCAAGCGTGCGGATCTGAATGGGAGCCCTGACACTCACACCCTGGCTATGGCGATCCGGGAGAAAGCCACGCCTCCTGTAACGCCCCTGGTGTGTGACGGGCCCGCCGTCTCCCGGATATGACGAAACAAGCCACGCCCACAGGCAGAGCATTAAATCTGTAGGCTTCGGAGCGCACATACATTTCCAATTGTATAAATTCAATACAAGACACCCTGAAACAGCAGTTACTCTATTTTTTACCCATACGGATTACTTTTGACGATGGTTGTTCAAGGATACAATTCTTTTTAATTATTTTAATAAACAAGGAAGAAGCTTTCAGTCGAAAGAGCACGAAATGAAAAGCTTTTGTTTTAACAACTTCCCATTTTTTACTTTCACTGGGTTGCCTCATTCTTAACATAAGACGCCATGATTATCAAGTAGCATTGTCAAGTAACGTGTTTATTTAATTTGTAAACATTTAAATGGGCGGGCACAACTGTAAAGTAACTATCAATTTAAATGACAGCCATACTGATCCCGGATATTCGCCTTAGGATTGCACCTCAAGAAACAACACAAGGCTGATCAATTTTTAACCCGACGACGTTAAATTTGAGGGATCTATTATTGTTTCTAATATCAGCATGTCTTCCACACAGACTACTGGCTGTTGACGTTATCACTAATATGTTCCAAAAAAACAACCCACTGAAAATAAACCGAATACATTAAAATATTTATCTGTCCAGCTGTCACACTGGTTACCAGCAAATACTCCCTAGATGTAACGACAGCATATTAAACACAAAAAGTGCAGTTCAGTTGTGTGGAGTCTGCGATGCATACTGCCACCTAGGGGCTACCAATCAGAATGTAATTAAATGATCTCCTTTTGCCGCTCATGAGGCAGAGCGCAGCTTGGACAGGATGCCTGCCCATCACAGGCTGTAAATACACACGCGATACTTTTAGAGAAACGAGCTCACCTACATCCTACGCTTTCGTTTCGTGTGTTTCGCATGTCGCGTTGGAAGAAAACATCGCACCCTGAAGAAACTCATACAGAGCAGGGGCCGGAAGCAAATTTCAAAGGTGCAAGGCCACCTGTAATGAAATCATTCCACATCCAACACATATACATAATAATACATGTAAAAAATAAAATGCACATAGTAAATGGAAAAATCACTGGCATTAAATCCATTATTATTGTAAATGTATGCATACTCAATTTTATGTTCCTTTCCTGAATTTCAGATATCAAGCACTCAGAATAAATACTTACATTCGATACAGATGTTCTAGATGACCTGCAGATATCAAAAGCAATAATAAACATTAAGAGGGTTATTTAGAGAAATTGGCAAACTTGACAATAGGCTATTAACTGTAATTTTTTGTGAATTTACTAAGGCCTGAACAAAAAACATTGATTATATCTACACCTAAATATCCAAATTAATGTGTGACAATCTAATCCACAGATAATAATCCACATCTGATTTGATACTTTATTGATTCCCATGGGATTAGCATTTTTAGCCTTTTCTTTAATTACAGTGCAGAATCGGTATACGGTACCTAACTGCTCAAAGCTGAGCTTATACATTAATGTACATGTATTTTAATGCATTAGTATGTACAGGTGCTTAGTGTGGGAGCCCAACTTTTGTGTTGGCCTCTGATTTCAGCTGTTAGCTGGGCATCACATACTGAAGGGGGGGGGGGGGGCGCCTTCTTCAGCAGATCTGATACCTCTGTGCCAGTCGCACCAGCACTCAGCACCCCCAGACACCCCCCCCCCCCAGCCTTCTACCACTTCACACCTTCCTCACTTCTTCCACCTCCCTGTCACTCTCACGCCACAGAGAACACCAACCCGAAATCCCTAACCACCCCCCACCAATGCATCACTGCAGTACAGAGGATGCACACAGGCATGGCAGAAGCCCAGATGGGATTAGCCCAAGGTTGTTCAAAGCATGCATCAACCAGCTATATGGGATTCTCGCGAACACATAAGGAGGGGTGATCCAGTGCCCCAGACTGGTAGCTTTAACATCATATATGATGAAATGCTGCCACTCCGACAGCTCACACCCATAGCCAAAGATTACTTGGACTTTTGAGAGTTTGCTTACCAAGCAGATATAGGGGAGGATGATGCACTGATCTACATGCTCCACAGGACCTACTTACAGGACAGGATGGTCGGATCAGAGTTCTTTAAACACTATTCTGCCTGTCTGACTGGGGAACAAGATCAAGAATATGGAGTTTTCTGGACCATGGACTTCCTGATAATCAGGTGACTGATCCCATCTTGGAAAAACCTCAGAGAACCTTCCTTAATGTTCAACCCTGACACAACATACCTGGAACAAGCTACCCTGTTCGTTCTCCTTTACCACACTCACCTCCTGATGGTTTCAATCTGTTATCACCCATATCTGTGGTCAATCTATCAATCTATTTAAACTTCCTCTAATTAATGCTTCTTGTTCAGTCTTGGTGGTCTGCTTGCTGGGTCTGGTTTTCGGTTTTGTGTTTGTATCTGAGCTCTCGGTTCACTGATTCTGTGGTTTGGGTTTGTTCCGCTTTTGCTTAGCGTCTTGGCTCCCGCTTGCCGATCACAGGAGCAAGTTCTGTTCTACGACCTCGTCTTCGGTTATAGCCACCTGACCTCGGCATCTGCGCCTTGCTTAGCCGCATCGATCACGTATCTTGCAGTCAGTGCTCCCAGGACATTGATCGACGCCTGCGCGGAACCTCGGGAACTGACCGCGAGGTAGAAGGCGCGGCCATGTGGTTTTGCGCAGTTCAAGGTGCGACCTTTTGTCTGTGGCGCTGTACCTTGTTAATAATTTTTCATATTCTTTAACTCTGTCCCTTTGGCGTGACAAGTACTGTTAACCATAGCGTGTAGCTAATAATTTGTTAGGGCCCAAATGTCATGTAGCCTTCTGAAAATATTTAGACTTTTTAGATATGAATATGGCTTTATTTAAATATTTTATATTGTCTAATTTCCATGTACAGGCTAAATTTTCTTCCGTCTTACCCTTGTTTCAATTTATGTTGTATCTTCTTCGATACCAATACACACATTCCCGGATTAGCAATGTTATAACGGGCAATGTCTTCCTATTTAATAAACCGCTTGCTAATTTATATCCAAGGAAAAGTTATGTTGCCCCCTAGTGGAGTTTTGGGCAAAATCCATATCAAGGACATGCACTTAACGAGACTAACGGTTTCTCTGTCCAAGTGTAATATACCGTGCGCGTCGCCAAAGGAGTTAAAATAAATGAAAATTCATAACTTACATGAAGAAATGCTTAAAACGTACTAATCTCACTAGTCAGACTTCTGTAGTTTCAGTTCAGCATCTAAAAGCACATGTGAGGTAATTCGTCACATAATGAACTATGTAACTGGAAAATTCAATGTGCTCTTTCTGTGCTCATGGTAAAATGCATAACGTTTTTAATACTAAATCCAAATATTCAGAACCAATGGTATTAGTCCACTCCCTCCAACCTTTATTATTACCACCAGGGGTGGGGGGGGGGGGGGGTTAGGGCAATTACATTTGGAATATAATTGGATTGGCCTGAATTGGGGTCCTACTATGATATACTTTCATGGTGCCCAAAATCTCTAGTGACATCCCTGGTTAATCGATTAATAAGGGACTATGGTTTAGTTTTGTAAAACTGCTGGAACACAACCCCCTCCCCCCAGGGATCAATAAAGCTCTATCTTATCTATACCTTATCTTAATCTCATCTTATCTTATAATTGTTTCATCTGCATTGCCTGACTAGTCCAAATACAATCACAGTGTAAATCATTTCAAAATCTAGAGGGCAACGGAGACAGTATTAGAATCAGTCAAAGTCCAAAGACATGCCTTTAGAGAGCAGTGAAGGGGGTTAATGCACAAAGACATGCCTTTAGAGAGCAGTGAAGGGGGTAAATGCACAAAGACATGGTGTGCTCTTCCAGAGTCAATAGATCGACAAGTGCAAGGCTGAAGGTCAGTTTGTTTCTGGCAGCTACTGAAGTTTCTGGTTCAGGGGTGCATACAGGGGTGGGGCCACAGGGTGAATAACCCCAGCTTAAAGCTGATTGGCCCCCAGAGTACCCCATTCCCTGTCACTCACCGACTCAAAACATATCATTGGCTAATGGTAAGGTTGGCCTCTCTGTATGAATTATGGCCCCCTTTCATCTCCCAACTAAAAAATCCTAGAGTTACCCCTGTACTGGTTACCTGTTGGCAGTGAGGTCGTTAAAGTGGACGAGTGAATTTAGTGTGCAGTTTTCCACATTCAGTCTTGTGCACCACAGTCGTATGCTCACGAGTATGTTCACCAAAGGTGCTGTGCGGCTGGGCGGCTTCACCTTGGCCGTCATTATTATATCGACGAGCGGCCAAACAGGCAAGTGAAACCTAACATTAATATTTTACTACAAGACAGCCGTACAAAACCATTTCCATGTTTCACAAAGAGTTTATCTGCAATGTGATTCGACACAAAATCAGACAGTCCTGGACTGGAGGTAATTTGTTACATAAAAGTAGTGACTTCCAATAACCAATTACAGGTAAAATTAAAGGACATAGTAAAAACAAAATTTTTGTTTAATCACTGAAAATAATGATTTTACAATGTAACATAAAATGAATTGGCTTTGGATTTAAATTGGTGTGAATATAGGATGATCCTGGATTAACGTATTACTACCCTAAATGTGTAATTGGTTTAGTGTGGACTAAGGTTTGGGATCTGAGGCTTTGGTTCAAATCAGTGTTTCCCAACCCAGTCCTTGGGGGCCACAGCAGTGAGTACATGGTACAGGTGTGGTGGAAGTTTGGAGGGGAGCAAAAATGTGGACTGAGAAACACTGACTTAGATGAATGGCATCGAGAGGACAAACGTGAACATCAGATAACCTGCACTTTTTGAAGCTGTCCTGCATTAGTTAACAAGCACTACCGTACTGCTGTCCGCAAACACAATGGATTTCTGCAATGGCAGAATGAGCACACAGTACCTTATTAACTGGATCTAAAAATGTACTGAGAATCAGACACGTTTGTTTAAGGGCAATTCAACTGTGCATTTAAAAAGATCCTCTGCTATAGTGTGAGTGACACAGGAATGCATGTACTCAGCATGTGAGGTGAGGTGAGGTGGGGCTCAGTGGGCAGGCGTCCCTGACTGGAAGGTCAGCAGTTCAAATCCCAGGGTTAAGGGAGTGATTTTGGGGCGGCATGGTGGTGCAGTGGTTAGCACTGTTGCCTCACACCTTTGGGACCCGGGTTGGAGTCTCTGCCTGGGTTACATGTTTGTGTGTTTCCCCCGTGTCGTCGTGGAGTTTCCTCTAGGTACTCCAGTTTCCCCCCACCGTCCAAAGACGGTGTGAGGTGTGAGTGTGCCCTGCAATGGGCTGCTCCCCATTCCTGGGTTGTTTCCCGCCTCGTGCCCATAGCTTCTGGGATAGGCTCTGGACCCCCAGTGACCCAGAAGGATAAATGGATGGATGGATGGATGGGAGAGAGAGTAATTTCACTGTTGGGTCCTTTTGCAAGACCCTTAACCTCCACTTGGTCTGGTATCACTTTCACAAAAAAAAATGTGTTGTTTCAAATAAATTCAAATGTAAAATACTCCCTACAGATGATGGTCCAGTGGTTTCCATCAAAAATGGCACCTTGCGGGGGCGGTACGTCACGGCGGACGGCATGGAAAAGGTGGTGCAGCAGTACCTGGGCATCCCCTTCGCCCGCCCCCCGGTGGGGCCCCTGCGTCTGGCGGCCCCCCAGCCCCCATTAGCGTGGGAGGGCGTGAGAGATGCTACACAGCAGCCTGCCATGTGAGTGTGTTTACTTAGCAGGCTGTATCTTTGGGGGAGCGAATCGGGTTAAATATATAACGTTCGTCCTCTTTACTCGTAATGTTTTTCTCCACCACAGGTGTATACAAAACCCCGCCATCTTGGCGGAAATTTCAAGAATGCTCAACATGAATGTTTCTGAATCACCTGTATCAGAGGATTGTTTGTACCTTAATGTATATACCCCCAGTGACCGGTCTGCTGAAGAGAGATTACCTGTAAGATTAAACCGCACACACTCAGCACGCACAATGTTTACGAGCCTCTGACACACATGACAAACGAGATTATTATAGGGAATCCTCTGGGGGCTGCACTATTGTTCTCCAGGTGCTCGTGTTTTATTGATAACAGGAGGGAGATACTCTTCATATGTGTGGCCATTCTATCACCTCTGGGAGCTTCCTGGTATCAGCCAATGGCTGAGTGTCCCAAGAAGGTGGCCTCAAAAGTAGATACTGGTTTAGATATCAAGGTCAAGCAGGCATGTGGCCAAGCTGGGAGAGCAGTTCAGGTACACATCTGCAGGAACAAAGGCGTGAAAAGGCTGAGTAGAAAGAATAGGGGAAGGTAACATGGAGTCATTAGCCAACTACAGGGAAGTGCTGAGTTTTCAGTGTAATACAGAAAAGAAGGCTGAGCAGAGTGGGTCATGGGAGTTTTACTTACAAAAAAAGTTCTGAGGGTAGAACAAAAAATGATTGGTTCAGAAAGATAACCAATCAGATTGTAGGGGAGGTGGATCCAAGCAACTAGTGGAGGCAGGCCCAACCAATCAGATGTTTTGGTCCCACCTCCTCTATACCTGATTGGTTATGTTTCTGAACCAATCATTTTTGGTTCTGCCCTCATAACATATTTGCGTAAGTATAACTCCCACAAGCAGCACAGTGCATACGCCCCCGGCTGCTTAAACAGAAATGAATCAAGCCAGATACGGGGTACATGCACTGAAGATTAAACACAGAGGTGCATCCTCGTCACCAAAGCAAACACTTATACAGGCAAGTACCAAGAGCACTCACATGGAGAACAGTGCACGCCACACTTTCAAATGATTCACAAGTTTTAAGGGATAATTATTTGAATGAAAAGCTGAATGCAGATGTGAGGGTTTTAAGCTTACACACAGCAGAAAGTGAGCAAATGCACGACTCCACTGCTTAGGTGATGGTCTGGATCCACGGGGGCGGTCTGGCCTTCGGCGGGGCTGCGCAGGTTGACGGTTCAGCGCTGGCCGCCTACCAGCATGTGGTCGTGGTTGTGATCCAGTATCGGCTTGGAATCCTGGGGTTCTTGAGGTACATTAAATGAAATAAGTGCAGGAGACAACTAAGGATGTGCAAGTACCAAACGACCGGCATATATCAGTTATTCGCTATGATTTGGGAAGATCTATTCACTAATAGTCCACATAGTCCTGTTTGGGGATTGTTTTTTTTAACAGCTACTGATATTTAAAGATGTCTCTAGTTCATGTGCACCTTTATCACCAAAGAATTTCCCCCTGAGTTTAATAAATTTTATCTTATCAGATTTTTCATATCTTATCTTTTCTTATCTGGTTTTTGAATGCAAAGTCCCGCTGGAAAATCATGGAATTTTATCCCCAGCTTTTTAGATGAATACATAGTGTATATTTGCACATATATATTTATTTAATTACGGCAGCACTGGAGATGAGTATGCCAGAGGCAACTGGGGCTTCCTGGACCAAATTGCTGCCCTTCAGTGGGTCCAGGCGAACATCGAGAGTTTCGGGGGAGACTCACAGTCCGTCACCATATTTGGAGAATCTGCCGGGGGGATCAGCGTATCATTGCTTGTGAGTTTCTGGGGGGTAAAACCACAAATTCGTCATAGATCTGCTTAATCTAGCACAGAGTTATTTGAGGATATTTCCCATTTTTTACTCATCCAGGCACAACCGATAAACCAGTATGGAGCACAACTGAATAGAAGAGTTGTGAAAATTATTTAGTACAGACATTTTTGAGAAACTTTCTCTCGACTTAATGTATTTTGGAAATTTAATGAAAGTTCTATGTCAGATTACATGGGGACTGGTGAGTTCTGCGAATTAACTCCTCAGTTATGGGAGTAGATAAGATCAAGAGTGTCACAGGATAAGCTGATTTATTTTTTCCTAGGTCCTTTCACCATTGTCATCCGGCCTTTTCCACAAAGCGATCTGCCAGAGTGGAGTGGCAACAGTGCATATCTTGTTCACCAACAGTCCACTGATCCTCGCAAAGGTTTACTGTCAGCCAAAGTCTTATCCAATAACTTTGGCAGCTTCCCGATGACCTCATGCTAATGATGTTTCATTAGATCATCAGGTTCATACTCGATGCTGTGTGACGTTCTCACCACTCCCTACAGGCGGTGGCCAACTTGACTGCATGTGACAGTGATTCTACAGAACACCTGGTTCAGTGCATGAGGCAGAAGACTGAGGAGGACATCATACAAGCTACCAAAGCGGTGAGAATTTAAGATAAAATGAAGCCGTACTCACACTTGTCCCAGTTACCTTGCACTGTCCCTGAGCACGATTGTCCCCTTTCCCCAACTTCCCTGCTGGTCTATACCCACATTACGCTTAATGTTCTGGACCCAAGCACGCTTTCGTTATCACCGTGCAACTGTTTCTGTTGAAGAAAACTTAGGAACAAAAGTGCTACAGCACAACACAATGGCCTTCATGATTAATGTCCTTATTTTGTGGCTTATTTGGAGTCGTTTTGGGCACGATGACACACAGTCCTCTTATAGATTTCTGCAGCACAGTGATTTTCATTTAATTGTGCTGCATGTATAAGATAGTTCCATATTTTACCAGATATCTTGGAGTTTTTATGTGTTAATTAGTTGTTCCTGGGTACTCTTTGCAGCCAAAAACTATTTGATTAGGGGGCACAAAACAGCGGATTTTTTTTTTTTTTAAGAAATACCTGTGGTTGCGTTCCGTGATGTTAGTTATTTAGCTAGTTAGCAGCCAGATGCCTCGTGCTACTGAAATATGTTTAATATATTTAATGAACTGACCAAATTTGTCTTCTGTTGCTTGGGGGGGTGGGAGGTGGGACAGGCACCAGAACATCCATGGCCGGCCCTGAGTGGCATCTTGGTATATCGTATCCTTAACAACACACAAAGATGCAGGCCATGTGTAGTTAATTGTGCAAAATTCATGTGCACATCCATAATTTCTGGACACTATATGGCTTCACCTGTCTGGACATGATGATAATGTCTTTCAGAAAGAAATCATTCTGGGGTCGACGGTGGATGGATATTTTCTGGAAAAACCCATAGAAGATGTTTTCAAAAGCCAGAAATTCCCTAAGGTCCCAATTCTTCTAGGTGTGACTAACCATGAGTTTGGCTGGATACTCACTAAGGCAAGTCGCATTTGCTGCGATCTAACCCACACAGTAATGCACCTGCAGCGAATAATGTAATAGGATTTATGGCAATTCATTCGTATGTACGAGTTGTATGTAAGTCGGACGTTCTTAACCCGGGGATTGCCTGTATATCCTTTCCATTTTGTTCTGTCACCGTTATTATTTGGATATGGAAATAAGAGAAGTAAAATATACACATTTTATAGATACATGTGCAGTTCCGAATGGAAACGTGCCTGAAAGAGTTTTTCTTTTTTCCTCGGATATTACGTCATTACACATGCTTCTTTTTCTCGATAAAAGTCAGTTTCATGGAAACGTGATGATCACAAGAAATTTCGCTAAAGTTTTGATGCGCATTTTTGTTTTGTCGCTAAGAGTAAACGCATCTAGTGGATGGAAACATAGTTTGTGGGTTTTGTGTGTCTCTTTTCGTTCATGAGAGATTTCACCCGATATTATTATGTACAGGAAAAAGACTAGAAACGTAACACTCGACCATCAGTTCATAGACATTGCAATACAGTCAAAACAATGAAGGGTCATTCATCACCTGATATAATTATCACACATGATTTTATTCCAATTATTTTTGGTTTTGTCTCAGGCATTTGCTTCTCCTGACTGGGAAGAGGGTATGGACAAGCAGAAAGTCAAGTCTATATTAAATCGGATTTTTCAGGGATGGGTGAGCTGTTTCTTCCCTAAACACATTTTTCTTCTCCATATAACACAGATTTTTACGTTACGTTCCATTTTCCAGCACCAAGTGCTTCAAGACTTAGCAGAGCAAACAGATTAATCTGTTAGGTCCTGTAACCCACAAGGATTTCAAATATAAAATGCATGACTCTTGGTCAGATTAATCACTCAAATAAAAATGATTGTAATGTGTATTTGACTGACAATATTCGTTTAAAAAAAAATCCGCAGATGTGCAGAGATCTGGATTTCTGTATTTTGTGGTAAAGACTGAATAGTCGGCATAATATCTGAAAATAGGATGTTTGTTGACATGTATATATTACACTAAAAATATTGATTTATGTTTACTAACTTGTACAAAGCTAGGTGTGTAACCCAAGATGTAGATCTTTGCAACTTTTGACAGGTTAACTGGGTTTATCAGATAGACAGACCCCACCCAATGAAGTCTCTGCTCCAGACTTGGACAGACCTCTTTCTGTAGGAGACAGCAGAAAACCTGCATTGTCTGGGTGCATAGGAGGTCTGTGAGGCCTCACGCTGAATCCCTCTTTCAGGCTGCAGGTATGGATGAGCTAATTGTCGCAGAATACTTTCGAGATGCTGACACACCGGAGAAAGTGCGAGACGTGTTCACTGAAATACTGGGCGACCTCTTCATGGTCTTTCCCACCATCACAGTGGCTAATTACCACAGAAGTAAGTCTGGGGGAGCTGAGAGTATTGTGGGCACAGCGCTGTGTTCCTTCCCAAGCGGCGAGTCATGGGCTGACCTTCACGACACCGTTCACAGTACCTCAATGCCTCCACCTCTCTTGCGCAGATGCAGGGGGGGCTGTATATTTGTACGAGTTCCAGCATCCCCCGGCCGTTTTCAAAAACATCAGGCCCAGCTTTGTCAAGGCCGACCATGGTGATGATATCTACTTCGTCTTCGGAGCTCCGTTCTGGAATGGAGAGACTACAGGTTCAGGTAACGCAGGCGTTTCTGCAGGCATTACTGGTGCCAGTCTTTCCCAGGGCACATACACGCAGGCATATGGTGGTTTAGCGATGCCAACTAGCCTAACTGCATCTCTTTGGACCGTGGGAGGAAACTGACAAGACACAAGGAGAGCATGCAAACTGCACATAGTCAGGATAGAGATGGACTTCAAACCACCCAGCCTGGAGGTGTTGGGTGTCCTGCATTAGCCTTGAGCAACTTACTTAAAGCCAACAGCTTCAGGAAAAAAATATGGCTGGAAAGATCTACAGAATGCATAAGGCGTTTGGCATGAAATGGTTCTCTGAATCATATATATGTATATAAAAATCCCCATTCACTAACACAGCAAGACTGTTTGGAAATGTGAAAAAATGCCTTTGCACAGCAGGAAAATGTATCATGATACACTGTGTTGCTGTAAATTAAATGGTTGTATATTATTGTGATAGGCCAAGAAACGTAAAAATAAATATATAAGATGTGAATCTAAGGCACTATGATGTCTTAGTGGGTCATACACTTCTACAGTGGTGGGTTTGATTCTCAAATTCCTCTGTTAGTGTGGAGTTTTGCTGCTTTTCCAGTGTTTGTGGTATGTAATTTGGGCTCTCCAGTTTTGATGACCTGGAGACTCTACTTTCCCCATATTGTGTAACTGTGAGCATATGTGTGCCCTGTGAGGGAATCACATTCTGTCCAGGGTGTCCCCTGCCTTGTGCCCTGTGAGGGAATGACATCCTGTTCAGGGTGTCCCCTGCCTTGTGCCCTGTGAGGGAATGACATCCTGTCCAGGGTGTCCCCTGTCTCATGCCTTGTTCTTCCTGGATTAAGGCTTTCCGCACATTGAAATAAGAAAATATGCAAGATGGATAACATACACTTTCTTTTTAGGCTTAAAATGTCCTGTTTGAGGTTTCTATTTCATAAAGCCATCACCACCAAAGGATTAAACCTCCCTCAAGTTATGTAACTGTTTTTCATGTATTCCTCCATATTTAATATCCATGAACATAAATGACACAGAAATCAGACACGTCACCGAAGAGGAAAAGGAGCTGTCAAAGAAGATGATGGCATACTGGGCCAACTTTGCCCGCAGCGGGTACAGAAAACTTCTCATTTCAATGTGTTAATCTTGTGAAAAGTCCCTTTAATGGGAGCGCCTAACTGGTATTACCTATTAACATCAGTGTAAGCAGAAACTGCATTTTAATTAATGTATTCTATATATGAACTGCACTAAGACATATTTGTTATGAAGTGAGGCAGTGCTGAATCAGACCCTGTTGTTGGTTTTGTCTCACACAGTTCACCCAATGGGCCAGGGCTTGTGGAGTGGCCAGTCTATGGGGAATCTGAAGAGTACCTTAACCTAGGTTTAGAACAAACAACAGACCGGAAGCTGAAGCAGGAACAGATGCACTTTTTCACTGTCAAACTTCCCCAGAAATTAGCAGCGAACATGAAACCTTGACCTGGAAACTGATCCTAGCATCAGCTGGATGCAGTCCACAATTCTCCATGCATGGCGTGTAGTGTAATATGCTTCAGCTGACATTAAAGTGTGCTGTACTCACCAGTGTTGTGACCTGGTTCATGTATGTTTTGGTTAATTATTCAGTTCCTTTGCGTTTTCCCGAACTTATCCTTGCGGCACTATCACGCCGTGCATCGTGCTGCTGAGACGTCGTGAGTCGCGCGTCCAATCAGGCGCGAAGACAGGAGACCGGCCACTCCCGCACAAAACGAAAGCGTGTACCGACGTCACGTGGTTTTCAGGACGTGCGGCGTCGGCGCGCATGCGCCTGCAGAACCTGCGAAATCCAGCAGCGTATGCAACTGAATTCAATTGCCTTCTCTCAATTTTGGGAAGAGATCATCGGTAAGCAGACTTCACGTATTATTAAACTAAAAAGAAACCGCTGCTTAGTTCAGTATACATTATGCTTGGTTTTATAGTAGTGAGTTTTATGTTGACGTTTTGCTTCTTTCACGCATTTAAATGTCAAGTACTAAACAGCCGTTCCAGCAGCTGTAATGATGCCGCGCAGTGAGCTAAGTAAACGGTGACATTTCTTGACAGTGTATTTCTGATTCCATGTTTAGATTGTAACAAACCATGTAACAAACATGTTTGAAAATAGCCAGCCGCTTAACCGCGTTGTTTTAAGTGCGTCTGTTTTGACAGCGCAGTCAATGCAGTCAAAGTAAAACTGAAGCGTTCACGTTTTAAAATCTTCACTAATATCTATAACCAGGTACAATGTGGCGCTAGTATATTTACAGATTGCCAACTTGTATAGCGTGACTGATGTTACTTGTCCCGACCGAAGCTAAAACAGCTCTTAATAAGCATCTGTTTAAATGCATGGAGGGACTTCAGGTGACGCCTGGACAGCGCATGCGCCAATATAAAGGGTTCGGTAGGGCTTAGTCTTATATTACCAACTGACAACAGTAATACTAATGCCATTAATAGTACCTCTTGTTGTTGCTCTTTTTTCGTCAATATAGTAATACATCTGCATTCATTTATTTTATTATTATTATTATTATTATTATTATTATTATTATTATTATTACAAAAGGCTAGGTCAAGAAACAACATTCTGACATGGACTTCTAATAATATGGATTATTGAACTCATGTTACATGCAAAGTACTGAAAACGTGTCTATTAATCACCGAATGTATTGATTTTATGAATGACTTTAAGTGTAATGCATAAAACCAGCGTGCACGAGCCTGCCCATTACCGCAGAATTTTAATACACTTTTTGGACCGTTAACTTTGCGATAACACTGGTCAGAAGAGTCGACCACAATATCCAAATCTTTTAGCATGACAGTAGAGGGGATATGACGTTGAAATCATTTATGGTATTAGGCGTGTAGCATGCCGTGCCCTTGTTTTGCAGACTCCTGCGGACGTCATCAGTATGGGCGAGCGAGTGGGTGTGCTCTTTGTGAGATTGCTTTGGAGACCTGCCATACATGATGTCGCACCTTTGAATGACCTTGCTGCTGAGTTTTAACCAGCCACTTGTGCTTAGTTTGCCTTCATTCCTCCTCTTCCTTTATTCCCTGGCCGGTGACATGCCTGGCCGGGGTGAGCATGGGGCTTATCTCACAGAGTGGCGTTCCTCTCAAGTGACATGGTGTGATGTGTGGTTAGTGGGTGACAGAGAGAAGAGGGGCCACCCTGCCATTTTGAAGAGTTTTATCAAGGGGTGGGGGGGGGGCAGTTCCAAGGGTACAAAGGCTATTTCTGTACCCATTTATCAATGCTTGACCTTTACCGCTAGGTTTAATTTATCTTACTTTTGGCTCTGTGGAGCTTGCTGTGTATTGACCGGTAAGAGGCAGCCTGGGGTAGATGGATCCTTGAGAGGCTGAATTGGTTCAGGGAACTCGGCAAATTACTGAGGCTGTAAGATTCGTCCGTGTCAGTGATGCAGCTCGTGGGCCTTCGGAAAGCCGGCCGGCCGGATTTCCTCAGTAAACTGCCGCCCTGGTGTTGTTACCCAGCAAGCGGCACGCCTGTGACGGTCTGACGGATATAGGGCTCCCTGCCGACGGCTTGCGAGTCACGCTTTTGCATCGCTGCTGTGACGTGTGCAATTAGCTGGTGAGAGATTGTAGGTGCTGCTGCGTCAGAATGCGTGCCAGCCCCCTCGCTTCTCCTGTGTGGCATTGCCCACGTTTGGTGAGGGTTGCGAACTACATAACGAGTAATTCATGTGGAGGGCTCCTCTGAATGAAACGAAGGGCATGCTCACCACTTACTTGTGGCTTTTATCTTTGTGAAGATGCTATCATCGTACATTCTTCTTATAGTAAAGCTGATGTCATGAGGTTAAGAAGCAGGACTGTGTGTTTGTCTGGATCAGTCAGATCGTTCCCAGGTACTGTGGCGGGGTGCCGGGATTTGAACCCCGCTCCGTGTTTGAGCGCTGCATCGTTTATGACGTTAGCGCTTATTAAGAGGAAGGGGTCGTGCTCATTGGTTACAGGCACATACTGGACGAGGCGTTTATCTGCAATGAGGGAGGCCCTTTCTAAAAGCACACTGCCCCCAGCCCCCCACCCCCCACCCCCCGCCCTGCTGCCAGCCCAGTGGCCCAGTGCGCAGGTCTGCAGTGGGAGTATGTGGCCCAGCATCATAAAGCTGATTCAGAGCATGGTGCGGTATTGGCAGGGTCGGGGGGGGGGGGGGTATCTGCTCACAGAGGTGGAAACATTGCTCCTTACACAGTCCACTGAACACAGCCCCCGTTGGAAGGCATAGCATTCCCCCCCCCCCCCCGCATCGTATTTCCGAGAGCATCAGAGGGAGTCTCCTCTCACGGAAGCCCTACTGGGGCATCCAGGCACCTACAGAAACGTCATCTCTCCTCTGGCAGCTCACTGGTCACCTGTTCAAATGGTTTAGGATCCATCACATAATATTTGTGAGTAACCTGCTCACCACATGTGCAGTAAATCTAAGCTCCTTCGGGGTAGCGAGCGGCGCAGCCTGACAGTGTGTGTCCGTCCTGCGCTGCTGCTTCCACCGCAGTGTCATTCCCGGCCGTGTTGGGTCATGCGCTTGCAGTCCCCGGTTGCATAACCGGTCCCATTCCATCAGGGGGGGGGGGGCCTTGGATGGCCGGGAGGGAGCAGAGTGCTTCCACCGTGCGGTGGTACACGATATGAGACGAAAAGCGGGATCGTGACAGCCCCCCCCCCCCCTCCACCCCTCCCGCCCACACATGCCAGAGAAGAGCCACTTTCATCCTGGGGATGGTGGCGGTTTTATTCCATTGGGAGGTGCGATGGCGATGCACAGGTGTAGATAGGACACGTCGTAGCAGGATGCACTGAATTCTGGGATCCCTGTGTTGTATCCAGGGCTAATGGTGAGCACTGCTTGCGTGAGCACTGCTTGGTGAGCACTGCTTGGTGAACACTGCTTGGTGAGGCATGGTGTTTCCCTCTGAACTGTGGGATTTAAAAAAAACCAACAACACTGCGGTGGTGATTTGTAGAGCCGCTGTTCCCTGTAGGGCCGCTGCTGTTGTACCCTTGATCAAAGCATTTAACCTAATTGGTTTCTGTGAAACATGTAGCTGTAAATCTGTGAAACTATGAGTCACTTTGGAAGAACACAGCAGGTAAGCAACACGATGACTGTGTCTTTATAGATGGCATAAGGAGCTTATATCTCTCCTGTTGCAACCGTCCTGTTTGTGTAACGTAGGGCTTAGAGATCATTTTGTGGCATATATGTGTTTCTGTTTGTGCCTGTGTGTCATGCTGTTATTTGAGTGTCTAGCTATATAAGTGTACAGTCCTGTTTTCTGTTCAGTGTTTCTTTTAATAAACACATTTCACATGGAAATACTAGATCAAGTAGACTTTTGACGTTTTTCCACTGCCACCAAGAACCAAGCTGAACCCCGAACTGACAGTTTGCGTTTGTAAATGATCCGAGCCGAACCCGAGCCGTACTCACCCTGACATGGCTCTGCGTACCAGCAGGGGCAAAAGCCTGACCAAACCAAGCTGGTTGCATCGCCACCATCTGATTGGTCAAAATGCAGTGGGTTCTGTGATACTGGTGTTCTGTGTCAATATGCATGGATTTTCTGAAGGTAAAAGAGCATATTCTATATTTTATTCAATATTATTATAATTCTGAACTTAAATATTTCCAACCTCCTACTTAAAAACATACTATAGAACAGCTGAACGGAATAGTTTTGTAATATAAATTTACGCAAGTGAATGCTAATTTCACTGACATTTGATGCTGACATAAGACAGCGATTCTCTCAGATTTGGTCGTGGAAATTAGCAGATAGTAAATTATGATGTACATCTTGTGAACAGTAAATAAGCATCTCTTCAGTTTTACGTCACTGTCGCTCTCCAAACCCAGCAACGCCGTCTCCGAGCCGACCCTTCTGCAGTGGACCCTTCTGCAGTGGAAAACCGGATCGAGCTGGAACCGCACTGTAACTAGTCTCTCGTGGCCCAGCTCCGGTACAGCTTGGTTCCTCAATGCCAGTGGAAAAGTACGATTTGATTAGTTCCATCAGCCTGAGGGGGAGGATGTCTGAATTGTAACATCAGCATCTGCCCTCCCCCCAAACGGGGTTCATTAAGGGTACATTAGCAGGTGTGAGATTGGGGGCCATGGGTGTCTGTTAGTGTTGTAGTTCTCGAGACCGGTCTTGGTCTCGAGACCGGTCTCGAGACCAATTTTTTGTGGTCTCGGTCTTGTCTTGGTCTCGACTCTATTTGGTCTCGGTCTTGTCTTGGTCTCGACTCTATTTGGTCTCGGTCTTGTCTTGGTCTCGGACATAGCGGTCTCGATGGGATGGGGAAAAAAAGAGAAAACTGCACATCCTCACAGAACAGTATCATTATTTATTACGCGCCTCAATTCAAATGCAACCAGTCAGATGCATCCATTTCAAAAACGTTACATTTTATACATTTTCTCCACGGACACTGCCAGTGCTTCACAGTCCACAAACATCATACACATCGTATCATACATCGGCAAAAAAATGTCCGAAAATGTCGGCAAAGTCTATAGCATAGTTATAATTCAAATAAATTAGGTATTTTACATTGATTAGAAAGCACGGTCTTGGAGGTGCAAGTCAATCTGGAGGCTCATTCTCTTCAATTCAAAGCAAAGGATCATTACATAGCTGTATTCATAGCTTACCCGAGGCCTCTGTCCCTGGTATAAGAGACTTAATATGAACATCTTTCTGGTACATCCCATCTCTTTCCCTTGATAAAATGGTTATAGGAGAGGATTGCTGAGAATATTATTTTCCATCAGGTCTCGTAACTATGACAAATCTGGGAGATTTTAAATGAGAGACATATGGACATACGGACAATATAATTGAAAAGATAACATGAATTTGATTTAACGAGTAATGACACTTTACAGCAATGCCTTTTTTCTCTACAGTTGATCTGGGTAATGTGATGTCGATTCTAGCCCTAGTCTGTTTTCGGTCTTGGTCTTGGTCTTGGTCTTGGTCTCGACCAGTCTTGGTCTTGGTCTCGCCTTAGTGTGTCTTGGTCTTGGTCTTGGACTTGGTCTTGGTCTTGGTACCCTCAAGTCTCGGCAGTGTCTTGGTCTTGATACCCTCCGGTCTCGGCAATGTAATGGTCTCGGTTTAGGCGGTCTTGACTACAACACTAGTGTCTGTAAGTTAGGACTCTGTCCATGATTGGTAGGTCGCCAGTTCAATTTCTGTGGCTGGCAGAGTGATGTCACCTTTGGGTCCCTGAGCAAGGCCCTTAAGCCGCATTGCTGCAGGGCTGCCGTCTAACCCTCAATTGTCTGTTGCTATGGACAAAATAAACTAACCATGCTAATGATATGTAAATGGTAGATGATGGCTCTTATAAAGACTGTGCTCCCTCTGGGTTGTCTCTACAGCGACCTCCTGTGGCTGTAGTGAGCAGTAACTTGCGTGGTAGGACTCCCTCGCCACTCCTCTCTCCCCTTGGCTCCAGCATGGAGAGGGACGGGGTTGCCGTGGGCAACCTGATTGACTTTGACACGCCGCCCTCTGCTGAGGAGACGTACCCCCCCGCCCCCCAGGGCGGACCTGGCTACGCCGCCGACCTTCTGGCTATGCAGTGCGGACCCCTCGAACCCACAGCATTCGGTCTGTCCGGGGCCCAGCCGGGCACCGCACCTTCTGGGGCTGGATCCAGTGACGGGGAAGAAGGCAACGGCAGCGAGGCCACGGAGTCCGCGGACAGCGAGCACGAGGGGGCGGAGTCGCCCACCTGCACCCGGAGCTTCTCGCGGCGCTCATCCTCGTCGTCCAATCACAGTGCGGAGGAGGCGGGGTCTGAGGCAGCCGAGTGCAGGGAGTTTATGAAGAACTACGTGGAGAAGGTGTTCCACAGCAGGTGAGACGACAGGTTGGAAAGCTGCCGTACTTTGGGGTGTAGAACCAGAGATCTGCAGATCTGAGATGGAGGGACTAGCATTATGACTGGCTAGCATTTAGCTAGCACTCAGAATCAAAGGGGTTAGGTCAGCTTCCCTTTAGTTAGTGTATTGCACAGATTTCAGCACAAAACAGGTGTAATATAACTGGATAACTGGACGCTCTGATCCCTGCCTCTCCACAGGGAGGACTTTGACCAGGAGGAGAAGGCACGCTTCGGGGAGCTGTGCAGCAGAGAAAACAGCAAGGGCAGGGAGTGGTTTGCCAAGTATGTCAGTGCACAGGTATGGCTGCTCAAGTGTGGAACTCCTTATTTACTCTTATGGCGGTCTTCCTGTATGCAGGCATATCCAGCCAATGGGAAACAGTCGGGTAACCAATGGGAAGGGAATTATATTAGCCTGTAACTGACAGTGAATGTTTGTCCCACTCATTTATGAGTTTACAAGGCCTCTTTTGTCCAGTCATTAGCAAAAAAAATTTGAGGAGAAATCCCATGAGGGCATGTGCTTTATTTACCAAGCAAAATCACACAGGATAAGTGGAGAGTGTCCAGATGGCAGGGACACTGAATTTGACTCATTTGGCTGTGCAGTAATTAAAGAGAGATGATGTCTTCACAGCGTTGCCATTCAAAGTGTGTGTCGGAGCAGACCTTCTACAGGCTGGTCCAGGCCTTCGCCGTCGTCCTGTTCGAGTGAGTAGAAAGACTTAAAGAACCACTTCCTGTAGGGGTGGGGCCTCAGAGGGCACTGGCCCAAGCTGAGAGCTGATTGGCCCCCAGTGTGTCCCGTCCCTCATCACTCACCAGTTCAAAGCATATCATTGGCTAATTATAAAGACTGGCCCCTCTATATGAATTATGGCCCCTCATGTTCCCCCCCACAAAACTAACCTCAGAATCTCTAACTGTGGCCTGATCCTAGCAACAGAAACTCGCCCCCTTTAGGAAACCAGTAGTGATTGTAAGATTCCTAAAGTCTGGGGGCGAGTTTCTGTTACTAGAAGCAGGCCGCACTTACACAATGCTGGGGCAGTATTTCCTAAAGGCTTGCACAATCTTGCATAAACATCTCGCAGCTGTCGTCTGCAAACAGTAGACAAGCAGTGCTGTTTGCTGGTGGACAGACGTCGCCGTGACGACGGCGCTGGAATGATGCTGGCTTTGTGTAATCGGCAGATGCTACCAGATGGATGATTACGGTCCGGCCAAGAACCTCATGACCATGTGCTTCACGTATTACCACATGGGTAAGCGGCGACGCAGCGTGTGTCCTCCCCTCTGCACGTGACCGCGTTCACACGCTCGACATGCTACTCCGTGCTACGAGATGCTGAAAATCAACCTGCATTCCCTTTCGATTATGCTTCAGCCCAGATCATAAATCAGTCTCATGTTAGTTAGGCAGAATTCCTCAACTTGCCCCTGCTGCTCTGAAGTAGCCTTTCATGTTCCCGATGTTTTTTGTGAGTTTCGGAGGGCAGGATTTACTGTAGTTTTCCAATATTTCTCCTTGGCAAGTCTAGTTCTTTCTCTTTTTTCCCAATTTTCATTCTGATCAATCAATCGATTGGCCTGAGTCACTCCTACTTTCCCCACTATTGTCAGCATCACCTGTGACCTTTCCAGGGAAGTCACAACTGTCCCCCACGGAGCTCCTGGAACGTCCGTCTGGGGGCATCGACTCCTACCTGCGCAGTGCCAACACCTGGCTGTCTGGGAAGAAGGACATGGCGGAGAGGCTGTTAAAGAACAGCTCGGCCAGGAGCGACGTCAAGGGCTTCTTCGGGGGTCTGGAGAGCAAGCTGAGGAGGCCGTCTGCCAGCACGAGCGAGTGAGGGGCGTCTCTCTGCGTCTAGAGACAGTGCCGTGCAGCCGACCACAAAATGGACAGTTTTTCGTACATCATTGATCTTTTTCCTTTAATTTAATTTCAAGTACCATGTGATTGTTACATCGTCATTTTTAAAAACTTTTTCATGAGAAGGATCAGTTTCAGATGCTCAGAAGTAGGTAGTTTTTAGGAAATGTATGATAATATATAGGTGTATTTACCCTTTAACAGCACATCTGTTACATTTCCTTAATGAAGCGTGTGACTGACATGGTTGTAGGTTTTTCTTTATAGGAGAAGCTGAGTCGGATGCTTGGTGGATGCTTATGCTCTTTTAGCCTGACGAGCTTGTGTGCCTGACAGTGGCCGCTCTCTGAGTGCAGGCGCGCCGTGCGGCGGTTCCCAGGAACGCTGAAGCCGGCATCGGCACAGAGTGCCGACCGCGGGCTTTTTCCACACGCGCTGGTTCTGAAGTATGCGCTCATTGTTTCTCTTCTCAGGGAAGCCAGCAGCCCGGCGGAAGGGGAACCCCCGAAGCCCGGTATGTCACCACGGGGTTTCCTTTCGGTGGGGGGTGGGCAGCACCCACGCTGGAGCTGTCATGGGCTGCTCATGGGTTTCACCCCTTTCCTCACCATCCCTCTAAATTGGATAATATCACATAAAGATAAATCTACTGATTATAAATCGGGTTGCTCAACTGGAGGATTGACCATGCGATCGCCCCCCCCCATAAATTGTATTGTCGAGGACCCCAAACAAGTCCCACCACCCCCTTGAAATATTTGCGCAACTCAACCACTGTGTGGCACATTGCCATGACAGCTCCAGGGATGTGGGTTCGATTCCTGCCCCGGCTCTGTGTGGGCGGTTGATGCGTCCCTCCCTGTGTGCCCCCTTCCCGTTACCTCATGGCTTTCAGAGATGGACATTTCAGGTCCAGAAAGTAAAAATCCAGACCAAGATTTTGTTCCAACCAACCACTGGTGTATGAAGAGTCACAATCACAGAGTATTCAACCGGTTGGTTGAAGCAAAAGCTTGGTCTGGATTTTTACTTCCTGCACCTGAAATGGCCCCTCAGGGTGTCCTGTGTGCGTGTGTGTGTGTGTGTGTGTGTGTGTGTGTGTGTGTGTGCGTGCGTGCGTGTGCATGTGTGTGCGTGCGTGTGTGTGGCCACCCTTCAGTTCTCCTCCTGTTCTCCTTCTGTTCCCCGTCTTCCCCGTTGTGGGCAGCTGTCATTTCGCAGGCCACTTATCGCAGTGCTTAGCCTTGTTCCTCCAGTGCGCACTGTGCCTGCTGTGAAAGAGGCCACTGCGTGACTCAGCAGGTTAGGGCACTGTGCCTGAGATCGGATGGTTCCCGGTTCAAATCCCAGCGTTGGCGGTTTGGTTTCATCATCGGCCCCTTTAGCCCTTAATCCCCAGTCGCTCCCTGCTTTCTCAATCGTACATCGCTTTGGATAGAAGCGTCTGCTTAATAAATAATAAGACTTAAGGATTAAGTGACTCATCTGCTCACTGACTCTCCCTGTTGCCATCTCCAGAGTCACCTGATGAAAAGAAAGGGGAAAAGATCTATCTCTATACACACCTTAAGCAGCAGCCCATCTGGTAAGACTGGCCCTCTCGTCAACCTCATGTAGGGATGTAGCTCTCGCTTGTTTTGTAAGGGAGCTGTACTGACAGCACTCTTTACAAAGGAGATGTATTGACCACTGCTGCCCTCTTAAGGTGGTGTAGAAAAGCCCCGCACCACTCCGGTTAAATTCATATTGTAATGGTACGGTGCTCCCTTAAACTCTGTCTTTCCCGCCCAAAGGCACACTCTGAGGTTTTGGAACGCTGCGTTCTTTGACGCCGTCCACTGCGAAAGGAAAAAGAGGTCTCCCACGACCAGGTGAGTCCGGCGAGGCACAAGGACCGGTTCTAATGGACCGAAAGGTTTCCGAATAGGACCGTTGAGCGGATATCGGGTCGTTCTGATTTAAGCTCAAGTCCAACTGTAAGTCTTCTTAGACTCTGTGAGCGTGTTTTGCTTGTGTCGATGCTCCAGAGGGTGTAGTGAGGTGAGGGGTGTGAGTGATGACAGGTGAGGTTCTGTGTAGCTCACAGGTGTCCAGCCATACCACTGAAGACCCCGGGGTCTGCAATGTCCCTACCATTCTCTGGTGCCACTCAATGGAAAATGACATTTAAGCCCAACAATGTTTCCTTCTTCCCAAAAATCATCAGCTATTGGTTGTTATTAATCAGCTATCGACTGTCTTCCCTATTGGCTGACTCTGTGGCCTTCTGTGTGATTGGACGCCCCCAGTATGCTCTGTATTAACGTGTGTATTAAAGTGTAGGAATGTCAGTGTTGGTGTATCTAGTAGAGGTTCGCTGTTCGTCAGACTGTCATTTTGCCAGACGGCAGGATGTGCCCCCCCTGCTGGTGATCTGTTGTCATTGCCGACGTCTTGTTCGCACTCTCTCTGTACCTTTTCTCTCCTCCGCTCTCCGCATGCATCTTTAATCCTCTGTTTCCCTGTGCCCTACTGCCGCGGCAGGCGGACGGCCGAGGACGACACAAGCGAGAGGTCTGTCCATCACTCTGTCTGCTCCCGTGGAGCCCCACTAGAGGGAGATGGGGAGTAGGGCCAGTAAAATCAGAGGCGGGGTGGGTGGTCAGAGGCGAGGCGGGTGGTCAGAGGCGGGGCGGGTGGTCAGAGGCGGGACGGGTGGTCAGGGGCGGGACGGGTGGTCAGGGGCGGGACGGGTGGTCAGGGGCGGGGTGGGTGGTCAGAGGCGGGGCGGGTTGTCAGGGGCGGGGCGGGTGGTCAGACCTTGGGATGCTGTTTTATCAGTGCGAGTCCTACTGTGCTGTGGTGTTCAGACTTTATTCTACCTGAGCAGTAATTGCTTACCGGGCTGGTGCCCCTATTGAAGGCACCCCCTCCCCCCTATGGAGAGCCTCCATCATCAGGATGCAGACCAGTGGTCCCCAGTCCTGGTGCTGGCGTGCTGTTAAATGTTCAGGTTGTCCACGTCCCTTTCACTTCAGCGCTGGGCACACGTGAGTGCGTGAGAGCATACTCAGTGCACCGCTATGGAGAATGCTTCACGCAGCTGTGTCATGTGATCCTCTGCGCCCAGACTCCATGTGACTCCTCCTCCACCCTGTGCAGACACCCCAGGTCCGCTTCCTCAAGTCTACTCCTGAGCCCTGATGCCAGGCCTAACATTCATACTAGAGGAGTAGCTGATTGATGGAGATAGATGCAGTTTAATTAGCACTCCTTCATCTTTTTTGAGTGTTGGCTATAATTAATGTTAAATGTAAGCTAGTTATTGAATTGTCACATTTGAGCAGGTCCCTGAGCAAAATTTGAACTGGAGCCCCTTGTCATTTGTCATCTTCCTTTCCATTCTGGCAGGCTGATCAAATGGGGGCGCCCCCTGGTGGCCATTGAGCGCCTAGCAGCTGTTTAGTTTGCCTGTGCCTTGGGCTGGCCCTGCATTCGAGCATCCCTCAGTCTTGCGTAACAGTGTAATCTTGTGTCCACAGCACATGTCAAAAAGCCAGCCGCAGTGTATCCGCTTGTGGTTTATCATATATGCATTATGCTTTGTGGTTTTGTGGAAGCCGTGTTGGAAGATAAAACGGACATGAAGAGACCCAGACAGGAAGCCTGTGTGGGATTGTTGTGGCATCGGAAATAAGCTGTATGGAACGTTCCGCTGCATGCTGCCCGTTCTTTCATTTTTGGGACCATTGCATGATGGTTATTTTGGCTATAGCCCAATGCATGATGGGTAAAGGTTCAGTCTCTAGCATGTTTACTGGTCCCATTAATGAACCCATCCAAATGGGAATTTCCTGTTTGGAGTCTGACTGTCATCTTTGCTTAAGGGACATTCTGTTATTGGTATTTTGTGTGTTAACATCTGCCCATCATTTGGGAGAGTATGTCATAACATTTAGTTAAGTGCTGGGTAAAACTTAACCACTGGTCTTAAGAATTGAACATTTTGGCTCTGGTGAAAGGAAGCAGTTTTGTGCATTTACATTTCACTTACATTAGGGGGCAATGTGAGGCAGAACCTGAATAATGTTCGGGGGTGAAATTGTGGTGTGAGTTTTAAGTTATAAACCCAGATTGTCTGTATATGCTAGAAGACTAATAGATTGCAGTGTAAATCTAAGCATGTGATTTTGTCTCTTGGTTCATGGTGCAGGTGTATACAGATTTGTTTTTGTTCAGTGTATGTATCTGAATAGGGACCTTGTTACACGGGATACCAGAGGAAATTCACTGAGGTGTCAGTCATGCTCTTGTAGATGCCGTCACAGCAAGCAAACCCTTCATGCAAACTATGAGCGCTGCTTCCTCCTGACGCATGTCACCGATATTCCCTCCAATGAGAAGGAAGCATTTTATAATGTGGCTGTCTGTTCCCCTGGGTCCTAGCGTACCTCAGTTGGTCAGGCTGATGGTGCCTTGCAGGTTTAGATGGGCATGATAGGGGAGGCAGAGACCTGTGGTAAGGTTGTTATAAATATTTTGACCTCCACCCCTGACATCTATATAGATGTGTGTTTGTAATTCTGTCTTATGCGCTGTTAAACTGCAGGTCCACCTCCTTAAATGGAAAGAAACGTCCCTTTGATTTACAGCCACGCCCCCAAGACCTGTCACATGGTTATAGACTATAGATAGTATGGAAGGTGCTATGACTGACAACTCCCACCCCCCCAGTGCCCCGCCCCGCCGTGTTCTGCTGCTGCCAGTACAATTATCTCTCTGCAGTCAAGTTCACTAATCTGATTAAGACACCCAGTCCATGCTGGGAACAAGCAGATTTTGCTTAGACCAATAGGTGTCTTTTTGTTTTGTTTTTTTTGTGTAGTTTTTGTCACCCCATTGACAGACAGGAAGTTGTCATCTTGTAGCGTTAGTAGCAGGTCACAAGGGCAGCTGCAGAGCCGTGTGCAGAGGCAGCAGTGTCCTGTCGTCAGTAGAAAGCCAAGTGTGACGTGGGGAAGCTGTTCGTCCGAAAGCAGCGCTTCTGACTGAGCCTCTAAAAACGGACGTTTTACTTGAAAATCATGAAAAAGGAGAAATTTTAAATCCTGCTCTGTTTAGAAGTTAGATATTGTCCATGGATGAGCTTGTGAGTTTTATCCCAAATGCCAGAACACATGGGCTTTCATGTGACTTTGGAATAGGTTTGTTTTTCACATCGTAAATATACTGTAATTTTCCAGGCTGTGCTGTGCTTACCCCTGCTCTCCATGATAGCCAGGGAACCCGGACACATTCAGTGTGTTATTTGTTTGTTTGTTTGTTTCTCCCTCATACATCCCTTAACCCCGTGAACCTGAACGAGTAGCAGATTACATGTGTTTATGCATCTTGTACAAAGGCTTTTCTGTTACTGCATATTTGCTTACGTTTTAGTTCTAGCGGCCAATGGCGGCACCATCATCAACTGCTGCTTCATGGCTTTTGCTAAGAAAATCGGGGGAAGTCTCTTTCCCAGTCGTAGCTCAGCTTCTGCTTCATGCTGCCTTTTCGCCGTCCCAGGGAGAAGTGGTGTCACATGACCCAGGAGGAGCGAGACGACAGCTCCAGGTTCAATGAGAACATCACCTTCGGGCAGCTTGGGTGAGTGACCCAATCGTAAGCTTGGCTTACCCTGGGCCTCCAAGTTTCAGCAAACTGGTATCTAGCAAGTTTTCAGGCTCTTTAAAAATAAAGAGCCTAGCGACTAAGCTTTTTACATGAACTCAGATTAATTTTCCTGAATTTGAGTTGCTGTCAAGCTATCAGATCTTCCCAGCCCCATTAGATAACCCATTTCAGAGCTGGGGCCGGGACTGGTGAAAGGGTTTTGGGCTGAGAGAAGACAATTGGTAGTTTTTGTTGCATGAGAATAATTATGACGCAGACCTAACCAGGTGGGTGAGATATTTTAAGACACACAACTTATTGTTCTGAATGAAGACACTTAGTGCAAAGTGTAGATCTCAGGTTTTCACATCACTGGTGTTACGTTGACCATTTGTCTGACTTTGAAGCCAAAATATCTGAGTTTGGCCCCATTAGTGTTGCACTGAGATGCAGACTCTGCTACACTGGAGGGTTAAGGATCTACCTTCCAGGCATCATCTGTTTGGTCTTCATCACTCAGCTGACGTTATGTCTGCCAGTGCCCAGCGTGTAGCTTCTACACCCTTTCTGGAATCCTCTTCGATCTCACGTGAATCTTCATCTTCATAAACCATCGTTTCTGTCCTCAGGACGTTCACCCATAACATGCTGGCCTTTGGACTCAGTAAGAAGCTCTGTAATGATTTCCTGAAGAAGCAGGCAGTCATCGGTAACTTAAATGAAGGTATTCCGGCACTTATTTGTCAACCTGCCTGCACACTTTTATGTGAACTTGCCTCTACTGTAACTGCATAAATAACATTTTCACGCTTCCAAACCAACTGAATCCTGCTTCAACTGTGCTAACTCACAAATCAAACATGCTCGGTTAAATAAAGCACAATCGCTCGATTTCTCTATTACCTTACAACACTGAAAATGATTCTGAATAGATTTGTTGCCGCCTTATTTGCAATTTATTGAAATCTGTAACTGATCAGAAATTTGTAAGTAGGCTTTGATTTTTTTTTTTGTTCCGTCTACCAGAGCAGTACAAGCTTCTGAGTGACCACATAGAGCAGATGGCAGCGGAGTGAACAGCTCAGCTTGGAGAACCAAACCTGTGGATGATCCTACAGCTTTGCTTCCATTAAACCCTGAGATTTCCCCCGATGCACCTTCAGCTAACCTCTGATTCTTCTTTAGTCCAGCCTGTAGGCTTTCGACTCACCCTGTTCTTCTAACTTTGCCTCACTTAACCCAGCCGATTCCTCTCTGATCCAGCTTTGCTGAAACCTTCACCACTCACTGGTGTTCATCTCCAGATAGACCAGCCTACTAGCTTATTTCTCCAGAACGTCCCGTATCTTCCGTCCTAATGGGCTCCAGTTGTGCACTCTCCCTGCGTTGCACCCCCTGCATGCCCCCCGGTAGGGTCATCCAAAGACACTGCATGCCTCTGTGTACCGTGATATACCACTAACACACCCCAGAACCGTATCTACAGCCGTGTTCTGTGCCTCTCCCTACGTCCTACACAGTCACACTCCTGCAGAACAGTAGCGGGTTTATAGCTAACCAATGCAAAGTCTAACATTAGCAGTTAGTCCAGTGTATCCTGCTGAGATTGACAGTGATTGGTTTTCCCCAGGTCAGATGCTTTTTTGGGAGGCCAATGAGAGGGTCAGATAAGCAGGTCCCTCACACTAAAGCCGTTTGAGTGTCCTGGGTGATAATACACAGCATCAGATGGTAAATGATTTCATTTTTTGCTTTGATTCTGAGCTTTCAGAGCTTTGAGGCACTCTGGCGCATGTGGTTAAAAGTGCCTTTAGCGTACCTGAAAATAGACGTCTTGATGTTGTGACAGGCCCATTTTTGATACTGTAACCAGGGGAGTAGCTACATTGTGTGGTGATTGTAGGCTCCCAATGATGCCATTGTGCATGCCCGTCAATAATTTACGCAGTATGGATGTATACGAAGTGTGCATCGTTTTGACGTTTTTCTTCACGAGTTTAGAAAAACTCTAAAGCACTGTGGATGCTGTCACATGGTTTCCCGACACTGGGAGAGAGGGAGCATGAGCTGACATAGTTTAGGGTGCAAGTTTGTATCTGCAGCAGGGTGCCGTAAAGAGAGGGAAAGTTAGGATGATCCCAGGAGCCTCTGAGTGACAGGGGCCCTAAAAAATCTGGAACATAATCGGATCAGTCTAGGTTGGGGGCCCAGTGTGATGGGCCTTCTTGGGGTCCACAATCTCTAGCAGCACCCCTGATCTGCAGAGACTTCATCACTGATTGGAGGAACAGTGCTGCATTGCAACTTGAACCAACCGTGACTCGGGGTAACTTAAATGTTCTTACCTATGCAGTCCACCAGGGGGCAGTCATTGCACATTGGTGGTCCAGTTTGCAAATTGCTCCTTTCAATAACCAGAATTTTAACTTGAGACATTGCATCTCTAAAACGTTTGTCAGACAAATTCTGTATTTGCCCACATGTGGGAATTTAAGGCACTGAGATGATTTGTACATGAAGGTTAGTTTTAAAGGCTGAATTATCAAATTATACATCTTAACCTGACGATTCCTCGTGACAGACAAGGAAGGTGCATTTCCTTTATGGATTCATTGTCAAACTTGTGTATATATGTCCTGATTCCAAACAGCTAATGTATTGCAAAAGCCATTTTTTTGCTGTGAAACTACTTGTTTCCCAAATACTGTTTTGTGAGTGTGACTGTAGGACGTGTTCGCTGTGAAACAACAGAATGACGGCTACTGCTGACATATGTGGGTCCCTTCAGAAGGACATGCCAGACTATCACATCATCTACGGCAAAATGACAATGCAAGAGGGCAACTGTAAGCATTAATAAGTGTGAGCAATAAGCCTTTCTGTGAAGGCTGGCATAGTGGACCTTCACAGGGACCATGTGAAATTTAAATGCAAAACAAAGGAACCTAAAATATATATTTTCTGCGTAAAATACTGTATAGCAAAGTGTTGAATGTATATCACAGTTAGTGGTATTTTAACTTGTAGTTGCAGTGTTTGTGAATTGTCCAGTTTCCCGTGTTTTCGTTTGTGTCCCATCGTTGTGTGACTCGTCAGTCCCGCCTGCACCCCCACCCCCCCTTCCTTGTGCACCCGGACGGTGTCTCTCATTCTGTGGTCTGTGCACGGGATTGTGGGAAGGTCGGGTTGTTGAGATGCTCCAAACAGCTGAGGCCGCAGCGCCGTTCTCGTTGTGGTACCGACCGGCCCGTTTGGTTGTAACGGGAAGTGAAGCAGTGTGTTTCGGGCTTGGCCACTCTGTTCACTCTGGTGACTGGAGAAGCCTTTTATGTCATGAGGTAATGACCTGCATGGATGAGTCAAATCAAGTATTCTCATTGTGTCAGTGAAGATGTAATACATGTCGTCTTTAGAGTAAGTATTACAAACCTTGAAATTAAAGTATTTTGTGATGTAATGTTGCTGTCGGTTTTTTTTTTTTATTTTTGAAAATAGGGTAAACCCCTTCACCCTGTGATCAGCTGAGTAAACTTCTAAAGCAGGGTGGGGAACCTGATCCATGGAGAGCTGTTGTGGGTGCAGGTTTTTGGGATGGCCTCGCAGTCAGAGACCCACTTGAATCGGCTGATTGAGAGTCATCCCAAAGACCCGCACCCACACCGGCTCTCCACGGGTCAGGTTCCCCTCCTCCCTTCTAATGCGTCACCTGCTCCTTGGCTGGAGCTGCTGCTGTTTCTGATGCTGCTTTTGTGCTGTTAGAGCTGCAGTTGTCCATCATGCACGTTTCCATGGAAGAGCCTTTCCTGCGCATAGTGCAGTAAAGCAGAAAAATTAGCCAATGCACCCTACAAGACAATTAACAACTGATTTTTTTCCCTCAACTGTATCTCCTTGAAAATCTCCTTAAGAACTGTTTATCTTCGTTATTCATTTACTTCTGGTTTAATGGTAAAAATAGTCAATAGTGTAAAATGAGTCAGCGAAAAATAATTACACCTATGCTCTGTACAGTATGTACCTGCGGTGGAGCACAGCTTGCATGGAACACAAAGACCTGTTTTTAACTCCATACAGGAAACCCCGAACCTGATATACTGTATCTCCTCCTGCCTCCTCACATACTCAAGCAGGTGGGCCATGAGTTTAATGCGAGACGGCGTCGGGCTGACAGGTGTGCGGTGATCAGACACAACGCTATGGTCTGTGGGTGAGTGTGGGAGCCCAGAGATCACAGAGGGTTAGGAGGTGTGAGTCTGTGATCCTTTGTGCCTCGCTTTTCCCACGAACTCACACAGAGCTGACCTATTTACTGCCCCGTGGCTTACACACACAGGCCGCCCACACACACGCACAGGCCTGGGTGCTCAGATGTTCATCAGGCCGCCTCGCCTCCAGCTTCAGCCCAGACTTTGGATGTTCTTTACTTGATGACTAGCATGTATGTTTATCATGACTAAAATCCTGCTGTTTATACTGTGTATAGACAGAGGACAGGAAACATGCCCTCCCCCCCCCCCCCCCCCCCCCCCACTTGCCCGGTTTCGCTGACTCGCCCCGTTGCCGTTGGCTTTTGATTGAAGCGGCATGTTGTTCCGTTTTTGTCACGGAAAGGGCAGTCAAAGGCAGCAATGGCCAGTGTCAGTAGTGGCAATTTTTTTATTTTTTTTTCCTCCTCTGGTCCATTCCCACGGAAACTACCAAGCGGGCACACGTGATTGGTCAGGCGGGCGCAACTGTTTGGGTCTGCAGCCTATCCTGTTTTTACAGGGGAAGGCTCCACCCACTGGCAGGGCAGTAAATTATTCTCATACGGCCACCCAACACACTAGCAGCCTGCGGCCGCTTCACTCGCACCCACCCCGACGTCCTCCTCGTCCCTTCCCTCAGGGATCGACACTCGCCGGCATGTGATAAGCTTATACCCCCAAACGGACCTATTGAGGCGCGGACGTGATCTGCAGCAGTGCAATATGGAAGTGTTTAAGGATCCGGGCGTGACCTGCCAAATCGCTGCCATCCAACTGCTTGGATGTAAATAAACAATCCTCACCCCCACCGCGCACTGATTGATCACGCAGGAATTACCCGGGAAACATGAGGCGGCCATGTTGGCCACAGAGATCCACGTGCCCCACTAATTAACCCCAGAAGTGCCGGGGAGAGTGACATTAAACAAGAGCGGTGGCCCTTTTCCAACTTGCTGGGTCTTCAAGCGAACGTCTTGGAGACAAACAGGAAAGGTCTGCCCTAATCACACTGTTTAAACGCACAGGTGAGACATCAACATAGTCACATGTCCGTTGGGCCCTTGAGCGAGGCCCTTAACCCTCCAAAATGCTCCAGGGGCCCGAATAAATAGCCTGACCCTGTGCCGTGACCCGAAACTTCACTCTCAGCGGTATTTATGTGTGTGTATCACTTACAAAGGAGAACATGATGGGATATGCAAGAAGAAGCATTCCAGAGTACCTATACTGTGCAAATGGCAAATGAAGCGCAATTTTATTCCAGCTTGAATGGCAATGATCCGAAACGCAGCTAAGCTGCTACGGAGTAGGCGGTACAGATGTGTGTGACGCGGGACGGCAACGAAGGCGGTCTATGTCTGACGGCCACGGAGGCAGGCCACGTCTGACGGCCACGGAGGCAGTCTATGTCTGACGGCCACGGAGCAGTCTATGTCTGATGGTTCATCTGGCCCTTTAAGAAACAACCACAAAGGGTGATTGAAAGACCCAGTACTGAATTTAAACAAAAATCCACTTCTGGAAACTAACAAACGCCAGTTTGGCATCAGTAACGTCGGCTGCATATTACAGTTGGAAATTCAGCTGTGTCCGGAGTCTGCTGACCCAGTACCTGGCTGTAAGTGCTCTGTAACAGATTCATCTCCTCATCTGCTGGACCTCTGGAGGTGTTTAGATGTATAGGAGATCTCCATCCCCAGCTGAACCTTTCAAAGACCCAGCACATTACCTGCCTTTCATGCCAAGCCTACAAGTTTCCTAGGAGAAAATATATATATATGGGGTTTCTCACGGCCAAGAGAACGGCGTAGAGTCTCTGGATGTGGAGTGCTCGTCTGTTTCATGAATTTCCTTTGTGTTCATTTCCTATTTTCTGTGTCACACTGGTTCTTGAGCAGCACCAGTCGAAACCCACGCAGTGTCATCGGTGCCCCCTGGCCGAGACAAAGAGAAAATGGTTTGCTGAGTCGGCAGCCCTCAGACGATGATGCCTTAGGTGGCCACCTATGTCGCCTAATGGGTCAACCAGCGCTGTTCTCAAGTGTAATGTTTTCTAAACCCACACATCAATTTTCCACAAATTCACACTCTCATGCACGAACACAGAACATTCAGTAGGCTCGAGACTGACTTGGCACTTTGTCTAAGCTCAGGTTTGTTGACTCTGCACTGAAATGCATGATTAAAACATCGATCCATCCAACTGCCAAATACTTACCCAGTAGGGGGGGGGGTTTGGAAAGGAGTGCTGGAAGCTATCCCAGGCAGCACAGGACAAAGTTTAAGCAGGAGGAAAAAGCCTATATCACACCAAGGGGGTAGGGTTAGGTCCAACATTGATAGGGACTAAATCAGCCCTGAATCTCCCCTAAACACACAGGTCCCTTCAGGTCAAACCCAAACTTCACCCTTGCATGACACACCAAGTGCTGTTTGCTGGTACTGCAATACGTGACTCTTTGTGTCCTTGAGACCTTTACTGTGGCTGGACTCTCCAGGGAAACACATGCCCATTCCCACACATTCGGTGTCCCTGTTACCGGTCTGCTACTCATATGTACTATCCTGTAAATATCTGTATTCTGTCATTTTATATTATTATACTTCTTTTTCTTATTATATAGCTACATTTATGCCAGAACAAATCTCTCAGGCATGTAAATGCCCTCGGCGAAATAAAGTGATTTTGACTGATGATACAGATTCATTTACTAGATACTTTTATCAAAAGCAATGCACAGTTGAGAGACAGGGCCAGTCCCTGGAGCAATTGGGGTTAAGGGCCTTGTCCAGTGGCCAAACAGTGAAATGATTCTGGCGAGCCTGGGATTTGAACCAACAACCTTCCAATCACAGGCATGGCGTTCTGACCTGCTTAGCCTCACACAGCCCAGCTTGTGTTTGTGGAGCCTCCTATGTTTAAGTCTCTCCAGCTGTTAACTCGCTGGCTGTCGCACAGACACGGACCCCAAAACTAAGCCCCCCCCACCCCTGCCCTTCCTCTCACCTTCCTTACACTGAGACCCCAGCTCCCTGACTCGGGGGGGGGGGGGGGGGGCAGACAGCGTGTGTGTCCACCAGCCTACTACAGCTACAGCTCGCCACACAAGGGAGAGACAAACAGAAACGCAAGGACACGTAAACATGCTGGGGGCCGCAGCTGTTCCCCTCGAACACACACGCGCGCTGATGATATGAGATCAATTACAGCCCTTTTGAGCTATTTTTAACATTGAGCCTAATATCCTGGTTTACCGGCTTAGCATGAGAGCTAACATTTGCAGCAACGGCAAAGCAGAACAGTCAATGAGCTCAGTAAACAGGATTACTTGGAAATAGATTTAATTTCAGGTGACATTTAACAATCTTACACTTAATTTTTAACATCTACTTGACAGTTTTTCTTTAATGTAAAGTAGCAGACCAATATTGCTAAAAAAAAATGTATGAGTGGTGATCATACGTGTGTGTATGTTCCTTCCATGTTTGATGCGACACTCTACTGAAATTTCAAGAATAAATGTCAGGATTCCTTAAGATCTTATGATAAGATCAGAGTGTAACATTTTGCATAAAGAAAGCAGGAAAACCCTCATCACCCAGGTCCAGCAGAACCAGGCTTCAGAACTGCTCTCCAAACATATTGTGGCTTCCTGTTCTTTTTAAGATCTGTTTGCTGAAGATTTTCCAACACAATTACATCAACCAAAGAAAATTCCAAATCACACATGTCAGCTCTGCACAAAAACAGGAGGATGAGGCATGCACAACCCAGAAGAAAAAAAATAATAACAACATTAAAATAATTAAGTAAATAAGTATTTACATGACAAAGACAACATACGCATTGTTGCCTAATCAATATATGGTTAAAACAAATACCAACAGCTTGTTAGATAGAGAGACTCAACAGCCAACCAATATGCTCCTTGTCATGGATTGTAAGGGAGTGAGGATTTCCTCCTAAATAAATTCCAGCGTCTAGCTAGCAATGTGACATAGATGCAATGAGGTCTGCTTTACGAGTGGAGAGCGGAACCTCGGATGGAATCACACCAAACAGAGGTATCGTAGGCCTTGCATGTGTCATGGCAGTTTTCGAGAGTAATCTAAGAATTTGGGTTTTCTGCTTCAGTGCAATAATGCTCTGTAAAGGATCAGTGGATGAGTCAGTGAACCAGAGCCTGCATTTCTCTCCATGAAGGGCCATAAAGCTTCACAAATCTGAATAATGAGTATCTATGGCAGCTGTCACATGCCGTTGGTTGAAACGTCATCAGGGTTTCACCAATTCAGTTGGTTGATAGGCAGTCCAGGTATATTGGTGCCCTGTGATTGGCTGGTGATCCTTCACAGGGCAGAATTTGGGGAGGGGGGGGGGAAATCCCCCGGCCCCTTGCTGGTCTCAAGTTTTTTTTTTTAGTAACAAAATACATAGGTCAAATGACATCTCCAGACCATTTATATGGCAGTTTCGGTTAAAATATTATAATCTATAATAATACAGGCCTAAAATATTTTATATTTGGCTGAACAATCTGCCAGCCCAATACCTAACCCTTGATAGGAGAATTTTACCGCCAGTCTACCTGCCCCCATCCTGATTGGTGAGTTTTGCTGCTGCCGTCCAAGGCTTTGATTAGCATTTAGCATATTATTAAGGCTTTGATTAGCATATTATTGATCCTCCATTATTTTTAATTCCCTCTCATTTCTCTTTCAGCTCCAAAAAAATACTTAAGGGGGCCACCTCCCTATGTCAGCCTAGGGTCCCTACAGAAGTTGGTTCCTGGTTCCTGTATGTGCCCCACTATATTACCTGCGAATCCCAGCACACGGCCCAGATCAGCAAGTCGCTAACTGGAGATATAGCTACTGAGTATGGATGGATGGATGGATGGATGTTACAGACACTTTTTTCATGAAGCCCACCACATGTCACCATTATAAGGCAGCTGCAGACAAATTGAACCCCTGTCATTCTGGTTGTTTCTGACATGGTTAATGTTGACAATGCAAATATAAACCAAAGCTTTATTGTAGCTGAAACTCCCACCACAATTAAACAAAACTCATTGCATAGCGCATGAGCTGGACACGGATGGGAGTTACGCTTTTGTTTAACTTATTTTCTTTATAATGTGATTAAAGGGAAAATTATATAAATAAAGAATGCCGGAGACACCGATGATGAATTGAGCAGACCAACGTCACGCTGCTTAGCTCTGCACATGTGGGCGGAAGAGGCGTGTGCGTTTGCACGTGTGTGTTTTAGACGTGTCGACTTGTGCATCTGGCTGGATGATTTTGGAAAGATCCTCACAGCCCATGGCCTGTTTAAAGTCGCGTTCCAGGAGACGGGGGCCTGATTAGGCCTAATGCTCTCCTCAGCATAGCCGTCAATCTTCATCGTCGACTCGTCATGCCTCCCTGGTGCTGAGAGCCTGTTTGCACAACCCAGGTTCATTTGCCGAGAGACTGAAAACACATAATAAACACGCAGATTAAAACTATTTGAAGTCCCAGGTTTAAATAACACTGTTTTGTGCGTTGTGAAGGTATAACTGTAAATGGAGTGAGAAAAATGAAACGCTTCTCATTCGTTTGACCAAACAGAATGTTTCTCATACTTCCAAATGTTTGTTTTAAACCTTGATTCATATTTTAAAATTGTTTATTAAACCAAGTTCTTCCATGAAAACTATCTTACAAAACGTTACACTTTCTTGCCAGTTTAGACCTCCTGAATCTACTACCCCTTTGTGGTGAAACTATTACTATCTACATTTACTACCTAAATACATTTACATTTACTAAATAAATACTATACATCCATTTATCAATTCCTCCATCCATCTGCCCATCCTATGGAGGGTGTTTGTAAAAATATTCAATAAATAAATGATATTTAACTGATTATTTAAATTACAGTTTAAATTGTCATTTAAATGATTATTTGAATTCTAATTAAAATTGTTGTTTAATTATTTATAAATATGACATTTAAATTATTATTTAAATTATCATTTAAATTGTAATTTAAACAATTATTTAAATAATCATTTAAATTGTTATCTAAATCATTATTTAAATTACACCAGCAACCATTAATATTATCTGTCAAAATCACCCATCAAACTCAGTAGGCGGGCACTAAACAAAACCTAACATCTAATTGGTTGCATTGCAAACTAAGTCACAACAGAGTGATCTCGCCTTCTCAGATGCATTCTTATTTCTGTCCTGGGGCTGTATAAGAGGGTTCCTGACAGAGGGAGCAGGAACCACACCTCACACCCTGGGTCAAGGGAGCCCAAAGAGAGCCCTCTAACTTTAAATAATCTGCTGGAATGAATTGTCAAGGATACATATTTGTAAAAACTTTATATTGTTTTTTGTATCACATAATTTTATCTTCCTAATTTTCCTTGACATATTTCCTTGAAATTTTTATCTTCCCCACAATGCAAAAAAAAATGGTTCAGGCTGTTGTTTTAGTGCTGTGTTCTTTGTATACGGATTACCAAATTATCTGGATTTAATTGTTGATGATTTGACAAGATTGCGGATTTCTCAGTTATTTGGAACTCTTCTTGGATTGTTACAGCAACCAATCTGTATGATCTAACCTGCCTGGAGATATATACAGGGGATGGACAATGAAACTGAAACAGCTGGTTTTAGACCACAATATTTTGTTAGTATGGTGTAGGGCCTCCTTTTGCGGCCAGTACAGCATCCGTTTGTCTTGGGAATGACAGATACCAGTCCTGCACAGTGGCCAGAGGGATTTTTAGTCAGTTCTCTAGCAGACCAGTGGCCAGGTCACTATGTGATGCTGATGGAGGAAAATGTTTCCTGACTCGCTCCTCCAAAACACCCCAAAGTGACTGGTGACTGTGCAGATCATGGCAGATGTTCAGCTTCACCTTCATGTTCATCAAACCACTCTATCACCATGCAGTCTTGCTGTGTATATTTGTGCATTATCATCCTAATACACAGCACCAGCTACACTGTGTGAACATGGTACTGCAGAAAGGTTTGGAAGTCTTTGGCAGTGACACACCCATCTAGCAGTATTGGGCCTAGGGAATGCCATGATATTTCAGCCCAAACTATCACTGATTCACCCCTGTTCTGCACTCTGGGTACACAACAGGCCGGATGGTGAGCCTCTTTGGGGCTTCTCCACACCGTAACTCTTCCGTAAGTGGGAAAGACAGTGAAGATGGACTCAGCAGAGAACAATACATGTTTCACAATGTCCAAAGCCCAAGATTTGTGCTGCTGGCACCATTGAAACTGATATTTGGCATTAGCACGAATGACCAAAGGTTTGGCTATAGCAGCCCATTCATGAACATCGACCCTGAGGAGCTCCAGACAAACAGTATTGGTGGAAACAGAAGAATTGAGGTGTGCATTTGCTCCCACAGTTATTCCCATTGGATGTGGTCCATCTTTTATAGTAGCATGCCAGTGTTACCATGGATCGCAATACACCACAGAGACTTACTGTCCTGGTCACAGATGCACAAGTGAGATGTGCACCAACAATTTATCCTCTTTTAAACTCTGATATGTCTCCCATTATGGTGTCTGAACTGCAACATTTTATGTACAGCTGTGCTATTGCATATTTTTGGACTGGTGGGGGGGATACAGAACTGGAGGAAACCCCATGGGGGTAGAGGGAGAGCATGCAAACTGCACACACACAGAACCCTAGTGGAAACTCAAACCCTGGTCCCAGAGGTGTGAGGCAACAGTGTTAACCACTGCATCACCATGCTGCCCCCACATAGCGTAATGCCAAACTCAATTTAGTCTATTTAGTTACCTAAATACTACGCAGCTCCATTCATTACATAACGATAAAAATTATACATATTGAGGCACGTTTTACTAATTTGTTCTCTCATTTTAGTTCAATTTTGGGCATGTTTCATTAATTTGTTCCCATGATATATTTAAATGCGGCCATGATATAGGCTACACAGATACTCCTCGTTTAATGACCGAGTCCCGGTCCTACGACTAGGTCGAATTGGTCGATAAGCGTACTGTACTGGTAGTGGGTTTGTATCAACCATCATTAGATATTAATGTCACTTTTCCACCATTTCTAGCATTTTTTATTTCTTTATAAATGTTTATACGGTAGTGTACTGTATACTGTAATAAACAGAATAGAGGAAATCAGCTCTAGTATACAATACCGACTGGTTTGAGAGCTGGCTGTAAGTTCAGGCAATCGTTAAACAGGTAGGTCTTTAAGTGAGGAGCGTCTATATCATTTTTTAATCCTTAGGTCTTAGTCATGAGCAGCCTGGGACGCCACACATTTCCTTGGTTGTGTAAAAGGAAAAAGGGCAGATTAACTGTTATCCTAAAGTTAGGAGAGCTTATTTAAGATTTTGGGAAGTTCCCAGGATGCAGCAGACGATGCAGTTATAAATGAGAATTCAATTGACAAGGCGAGATTGATCTGTTCTGACTTTGCAATGTAACCACACAGCCCACTAAGTTTGATGGGCGACCTTTAAAGATAGTTGTAATGGTTACTGATGTAATTTAAACTGAAAATAAAATAATAATATTTAAATGACTATTTAAATAATCATTTAAATGACGTATTTATTTATTGAATATTGCCACAAAAGACCCTCTATACCATCCATCCATCAGTTCATCAATCCATCTACTGATTACATATTACTGGTAGTGTGTGGCTCAGTGGGCTAAGCCTGTGTGCCTGTAAGCAGAAGGTCGTTGGTTTAAACCCAGCTTCAGCACGTCTACAGGTCCTTAAGCAAGGCCCTTAACCCCCAGCTCCCTGGGTGCCCCTTTGCAGACAGCTTATTCTACCAAGAGGGAGGTGTAAAGACAATTTCTCCATGGGGATCCATGAAGTACCTATTATTATTACACAAGAGTGTAGCTGCAAATTCTGGGCCTCCTGTCAAAATGACACCTTTGCCAAACAGAATTTATAATCCTAAGTACACAAGGGGCCCCTGTATAGTGTTGGCCCCCCCTGAATCTGCCAGGGTGTCCATACCGTTAATGTACGGCACATGTAACAAAATGTCCTCTTTGTCTCTCCAAACTCTTTAATTCACCCACTCTCATTAGCGATAACTAAACTAGCGGCCCAGAAGGTGGCATTTTCCCCTGCATTTCAGCTGCCGGCTCTCTGATGGACAGGACGGTGCGGACAGACCCGGCCATCGAGCACCTTGTTTCTCCCCTCAGAGCAAACAGAGACCGATCTGTTCCCGCAGGCCGTCGGTCCAGCTGGCCTAAGCTACTATTACTAAACCAACAGCGACCCGTCTCACCCACCCCCCCCCCCCCCCCACCCAAAGGGGGCTTTGCGGCACTGTGGCTACATGAACAAAATCCATATAGACTCATTTATTGCTCTTGGAGTCCCTTCCCACAGGTTTAAAACTTCATTTTCAGTCGTTTATTTGATTAAGAGAATAATTGCCTTAAAACCCCAGGGATGACCTGCAACTCGGCCTGGGTGTTTTGCTCGCGGTGGGGATGGTAGGCAGGTTCCCCCAACCAAACCCAACGACCTTCCTAAAATAATGATTTCTGTGTGTACGTGTGGTAGTAGCCCTGAGCCTGTAAATAGTTTTACTGTAAACTGTGTCTGCCCTGTGTGCATTAACACGTCAGTGCCGCTCTACCCTCAGGACTTTCACGGGAACCTAAATATAGAGGACGATATTGTGTCACTGAACAAACAAATGACCGCGCGGATTTAAGTAACATGCAACAGACCGGTGATGTTGCACATTAACACCATTGTGCAAATGTATATACAATTAATTACAGTATTAGTTGCCAAGATATTACCCAGGGAAATTAGTCTCCGCCTCATAACTGTGCAGGAATCTCTTTGGTCCTGACAGGGTAATAGTCAAGATTAAGAGGTGTCTGACATTTACAGGAGAACAGCTTCTGGTTGTTTAACGCATAGCAGACTTTAAATCATATGGGGTTCTTACTGGTTTTATTGGGTCCTGTGTGTGAGTGTGACAGAGAGAGTTGACATTAGTAAAACCAGGAATAAAAATATGACGTTTCATGTTTTCCACACATTTAATTATGAACATCAAAAATTTTAATCATGAATGCTTTTCCTGCTATTAACGATCACTATATATCTATTGAAAATTATACTTGAGGGACTGCAAATGTGCTTATACCTGATTGATTTTACATTTTAAAAGTTACATTTTAATTTAAATTGAAAAGATATTTCTGCTTTCTTTCTGTTACGCATGCTCAATTTAGCTTTTGAATACTCCGTGACTTTCCTGGGGTGTGGAGTACCTGGTTGGACAGTTGCTACATCGGTGTTAGAGGAATTTGATTATATGGGAATGTTGCCAATCCGTCATGAGACTGCGTTATTAGATCGTGGACTTGTAAATAGATTTCAGTTCCAATTATGACAACCAGCATCTCTACAGTTAGATGTTTACAATACAACACAATACAACAGAATACAATGCAATACAATACAAAACAATACAATACATTGTTTCCATGATTTACATCCCGGCATTGACACGGTTGTATCAGCTGCTGGTTCTATAAAAAAAAAAAAGTACCCCATTGTAGCAAAAGCAAATGTCTCATCCATTCTTTCTATACTAGTTGTCCGCTTTTACTCTTCCAGTTACTCCGCGATTGCACAGTCCCGATTATCTTCAGCCTTCCTGCGCTGTAATCGCACCATACGCTGTTTGCTATAGCATTGTTTCTAAGTGTGGAACACCCACGGTGAGGAGATGCTATCTGCGATTCCCATCTCAGTGGGTCTTATACAAGAGCAGCAACTCACATCGCAGGAGGGACTAATACACTGAGGTGCTGTTAAATAAACCAGAAAATCACGCATAATTCAAATATATGGGGTGCCCTCATAAACAACCAAGACCAGGCAGCAGTAATAAAAGAACTTTTCATGTCCAAACCGCATAACGCACAAAGTAATACGGGGGAGGTTATAATATACGCCTTTTATTTATTGTGAAAATAAAATATTCAATGACAGAAAACGACTCATATAGCAATTACGTGTTTACTTTCCACAAGATACGTTTGCTAACAATAATCACATAAGCGTTTGTATTATGACTTTATACATTTATAGTTTTTTTTAACAGACAAAATCACACTCAGAACACTGAGGAAATATATAGGCTTATATATTTAAAAATTCCAAGTTTAACTTCTCATTTGTGGGTGACGTCTTATTTACAGGTTCCGCCAAAATAATCACATATACACAGGAAATGCTGGGAGCCCTGAGTTCCTGCGAACGCAGGAAGGTTTATTTATCTCCACGCGCATTCCTGATTCGCAGCATGAGCTTCAGCGGAGTGGAACCTCGGGCTATATTTAGAGAGCCGGAGTTTGGGCAGGCAGAGGAGAGAAGTGCTCTATTCAAGAAATGCAAGTTTTAAGCACAGAAATATTTCTGCAGCATTTGTCTGATGACTATGCAGGTGTCATTCCGTGTTTTGTGCGTGTATGCATGATTTAACAGCTATCCAAGCCTGGAGTCCCGTCATTACTCCCGTTTCTACTCATTTATATTATTTTAATAAGGGATCGGTTATGAAATAAAATGGCATAGTAATCGGAATGCATGGACCAGTGACTTACTGACCAAACATGACGTTCTTATTTGTAAAAAAATATATATAAGACCGTTGTCTATGGAGTCAGTTTCACAAAGGAGAAACTAATTTTGTTTTAAAATGCCAGTCGGCTAAGCGTTCGTTCTATTGGCGTCGGATAACACACTTGTGGAAACATCACGCACTATATTTAAAACAGTGTACGTACTATAGGTGTCCATGTGCTGGTTCTAAGTGTGTATGTTTCTGCACGTGCATCTGCATGCGCCTCACTTCGGCAGCCAATGGGCTACTTCGACAAGCCCAGTGAAGATTTGTCTTTTTTAGAGTAGGGCTATTAAATAAATTGGGTTTTAAAAAAGAACTAATACATAAAGCAACACATTGTAGCAAATGTTTTAAGTGAAAGTAATAATGAAAAAAAAAAACTGTTTGCTTATATTCTTCATGTTTCAATCACGTGATTTTTTTGTACCTACATCGTTTTGTGTATAAGTAATAGTTCTAATAGGAAATATTAGAATTGAAATTAAAATAAATACACATTTCAAATTATTGTAATCAAATATTTATTTTAGAACTGTAAAAATACACAGTTGACTCACAATTTGAGTTTACATAACTATCTAATATGATTAAATCAAGCGACAAATGTGCATATAAAAATAGACATTTTATTAATTTTTACGAAACGTTAACATCGATGCACAGTACCAGCCCATCAAAAGGTAAATCTAGATTTTCCACGGCGATGCCCTCAGTCATAGCAAGAGCGGTGGGCTGCAGTCCGCATCCGCTTTGCGAGCATAAAGGTGAAACAGACATCACAATTACAAAGGGAGCTGCACGCTGCAAGGATTAAAGATAATGTAATGTAAAATTATTTACTATCACGGCGAGGTGCTGCTCGCGGTTACAGTGATCACACAGAGTGCAGGACATGCACTGGCCTCGGATAGTCATCATTCATTTTAAGATTTACATGGGTATGAATTTCGCTGTCCCCAATTGCATACTTCACGAAATACATCGGCCTCACGCTTTTGCAACGCAAAGCGTTTCATTATATATTTTTTTTTACTGCTGTAAATGTTAAGCAGAACATAAGAATTCAGTGTCAGAGTTTTTAAAAACAGTTGGTACATTTCTCAGGTACACCTCAACAAAGACAAACATCCAGAAAGCGATAAAAATCGGGTCAGCCGAACTAGCTGCCTTGGCGTCCTTAGGACTGGAAAAAGGTTTGACTTAATTCATTTCGTCTCCAAGTTCCTTACTTGAAAGACGCAATAACTGGCCTCTAGTGAATTAAACAGCATATATGCAGAAACGCTCATTGTCACAATCTGAAACAACAATTAGTACAACACGAAAAAAAACACGTATTCACTCCTACCAAAAGTGTGTATATTTGCATATTTTGGACCAGTAAGACAGGACCTTTGAGGGTATATTAAAGGAGTCTCTAGTATTATTCTAAATCTCTTCATTAGAAATGGAATATTTTATCTGGGTATGTGAGCGACAGATAGGGGCAAATGGGGAATCCGATCTGATACAACTGTGGGGCGCGGGTTCCAATCATCACCGAGGCGTTGAGCGCATAGCTCTCCTCCGGGAAGCTTTGGTTTTGATTCCCCTTTTTTGCCAGAATGCTGTCTATGCTGAAACCTTTGGACTTTGGCGCAGTTCGGGTGCCGCTAACTTGATCCACTCCTTTCGGTCTGGACGCACGGGTGGACAAATGACCTACTTGGAGGGGAGATCTCGCCCGTGGCGCCTCTTCGGGCGCCGACCTGTTTTCCGACTCATTGCTTTGGATAGGGGTGGCTCCTCTATGATGCTGCATATCTACCCATGAAACGCTGCCACCATTCTCTGCTGAGTCAAAGCTTAATCCACTGTCCCCCTCCGACGCCTTATACCAGTCCTGAGTGGAAATTGGGGTTGAGGGATTCGTGGGCATTGCATGCTTTCCATCCGAATCATCCTGTTCATTCTCCAGCTTCAGCTGTAGATGCTTCCCAGCGCCTTCTCCCCCCGTTTCGATGGTTTCCTTCTCTACCATTTCTACCTGAACGCTTGCGGGGGGTCTGGAACAAGGAGGAGGGACAAGCGATCCGTTCCTTTTGTGGAACGATTTATTTTCGGGGGACTCCTGGTTCTTGGTCTTTCTCTTCCTGCGCCTGTAGTTCCCGTTTTCGAACATGTCCAGACACTTGGCATCAAGTGTCCAGTAACTACCTTTACCGGGTCTGCCCTTTTCCCGCGGTACTTTTATAAAGCAGTCGTTTAGCGACAGATTGTGCCGAATCGAGTTCTGCCAGCCCTGCTTGTTGTCATGGTAGAAAGGGAATCGCTCCATGATGAACTGATAAATCCCGCTCAACGTGGCGCGCTGCTCCGGAGCACTTTTAATGGCCATGGCGATGAGGGCAATGTAGCTGTAGGGCGGCTTCTGCGGGGGCTCCTGCCGAGCCGAAGCGAACCCCAAGGCCGGCACAATGCCGCTACTGTCACCGCTGTAGACGTATATAAGAGAAGAGCTGGAAAGATTCAAAGCCGAGGGCGGCATCCCGAGCGATTGGAGTCGACTGCCGTAAAGGCTCATACTTGCAAAATCCTCTTTCGCTTCAGATCTAACTACCAAAGTTGCGTTGAATCCGCAGCAAAGCGGGACCCGACCGGACTCCCCGTCTGCTCTCTGCGGCGTCTCACGGGCTCTCGCTGCCTATCTGCCTCATCAGCCTAAAAATGTTAAATAATTGTTGTAAGTTTGCTATTTTATGTTGACTTTGCGCTGGAAAATAAATTGTCTATGATAAACACTCGTTGTGTTCTCAGCCCACCCACATTAATTAAATTTTCATTGCAGAAACCCACTGCTCTCTCTCCGCGTGTCCCTTTCCTACCAGCCAATGGAGTGCTTGGTTATTCCTTCATTTGTTTATAGAATTAGTCTGTTGATAAGTCTGCCCACCCAAGTTGAATCAAGCTGTGTTTATTTGGAAAAATTTCCGGGCACCCAATACATAAACGCACTGATCTGATGTTTGAAATATCACGTCCACCCTCGACGATGAAAGTTGCTCACACAGAGAGAACAAGCAAACGCGACAAAGCGTCTTCTGGGACTGCCTGTAACTTTCTCTAAGACAGAGATGTACTAATGTGATTCAACATCTCTGCCTACATTCGGATTGTGATCATTTGTCATAAAAATATATGAGAAATTGTTTAACCGTTATATTTCGGCATTGTATTTGCCCGTAAGCATATTTCTTACAGGGGGTAGAAAACAGAAACGTAAAGATTTCTGAACTGTGTAATTTTATTTCCGTGTAGTTTAATGATTCCTTATCAACGCGTTAAAGAGGAACGTTAGCGCACGCGGCGTTTTACGCTTTTACCGTGTTTACCATACGGAGCACAGACAGTTACTACCATAAAAGGGAAATCTGGCAGGACGTGGAGGTAAATTGTATTATTTGCGAATGCGTTCCTGTTGCTTTATATTATGTATTTTCCTGTTTATAAAACGTAGAGGGATTATAACAACTTTACAAGTGCAGACAGATGGTTCGTGCTTACATTACGAGTTTGGATGTTTCCGCGGATAAACTCGGGACCTTCCTTCATTTGTCTTTTTTTCCTTTTACAGGCGGTGATTCATTGAGAAACAAGACTAAGAATCAACAGTCTCCCTCGATCTGTAGTCGTTATTCAGCTCGCCCTATTTCACGAGCCCGTTGGTTTTCTGCGTTTTAGCATCATTTATTGAACCAGCAAACATCTGCAGGGATTTGTATACTAACTAGTCAGCAACCCAATCAACTGCGTTCGGGCTAAATGAAAGCCTTTTAGCTAACTATCACATCTGGGTCGTTGAAATCTTGAACTACAAAATAATCAAACAAAATATTTTTCGTTCTGATAACGTTGCAGGCTGTGTTGCATTTATCGTGTGGTCATGCACACGTTTTTGTTCGTTTTGCCCTGGCCATTTAAAAAGGACTGTAGGGCCTATAATATTCAGAATATATAGGCCTATTCAGTCATTTATTAATCATTCCTTTGCCCGAATATAACTTTGGTGAAATTTAGCCCTAATTTGTACCTAACATTTAGAAGGTTACACAGAATATGGCATACAAGACTTGACAACAGCTAAAGATTACAAAGATTTTTCAAATCTCATTGGCATTTCAATCAGCAGCATAAATTAATAACGCGCTGGCGCGTGATGGTAACAAACATTGGCATTAAAATACAGAGATTTAGTAATATCAGTAAATTGCTGTTGTGCACCTCAGTTCATGCATGATTACCTCGCGTCGCACATTTGGTGAGTGTTTGCCCGAAACCACAGAATGTGTAGAGTGACATAAAACCATACCTATTAAGAGTAACCATTCACAGAACTTATTCTATGGAAAAAGCGCAGTGCTATAGCATCCATAACGAACTTGATAACATTCATAGTTGATATCGGTCACTATAGCCGTATATAGCGCGCGGCAGGCTACTAATCAGCTGCACAACGAAAGCCTTATTTGCGTAATTGGATGCTAAAAGGTAACTGTGGCACGAATATTTGTTTTCAGATCCCAAATAAACAGTTTGAAGTTTATTAATTGAAACATATAAGCTCAGCTTTTAAAACGAACAACTCCATATTCAAATATTCCGTCATACTCAAGCCTCCAGGAATTTCCTTTTCCGCCGGCAAAAGTGACTCGATCAATACAAATATTAAATAATCAAGACTCGTTATAGAAATTAAACGGTATATAAGCTTCGAACTGGAGTTGTCCTCGGAAATTGAGCCTGTTGCACATGATTTACGACTTGAGTTTATAAAAGTAGCCTACACTGAAAGATCTATTTATGCCTAGGACACAATAGCCTTCATCACACAATAACGATTTCTTTTATATTTTAAAGTTTGTAAATGATGTAAACAATGGTCATGCGACAAATCTGATTTGGTATCCTGTAGCATTACGTGTTTATAATACAATACCGCCCTGACACTTCTGTAGGAATCAATAGAATACCTAAACCGCGGCTTTTGTTCAAACATTCTTGCAACAGAAAATTATGCAATATACAATTTAAATAAATGATCTTTTAAGCTTTTTAAATTATAGAGGATGCTTTGTAACAATATTCAGTAAACGTGTAATTTAAATGATTATTTAAATGAAAATTCAAATAGTTATTTTAAAGATAATTTATAAATATGTTATTTAAATGATTATGATCTAAATTACAGTTTGAATTATACCAGCAACAATAAAACTTTCTGTCAAAGTCACCTATCACACTTAGTGGGCGGACTCTAGACATTGCACGTCACCACAGATCGATCTTATGTAGTCTATTGAATTCTCATTTGTAAACTAATTTTGTCTGTGCCGTCCTGGGGCCGTATTACATCCTAACTTTCCAAATTCTTATGTATAAACTCTCCTAACTTTAGGATAACAGTTAAGCTGTCATAACTTTCACTGGCCACGAAATAATGTTAGCTATAGCTATAAACAGAGGCCTATTTAATCTGCATGGCTCTTCTTTTATTGCTTTTAGAGAACCAACGAAAGGTACGAACCCCCGCTCGTGACATTACATAAAGAGTATATTTATCGTGGCCACGTTTCAATATATCGTGGGAGTGAATTATAGTAGCCCCCCCCCCCGTATCCGCGGTTTCAACTAGCCGCGGTTAACCTTGGTGAAAAGATAATGTTAAATGTATATATTGTTGTTTAGTTGGTCCTTTAGTAGATTTTTCCGCTATCCCTTGATACATGATGTTTTTTCATTGCTTTATTATCTCTTGAGAATTAGGCTAAAACGTCCGAATCCATTTCATTCGAAAGAGATTAGCATGTTTTTAATGATGGCTATGTCTTACTGTGCATAATTTATCAATTAAACTTTACCATACTTACGCACACAAAAATCACACTATACATGGGCTCCACCGTTTGTTCGGCCATCCGCTATAGGTCTTGGAATGTTTCACTCAGATACGGGGACTACTCCAGTAAACAGTGCGTGTGTGTGTGTGTGAGTAACACGGCATTAGGATGGAACAGACAAAACGCGGCTATAAATGATAATTCAATGGACAAGGCTAGATCGATATGTTGTGGCTTTGCAATGTAACCAATTAGATGTTAGGTTTTGTTTAGAGCCCGCCCACTACGTTTGATGGGTGACCTTGACAGGTAATTGTAATGGTTGCTGATATAATTATGGATCCAAGCACGTAGTGTTGAATGAAAAATGATTTAAACAAAAACAATTTAAATAATAATTGAAACATTCATTTAGATAACATGTTTATTTATTTATTGCATATCGTTACAAAACACGCCCTCATTAAATGCAATTTAAGCCTTTAAATGCAATTTATTTTTTAATGTACTAATGCTAATATAGTAGAAAACGCGAAAATGACGGCAGTTTTTTCTTTTTATAAGACTGCTTAGTAATTTATATTTTAAGTCCATTTTAGAATGGCAGGTTTTTAAAAAATCTGATATTTGATGCATATTTTCCATTCCGGTAAATACATTTAAATTAGTTATGACCCACAGAAAAACCTCTTTGCAATATATATAAACAAATATGACGCGTGTGTGTGTGTGGTTTTGGCACCATTTCATTGTTTTAAACTACATTTTTAAAATAAATTTCAAGAGTAAACAATGATGATTTACATTTAATGCAATACATTTTTCGTTTGTAATCTCACTGCCCTTAAAATACATTACTCCCGGATTGAAGCACTTAATTCGTAAAATCTGAATAGGCACTTGAGCTTTTAAAAATCCTTAAAAGAAAGAAAATAGAGAATATGTCTGAACGCCTTATACATCGAGTTATAAATATTCTATAAATGTACACAATTCCCTGTTAGTTAAAAAAAATATGACGTTGGGAACCTGTTTGGAGAAAAATGCACACGTAACTTGAGGGGGTATCAACACAGTTATACTACTAATGTACAAATTATGAACAAATGTAGTTGCTACTTAAGATGAAAGATGGATCATGAGATCGGTATTTTACATGTGTTATTCCTTATTTGTTCCTACAGTACTTCCTTCAGTGGCTCCTTCAGCAGTTCGCAACGGTTTATAGAATTAACAGATATAGTATCAAATATCATACTTGCTTGCGATAAAAGATGCGTGACAATGCATTAATGATGAACAAACATGAGATCAGTATGTAATTAAAACGTAGTTTGTGGTTAATTAATGCATAAGTTATAGCAAGCAAGTAAAGTGTTACCAAAAATGGACTGGAATAATAGGTTAAGTTGTGAGGATGTATCCTGACGCAGTACGGCGCACTAATAACTTGTCGCATAAGATGTCCGAGGAGGGTGTAACTTACAACGAGGGCATTTATGCAGGTGTTCAGCAGGAACCTGACTGCTGTCCTGCCGTGATCAGATTCCTGTGGAGTTAAGGATCAAATGTCTATATGTTTTAATCCGGGTATGTTGCCTTTGGGACAGCTAGTTAACCGCAATTGTTCGGACTTTTTAAAAAAGTGTATATTAAACTCTTAGTGTGGCATATATGCATCCATTCAGGAGGAATTCGTTTAGTATTTAACCAACCACTGGCGAACTCTTGATAAAGAACAGGCGACTTTGGGCTGTTCTGTATTATTCCTGCGTTTATCGCCATCTAAGTGTAGCATGAGTGCTTAAGTGTTTAAGACACTTGCTTCTAGAAACACTGTACAATACCACGAGAATCCAACTACTACATTCTTTATGCTGCGATTTTCAATTTATTTATTTTAGTTTCCCCACTGAAAGAGAAGATGAATTAATTCCCAGATTTTATTTTGGCGATTTTCTGTTCTCGTGCACTGTGTGTGACTTACTGTAAGGCAATTGAATGGGCAGGTGTGAACCGGCCATCTGGCATTGCGGGCATCTTATGTTGGCCTGCCAAACCTTATCTTGTGAGACATCGCCGCCCACCCCCATATATCCCAATTTTCTGTGTGGGGCCCACAATCCAGCCCTGCGACTGGAAACTGTGGTTTCATATCACAGCCCAAAGACTATTCATGTAAAACGCCCAGAGTGTATGGATGTGAGTGAGTGTGCATGGGCCAAACACTGGCATCCTATGCACAGTGTGCCTCAGCTTTGTGCCCTATGCTGCCCGCGACTGGCTCCAGGCTGCATGCCATTGACCAGGATAAGCAATTAGAAGATGGATGGATGGATGGATGATATATGAGTAGATGGATTTTGCTAGTAAGGTAGAGCTACTAGGGTCTGAAGTCAGACGACAAGCATCACCTGCACTTAAGCATCATTCAGCAAGCAAACCGCTGAATTAATGACACTTTAGAAGTAATTATGTAAACATTGACAAAGTTTAGTCAGAGCCGGTGTTACACCAGCATCCTTAACATGTTAAGAGGCTTTCTGTTTGTAAAGTTCACATTTGTGTGGATTTCCTCTCGCAGTTCTAAACATGTGGTTAGGTGAATTTGGCATGTCTAAATTGCCCATAATCTATGTTGTGTGTGTACGTGTGTGTGTGGGTTATGTATATATTACATGTAAAAAGTGTCATATTTTGTGTGGTTTCTTATGGTAAAGGTTAGGGCTGGGTAGGGGGTTAGGTTGTCACGGTTATGGATTAGGGTTTTCCCATAGTTAATGGAGAATGGAGAGTCCCCATAATGATATGAATACAAATAAATGTGTGCGTGTGTGTGATCATCTGTCTCTCTGGCTGTGTGTGTGATCATCTGTCTTTCTGGCTGTGTGTGTGATCATCTGTCTCTCTGGCTGGCGTGTGTGTGATCATCTGTCTCTCTGGCTGTGTGTGTGTGTGATCATCTGTCTCTCTGGCTGTGTGTATGTGTGTGTGTGTGTGTGATCATCTGTCTCTCTGGCTGTGTGTGTGTGATCATCTGTCTCTCTGACTGTGTGTGTGTGATCATCTGTCTCTCTGGCTGTGCGTGTGTGTGATCATCTGTCTCTCTGGCTGTGCATGTGTGTGATCATCTGTCTCTCTGGCTGTGTGTATGTGTGTGTGTGTGTGTGTGATCATCTGTGTCTCTGGCTGTGTGTGTGATCATCTGTCTCTCTGACTGTGTGTGTGTGTGATCATCTGTCTCTCTGACTGTGTGTGTGTGCCCTTTAGTAGACTGATATCTTGTTCAGGCTCCTGCCCTGAGATTTCTGCATGGGTTGTCTCATTGTCAGAATGTACTGGATAAATGGTTGTAGAAACGGATGGATTCTGTGTGCTTTCAGCTTCAAAAGCAAACTATTTGGTCCACTTAGTAGTTTTTGTAGTTTTATTTTACTTGAATTAAATGGATATTATGTTTGCAGTGGTTAGCACTGCTGCCTCACAGCAAGAAGGTGCTGGATTCAATCCCCAGATTGGGCATAGGTCCTTTCTGTGTGAAGTTCACATGCTCTTCTCATGTTCATGTGGGATTCCGCTGAGGGCTCCGGTTTCCTCCCACAGTCCAAAAGTGTGCACAGTAGGTTAATTGGTGATTCTAAGTTGGCCCTGTAATTGTGAGGGCATGTGTGTCATGCAGTGTGTGATGACTGCTAACAGTTTTTTCCTGTCTGTGTCCATTGTTCCCAGGATAGGCTCCAGTCCCCCTCACAATGAAGCGATTATGGTGATGAATGGAAGGATGTTTGCAATAATAAATTAATTCCTGATATTAATAAATAATATGATTAAATTAATAAATAATTGTTGCAATGAAATAAATGAAAATAGATATATGTGATATTATAGGGAGCAAATGTTTAGCAAATGTATTTTTGGCATAAAATATTTATATTTTAGTGGCACCATAAAATCTTATATTAGACTACATAGATTGTGTTGTGGGGTGCCACGCACTATTGCCTCATACCTCAGGGCCCTGGGTTCGAGTCTCCGGCACACCTCAGTGTGTGTGGAGTTTGCATGTTCTCCCTGTAGCCGTGTGGGGTTTCCTCTAGGGTTTCCCCCCATGGTGCAAAAACACACTGAAGTTAGTTGGAGTTACCGCATTGTGCATAGGTGTGAATGGTGTGTGTGTGTGTTCCCTGTGATAGGTTGGTGCCTCATCCTGGGCTGATCCCCTGCCTTATGCCCATAGGTTCTGGACCCCTGTAACCCTGCACAGGACAAGCGGTTTCAGAAAATATATGGATGGACAGACATGATGCTGCTAACATACAGTATGACTGGCTGATTAGATATTTTAGATATTTGCTTCAATGAGCAGTTGAACAGCTGTACCTAAAAAAGTGGCCAGTGAGTGTACACACACTATATATATATATATATAGTATTGTTTATATAAGTGATAGCTTTAGTTTTTTTCCTATCTAGAGCCAACTGTATTATGTTTTTTCAGGTAGACGCCTGTGCCTTTGACCGGAAGGACATTGGTTTGAATCCCATGGCCAGCAGAGTTTTTATATTACTGCTGGGCACTTAAGCAAGACTCCAAACTCCAAAAATTGCTCCAGGGGTGCCAGGAAAATGACTGATCTTATATTCTGACAAGAAGCTTGGTTTTCATAAGATGGGATGGGATACTTGCTACGAATACAAGGACAATAAGGGCATTTCATCTATATATACATCTATTAAAAACATTCTTTGCTTGCTACTGTTGCCCCCTAGTGGAAGTGCACAAAAAAACGTACACGATACAGGTTAGATAAATAACTAGTGTCTAACTACTGCTAGTGACTGGTGTTGCATGTGATATTTCCACAGTCATTCCCTTCCTAGTAAAGCGCTATTTTTGAAAACTAGTATTACACAAGATTCAGGTCTACAGAGTACGTTGAAGACAAGTGATCAGGCACTTATAGTTTATCGCTACCGTCTACGCGGTATCACATGACTCGGGGACACGTGTCCTTCTCAAAGCATATGGCGGTGGAATCAGTAAATTTACCGTATTAACTTGTTGAACGCCTGTCAGATACAATAGATCAGTGCATTATTTATGGCGAAATGTAATCCACTAATTCTCTATTTCAGGTTCTAATAAGTTCCTAACTTCTAAAGTGTACGTGAAAATGACTAATCGCTTTGAATAACAAAAATCATATTGCTGACTATAAAAGTGTTAATCGTTGCAGGTTTACGAATACAACAGCTTACATCTTACAATCCAAATTAATTTTTACATTGAAAAACATGCCAGAAAGATGCATTACCGACGTACAGCACGCTTCTATTTAACGTCATCTTCCAGGGACTTTTAGGCGCCGGAAAATGACGTTTAGGGAAAAACAAGCAAGTCTGTGTTGTTACTCCCGGAACGGCGGCGAAGCACATCATGGCTTGTTGTCGACCCTCGAAAAGAGAGCCAAGTTCGGGCACGCAGCAGTAAGGGCTTTTTATACGAATTTGGGAAAAGATTTGAAAGCATGTGCGCTGCTATTTTGTCTTGCATTGTAATATTACTTAAATTACTACCAACAGAACTGGCTCTTGCACATCATTCGCTGGCTTGCTTGAATTAGCGCGACGTTTCTGTGTTGTAACTTTTCTAAATGATCCTACTCATACCTTAATTTTACAGACCTCACACGACATCGGACGCCGGGTCAGATCTCTCGGTTGCTGGTTCTGTTGTGGCGGACCCGCAGCACTCCAAAAAGCTGCTCCGTGCCCTTCGATCCTTCTGGCAGGACCAATGTTTTCAAGATGCCGTTCTGGTTCTGGACGGCGAGGAGATCCCGGTCCAGAAAAATATATTAGCTGCCGCCAGTCCATATATTCGGTAAGATCCGTTTTGTTCACAATGAAAATTGTCTTTACAATTCTCAAGTATGAAAGTAATTGTTGGTACTTCGATAATACTCAAGATCGACCATGACAAAAACTCGTGTAGGTTCGGCAACCTGCCGGGACAGTTTGTTCCCAAACCTTGTGAATCGGAGGATGACTCAGTACGTGGTCAGGGTTTGCTATGATGAACCCTTACAGACTGAAAATACGCCTTACAGATTTCAGAACTTGTGCATATTCCGTTCGAAGAGGTCCTGTTTCTCTGTTGTCCTAGGGATGACTCATGTAACTGTAAAATGTATGACAGGTGTCTGCAGGCCGACGAACTACAGAAGCTAGTTACTGGGTGCAGCTTCAAATACCTTTCGAGATTTTTTCTTTTCTGTCACGGCCTGAGGCTCAATGAAAAACAGTGGTATTCATGCTAGTGTTAACATGGTCATGAAAATCTGCAAGGAAGATGAGGATATATTAGCTTAGTCCATGTGCACCATTAAAAGGAATGTGTCATTTTGTGCAAGGGCCTGTAAGAAGAGAAGCATGCATTTTCTTGAGCTTGCACCTCTGACATCCAAAGTGCAACAACAAATTGTGATACATTACCAGACTCTGGGAATTGATCTGGTCTTACTGATAATAGTATCAGACCTTTAACACTATGTATGATTAATGACTTCATCTCCTTGGCTGGAAATAGAAGATAATCTCCACAGGGTGGCCGGCAGAGTCTGAGTGTCGATGGGTGTTTGATTCTAAAGAGATTTGTAAGTCATGTAGAGGCAACAGGACACCGTATTTCCCAAAAATATGCTCCACCCAGAATGTTTTATGGATCACATCAACTGCAGTAAAGAAAAAATGTGTGAAGCCTTTGGAGCTGTGTATATGTCTGCATGAATGGATCTGAAAATGTGATCTTATTTTCATTTAGATTTTACATTGTGGAATCCCTGTGGGATAAATGGCTTAAAAATTCAAGGTCATTGGGAAATGTATGTGAACCTCTAAGATGTTAACCTCCTGTAGGCAGATGTTCTGGTCATTTCACATTTGGATTTGAGTTGCCCTGCTGTACAATAATAATAATAATAATAATAATAATAATAATAATAATAATAATAATAATAAAAACACCAACCAGGATTGGTTGCCTGCTCACAACTGCATTCTGTTCAAGTTCAATATGGCTCAATCAAAAGAGATATCAGAGGACCTCAGTAGAAGGACTCAAAAGACTGGAAGGGGATATAGAAGATTTTTGAAGACTTGGGTCACAATCCCATCATTGTCAGGCAGATGGTTTACATTTGGAAGAAATTCAGCACTGTTGCTAGTCTATCTACAAGTGGGAGTCCCCTGAACAGCAGATAATGATGACTTACCCATGATAATACCTATTCATGAGTCAGAGTGGAGTTCATGGGAGGATGCCAGAGAAGGAGCCACTCCTTTCACAAAATCACTGCTACCTTTCTTGAATTTGCAGCTGACCACCCAAGTATTCCCTAGTATGACAGGAGCAATGTTCTGGATTGAGACAAATACTGAACTGCCTGGTAAAGGTACAATGGCATTATGTTAAGAGAACACAAAAGCCTGCTTATCATGAGACAAAAACTTATTCAGTCTGAGAACCACGTTCCATCCATGGATCCATCTTCCTGCCGCTTATGCTTATCAGGGTTCCTACGTCAGGGCTTATGCTTCCTACAGATGTTGTATTAAGAATTTCTAGGTGTCTGATCGTAATCTAAAAAAAGGAAGCTGGGACACATAACATGACAATGATCAAAAACACAGGAGTGATTCTGAAAGAGAGTGATTCAGACGGGCGGAATTCTTTAACGTGGCCAAATCTGAGCGCTGACACTCTGCTGAAAATTTGATCTGAAGCAGGCAATTAAGGTAAAACATCCCCAAAGATGTATATATACTCAAGCTGTTTTGTGTGGGCCAGAATATTTACGAAGTGCCACACTGTTCAGCAGCTACAGAAAGCCTTTGGTTGAGGTCACTGCCAATAAAGGAGCTTCCAATAGTCCCTAAACGTTCAGATTCTTTTTCCATTAATGACAGTGATTGTTTAAGCTGTTTTTTGTTCCTTGATAAAGGTATGGCTATGGAAAAGGTATGTGTTGTGTATCTTTATCATTACTTGAAAATCACTTCACATTTTAGGAGCTGTTCATGCAGAAATTAATCCAAACTTTCTCCCAAATGTACCTTGTTTGCTGTGCCCTAGAGCCCTCTAGTGGTGTTTATTATGCCTGCACTTATGGTGCAGCGCAACCAGAATCCTGTAAACAACAGAGATGATACTGATGACCCGTAATGTTGCAGTGTTTGTTGGCCACTTTGTCGTACTGTAGCTCTCACTATAAATGAGGTCGCTGCACTGAATGGAGCGAGGCTTCTTTTAGCTGACTATATTTACCGTGCCCATTTTGTTACGTTCTAATGCAGTTTGGCTAAATATTGGCTCACAGTGCTCTTGTTGATTGCTTTGGACAGTTGCTTCTGCTACATGAACATATGTAAACGTGTCTGTCTGTAGGACGAAGCTGAATTACAGCCCCCCGAAGGAGGACGGGTCGGTGTACACCATCCAACTGCAGGGTATCTCCGTCACCACCATGAAGCAGATCTTGGACTATATCTTCAGTGGAGAGGTTGTTTGCCCGTCTGTCTGCATGCCTGTCTTTCTTTCTCTACAGTTCTGCTTAGGATTTGGGTAAAATCTGGAACTCTTGAGTCTGGCCAACAATGCTAATAGAATAGTTATACTTTATTGCTACCCACGGAGATACTGCCTTTCTACCTCCCCCCGTCTTGCTCTCCACGAGACGCACAGACACATTCGAAGGGGCAAGCAAGTGTTGGGGGTCACAGCACAGTGTCATCCAGTGTGCACTGCAACTAGAACAACTGGGGGTTAAGAGGCTCGCTCAGGAGCCTGATGGTGGGATCAGCATGCTGACCCTGGGATTCGAACCGGCGACCTTCAGATCATATCCTTAGCTGAGCTGCACGCTTTCCCCGTGAAACAGTCGAGTATAATTGACATTATAAAATAACCACTATTAAAATAATCTGTATTCCAAAGAATATAAAAGCATTGAAGGACATTGAAGGAGTTAGACCAGTTCTGGAGGAAAATGCAAACACTGCACTGGGTGTGCGTGTGTCTCCCCTGTGCAGTGTCCCAGTGTCCCAGTGTCCCCTGCATAGCATCACTGCTTTGTTGGTGTGACATTCTCTGTGTGAGCCTTTGGACATGCACTTGTTTGCATTACAGCAGAGGTGTGTCTGTTTGCCGAAGAGCTAAATGTGTATATTTCACTAAGTGTGTTTAGTCACGCCGTTCTTCGCTCGTTTACTGGGGTTTAATTGTTGAGTTTAATCAGTTTGAAATGAGCCTTGGAAAGTTGTCAGCTTCAGGCGAAAGGTCTCACAGAGAGGTGGTTTTCGCGTATGTAGATAAAGAGATGTCATTTTGAGTGTGACATTTCACTTGTTTCAGCAGCCTTAGCGCACAAAAGGCAGAGACGGTCCAGGGAAATGATCTTAAAATTAGTCAAGGAAATACCCTGTGTCACCAATGTCAAATTAGCACCTATGGGGTTAAGATTATTTGGCATGGCAAACATCTCTGGTGTATTTCCTGAAACGTCAAGTGAGTCAGAGCACAACAAAAGGTTGTTGTGCTCTGGGGAGGGCAGGGGGCCCTTGAGATATGAGGTTTGTCATCTCCATATCAATAAATGGTGACGTAAGTGTTGTTGAATTTTTTTTTCCCCCTCAACTTGCCTGTTTCCTAAGCACTTAGAGGAACAGATATTTTTGTTAACAAGGCTGAAACCCTTTACGGAACACAAAGTGCTAACAGCTTACATCTTACTTAAACACTGAACACATTGTGGAATATCGCAACATTGATTTGAGTTTGTTTTAATCAGTAATAGTTCTGGTAGGTATCTGCTACATCACAGAATAGTGTGTGTTTTTGTAGTTTTGGTAAGAACATAAAAATTACAATTTTATAAATGGATACATTTAATATCAATTAATTTTATAAATGATTTGTATTATAAATGAATACAATTTTTTCCTAGTACCACGTCTGCTCCCCCCACTACAAGCCTGTTACTGGCAAAGCTTAAATTCCATTGCAGTCAAGGCCAGACATGCACTTACAGTACGGTGAATTTCCTCATAAATTTTTGATCATCTGGCACATTGCTGGCCCTTCTGTACAGCTGAATGTTTTTCTGATGAAATTCTGGTTTCCGCTCTCAGAAGGTACCGTGGCATCACTCCTGTCAGGAACTTGAACCGGAAGCGTCTTGGTTATAATTGAATTAGCCAATGTGCTTAATGCCTTATTTGCTGGGCTACCTGTGGGCTTGTTAAGTGCTACCTTAGAAGCTGACTATACAACGTGTTCTCCATCGCCTGGAACAGCACTGTAGAACTTCCTGCTCATTACCCAGAACTTGATGACGCCACGCTGCCGGTACGTTCAGGATGTGGTTTCCTCTGTGTTTGCAGATCAGTTTGAGCGAGGACACTGTTCAGGACGTGGTGCAGGCGGCCGACCTCCTGCTCATGACTGACCTGAAGCTCCTCTGCTGTCAGTTTCTGGAGAGCTGCGTTGTGGCCGAGAACTGCATCGGGATCCGCCTGTTCTCCCTGCACTACTGCCTGCACCATGTGCACCACGTGGCCACCGACTTCCTACAGACGCACTTCCGTGACGTGGCCTCCACGGAGGAGTTCTTGGAGCTGCCGCTGGACCGCCTGTGTGAGATCCTAGCCATGGAGAAGCTGAACGTGGGCAATGAGAAGCACATCCTGGAGGCCGTGGTTCGCTGGCTAGCACATGACCCCGAGGCGCGGAGGGTGAGAGCGAGGGTTCCCCAGGCATTTTCTGCCTGTGTTCCTGGCTCAGCATTCCTGTTTTCATTTGTCCCGTTATCGCCCCCTGCAGGTCTACACCAAAAAAAAAAAAAACATGCAACAAGTGACTCTTTGTTGCATTATACAACTGTAGCTTGAAGTCTAAAGGACATATAGGAGAGTCGAAATTCAGTCCCTTGCATATTGACCAATCTGTCCCTCTTAGGTCCACATGAAAGAAGTGATGTCATCGGTGTGGGTACTGGGGCTCGACCAAGCCTATCTGCGGGAGCAGATGCTGGGAGACCCCCTGATGAGGGAGGTGATTCGGGAGTGTTGCCACGTCCCGCTGGGTGGGGCACCCCAACAGGGGGAGGCGCTGCTGGCCTCCTTTAAGCCCCGCGGTTACTCCGAGTGCATTGTCATCGTGGGGGGCGAGGATAGAGCGTGAGTGTCCTGTTCAACTGCCAAGGGGAAGGAAGGGGTGTGAATGTAGGATGGAGAGAAGGCAAAAGGATGGGGAGAGTGTAGGGTGGAGGGACAGAGGAGTAATAGTGGATGGCGTGAGAGTGTAGGGTGGAGGGATGGGGGAGTAAGAGAGGATGGGGATAGTGTAGGGTGGAGGGATGGGGGAGTAAGAGAGGATGGGGTTAGTGTAGGGTGGAGGGATGGGGGAGTAAGAGAGGATGGGGTTAGTGTAGGGTGGAGGGATGGGGGAGTAAGAGAGGATGGGGTTAGTGTAGGGTGGAGGGATGGGGGAGTAAGAGAGGATGGGGATAGTGTAGGGTGGAGGGATGGGGGAGTAAGAGAGGATGGGGTTAGTGTAGGGTGGAGGGATGGGGGAGTAAGAGAGGATGGGGTTAGTGTAGGGTGGAGGGATGGGGGAGTAAGAGAGGATGGGGTTAGTGTAGGGTGGAGGGATGGGGGAGTAAGAGAGGATGGGGATAGTGTAGGGTGGAGGGATGGGGGAGTAAGAGAGGATGGGGATAGAGGGATGGGGATAGTAGAGGGATGGGGGAGTAAGAGAGGATGGGGTTAGTGTAGGGTGGAGGGATGGGGGAGTAAGAGAGGATGGCGTGAGAGTGTAGGGTGGAGGGATGGAGGAGTAAGAAAGGAAAGGGTGGGAGTAGGGTAAAAGGATAGAGGAGTAAAAGGATGGGGAGAGTGTAGGGTGGAGGGACAGAGGAGTAATAGTGGATGGCGTGAGAGTGTAGGGTGGGAGGGATGGAGGAGTAAGAGAGGAAAGGGTGGGAGTAGGGTAAAAGGATAGAGGAGTAAAAGGATGGGGTGAGTATTGGGTGAAGGGATAGAGGAATGAACTGGGATGGTTTAAGATGAGATTGGGAGCTGGTTAGCAGTGTAGTATATAAGCCACATTCATTTTTTGCTTCTTTTGTTTGTTGCTGATCAGATCTTTTCAACTCATTTCATTAATTTCCATTGTGTCTTCTCTATAATTTATGTGACAAGAACCACTATAGTTTCTTTTCTTGAAAGGACTCTGTGGTCCGTGATTCCTGAACGGGGCAGTGCGTGGTTTACATTATGGCAAGAGTGTATTACGTGCGAGGGACGGCCTTGGGTCTGAGAGAGAGAGGGAGGAGGCCGGAGTAGAACCGCACGCTTACGTCACACTTCCTGTTTCCTGTGTAGAAGCCGCAAGCCCACAGCAGTGACGCGCTGCATGTGCCCACTGTACGACCCCAACCGGCAGCTGTGGATCGAGCTGGAGCCCATGAGTGTGGGCAGGACCGGGCACGGCGTGGTGACCGCAGGTTCGTTTCGCAGGGCCCGCTCGTCCCGGGGAAAATGGCCTCCGAGCTGCTCTTCAGTCCGCCCCTCCGTGGCAAAGCTGTGGGCTTCCAGAAGAGAACATTAAGCTCTGACACTCAAATGTCACAAAACATGAACTTCAGAAGTTAAAAATCTACATGTTGGAGGGACCTGAGCGCCCAGGGCCCTGTGCCTCCTGTGGGGGGGGCTCTGGGGGCTGCATTACAGAAATTCCTATCTAATGTCTTAAGATAGGAAGAGTATAATCAGGGATTGACAAGTACGCATTCACCTTTAAAAGCGATACGTGAGGCAATCGATTGTTGTAACGGCGTGAATACGTACGTATTTTATGTGCATTTGCGTCGACATGACAAGAAATTACCGTGCATTTTAACCTCTATACCGCAAATATAGTACAAATTGGCATATAAAGGTTAAAATGCACGGTAATTTCTTGTCATGTCGACGCAAATGCACATAAAATACGTACATATTCACGCTGTTACATTAATCGATTGCCGCACAAATGGCTTTTAAAGGTGAATGCGTACTTGAGCACCAGTCATGTCCATCCCTGAGTGTAAGAGGATTTGCATCTCTAATACTAAACTGGGAAACATCCTATCTAAATTTAGGAATCCTTAGGAAGCCTTATCTGAGGTTAGGAAATCCTAATTACTCAATTAATATGGGTTATCAACTTTTATGTCTGTTACTGAGAAATCGATGCTACTTTTCTCATCCTGCAGAGCTGTTTGTAACCCATTAATGTTAGGTTTTCTCAGAGCACCCATACTTAAAACGTAATAATAATACGACGTATTGTGCTAAAGATGAAAGCATCATGAGTCAAAACAGGCCACTTCACTATTGAATGTCATCATGTTCTGATCTAGATGCGCAGGACATGTCACTCCATATAGTCACTAAAAACGCTCCAGGATTTCTGTATACCCACTCAAATTGTTTTCTGTTTTACTCAAAAATGTGCAAGGAATCGAGGATGCGTATGTTTTGTGACAGAAATTTTACAAGCTAATTGATTTTGCAAACACTGGATTGGGAGACAGCAAGTGCAGTTGCTGAATGCGAAAGGGAAAAAAACAATCTTTCATATCACCAATCAGACAGCCCTCCCCCATCCCCCGGCCTTAGTTACCTTGAGCACCAATGAACACATTGCAGAAACTAGAGTGCATACGTATGCAGCTGTGATTGGGATTTTGAAATAAAAGTGATGGAGTTGTGGGATGTATGTGTGCATGGTGGGGGATTACATATGTATACATATGTTCCTGCGGAGTAAAATGTGAACAGATCCTTTATTCGGATCGGTATCGGCAAACGATTCAGACCTATTAGACGAATCGGGCATCAGCCGTATGTGACCGATCCACGTCTGATACTTATGTAGTTTTCGCCAGTCTGTAAAAAGATAGCTGCTGTTTCTTGTTAAATTGATTTGTACAATTGATCGTACGTTAGCTAGATGTTGGATGTTTCTTGCGGCATTCAAGCTGAACGCTAACGCTGCCACTCGGGTATTTTTGCCACTCAGTGGTTGTGAGCGCAGTGACTTCCACCTGCTGTGATGTCATGCGCATACCCTTCGCAGCAGGAGGAGCGTAAGAACATCAGATAAGAGGGCGACATTCTGGAAGTATCTTTCAACAACAGCTAGTAGTACAGCGATTTGCAATCTTTGTGAAAACAAAGTTTTGAGAGGTGAAAGTGAAACAAAAGTGAAAGCAATTTTAAGTAATATTAAAAAAAAAAAACCCCGAGGTTTTGTAGCCGGGGTCCGTACATTTCATTGGTTGCAGTATAAGCAATAAAAGAACAGCCATGTGGATTAAATAGGCCTATGTTTGTAGCTAAAGCTAACATTATTTCATGGCCAGTGAAAGTTAGGTCAGCTTAAGTGCTCTCCTAAAGTTAGGGGAGTTTATTTAGGATTTTGGGAAGTTCAGAAGCTTGTGTAATATACTTTTCCTATATTAAGTTAGGATGGAAATTTAGGAACTGACTTAGGAACTGTTTGTCTGTACTGGCTTTTTTAAATACGGCCCCAGGTTCTCCACAGCACTTAACTGCAGTGCTGAAGGACCCCCACATTTTTGCTCCCTCCCTGCTCCCTGCCAGACAGTCCACATTTTTGCTCCCTCCCAGCTCAAAGCACGCCTGAACCAAACAATCACAGACACCGAATACCAGATACAGGTCTGCTGGGAGTTGCTCTATAGTCGATGGGGAATGGGTTGGTAAATGCAGGGCAAATAAAGAAAATGTGACAACACTGTTAAATTTATAGAGACTGAAAACAGACTTTTGCCATTGTGAAATATAAGGGTGTCGTTTCGTAGGAACCCACGTTGGTTTCAGTTTAAACATTGTTACTGATCGTAACGTGGAGGCGAGGCCCCCTCGTGTCACAGACACACCCAGCTGTCCCGTCAGTGTGTCGACAGGAATGGTGATTGCTCTGCGGCGTGGGACATCTTTCCTGAAGGCATACTTCCCAAATCCTGGAAAGACACACTTGGTCTCTCTCTTGTAACATTTTGGTTCTGACAACTTGTATTCAATAATGAATATTGTTCATATATAAAGCATTATTGTTGCAGCACCTGAAATTAGTCTACCGCTATGATCCTGTCATACAGGGGTTGGCCAATGAAACGGAAACACTGGCCAGTAGTGTCTGAGGTTTCATGCCTACATAAGAGACTTACCACCCAGACTGTTGCGTACCCAGAATGCAGAACAGGGGTGGATGAGTGATGGTTTGGGTTTCAATATCCTGGCACTCCCTAGACCCACTACTTGTTCTAGATTCTGGAGGACCATGTTCACCATGAAAGTTAAGCAGAACATCTCCCAGGACCTGCACAGTCACCAGATCTGCATATTATTGAGCCACTTAAGACTGTTTTTGGAGGAGCGAGTCAGGAAACATTTTCCACCATCAGCATCACATAGTGACCTGGCCACTGGTCTGCTAGAGAAATGGCTCAAAATCCCTCTGGCCACTGTGCAGGACTGGTGTCGGTCATTCCCAAGACCAACTGTTGCTGTATTAGCCGCAAAATGAGGCTCTATACTAATACATGAATGTGGTCTAAAAGCCTGCGTCTCAGTTTCATTGCCCAACCCCTGTGTGATCTAATATGTTTATAAACATGTGGCACATTAAGCTGTGTCCTGCAGTTCTCTGTTAATATGAAGCTGTACCCTGTTGCACAGGAATATGCTATTCCTGAAATGCTACTTCCTTAGAGGTGACAACTCACACTTCTGAGAAATGTTCAGAAATCCTCTGCAGTCTATAATGCTGAAGTCCGTAAGACACTCCATCTTCAGTTACTGTGCATAAAGGGATGCAGGAATCACTGCTTGCATTTCCCTCCAATCAGTGGGTTCCCCTCAAGCATTTCCCTCCAATCAGTGAGCTCACCGCTTGCTTTTCCCTCCAATCAGTGGGTTCCCCTTTTACATTTCCCTCCAATCAGTGGGCTCACTGCTTGCATTTCCCTCCAATCAGTGGGTTCCCCTCAAGCATTTCCCTCCAATCAATGAGCTCACCGCTTGCTTTTCCCTCCAATCAGCGGGTTCCCCTCTTGCACTTCCCTCCAATCAGTGGGTTCACTGCTTGTTTTCCTCTACAATCAGAGGGCTACCTCTTTGTGGTGGGAGGTATGGATGAGAACAAGACCGTCCTACCCAGTGGGGAGAGGTACGACCCGGACACCAACACCTGGAGTCCCATCCTCTCCATGATCCAGGTGAAACACACCCCTGACCCGAAATGGGGCGTACAAGGGTTACAGTGTGGCATGTTTACAGACCTGCTGGTGCTTTAACCCCTTAGAGGTGAAGCCTTAATGCTCCATCTGTCCTTGTGTGAAGGATGTCATTTTCAAGTAAGCACAGTGGTTCTGTCTACACTAAAATACCAATTAGTGTCTTATCTAATCTATATGGTGAGCATAATCTAGGCACTGCAGTCTGATCGGTACACGCCTGTTGATCTATGTAACATGCACATTCCGAATCTTGACCTTTTACCTATAACCTGCAACTTGTGAATGTATATTAATACTTACACAGTAATCGTTATCACTGTCTAGGACAGGCAGAGCTGTGCGTTCACACATGGGAACATCCTGGGGACTTACTGATGCTGTATGTCCTTTAGCAGTGTGGAGGGTACAGTGTCCTGTTTGTGCCGTGTCCCCACTGGCCAGCAGAGAGCAGTATTGTGCACTGTGCCGCCTCTCCCATGCCCACATTAGGCGCGGCAGAACTTCGGCATTGTGGAGATCGACGGCCTGATCCACGTGCTGGGCGGGGAGGATGGAGCGAGCGAGCTCCTTACCATGGAGGTGTACGACCCCCACACCAGGAGCTGGAGCGCGCGGGCTAGCATGACCATGGTGCGCAAGGTGAGCAGCATGGGCCAGACAGCAGCAGGGGCAAACCAAGCTGGTACAATGCTGGGTGAGTGATATACACATGTAGCATCTCACCCCGTCCTGAGTAGTAATGGTATCGCCTGGTCTCACCTACAGGTTGGCTGCTATGCGACTATGAACAAGAAGATCTATGCCATGGGTGGCGGCTCTTATGGGAAGCTGTATGACTCTGTGGAATGCTACGACCCCAGGACTCAGCAGTGGACGGCACTCTGCCCCCTTATGGAGAGGAGGTGAATTGCACCGCTGTGCACAGGAATCAAGCAGTTTTAACCTGACACCTGGTTATTCCGGATCGGTATGAATATTAACTGGAAAAGATTCTGAAGTCTGATTCTCAGTGAGGTGCCAGTGCTGGGTTTCCGGATGGGTTAGTTGTGGATTCCTGAGAGACATTAATTCTGTGTTGCATTTCCAGGTTTGGGGCGGTGGCGTGCGGAGTGAGCCAGGAGTTGTACGTGTTCGGGGGCGTGAGGAGCAGAGACGCCGATAACCCTGAGTCCAGCCAGATGATGACCTGCAAGTCTGAATTCTACCACGAGGAACTGAAGAGGTAGGTCCAGGCTGAAGCAAACGCCATGGCGCTGCATGACAGGGGCGCAGACAGGGAAGCTGCGCATACTGCTCACCGCAGCTGCAGCTGCAGCACTGACCTTCTTTACATAAAAGGATATGAGTAGGGCAAGGGAAATGATATCACTAACAGGGAGGCGGGGTCAGGGATCACAGTGGATATCTGTCGGTGCCGCTGAGTTTTTATTCTTGATGTGTAACATGCATCGTTCTGCTCTTTGTCTTGCGTGCTCTTGCAGATGGATGTATTTGGATGACCAGAGCCTCTGCGCGCCCACAAGCTCGTCCTTCGTGTATGGTGCTGTCCCAATTGGCGCGAGCATCTACGTGGTGGGAGACCTGGACACCGGTGAGCGAGTCGCGAGTCTCTAAGGGGCAGCGTGTGGCTCAGTGGGCTAAGCCGTGTGCCTGTAATCACAAGGTCGCCGGTTCAAGCCCAGCCTCAGCACGTCTGCGGGTCCTTGAGCAAGGCCCCTAACCCCCAGCTCCCTGGGCGCCGCTACAGGTGGCTGCCCTTCGCGGACAGCTTGCTCTACAAAGAGCAAGTTGAGGGAGGCGTAAAAAGAATTTCCCCACAGGGATTAATAAAGTGTTCATTATTATTCATTATTTTTAACCTTTAACCTCTGTCGTGCGAGAAAGGATGGGGATGTGGTGGGGATGTGGTGGGGATGTGTTCGGAGAAAGTCACAGTGAAGTATGTAGGGTCCAAATACATGTTATGTATAAACTGTATTTATCCCAATAGGGAATTAAAGGGCAGCTCTGCTCATAGATGTTGTTTCTGCTCGTGTTTGTAGTATCCATCTACAGCCGAACCCTTCTGTCGCTGCTTATCCAGGTCCTCAGGAAGCCCCAGACAGTCCACATTTTTGCTCCTTCCCAGCTCCTAGCCAATCAAGAACACAGAACACCTGGTATGGGAGCAAAAATGTGGTCTGTCCGGGGCTTCCTGAGGAACGGGTTGAGAAACACCAGTTTAGAGTCACCAGAACATGCGGAGTGACACACAGAGCAAGGACATCCCCGCTGGTGTGAGGCCACAGCGGTAACCGTCGCACTGCCATGCCGACCCGTGTCTGTCCGCATCACCGATGCCCCTGCTGACAGTGCCTCCCTCTGTCCCCCCTCCCCTCCCCTCTCCAGGCTCAAGCTACGACTACGTCCGCGAGTTCCGGCGCAGCTCTGGTGCCTGGCACCGCACCCGGCCCATGCTGCCCACCGACCTCTGCAAGACGGGCTGCGCCGCACTGCGCATCGCCAACTGCAAGCTCTTCCGGCTGCAGCTGAAGCAGGGCTTGTTCCGCATCCGCATCCAGTCCACATAGGAAGCCCCGCCCCTGGCCCCGCCCCCAGCCCCGCCCCACCCTATCACCTCTGGATGTTCGCCTGGGACCCTGAGCTGTCTCTCAATAGGCTTTAGTGCGCTGTCTGCAGTGGGGCTCTGGCAGGGCGCGGCCTCCTCTGTCCCCCCCCCCCACCCAAACCCCCGCTTATGCTACAGGCCCGTCGCGCACAGGATCTGATGCCTCATTCCGTTTCTAACACTAATACTTTTTAACAGTTTTTACCTACTACAGTGCTCTCATTCCTAGTAGCTCAATGTTTACTACTTTTAGTTCTCATATTAAGCTTTAAAAGGGTGCTTGTGTAAAGAAACACTTCGACGAAGGAGGATCTGCGGTTTCCTTTACTTTAATATAAGAATTATTATGCAACTTGAAGCCCAGTTGGAGGAATTTCTGCGAGAGGCTTCAGAACATTTGATAACTGCGTGGGGGAGGACAGCTGGCCAAAGGACCTTAGTTTTTAAACGTATTATAAGTTTTTTTTAATTTCCACTTGTATGTTACAGAGTGTTCCAGTATTTTCCAGGCTACGTTGTTGGATGACACGGTACAGCTGCTCAGGTCGTAGCACCGACTCCTTACTGATGCAGGTTTCCTGCACACGCGCGTAACAATAGGTAACTCTGTACGTAGATGCACCGTCCACCGCTTGGTCTTGAAAAGCCAAACTGAGTATCTGCCACAATTAGCAATTATTACTGGCCTGTTGTGCAAGTTGTAGCTGTCTTTACTGTCTACCTGCAATGTGGCTGTCCTAAGGGCGAACATACTGTAATTGTAATTGTGTTTGAGTGCCTGTGTTCTGTCACTACATAATGTATTTATCGTGCTGTCCTCAGTGAGGCTTGACCATTGAAATGTGTTTATTAACAGGTATCAGGCACTTTCTCATGTACACATGCACACTCTGCACAGTGCACTTATCATGCAGACCACTAGGGGCGCCAGCCTTATTCGGACGCACCTGGTATGTTTTTAACCGTGACTCACCCCCCCCTAGCCATACCAACCTTACAGCACGCGAGGAAACGCACGCTGCCGAGGAAACCGTCCTGCCAAATGCTGGCGGGAAAGCCAAGGAAGAAGTGTACACATTCTATGTCATACTTCTTTCTACCAAAATCTCTACCAAAACGAATAATTCAATTGTAAAATATGTCAGATGTTTAAATACCTTATTATTTCCTTAATTCAGGAAGAAATGTACATTTGGCAAAAAATAGAAGTTTAATAGAATACTGGAAGAAATATTTAAATTGTTTCGCATTTTTTGGGGGGGGAAATTGTACTGGATTGTCCACAGTGTCCAATTTCGTGCTAGAGGTGGTTTCCGTTATAAAAATGTTTGTGTGTAATAAGTGGTTTACTTTGGACCCCTCTGGCACCCATCTCTGTCTGGGACGGCTGGGGACAGTCTACTTTCAGCTGCCATTCCACACTGTTTACACAGCCTGTTATGTTACTGTATAATTTCCATCTTAATGTTAAAGGAGGGGGGAAATAACACCATTTTTTGCCTTAGTGATAAATCGCAAAAATGTTACTGTCAGATGTGGATTACTATCAATATGGGAATAGAGGTTTTAATATTTTAGTCCTTTTGTCTTCTACGGTTAGTTTTTCTGAACTTTTACATGAATGGCCTACCTTTTTCCTAATTTTTCATTTTCATGTTTTTGTGATCCAGATCGTAATCTTGAGTTTACAGGCTGAGTAAATAATCAAAAGACAAAAAATAAAACATTAGCTGAGGTTGGTGAAACCTGATTTTATAAATGATTTCTAAAAGGTCTGTATGGTATTTCTCATTAATTTGATTCCTTTTTTATTCCAGTAATTGACAGTTATAACAGATGATGTGTCTTGTTACCCTACAAATTCAAACATGTTTGAGAGTGGTAACCCTATGTCATAAGCCTGAGGTTAACACTACTTTCAGTGGTAAATATATGTATGTGGACTGATACCTTACTGTCTGCATGTTGCTCATTTCCATGGTTCATATCTCAGCCATGCTTCTTTTTATACATATATTTATACATAGAATGGGGTAGTTGATGTATGTGTGACATATCTAGAATTTAAAATACAGATTATTATCGATTACGAAAATGAAAGCAGTTCATTTGAAGCTGGCCACTGTTTTCTCTCCGATGGGTGGCAAAGAGGTCATGTGGCTTCACACTTGGGGTATTTGCAACATGACAGCAGCGCGATGACTCTGCCGAGTCGCGTCGCTGCTTTTGTTTTTAACACAACGGAGAGGCATCTCTGAATCTGAGGCCATGAGCTTATCAGAACTCCAGAGTCTGTCTCCCAGAGACATTCTCCTCTGTGTTCTAATTTAATCGGTGCGTGCGGAGTGCATGGGCCAAATCTGAGATAATTGGACATCGATAAAGTAGGGCAGCATAGGGGGGTTGGGGGGCAGACTGTGTGAGCGACCTGGCAAACTGAATTCACATAACTTATTAACTAACCGTAACACAAACATGCCTTTAGTCAAAAAGAGGTTGCATTTATAGGCCTATTCTAAATACTCAACATATTCGTGACACTTTTGGCTTCATATCTGTGGATTGTCAGCCTTAGTCTTGCTTATTTGTTTTGGATTTCACAGTCTTAATAACACAATGAAGGTATGTGCACAAGAATAAAAAATGGGACAGTTTGAGGTGGGGTGTACGAGTTGTTTGATGCATCAACAGCCAGCGGAATAGCTGGTATGTTTGGAATGTGGAAAAAACAGATTATTTCATTTTCTGCTGCTTTATTTCATGTGAAAGTGCAAAAACTGGCAGCTGAAGGGCCAGTAGCAGCATTAGAAGAACACTACAGTCGAGAGCGACTGTTACTGTCATACGAGGGATGAAAAGAGACTGCATGTGTTAGAGTCTGGAAGCCAAGCTTCTCCTAAAGGAAGGGTCTTAGGATTTCTATGAACTTCTGTGCTATTGATAATCCAATTTAATTATTGATGACAACCAACCAATACTGCAAAACTGTTCAGAAATCATCTGATATATACTCGTCTGACGTCTTTACTTATGGGTCAATAACAGGTTAATTCTCTACCTTGCTGTATTGTGCGTAGGTGGGGGTGCAATTGTGCATTTACCGGTAATGGTGCAATTGGGAACCAAGCCAAACCATGGACTAGTCAATGCCTAGTCAGTGTAGATGACAGGAAGTTGAAACATACCCATATTTTCTCTGGGGGCAGTATGATGATGGGTCTGAGTAATGGTGCTTTTCAGGTATACTTTCATCCAGGTCAGTGTACTTATATGGGAACAAACTGTCAGGTGACTTCGGTGTTGCATCTGGGCTTTTGCCAAAGCACTATGAACGTATTTGTTTTAGGGTCTTAGGATTTCTATGAACTTCTGTGCTATTGATAATCCAATTTAATTATTGATGACAACCAACCAATACTGCAAAACTGTTCAGAAATCATCTGATATATACTCGTCTGACGTCTTTACTTATGGGTCAATAACAGGTTAATTTTCTACCTTGCTGTATTGTGCGTGGGTGGGGGTGTAATTGTGCAAAGTTTGCATTTACCGGTAATAGTGCAATTGGGAACCAAGCCAAACCATGGACTAGTCAATGCCTAGTCAGTGTAGATGACAGGAAGTTGAAACATACCCATATTTTCTCTGGGGGCAGTATGACGATGGGTCTGAGTAATGGTGCTTTTCAGGTATACTTTCATCCAGGTCAGTTTACTTATATGGGAACAAACTGTCAGGTGACTTCGGTGTTGCATCTGGGCTTTTGCCAAAGCACTATGAACGTATTTGTTTTAGGGTGGGTGAATGTCCGAGTGGGTGTGTACTAAGCTGTGTATATTTGTTGTGCGTGGATGTGTTCTCACGCTGGATAATGGGCGCTCATGTCGTTACCTTCTACTGGTCTGGACAGCATCTCTGTTTCTGCTGTTTCAGCCTCTTTGATAAGCTGTCATAAACTCTGGGCTCCCCTTCATTCCCAGTGCCAGGAATACACGACGGTCTTGTGCTCGACGAGCAACAGGGGCTTCAGTAACCGCGATCCTGTCCTTGTGGAGCGCAATCAACACCGATTCATTTGTCATCAGATATGGAGACGGATCACGGAGAGAGGACAGCGAGCGGCGCGTCCTCTTTCCACTTTTAGAATAGAGACTGCACTCTCCTATCGTAATCTGACAGTAGAACAAGACGCTCAGCGCATCCGTTTGACTTCCATTGACGTCACCGCGGTGTCACATGAACGCACCCGAGCCAATCAGAATCGCCCAGCCGAAGTGCCTGTTCGTTCACCAAGATAGAGGAAGAAGAGATCGAGCGAGGGGTGAAAAACCGTGCCAATGAGCTCTTAAAGAGCAAAACTCATAGAGAAACGCGGCGCTTTTTTGGATCATTTCCATTTTTATTTATTATTATTAATGCCGTGAAGCGTTGGTTGATACCGCTACGATGGCTGGCGTAATGGATATAGCAATAGTTCGAGTGTATTGAATAGCCTGCCAGGGGGAGCGCGACGCAGAGGATAGACATTACTGGGGAGATCGTGTGGATCTGGACGCTGTTACCCCATATCCCCTCTGTTACTCCCCCCAATTCCGGACTCCTTAACGCCTTCATGGATTCTCTTGTGAAAATAACAAATGAAATATTTAAGATCGCTCCGCATTAGCTGATCAAAGCGCCTTTTTTCCTGGTCGTGTGTGTGTGTATGTGTGTTTTCCTCCTCTCTCTTTAATCGAAATCACAGTACGCCTACTTCTTATTATTTGAGACGGCGGCGTTTCTTTTTCGCTGCTGCTACGAGGAAACCATGGATTTCAACGGCGGCGGAGGGGGCAGCGATCTCCAGAATAACCAGTGCCACCAGTCCGAGGAGAGCAAGCCTCTGTTAGAGGATACGTCTATCCTGGCGACGCCGGAGGGAAATAATAATAAGATGGGCGCCGGGCCGTGTCGGAGAGCCTTGCTTCTCTGCGGCAGCGGGATGCGATACAAGCTGCTGCAGGAGGGAGACATTCAGGTGTGCGTGGTCAAGCACCCACGCAGCTTCCTAAGCAAGATCCTCACCTCCAAGTTCCTGCGGAGATGGGAGCCGCACCACCTCACGCTCACCGACAGCAGCCTGGTGTCGGCCACGGTGAGTCCCCGTTCTGTCCGAGCCCCCCCTACCCCCCAGAGCAGCTGATCGCTCGCACTAGCCATGTTGAAATAACAGATCGTGCAAATGAATGCAGTTATTTAACCACGTCCCATTTAATGGTGTCCGGCTACTTTGCTCGCCCCCACCCCCTCCTTGATCAGATCGCAGGATAACCTGCCGAACGAGTAACCAGCAGAAATGTTCCGGTTTATTTATTTATTTATCCCCCCCCCCTTCCTCCTTTGTTTCTAACCCAAATGGTCAGCGAGCTACATTGTCGCTTTGTCGTTTCCTTATGTGCTGTTATACTTACGCTCAGCTGGCCGCCGCCGAGCAGATCGCATCTGGCATTTCTGTGATGTCTGTCTGTGAAAGAAACATCACCTGTGCTTATTAAAATATGAATAAAATGGTCCATCGGACACCGTGTTGAAAATGAGGCGGCGCGGACTCCCAGCCCCGAAGCGGAGGGGGCCGGCCGCCTTTTAAAGAGCTGCGGCACCTCGATACGTGCCGCACGGCTCGGAGATGGTCGCCTCCCGCACTGTGTTGGAGGACATTTTATATATCGACGAGATGGAGTACCGACCGGGCCTCGGCCGTGTTTATGGACACGGCCATTAATTCCAGTGTTTCCACTGTGAGCCTCCAGAAGCAGCACGTTTAGCACCGATTGTATTGAAAAGCCGTATTTGCCCGGTGGTGGCAAGTAACGAAAATACCTCCTTTGTAACTCGTGTTATAATTTACATGATGGGTAATGAAATGGGAAAAATAATTAAAGAAAGTGACCCATCGTGATTAGTCTTCAACGTTAGTCCTCGTTTTGGGTTTTTAATTGATATTTTTGTGTCTGTCACATGACTTAAACATTACTTTCCCCGTGCCTGACGGTCTTGGTAACCACTGTTCTCTAGGACCAGGAAGACGAGGGTCCGTATTTGAAATGTACCTTCTGTATGTATGCCCTCATAATGATGACCCATCTGTTGGTGTATTTTGGTAGTAGAAGGCTTTCTTTGGCTCATAATAATGAGTCGACTTTGATGTCTTTGTCGGGCCTCTGATAGCTTGGTCTCTGGCGTTTCTAGCCACATGCATTCACACCTGTGGGGTCCTCTGAACTAATAATGTCTGTGTTTCATGTTACACAACATGAATATTGAGGGGTTATAGAAACTCGTGATCCTGGCAACCTAATAGTATTAAGTTGTCTAGTTATCTTAACTTGCTTCTAAACAAATTACAGAATTATTGAGAAATTAAGGATTTAACTCTTCAAGTTATCTCTTCATTCTAAGTGCCTTGCAGCATCTATCATTCGCGCTCCAATGCCAGGCGCAGGCACCGACCGGTGCTGCCTCCATTCCACCTGTCCATCTAGCCGGAGATCGTGCTTGTCGTTCCCCACCGTGCCTTTACGTGTGCGTGGAGCCGAGGTTCCCAGTATGACTTTCCCACGATTTGATCATTTAATCCCTTGCCCTCTTCATCAAAGACAGGTTTACTTGTGGTTGCGGTACGGCCCCCTCAGTTAAGTAAAACTATCCAGAAATGTTTTTCCACCGCTGTCACTGCTGTTAGTCCTCGGCGCCTCCCTTGCACGTTGCCCTTCACCGTCCCCGGTTATCGTGTTATCGTCCTCAGTCACATCATCTTTCTATCCGTCGCGGTACCGCATCTCGTTTCCTTCCTCGCCGCCGTGCCTCGGAGCTGCGTTTTCTGACACCGTCTGCGCTCCATTGTGCCCCCCCATCTGACAGCAGCTACGGTGTCGGTGCCCATCTGACGCCGGATAACAGCTTTACAGCTTCCGCCGCCTTCCTGTTTTTTACGGTTCCGCGGCAGCCCCACCTGCCCAGGCGACGCGCAGTGGGTCGTGCTCCGGCAGCCGTGGTCTGCTTTGCCGCCACGGTGTCTACCACGGTTTCAGCTCCTCTGCCGTCCCAAAACCCATTTCAGTTGCATTTTAAGTCACTTTATACATTATTCTGTCACATTATGAGCCCACGGCTTTGTTTTTATTTATTCATTGTTGTATTTGGCCATGACGTGTTTTTAACGTGATAAATCAGTATAATGTAACATTAAGATTAAAATCTTTTTCCAGTTTTTACCCTTTTGTTTTCGTCGTTCTCGTATATGGCCCATTTTCGTGTCTGTTTTCTAACATTCATCGCAAAGTAGGGTAATTAGTCATGCTAATGGTGAGTCAGTGTGACATTCTGGAGTTGGAGTATTCCTGTTTGCTTTCTGTTACACGTTCGCCAAGGATAGGTTATATATTTATACATTGATACGTACACACTCAGTGGCCAGTTTATTTGGTACACCAATTCGTTAAAGAAAACAGCCTGTTGTTCCATACATGAAATGGTGTGGCTAATACTGAATTTATACAAATTGCGACAGAGGTACGAGGTTGGATAAGAACTGGATTGGCTAAGATCTGTGGCCTAACCGATTTTTGGCTAGGGTGTGATTTAAAAAAAAATAAAAAATTTTGGTGTAAGACACAATGCAGCGTTTACAATAATAATGCAGTACACAATAAGCACCCAGTCTGCGGCAGGATGGTGGACAAGAACAGCTTGTCAATGAAAGAGGTCAGAGGAGAATGGGCTGATTTGTGAAAGCGAACAGGAAAGACACTAGTGCAAAAATAACAGCTCAATGTAACAGTCGTGTGTAGAATAGCTTCTCGGAACACAAAGCTTGTTTACTGTTGAAGTGGTTCTGGAAGCAAAAGTTGCTCCAACAATGTAGTAGCTAGGAATACCCAATAATGTGGCCATTTAGCATCTGTATAATGTAATTTGGTAAATATCAATTCTTCATCTGAAAACAAAGCGAGTTTTTAGGAATTTCCTAACATCAGGAAATGGGCCCTCACAATTCTGTTCTGTGTGCCAAAGCATGACTGGATTGGGGTCTTTCCTGTGAATCTTAACAGTTTAGCAGATGCCATGTTTCTAAGCAGACTCCTTTATCCCAATGAGATAAAATTGAGTTAAATAATTGCCTGTATTTGTGCCAGATGCAGCCTCCTCATGCACATCACACACATTGATGCACATTGGCGGCGGTTCTCGTGTGTTTTATGCAATGGTGTGGTGGTGCATAAAATAGACAGACAAGAGCAGATGTTGGGAGTGGGGGGTGTTGGCCTGGATGGAGTTACTCAGCTGAAAATTATGCTCTGTGAAGAGGGCTTCCCCCTAGCACTCTATAGGCATGGCGGTTCTCCAGACTTGAAGTTTAACAGCGCTTTTCTCAGCGTGTAGCTGAAGCTACGTATTTGATCTAACAGTTCAAACAATTTTGCATTAGGCCTGCTTCGAAAGAGGGTCATTCCAGTGTAGTGTTTGGGGCCTTTGCACACGGCGAGGAGTTACGTTGGTTGCTTATGGAGTATCCGTGACACGGCAAAGAGGTTTATTTCTGAGATTTCCCTGTGTGTCGCATGCTGGCTGTTAGGACCTTTGGCCTCCGCTAAAACACAAGCGGCGTGCGTTTAACTCCATAAGCCATAATTCTTTTGTTTTAGTCATGAGGTCGGGCTGCAAATTGACAAAGAGAAATGAAAGTAGTCCAGCTCGTGGAATGTGAAATTGCGGTAACGCCAACGAAAAATATATACTTTGCGATCCTGCATTTGACAGTTTACATCATAGCACGACTTAACCTGGACTCTGAATCGCGTCACCGATTGTGATTATTTTGCTGTCCTTCCCATATAATTATGTGTCTTTGAAGAGGTTCCTGTACCACTCAAAAATGCATGAAACTTAATTGTTGCAGATTATCTATCAGTTGTATCAGATTTAGAAACTTTATTCAACGAGTACAAAAACTTTCTTTTGGTGCAGGTGGTGACATGACATTTCAATTAAACATGCAATCGAGGAAAAAAAAAACAAATTATACATAAAATAAAAGTCAAATACATGGTAAAATAAAAACAAGATGTGCAGTTGTAATACAATTTGACAGTTTTCTTAGTCTGTTTATTTAGAAATATATCAAGTAAGTAAATAAATGTTTAGTGGTTTTCTTATTTTAGAAGGGCTCCAAACCCTTTTTAACATGGCAGCTGTAGGCCTACAGCATGATCTCTTATTTTTTAATTTTCATGACTTCATGACCCAGACAGGCTTTTTAATAAATCTTAATTAAAGTGGACTCGGTGGCTCATCTCGGATGATCGTATTCGGATCCTGATGCTGGGAAACCATATGCAGACGATCACGAGCTAAACTTCAGGCTTACAGAATATAGATCAGTGAGCGGACAAACATGCCAATTCCCATAGACCGAGCTGTCGCGGTCTGAGATTGCCCTGACATTTAGGAGGACGTGACTCGCCCGTGAGACATACAGGGAAATGGCCGTGTGCATCATGCCCCGTCTTTGACTTTTTGCCCACTTGTAGGGGTTTTACATACATAGTTCTTGCAAAAGTAGCCTGCCGAAATCAGTTTGCGTAGAGAACAAGCTTCCACCTGGACTCTGACATGCATCGCAGCTGAAGCTTCTTAAGAGTGCGGTAAGTGCTTTTAGAAGTCTTGTATGCTCCATGTCTTTTAATATTAATTATTTAGAACTGAAACAATTCTTCTAATCCTTCAGAATAAAGGAATATGTGATGTGTCAAACGTATGTAAACATTGAACTTTCGTTGGTGCATTATGTGCTTTAAATGTAAAAGGAACATGATTTTGATACCATATAGTTCACTGTTTCAGATTGTCAGTATGATAAAAAGGTGTGACTCTTTCACTCTTTCGCTCACTACCATGTATTTCTCATGTTATTTGTGATGGCAATCCACAGTTCAGGGTAAAGAGATGTTAAATATTGTATGACATTTTCTTCATTACAGGCTGGTTGGATGACGATTCTTTTCCTTTGTATTGTATTTGTTTGTTTGGTTAGTTCCAATGCAGCTTTCCCCCGTTCATGATTGATACAGTCTGTTTATGTCTACATATCAATTTACTTATCAATCTAATAAATGTTTGTCATCAACATAGAGAGGAAAAATTTAACCCCACTGCCTCAGCAGTCTCCTGGGGTTTTAATCAGAAGGGAATGATTAAAAAAGGAAAATAAATAACGGGCATTCTGGTACCAAGCTATATTAGTGAATACACAATTAAGGGTAAATAAATGACACAAATGATAGAACCTATTGTTTCATGGGGTGACTGTTTTGTAGTTTGCGAAGAAGACGATACTGGGCGTTAGGACGCAAAGACAGGCATCAAAGCAACGCAAAAATGCACACAAAAACTATTCTGACTGTAGAAAGCAAATGTCAACGTGAATGAAAGCGAAATCCCAGACATTTCAGGCATATTTGGGTTCCAAAAAAAAAAAAATGACGAGGTCCGAGAAGAGAAGGACGTATGGTCACCCTAAACGGTTTCATATCTAAGCAGGTCATGTTGGTAGTCAAGCGAAATCTTTCCCATATATAACACAGTGAAAGTTATGTCATTATAGAAACACAAATCGGAATATGTAGTGGTGTTTTAAATATGTTGTACTGCTTTTGACCGTCTTTTCGCCCGTCTCTGCGTCCCAAGCGCGATGTAACATTTACCGTCCTGATGCACCTGCTTTTATTTCCGGTGACATCAACGAGTGAAACTGAGTCACATTTTCTGTGAGCATAAGCGAGCCGGTGTGGGCTTCGAAACGGCTGGTGTTCGGCTCCCCGGTACTCGGCGAACCCGCAAAAGAAGCGCCCCGGTCAGGCTTCATCTTAAAGTCAATTAGCCACGAAAAGGGCCAGCGGCAGAAGATTCGCGAAGTGAAACGCCTCGGGCGTCCGTTTGCTGAAGTAGCCTAGCCAGATCTTTGGCAAATGTTGGGATTCACGACGCGTCTCTGTTCCGAAAGTGGAAGCGGCAGCGTTTCACGTCCCCGTTTCCCTCTAAGCTGGGATGTGCCCCGTTTGCGCGTGACGCGTGCATCACCGGCCGCCCATTCCGACTTCCCGTTCCAACGTGACGTCAGAGCCCCTCTCTTAGGGGGCTTGCAAGTGTGTGCGCCTATTACCCCCCCCCCCCTTTCCTTTAAAAACGGTGTCACCCTTCGCCTGCACGCACCGTTTAGTTAAAATACAAAATATTAATTATGTACATGAATAAGACCACCATGCTTCTTAGAATACCATTATAATTAAATTGCAAAACTGAGTCGCCTTTAAAAGGAAATGCATTTTAAGTTTCACAGTTTGCCAAAAGCTACGTGCACCAGGTAAAAGCCTTGTAGCTTAGGCGCTGATAGAAAAAAAATCGTAATATAAAGTACTGGAGAGATCAGATTTCTAGTACTTATCTTCCAGGAAAGGCTGAAAGTGCGGCCTTTTCTTTTCACCAGTCTTCATGGGAATAGAATATTTTCTGTTTCCCTATCATTCATTATTTTCATCAAAACCAGTTTTATGTTGAAATATAACCTCATGCAAGACTGTGAATCTTATTTGTCATGAGAGTATAATCAAATGGTGGGAAATAATTATTGTCTGAATTAAGTTCAAATGAAAAAGCATGGATTTGATTATATCAAAATCTGTTTGTCGAATTGTCTGTTTGGGGCAGTGTAGTGTTCATCTATCACATTCTCCATTAAAATCTAAAATCTTAAAATGTAGCATGAGGATTTACTCAGTGTTTTCAGAGTTTTTAATAAAATGTTTAAGTAGAGTAGAAAAGCTGAAACGTCTTGCCTTGGCTTATTATACGGAATTTTGGCAGTAATAATTACTAACTTTTGTGAGTCTCTTGGGGTAAGTCTGCCAGCCTCATATAGCATTCTTCTCGAAAAATGTGAAATGCACAAGCGTCTGTAGGGCATTGTGGGTCGGCCGCCCCGTTAGATTCTCAGCTGAGCTGAGGTCTGGTTTTCCAGTGACTCCCAAGCACCGACTTTGTTGTCCTCTGGTAATTCCAGCACTATCCTGGCTGTATGTTGGGTCAGTGACCTGACTAAAGCATCAGTCCAAACTCTATTCCAAGGTCATTTTCAGAATAAAACGGGGGGTTTCCTCATGGCCCTCCCTGACATGATTTCCCCCACGTGATTTCGGTACTGTCCATCGGGTGTGTTCCCAATGCAAAGCATTACCAGTTAGTCTAGGTGTTTATTCTCTGTCTCTTCAGTCAACAACATGCTTAATCACATCTTCCCTGGACCCTTTCTTCGCCGTGTCACGCAGGCTTTTACACAGAAACTTCTTGTGTCTTCCCACAAAGAAATGTTGAATGTGTGGGGGTACCCAAGCCGCTTGTGACGTAGGGGCTGTTTTCTTTCTTAGTTTGTTACTTTCCATTTTTGTCACTAGCCTCTCCTGTGACTTCCCTGACCAACACTTAGACTGGCTGCATCCGTACGGTTTTGGTCCTTAAAAGGCCGTTTTCTTTAATTTGTGATAGAGAGCCATCTTGTTTATGCACAAGACACTGGATTTTCTCACGATACTGGGAGATATTTTCATTTGATAATGTGTCTTTGAAATTCACAGTAAATTTAGCGCACACACAGTTCTGGAAGAAAATTAAAAGAAGACACCGCAGCACAATTTTTTGTTTCACTCATTTCTCAATTTATGGGTGTGCATCTATGAACCTATGAACGTATGTGTACACACACACACACACACACACACACACTAATGAAGGGCTTCTTCCTTGCTTTGTGGGACTCCAGTCCTGCTTCTAGAAGCCTGATACAAACTGCCCTAGCAGTGCACTTCACACCTGCACTTAATGCTTCCCATTCCTCCTGATGGTCACTTAATGGCATCCTACGATTCATTAGAAACTGTTGGATAAGTTGCTTCTGCTCTCTGCCAGGCTGGTTTTTGGTCATTCCCAGTGTCTCCTGCTTCACTTTGGTCTTGTTTACTGCTGTCTTAGAAATTTTGAATCTGGAAGCCACCTGCTGCTCAGTGTAGCCTCTGCCAGCAGGACCATGATTAAACCAGGATTTAAAAATGCATTTTTTAAAAATATATAGCATCGTCTGTGTCTGTGTGTGTGTACTTGTTAAAGTTATAAATTCAAGAATTACCCCTTGGGATCAATAAAGTTTATTTCAATTGTAATTTTTTTTAAGATGAGCAATGTAACCTGAAATATGAACTTGTGTTTGCATGTTCCGTTCGTTTTGTGCGAATTCTAAAGAACTGATTGTCTGTTACTTTGCTTCACCCTATTCGCCATGACATCTAATTTTCCAGTTTATTTTTTATTAACTATTGTTGCTACGAAGGAGCTGGGTGACTAGATATGGAGTAGATAAAGTAAAATGTAAATATTCCAGCAATGTGTTGTATTGCTTATCTATATATGGCGGGGGGCGGGGGGCCGGGGTTGGGTAAATACTTCCTGTACTATATGTGTGTTTTGTGGTGTGTGGATGTGTTATAGCTGTATATTGATGTGCCTCTGGGAAGGAAAAGGTGGGGCGTAAGTAATTATTTAGTTACTGCTGGAAGTCGAGGCCCTGTTTACAATGAACTGGTCTGTTTTCTTTTGGCCAGGGAAGGTGACACTGTACACGACCGATTTCTACCTCCCGTATTTATTTAAGAAACGTCTTTGTTTCCAAGGAAACGCAGCGTAGAGGACAGAAGACCTGTATTGTGCTCCTCAATCAAAACAAAAGGAGAACAGGAAGGAGAATAACACCGGCAAGCGGGAGCAGCGCGGATCGCCGCCGTTGCCATGACGATGGCGGCACATAGTTATTATGATAGTATTCAGGCCTCCTTAATGGCCGCGTCTGTTCAGTGGTGTGTATCACATTATATGAACGTTAACGGTATAAACACTAGTCTTTCGTTGCTCTGCCATTGAACTTCTCAAGAAAGTGTTTAACTTTTCATAGGTGAGGATCTGTTTAAAGTTAATGGCTCCATTCCGGTCAAGTACTTCGACACATAATATTACTATAATACCTTATGTTATGGTAATATGACCTAATAATATTGTCATCCATCCATCTTTCTTACCAGTTATCCTTTAGAGGGTTAGCCGTATCCCAGCAGGCACTGAGAACATTCGGGATAGGATGGTAGATCATAGCCGTGCGTCAAAGTTTTATTGCTTACATATGAAATCGGCGGGATATGCTCAGTCAGCCAGCCAGCCCCCCCCCCCCACGGTGCAGTGTGGGTGTTAACGCCCATTGTCAAGAACAGTCAGTTTTTAAGTCCTATTCAGAAACTTTGGAAATAGAGAAACCGTAGCTTATTAATTCCAGCAGTGTTTACTGCCGTAATAAGTGTTAAAACTTAGTGAATTTAGTGTTAAATAAATATATGCCGTGCCAGTATTGTTCGTTGACAAGACCATGGGTTTACTTGGCAGTTTTGGGGGTTAAATGTGTGCGCTTATAATGAAATGCTTTGTTGTTATGCACAAGCTCTCTAAGCTTATACCGTTTGGCCTGCTGAATGACTCTCACCCCTTTACAGATTTTTTTTTTTTTTTTTGAGCTGTAAGTTATTTTCTGAAACCCGCCCCCACAGTTTGTCCACTGAGCTGTACCACATTTGCGCGTTTTAAAAATGTTTTTTGTTCAGACAAATTAAATGTTTTAAATGTGCTACACACTTTTCTTCTGGCAAACTTCAGTCGCCCTTTTGGGGAACATTCAAAGAGATGTAACCAGTTAGCTTTTCAAGGTGTGTTGTTGACATGTGAACGAGGCGGGGTGGCCAGATGGAGCCTGGGGGGGGATACCTGGTTTATGACAGGAGAGCGGAAGACACCGGTGAAGGTGGAGTTTTTTAGGTTTTTTTTTTTTTTTTGGTAATGGCCTCTTCAAATGGATGTCAGTGACTAACCATTTCAAGCAACAGGGCTGGTTTGTGGTCCATTCCCCTAACATAAGAGGGGAAAAAAAATGAAGTATTCGGAGTCTGTTTATATGACGAAAAAGAGTAAAAAGCAAGGAATTTCTTTCTTGGCTGAAGGACGAGATGCAGACATTTTGAAAGGATCATGAAATTCCCAGTAAACGGTCAGCTCAGCTCTGAGGCTGCGTTGGTATGCAGCTTTCTGACGAAACACTTCCAGGGAAATTCTCACAGTTTAAAAACATCTGGCCTGCAACTGGGTATCCGCACAGTGGTTCTGGTATGAATCGTCATCGACTGCTGCTTTCGTGACGATGGGAGTCGGGGGTGTGCCCATAACTCGGGTCATGATGCAGATCAGAGTGCCTTGGCCTTGGCAGACGTGTGCAGACCTGTGTCGGTGTGGCTGGCTCGGCTGCGTTTGCGCGGCTGCACTGCGTTTCCTGTCTGCTGTGAAGGGCAGACGTCGTTCTCTTGCTGCTGCAGACCGTTCCTGTAGCGGGATCTCGATTTACACGGACAGATGTGTTCGAGGCGTCGGTCACGTCCCGGATGAGTCTGTCGGCATCCAGGCAAAGGGAAGCTGACCAGTGGATTTTGAACTGATACATGATACGTCGACTGGGTGTCATTATGGTCTGAAAGTGACTGATTCTGGTTCTTTTTGTGTGTGGATAGATGGCGCATCCTAACCCTTTAGACCACTCAAGTGTGTGTGTGTGTGTGTGATTAAAACCTGTCATTTTGACATTGTGGGGACCATTTTTCAGGTCCCCACAAAGATCTGTGAATGTAATCAAAAAATGCCAAAAGTGTTTTTATTTGTTTTATTTGGTTACTTATGTTTGTTAGGGCTGGGTGGGGGTTAGGGTTGCCATTGTGGGGATTAGCCATAGAAATGAATGATTCCCCACAAAGATTTAATTGCGTGCGTGCGTCTATATACACTTTCTCACTGACTCTCTGTCTCGCTCCCTCTCTCCCAGCCCACGGGCTACATGGAGTCAGCGCTGTCCTATAGCACCATCGAGGACATCCAGCTGCTGACCTGGGACAACGCCCCCAAATACTGTCTCCAGCTCAGCTTCCCGGGGGGCACCGTCCTGCTCCAGGTAACAGTCCTCGACGGCGCCCCCTGTTGGCTCCACACGTCTCGACACGCTGCCGAAATCGGCTTCGGCCTTCCTACTGAAACCTGAGTCCGACGTAACCAAATGCCCAAATTAACAGTAACAGAATAGCCAAAACACAGCGGCCACAGGATGAAAACGAGGGAGGGAATGAATGAAAAAGGGGAACTGAATCCTGCGGACACCCTTTACCATCAGATTACAGTCATGCCTTTTGCCTGGTTTCATATGAATCCCACCCCCGCGCTGCATGCTTCTGCCATCATCTTCCCATTTAGGGTAGGGCTGCTTCTTCAGGCTGCAGATATGCAGGCAGGTCGGTTACCCAGAGTGCCCGTGTGTGTGTGTGCCCGTGTGTGTGTGTGCCCGTGTGTGTGTGTGCCCGTGTGTGTGTGTGCCCGTGTGTGTGTGTGCCCGTGTGTGTGTGTGCCCGTGTGTGTGTGTGCCCGTGTGTGTGTGTGCCCGTGTGGCCTGGCACCCCGTCCAGGGTGATGGGTAGCAGCTGTAAAAAAAGAGAAATATTCATATACTTCATTTTTTAGACACCGGCGACATTTACATTAGACATTTTTTCCTCTTTACTGTTTTTACTCTGGCTCTGCTTATCGTGGCCGGGCTCGAACCGGTTGCTTTGGTGGGGGTTCTGTCTGCGAGTAGAAGATGAACACTTCCTGAAGCTGAAAAACCTCCGGCATATTTAAAATAAAGTAAATAATTATGAAAATGTAAATGGGACAGATGCACAGCCATGTCTGTCTTTCTCTGTTCTTAACCCTGAGCAGTTGTATATCTCAGTGCTGCGAACAGGAAGCCTGAAGTTTGTCTGTGTGTCTGCGTCTGTTGTGAGGGAAGCGTCCTCCATGTCACTCTGTGTGTCTGTCTCTCTCTCTTTCAGGCTGCAAATGGCTACCTGCGGGACCAATGGTTCCATTCTCTGCAGTGGAAGGTAGCGTCACGTCGTCTCCGTATTCATCTTTGCACTTAGCGTTTTCTTACATAGCAGACGTTCTTGTCCAAAGTGACGTATGAGTCAGATGGGGCATTTCGGGCAAGGAGCCGTTAAGGCAGAGGTGTGGCTGGAATCGGCTTACACTGAGAGGGCGGGAGCAAGTGTGCGTTAGCATCAGGGCTAAAGTCTTAGGCAGTCAGAGAAAATGAGGCTTAAATGATCTTCATGTTTGTGTAAAGCTACGATATTATGCCTGTCGAAGTGTGTCAGCTGAGCCGTTTCAAAACCTCGCCCCAGTATTTGCAGCAACCACACAATACACCCATGTATTTTTTGACTAGACCACTAGCACACCTTGTATAGCTAATTATTGAGGTAATTGATTCAATAATCTAATTAATTGAGCTGGTGGTGAAATTTAACAAATACGTGGAATGGCTGAGACGCCCCTGAGGAGAGGTTTGGGAACTGAAGCGGCGCTTATCTGGCCCTCCAACGAGATATCAGGAACTTTTTGGAGAACAGAAAAAATTCCTGTTAGTTGCATGTGTTCTAATGTCATATTGTGTTTTTTTTTATCCCTAGAGCAGATATACACTCTCTATACGCAAAAATAAATAGCTTTAAACATTTTCTTTGCCTGCCTAAGACAGTACTATATACAGTACATTACAATAGTTTACAAGAACTTGACAGGAGACCTATTCGTATCTAAATAGCATGAGGTCTCAGTCTGAGTCAAGCAGACATTCTGGTTCTGAGTTGCTGTGTGCTTTGGCCTCTCAGCGGTCCTCATTTCCCATGTTGGTGCCGCTGTTCTCTCTGCACAGGCCTGTGTGCCGCGAGCGTCTCGTGCCGTTTGTGTGCGGGTTCGCGTGCGCGGTCCCGCCGCTCTTCCTAGCCCCTGTCATCTCTCTCAATCGCAGAAAAAGATCTACAAATACAGGAAGGTTCTGAAGAATCCGAGCCGCTGGGACGTGGTGCTGAAGGAGATCCGGGCTCTGGTGGACATGGCCCTCACCTCGCCTCTGCAGGACGAGTCCATCCAGCAAACCCCCCTGCACATCATCTCCACCCTGCTGGCAGAGGTACAGCCTTCTCTTGCCTCTGTCCCACTTGCCGGGGGGGGGGGGGGGGGGGGGTTACTGCATCAACTATGGTGGCCTTGGCCCAGAACCAACAGAAACTGATACCCTGTACAATTCGATATTCTGATATTTTAATGGACATTACTGGCAGGCCGACGGTAGTTACATGGTTGCCAAGCCTGTTTAATCCCATTCCCTTTGCCCCCCCACTTGCAGAACTCCAATCTGAGCACTCTGGAGCATGAGAACATCATCGTGGTGAGTCTGTAGTGAAGGCGGTGGCCCAGCTTAAGCATCGCCATGGTTTCGGTATTCCGTGTCTCAACGCCCTCCCTCTCCCCGCAGGCCATCGCCCCGCTTCTGGAGAACAACCATCCGCCTCCTGACCTGTGTGAATTCTTCTGCAAGGTATTAAGGAGCGGCCCCTGCCTGTCGCCCGTGCATCATCTTCATCATTAACTGAGGCGGGGTTAATTAAGCAGGCATTTTGGGTGTGGACGAGGTCTTCGGCTGTGGAATAGTTAGCATTGTGCGCGTGGGGTGCGTTTACGCTTAACGGGTGTGCTGCGTGTCGCATGTTCATGCTGCGTGTCGCATGTTCATGCTGCATGTCGTCCCTCAGCACTGCCGGGAGCGGCCGCGGTCCATGGTGGTCATCGAGGTGTTCACTCCCGTGGTCCAGAGAATCCTAAAGCACAACATGGTGAGCGCCCCCTCTGGCGACATACTGCAGTCCTTACAGTCAACACAACCCTTCCCGTTTCTGACACTGCTCCTCCGCCCCCCCCCTCCCCCGACAGGACTTCGGCAAGTGTCCCCGCCTGCGTCTCTTCACGCAGGAGTACATCCTGGCACTTAACGAGCTCAACGGTGGCATGGAGGTGGTCAAGAAGTTCGTGCACAGGTTGGTTTCCGTAGCCCATCCACCATCCAGCTGTGCTGTCCCACGCCAAGGAAATTGCATCATGTATCTCACGTGTGTGTGTGTGTGTGTGTGTGTGTGTGTGTGTGTGTGTGTGTGTTTCAGCATGCATGGCCCCACCGGACAATGTCCCCACCCTCGTGTCCTCCCCAACTTGGTGGCCGTCTGCTTGGCTGCCATCTACTCCTGCTACGAGGAATTCATCAACAGGTAGGTCATCACGCCGCATCCCGCCGGGGGGGGGGGGGGTGCTTCCCCATAGCAGTGGGACCTTCGGACCCCCCTCATAATTAGCCCCGTCTCCCACATAACGGCACAGGATCTCTTTGGCTTTATTCTGTACGTTTCCGTCTGCCTGCCCATGGAGACTTTGTATGCAAAGCGTGCCCCCCCTCCCCTGTTACCCCCTCTCTCTGACTGCTGTGGTCCTGCTGTCCATCATATCATCACCCACTCCTTTATTAATTTTAATAACCCCTTCCCGTGTAACGGTGTGTCTGACTGTTAGAGATCCGCATCCCCCCCCCCTAGTGTGGCTAATGCTAATGTTAGCACATTAGCCATGTGTGAGGCCAAGGGATGGATCCATTCCCTGTCGTGTCTTGCGAGCGTTATTATTTTTATTTCTCAAATGTTTTTCACCTGGCCTGCCGGGATGATGTAGACCTCCTACATTTACAAGCACCAATGCATTTAAACGTAGAGAGTGAGACACTGCTTATCTGCATGCTTCTATTGTCTTTGCACTGTCCTATTTAGCCTGTTCTTTTGTCCTAATGTCCTATTTAGCATGCCCCCCCCCCCATGGTTTTTCCCTAGGACTGTACGTGACTGTTCCTTAGGGCCAGTCGTCTTGGTCTCTCTGATCGGTTTTCGAGTCCTAGCTGTCAGTTGGTCTGATTTGAAGGCCCCGCCCCTCTCCCCCCCCCACCCCCACCCCCAGCCGGGATAACTCCCCCAGCCTGAAGGAGATCCGGAACGGCTGTCAGCAGCAGAACGAGCGCAAGCCCCCGCTGCCGCTGCGGCTGCTGCGCTCCGAGCTGGAGTCCCCGGACCCCCCCTCCGTGCCGCCCCCACTGCCGCTCTCGCCACCTCCCTCCATCGTCAACTCTAGCGAGATCCTCGTGGAGCTGGAGCGTAACAACAACGCCGCCAACAAGCTGAAAGGGCCAGCAGGGGGCGACAGCGAGCCCAACCTGATCGACTGCCTGCTGGTGAGCCCGGTCCTCAGCACCCTGTCCATCCAGCTGCCTGCCCAGGCCGACCGTGTGCTGGGATGCTTCGCCCTAATCCTCAAGATGCTGTGAGTGTCCTTCTCGCCGTTCCGGCTCTGACATACACATACATTCCTGCCCCTCCCCCCCGGATCTATGTCAGTCCCCCTTCCAGCCGGCCTGGACCAGGGTTGATATGCCGCGACTTGTCAAGAGAAACGCTCCCGGCCCTTGGAGAGGGGAGACCCTGCACTCTCTCGTTTGTTCGCAGTACTTTCTGAGCCCCCCCCACCTCCCCACCCCTTAGCCGACAGCTGGAAGCGGCTGCTCGTTCACACTTAGTTTCCTGTCGGTGGGAGTCATCCGTTCACAACCTGTCGGCCCGTGCGTGCGTCAGCGAAAGGGTGTGATCAGGGAGGGCAGGAACTCATGTGGGGGGTGGGGGGGGCTGCTCGTTTATGAAGGAAGTGAACTAAACCCCCTTTTAAAAAAATCCATAAAAAATGGAGAGATGTGTCCTTTGGGTTGTCCTTTTTCCATCGTGGGGGGGGGGGATGGCGGTCTGCTCCTTAGCGGTGTGACGGTGTGACGCTGTGACGCCTCGCTCTGTTTGCGGGTGGCCCTGCCCTCCCTTCGGCTCGCCGACTCTTCTCTATAACCTTTTGTATTATCTTGCAGCTTCACCTTGTATATTCCCTTATCGGGGGCGGAGCCTCATTAACGCCCACGTTTATATCGTTGTGTTTTGATGCGTTGTGTAGCGTGGAGGCGGGAAGAAAAATCTTTTAACGCTTGCCATTGGAATGATTTGATAACAGTGCCCCATGTGCGTGCATACGTGTGTGCATATGTGTGTGTGTGCATATGTGTGTGCGTGCGTGTGTGCATATGCATGTGTGTGCGTGCACGCTTATGCATGTGTGTGCGTGCACGCTTGTGCATGTGTGTGCGTGCATGCTTGTGCACATGTGCGTGTGTATGTACATGTTAGTGGCGTTTCGCGGTCAGGAATCCCCGCCAGCTGTGATCAACTAAGTCACTTCCCCAGAGGAGCTCTAAGCGCTTTACCCCGCTGATCTCGGCCGGCCGCCGCCCCCCCCCCTGACCGCACACGGCGGAGGGGGGTGACCCGTGCGGGACAAACGTCCCAGGAAATGGCTCTTTGTGCATTTTCATTTTCACCACCGTCGCGTCCTACATGCCTGGAGTCTCTGATAGACAGAGAGTTGCTGGGATGCACAGCCCCCCCCCCATACACACGATATTTGTGTTTCCAGTCCTAATACTTCGAAGGAAATGTACACAAAAACTATGTAAAATGCTTTGATGACAGCCCCCCCTCCCCCCACTGTATTGACGGTCCCTTTGTGTACCTTCCAGGTCTGACTACGATGACTGGAGACCCGCCCTGGCAAGTCTGCTTCAGCCAATCCCCTTCCCCAAAGAGTGAGTCTCTCTCTGACTCCACCCCTCCCTCTTCCCTCATTCTCTCCCTTCATCCATGGGGGAAGCCAGTTTGATTTATGTATTTTTTTGCGCCCCTGTTTAATTGACTCTCCTCTGATTTCACCGGCACCAGTGCATCCTAATCATGATACTCAGCAAAAGTCACTGGTGGGAAGCTGGTATATAAATCCGTCAGCCCTGCGTCGGTGGTTGCGCTCTCCGAGGGACGCCGTATGGGGGTGAGGGAGGCAGAGAGGGGTTCTGGGAATCCCTCTGACGTCAGACCCCCCTCCCGCGGGGTAGTGTCCCCACTTGTTTGGCTGCTCCTCTGAGGGGACCTCTGTAATTGGCCACCATGTTCCCCTCTTAATTAACCTGACAAGGGCTGTTGTTTTCGAGACAGGAGTTCAACTGTAACCCACCGGTCATTAAGACTAATCAGAGATTTTATGTATTTAGAAACAGAAGCAGCAAACAAGATGGAAGCACACTTTGTAAAATCCGACCCCTCATGTACTCTCTCCTCTGTCAGTCACAGATGGTCCACAGACTCTTTCCCATAAATAATTCAACAGCTTGTGTGATCTTCATTCCTCTTAAATGACAAACAAACAGTTTCAGCGGTGGGTTTTAATTGAGTTGCTGATGAAAGGTTATATGCTCTTAAATGCACGGCTGCGGGAGCTCTGAAGCAGCCGATATGCAGCAGAGCGCTGTTACAAACGTATAATATCCCGCTTGGAGAGTATAGTTCCCTCTTAGACTATGGTTACCCCACATTCGGCTTTCGCGTTTGAATCTAATGACTCCATTTTCATGTTTCATTAGATTATTAGTGCATCGAAGTTACTGCTATGATTCGCCTGGCTGGGAGACACTTATAGAAAATTAACTGAAACTCTTCTGACCAATCAGATTGGAGAATTCACTGTCTCATTTTCCTTTGCTGTGCTGGATTCTTACCACGTTTGTATCCCTCCTGTCTCGTTTTAGGGCTCTTGCACATGCCAAATTCACAAAGTAAGTACCTTGTGGGCTGTCGTGTTTTAATCAACAAAGGCTGGGCTTTAAAGGGGGTGGGGGGGGTTAAGGACTGAAATGCGAGTTCAGGTCCTGATAGCATTCTGCCTGTCTGTCCATCCAGGGAGCTCAAGTACGTTATCCAGCGGTTTGCTGAGGACCCCCGACAGGAGGTGAGTCTGTCTCTGTCTGTCTGTCTCTGTCTCTCTCCGTCTGTCTCTGTCTGTCTTTCTCTGTCTGTCTGTCTTTGTTTATTTGCTTATTTGTTTGTTTTTGTATTTACTACATCCAGGGACTAAATAGCCCCAGAATTTGATTTAAAAAAAAAAAAACTGTTGTTTTGACCAACTTTTCAGTGCCTACAAGGAGAAACTCAGTTTTATAAAAACATGTAAATGGCATAAAAAAAAAACTAAAAATGCTAAAAGTCTTGTATTTTGCTCGTCACTAAGGTCAGGGCTGGGTGTAGGGGTTAAGGGTTGTCATTACTGGGATCAGGATTCTACTCATAGAATTGAATGGAGAGTCCCCACAAAGATATACTTACAAACTTGTGTGCATGTGTGTGCGTGCGTGTGTGTGCGCACGCTTGTCTGTGCGTGTGTGTGTGTGTGTGTCTGTGCGTGCATCTGTGCGTGCGTGTGTGTGTCTGTGCATGTGTGTGCGTCTGTGCGCTCGGCTGTGTGTGTGTGTGTGTGTGTGTGTGTGTGTGTGCGGTACAGGTTCACCCCCTCATCCTCACCCTCTGTGTGTTATTCAGGTTCACTCCTGCCTGCTCAGTGTTCGCTCTGGAAAGGACGGCTGGTTCCAGCTGTACAGCCCGGGGGGCGTGGCCTGCGATGACGATGGAGAGCTCTTTGCCAGCATGGTATGTGTCCCTCTTCCTCCTCATCAAATCCACCATCCTCCTCCACCTTTCCAAAATCCTCTCACCCATCCATCCAGAGCTGGTTAGTATCACACCCCCATCTTAGGAGCCGTCTGCAGCTTCGCCTTGGCCTACCCTGTTCGATGGGGAGGCGTTGCATCTCAGAACCCCATTCACTTCTTGCCACACCTGACTCTAACCCTCTCCTCTCCACAGGTCCACATCCTCATGGGCTCCTGCTACAAGACCAAGAAGTTTCTCTTGTCACTGTCAGAGAACAAGCTGGGACCCTGCATGCTGCTGGCCCTGCGGGGGAACCAGACCATGGTGGAGGTTAGTCTGACCCTGTCTCTGTCTTTCTGTTTGTCTGTCTTTGTCTCTGTCTGTCTGTCTGTGTCTCTGTCTGTCTCTCTATATTTCTGTCTGTATTTGTCTCTGTCTGTCTCTCTATATTTCTGTCTATTTGTCTCTGTCTGTCTCTATATTTCTGTCTGTCTTTGTTTCTGTCTCTCTCTTTCTGTCTGTCTTTGTCTCTGTCTCTCTCTGTCTGTCTCTGTCATTTTTCTGTCTCTGGTACTCTGCTTGCTAGTCTCTGTTAGTCTGTTTGTCTCTTTGTGTCTCTGTCTCTGTGTGTGTGTTGATCTATGTGGTGTGTGTGTGTGTGTGTGCACAGCTGACTCTGTGTTTAACAAAAAAGACCATTTTTCATTTTAATCTCTGCTTTAGTTTATGCAGTTTGGGGTTAGAAATTGATATAAATAATCATAATCACAAATCTAGCTACATATGTAAGAGTGTTTGTGTTTACAACTGACTGTGTGTGTGTGTGTGTGTGTGTGTCTCAGATCCTCTGCCTCATGCTGGAGTACAACATCATAGAGAACAAGGACACCCAGCTGCAGATCATCTCCACCCTGGAGAGCACGCTGGTCGGCCTGCGAATGTACGAGCAGCTGTGTGACAGGCAGCGGGAGCTGAAGGAGCTGGTGAGAGATTTCAGGCCCCTGCTGCCACATAAAGATCGTCTGCAGCCAGGCCAGGCGCCCGGGTGGGGGGGGGCGCCTTTCGCCCGCTGCCACAATATCGTGTCCAATTGGTAGAAGTGTGGCGCCCAGAGAGGCAGCTCACTGCTGGCACCTGCTGGTATGTAGGGGAAGCGTGCGATTGGCCTCCATCCATACAGGAAGCACAGTCTCATTCAGATGAAGGGTGCTTCATCGCCATGAGCAGCCAGCACTTATTTCAAAGCAATTAGCAACATTAACAACGACAGTGTGATGACAGTGCGGAACAATGAAGGTGGTTTGTGTGAAATTAGTTCTCAGACTCAATCCAAGAACGATTTCTGTTCTGTCATCAGCCTTTGTTTCTGGTCTCTTATCGTTCTCAATTTTTAATAATTGTCTAATTGGGAGGGGAGAGTTTTCTCTCGCTTGTTGGGACACTGCAGAGGCAGGAACCTGAAGAGCGAATGTCTGTTTTTGGGGCGTTTCTCTTTACCGCTGTCTGTCTTCTACCCCCCCCAGCAAAGGAAAGGGGGGCCCACACGGCTGACACTGCCCTCCAAGTCTACAGTGAGTGCCCCTCTCAGTCTGTCTCAGTGCTCAGACCATCTCCAGGGCCCTGTGCTTACTGGTGTGTTCCACTGTGTCTCCAGGACGCCGATTTGGCACGGCTGCTGAGCTCTGGTTCCTTCGGGAACCTGGAGAACCTCAGCCTGGCCTTCACCAACGTCACCAGCGCCTGCGCCGAGCAGCTCATCAAGCTGCCATCCCTCAAGCAGCTCAACCTATGGTCCACCCAGGTCTGCCTCCTTCGCCTGACCCCTGACCCCTGACCTTTGGCCAGCCCCCCGTCTTAACATCCCCTATATGCTAAGGGACAGGCTGCAGCACTGAGTCACACACGCCTCGCCTTTAACGCACTGGATATGCGTGCGGCTGACGGTACTGCGGTCCTGTGTTGTCTGTAATCAGCGGACTCACTTTGGCTGACAGTATTCGCTTGGGTCATCTGCATATCTAGGCCAAAGTACAATGTGATTTCCCCCCCCCCCCCACATCAGAATGTGAACTCCTATCCCCCTTCCCCCTCCTGCTCGATTAGACCCTGATCAGGTGACCAGCTGGTAGGGTGGAGCTTGTGACGCCGGAGATGGGGCAGAGGGGACGACACTCTCCTCTACTCCTCTGTATCATCACTATTTGCTCCTCTTCCTCCCTCTGTGTCTCAGTTTGGCGATGCTGGCCTGCGCCTCCTCTCCGAGCACCTGGCTTCCCTGCAGGTGCTGAACCTGTGTGAGACTCCCGTGACGGACGCTGGCCTGCTGGCCCTCAGCTGTAAGAGCACCGGGGGGGGCGGGGGGGGGCGGCCTCTCTGTCTATCTGTCCTTGAGTAAGAGGGGGGGCGGGAGGGCAGCGAGCCGCAAGGGACAGCGGACGCAGGGCTTCTGCCCCCATGGGTCTGCAGGTGCCCACTGGTACCGCTGGCACACTGCCTGCCTGCATGCGCATCTCACGGGTCTCGCATATCTCCAACAGCCATGAAGAGCCTCTGCAGCTTGAACATGAACAGCACGAAGCTGTCTGCCGACACCTACGAGGACCTCAAGGTGGGCGTCTGCTGAGATGCCCGTCTGGGCCCATGCTCCTTTGTTTCACATTTGTTTTTGGGAAACTGTGCTGCTCTTTTCAAGTCAAACTGACGGTGCTGCTGTCCCACACACAGGCTAAGCTGCCCAATCTGAAGGAGGTGGATGTTCGTTACACCGAGGCCTGGTGAACGGGGCCATCGTCACGGAAACACCCCACCCCCCACACCCTCCCCAACAGCGTTGCTGGGACCCCCTTTCTAATTAAATCCTTGAAGTGCAAGAATTCCGTCAGCGTGCCGACGCAGGAAGTGACTTTACTGTACGTCACACAAAGTGAACGACCCTGTTTCTACGCCCGACTCGTGTCCGTCTCTTTGGAAGAGGCCATCTTGGGCCCCCCCCCGCCCCCCCCCCCCCCCTCCGCGCCTCTCCCCGAGGATTCTGTGGGGCAGCCAATAGACATTTTCTTCTGTGTGCTTTCTGTCGGCCACACAAGGGGAAGGAAAAACATGTAGGTTTTACATATTCTTTGCTATTTCTAAAGAACTTTGTGTTCAAAGCACACACCCCTGTCCCTAAGCCCATGGCCCTCCCCCTGCCACCAGAGATTTCTGTCACTGTATGCAGTGCGTCGAACGTGACCCCGTCCCAGTCCTGTACAAACGTCGCTTTTCGTTTTAAGGTGGTAGGATCCGAAAACATGCCAAAAAAAAAAGAAGAGAACGCTTCGAGTAGCTTTGTATCCCTTCTGCCGAGGGAGGAAGCCTCAGGGTCTGTGTGCGTGTGACAAGGTCAGAGGTCACAGCGATGGCACAAGGAACTTGGGCGAGCAAGAGCTCCACCCACCCCTCCCTCTCACGCCATTTTTATCGACTTGAATGAACGTATTTTTCCATCTCTGCCTTCATGTACTGTTTATATAAAGAATATATATTCTCTTTACGACATTGTTTTCTTCCACAGGAAGTGAGGCATGTCCTGCACCCAGACATACTTTTGGAGAAAAATAGCATTGGTTTTAATTTAGTTTTTTTTTTTGTAAGTATATGGCTCTGGTTGTTTAGGTGGTGTTCAGGGACCGAGATACTCTGTCTGCAGGGGTGACACCATGTGCTCCTCCCTGCTTCCCTTGCCTGTCTCTACCTGCCTCCTTTCTCCTTCTGCATAGGGGAACAGCGCCCCCCATAGGCGGGGGCAGATTGTACTCCACCCAGCCCTCTTGCTCTTTTGAGCAGTACAGTTTGAGGAAAGCAGGGAGGAGCTTCTCCCCACCTGGAATTCCTCGCATCTAGCCCTCTTATTTTGTACACTTTATATACGTATTATATGTATATACATTTCCCCGATTTAATCGCTATTTACTTTCGTAAGAGGCAGGTGTTGCCTTCATCTCTGGGTCATGTGTGCATACGTGTGTGCGTGCGTGTGTATGTATGCGTAAGTGTGTATGTATGCGTAAGTGTGTATGTATGCGTAAGTGTGCGTATAAATGTGCACTGTAATTATCATTTAATTGTCGGAAGCATTCTTAATTTTCATTGTTCTTATTTTCAGCGGTTTTAAAAAGCGTCTCCTGCATGTACATTGGCTTTCGTGTTTTTTTTTTTGTTTTTTTTAAATCTCCGAAAACGATTTAATTTTATGGGATATTATAAGGCAAGGGTCAGATCACTAGTTCACACTTGAACTGAAGCAGTTTTCACGGCCTGATTTGGGAGAGACTGTGAAGTATGTACATGATGCGTACGCCACGTAGCAGGCGTGCTGCGCTCATCAGCAGCTACGCCGCTCGTCACATGTATGATATGTGCATGTTGTAATACATCCACCATATAATACATGGAAACTCGGTCATGCCATGAAATACTACTCGGGGTTTTGGTTACTGTGTTTGTTTCGTTTAGTTTTTGGTACAATGGTTGTTGATGGAACAGCAAACAGGAGCCTGCTAACCTCTGCTGAATGATCACTGGGTGAGCTGGGCGTCCTGGCAGTCTGCATATAAGAGGAATTTGATATCGGCATTTCCCATGTGTGTTGCCCTGTGTCGGAAGGTTTTCATTAACACACACTGTCCCTTTTCCCCCTGTATATAAACACCTGTATACATATTTTTTTGAAATGTTAGAAAATGCATTTTGCAATATGCATAATTATATTACATATGCAAGTTGCAACAATTTGACATTAGAAAGTGATATTCCATTTTTATATATTATATATGTGTGTGCGCGTGTGTGTGCGTGTGTGTCAACTTGCTTTTTCACAATGCAATGCTGTGTGGTTGTCTTGGAAGTATTTCTTTTTTTATAGGATGGGGCGGGGGGGGGTATTGTTAGGACCAGGGAAACATTATTATTATTATTATTATTATTATTATTATTTTATTGGTCAGATAGGAGGGGTTGAGGGATGACAGACAGAGGGGTAACGTTCCCCTTTCTCTGTCCCTGAGAATGACTTCCAGCTCTCTGGCTTAGTAGTGTCCGCTCTCTATTTTCCCTCCCTGACTCTCCCGAATTCAATCATTACCAACCGGACTCCAGTCTTAAGGGGGGGAGGTGGGGGGGACAGCGGTGGTTATGCCCGAGCCGTCCCAGTACCGACTCCGGGCCCGCTCCGGCGGCCCTGTCACCGTTGCTCGTCTCGAGCTGTTGTGCTCAGATGCAGAATGAGACCTTTGACAAAAAAATCATAACATGAAATTCCAAGCAAAATAAACTGTCTGTGAATAAGTGTGTTTTCAGTGCCATTATTTATTTCTCCATCCCTCCTGTGGCAGAAGTTTACACAGGTTAAACTTTTTTCCCCCCTCCCTAAATTAAAACTACTTCTCCATCATGTTCAGTCGCTTTGCCTGGAGAGATCAGGGGTGATGTCCAGCTAAACTTGCAGTGTCTTCTTTGTGTTGCACATTTTCATACATTTTCTGTTCTGCTACTAATTAATGGAATGAATCTCAAAGTCCCACCCATGTAGTGAGCAATGCGCCCTCCAGGTTTTAACCACAGGAATTTTGAGGGATTGTGTTTTTTTTTTAGTTATTTTTTTATGTTTCTGTAGCTGTAAGGTAATCATATGGAAAAGGGTGAAGATGCTGGAATCCTGTTGTGACAGGGATATATAATGTCTGTAATGTTGATCTTCATTTCCCCCAAAGGCAAAGGGCCCCCAGTTACCACCTGTGTACTTAAGGACCTACAGCCATTAGGAAAAAGGAAAGAAAAAACTTGATTATTGTACTGATGGGAATCATTCTTGTTTTGGATCGACCAAGTGCTTGGAAATGGCAGTCGGCCAGTGGCGGTCAGTTTAGTTAGCAGTGATCTGCCTCCCTCTTCCACAATTCTCTATGGTAGATAGGCCAGGCCCTCTGCTACTCAGGTTACTGAAGCTAAACGGCATAGTCAAAGTGAAAAACCAAGCTGTATCAAATACTACTTAACTGAATTTTCCAGAATGACCACAAGATGGCACTCTAACGAGCAAATGAAATTTTAAACTGCTTATGTATCCTCTATCCTAAATGGTGGAAATTGTATATGATTAGTCCATGTCCACTATCTAGATCAGCCTGATGGTGGCACTATAGTGCTTGAATTCCATTAAATGCTCCTTGCAGCTTTGAATTTCTGTTCTTGTTCTCTGTATATTATTTGTATATGCATTTGACATGAAATGTATGGATTTGTATTTTGTGTTCTGTTGTTGTGAGTAGGAGCTCAAAATAAAATGAATATCAGCATTTCTGAATTCAAGACATGATTATTTACAAACAAATATTTTCAATGCGTAACTTTTTAGCCAAAATTCAGTTTGATATTTAATCACTGGCAACTACCAAACAAGATTTCTTTAGCATACATCATAGCTGACAACTTAAGAGTGTTAGAATTGCATTTATTCATTAAGAGAGCTGATTTTACACTTGGAATGCTGAAAACAATGTTTCAAAGCCTTCAGGCACTGCAAAATAACCTTTATGGAGCTTTGCTCTGTTCTTCAAATTTTGCTGTGTACTGACCCTGGTGGGTTAACTTCCATCCGCATAAATATAAAATATTAGTCGCAGAAATAAGCAAAGTCAAGATCCAAGCAGACACTTTGAGTCTCTTTTCTCCACCGTTCCAGTCCTCACGAATAGAACTTGCTGTTGCAGACTTTTTTCTCCTTGGTCCTGGTGAAAATATTTAGATGCAAATAACAAACTTTCCAGTAGCATGTTTTCTTTTCCTGTTCTCATACGTAACAAAAGATTCATGAGCCAACTGTAATCTATAAATCCAATTATACTTTTGTTACTTATACAACTGTTGAAACATAAAATCCCCTCCATAATTCTGTCATTGCACAATAACAAAAGTATTATTATTATTTGAAATATTTCACAATAATAAAAATTACTAAAAGGCCTAAACCTTTATGGGAAACTCTTCAGTAAGACTGAATGAACGTCGCCATACAGTACAATCCATGTTTTGAGTTCAGTGAAGCTTTTTGGATATTGAGCCAAAATGTATTTTTTTCCTCATTACTCATGCTAGTCGTATTTATTTCACTCCGCTGCAGTGAAACATTGAATAATTGCACCTTGTGTACCTAGTGTTCCTCACACGCGTGTGTTCTTCCCAGGAACGGTAATCTTTCCGCTCACAATATCATCACGCAGTTTGCAGTTGCATGAGTTGAGGATCAGTGCTGCTAAGTTTGGCTTTTATAAATGGCTCCAGGTTTATTTTAACTGAAAAGTGACTTTGGGGAGGGGCTGTGGTTTTTAGTTTAATAAGACAATAACGACAAATTGTCAACTAGGCTACTTTAACAGGGTGTCTATTGTGCGATTTATTCACTTAGCAGCTTACAGTTAATTAATAAAAACCTGTGTATAATGTGGGATGATCGTAACAGGGGTTCGAAGATAAGTTCCAGCTTGATTAAGCCGAACAAATGTAATCCGAGATTAATGGTGTTATTCTTACTGGAACCAAGGCTTCGTCCCATGGGCCGCATTTAAGGGCAAACACGCAGAGATACTACACACTTCAGTGATGTACATTGACATGACCCAAAGCGTGCAAGGGTATGTGAAGGACCCAAGTGTGTAGGGATTTCCTGAAAACAATGGGACACACTTCACCTGTAGAGCTAAACAAGAAACACGCTACAAACATTCATTATATACTTTGCACACTTAAATTGAAACTTCATTGGAGGCATATTGGACTCTGAATAGCCGGCAAACTTCCTTGTCGTCAATGTCAACATTGTGGTCTGTCCACTTATCCATAGACCACTTACTTGCCAAAGTGTGAATAAAGTGCACGTCAAGCGCACTGAACTTATCTGAAAGATAGGACGCCCTTAAATATTTGCGCTAACCTCGTGAAACGCGCACGCCAGGTGTGGAAGTGTGTGGTGTGACGAAGCCTAAGACTATTTCTGGACTCCACCAAGAACTGTTTGAGATTCGTGATTCTGAAACATAACCTGCTCCGGATCAGCTTTGGTGTGTAGCATGAGTTACCGTGGTAATGCATCCCGCTAAGAAGAGAGCCAGCATTGTAATATGGAAAAGCCAGAGTTACCGCTACTTATCCTCAAAATGATCTGTCTGAGGAATCTGGCTTTGTGATACAGGCCCCAGGCCTGACGTTTCTTGTACTGCTGTTGTTACTGCTTTCATTATTAGACGGCCCACCTCTCTTTGGTATTGGATGTGCCCTGCTCCGCGTCGTCACGGTGATGCGAGGGGGCAGAGCGGTGCAGGTTGCTGTGGGTGTCGTATAGGAACGGCTCGCTGCTCAGTTCCGCCTGCCTCTTTCGCAGTTGGCAGGAGGATGAATAGAGGTCCTCTTCCACTTTCTGCAAGCGCAGACCGGCGAAGCGGTACACAGAGAAGACCCACGATATACCGTGAGCAGCAGCTCAAACAGGTGCCAGGCAAAACATTCTCCGAAGGCTAGAAAAACATTTTCATTTGCATACTGCAAAAGTTCCACAACTCTAAAAGATTTCTGTAGACTTAGTGAGTTTTGGAAATTTATCAAGAGGCCTTCATTGGTTTATCCAAGGACTGAGTGAGTGTTGGTTCCCAGTACTGTAACATGATAAGGAAGGCTGACTTTAGGTCATTGGTGGACTCATCTCAAAAACATGGCATTGAGGCATTGAGATGGGCATTGAGATCAAACTACTTTGTGTACTGCTCCGTGAGGAGACCTCACCCCGACCGGCGTTATGGTGATGTCGACCAGCAGTGATGCCAGCTCAATGTCCTCGCTGTAGCCGTTTCTCAGAGGCACGGAGCGATATCCTTAGGGAACAGAAAAGGCATCACGTGACTGATGAAAAACTCGCCTAAGAGACGTGAGCAACTCCACACAGACGTCACCTCCTCTACCTGAACGGAGGCCCTTGACGGGGAAGGTTCCCTGCGCAAGGAAGTTGGGGTCTGAGAACATGTCCTCCTCATTGACCACGAAGCGCAGGAAGGTGAGGTCCGGCTCGTACACGGTGAACTCGACTGGCGCCGGAGGAGCTGGCCACACTGGATTCAGTCCATTGTCCGCTGAAAAATGCACAAGCATTCGCTATTTTCATCTGAATACACCCGACGAATGTGAGGCATAACATTACCATGGCCTATTTTAGTTTGTTCCAGCAGGTTCTGACAGCTGAATGTGACGGATTTTAAATCGTCAGTCTGGAAATGAGCAGAAATTTCTGCTTCGTAAAGGACGTTATTGTTTTCTGTGGTCTGACACCTGCGGTAAAGCCCTGGCATCGCCATGACAACAGCTCATAGGCTTTCTGCATCAAGCCAACAGGGATCACAGGTATACAAGAAAATATCTAAACTGAAAATTCAGCTGTTAGATACACAGAGTACAAGATGACTCTATGCACCCAACCCCCGCCCAAATAACTCATTCTTACGGCAAACAGTGGTCTTGAACTTGCGCTCCTCGGTGTAAAGGCCGAACAGCTCGACCTCCACAAAGGGGCTGGTGAGGCTGCGACCTGGCTTGGGCAGGTGCCTTGCTGCTATGACCTGTAGGGGGCAGCAGAGGGACCATCAGCTGGCAAACAGAATTACTTTACCCATACGCATAAAATGCTGCCGGCATTCTGGAGAGCTGTGCCAGTATCGCTTACTGGTGAATACTGACCCGCTTCAAGCCCTGGTATCAGGTTATGTGTGAATGAGAAAGCATTGTGAAATAGGTTCTTTCTTGCAAATAGTGGGTCTGGTCTTCTTTCACCAGGCATCTAGTGATACATACTGGGATTTGCAGTGATAATTATAGAGGGCACTGATAATCAGAGAGCGAATAGGAAAGCCTTACTCTGACAATAATGGTGTATTTGCCTCTCTTGTCCTGCTGCTGCTTTGGGTTAAAGCTATCAGACCGCAGAATCTCTGGGTGGAGCACATATCCAGTGCTTCCGTTCAGACTGAAGAGGGCGTTGTTCAGTTGCATGTACTTGTCTTGAGGAAAAACACATTTAAAATGATTGATCAATTGTTTATCAATTACCAGGCCTAATGAAGGCAGCATAGGGCAAAAGGCAGGGGTACACCCTGGACAGGATGCCAGTCAGTTGCATGTTGGGCATGCACACACACACACACACACACACAGACCTGTACTGATATCTTTGTGGGGACATAATTTCTATGGTCAAAACCCACTGATTTGATAACTGTGGTCTCAGTGTAGTTTATAAATTAAACTGTATCATAGGTATGTGCACGGAAAACAAGTAATTTATACTGTATACGGTATCGGATCCCCCCCGCAGCTCTTGGAACGTATCCCCTGTGGATACGGCCACACTGCTATATTTAACATGACAGTTTGCTAACGGTGACATCAGCGCAGGGCTGCCAACTTCGGTCAGCTGGCTAGAGTGAGATTTTCAATTCGAGACAAGTCTCAGCTTTTGATGTAGCTAATTTTAGGGTTATAGTGGAATAACATATTTGCCATAAGATTTCTTGCTTGAGAACCTCAGAGTGTGAGTTGGCAGCCCGGTCAGCGTTCAGTGTAAATGAAGTCATCCGGTTAGATACAGTACATGCTACTATTGACTTAGATTAGTCATATACAACCATAAGCAATATGCAACAACTTTTGGTTCCCAAATCAAAGCTTGCTAGCAGCAGTCCAGTTACAGCTGCTCTTAGCTTGAATAACCAAGCTTGGGGACCGGTGCCTTCACACCGAGCGGGCAGCTACTGCGGGCAGTTCATGCAGTAATGTTACACCTTCCCTGCCCCCTTCGTACCAATGCAGTGCGGGTCACTTCCACCTTTATCTGCAAAGTCACTTTGTTCATGGTTTGCTGATTATCTTTCAGTGCCTTTTCTCTTTAAGCAGCCCCCTTCCACTATATTACTGTTCATGTTACGTGTTCTGCTCTAATGTTCTTATACCAGTTCATGAGTTTGAGTTCCAAATTCGCCTTTAATATGCCAGTAGATAAGCTGGTGTTTATGTGAAGTTTATGTTTGGTTAGCAGACACATCTATAATGTAGGGAAAATAAATAGTTTAAACATAAAATGTGAATTTGTCCATGTACTCCAGCTATTTCCCTGGGCACAAGCTGCTACTGCACTGTAATACAGTCCATTGTGTGAAATGCTACCCACCCAAAATTTCTAATTGCCCCCCCCCCAACCTGAGTAGTCTAGATCTGGGACTGACCACACACACAGATCCCCATTCATTTCTATGGGGAAAACTCTAATCCCAACATGACGACCTTAACCCCAACCCAGCCCAAACCTCAACCTGAAAAATGAAAACATCTGTTTCCCACAATGTAATATAAACATAATCCACACATATGCACGCACACACACACACACACACATTAAAAATAGGCGAATCTAAAGACATTTCATACATATTTTCACGTTGCCTGAGCATAATCTGAACAAGCTTCACCGGTACCAAGTGATGTAGAAGCAGTTCTAGTCTAACTCTTACCCGCAGTCTGGAAGTTGAGCGCCACCATGTGGGAGCCACAGATCCACAGCGGTAAGGGGTCATAGTTGGAGGAGTCCACACGCTGCCCCTTGGGGTAGATGCGGCTCAGGGCCTTGCGGTTGTACTTCAGGAAGTCGTTTACTTTGCCGTCACTCTGCGGGATCTTGTTCTCTACGAAGGAGCGGATCTCCTTGTAGTCGTATTTTTCTGGGGAAACACGCGGGACAGTTGTGATGGATTGGTAGACAGAAGGGGCCCGTGGACTGCATAAACGTGATGCTGTGCATATGTGCGTGAGCATGACGTGGTCCTTCACTGGGTGTGGGGGCCGAGCGTGCCTGGCAGGCAGCCTGTGGTTGAGAAACACATATCTTTAGTTGGAGGTGTTAAAAACATCTTACGGAAACTCTCTTTATCTTTGCTCCTGGGTTGGCAGTACACCACCAGGTCCGACATCTTTTTCGAGACTGTATTCTGACTGCTGCGCTTCTTATTCTCCTTATCCAGTGTCATCTGTGGATAAGAGTAAACATCCTGTCACTTTCGAAATTTGCCGTGACTGAACCGTGTGTATCTGTGGCGTAAATGAGCGGCATGGACGTTGGTGAGAAGAGTCTCGTGTTTGATCGTCCTGCAACTGCCGTGCAGGGTCCAGTAATCCGGGAACTTCTGCTGGACACCCTACATCTCCATGTGTTTAATCAAACATGGTGACTGATGAATGGTATGAAAGAGGAGACCCTGGCCTTGAGAAATTCGTTGTTGGTGCGCTGTGTGACGTCCCACGCCGCCGTGTACCACTCGAACAGGTCCTCCACGGTGTCGGCACTGATGTCGAAGGATGTGACATTCTCGTCATCCTTGAAGGTGAGCGTGAACACGTGTGGTCGGCCATTCTTGTCCTGGGCGGACTTCACTGGGGGGGGAATACAATGAAGTCCACACCGTGCATGACTGGGGATTTTAAGTACAGACACAGCGGCACATTCACTTGTCCAACTAGTTGGACATCTACATATGAGTACTGTTACATCTTTAGTACTAAATTTTCAAATGTACTTAGCAGCAACATTTACTATTATTTTGTGTAAAAAGTCTTGTGCTGTCAAAGAAAATGTTTAAAGTTATCTCAGTGGTAACTTTACACTTGGTTAGACTAAATAGCACATGTGCAAATGAAGAGTAATATCATAAAAACTAACAGGAATTTCTTCTTTTCTCCAAAAAGTTACTGATATCTTGTTGGATGGCCAGATGAACACGCTTCAGTTCCCAAACCTCTCCTCAGGGACCCCTCAGCCATTCCACGTATTCATTAAATTTCACCACCAGCTCAATTAATTAATTAACTTAATTAGTTAAATAATTGATGAGGTATTCAATAGCCAAACAGGGTGTGCTAGTGCTCGAGCCAAGACACATGGGTGTATTGGATGGGTGCTGAAGTGGCCTGGCTGACTGACTTCTGCAGTTATTTATACCAACATAAACATAACTGTAATTTTGCATCCTGAGACGTTTGCACTGTGCTGCATATATGGGTAATACTGGGAATGTGCCTGTAACAATCCCAAGGCTCTAGTTGCTCGTGGCCAATAAAACAATACAAATTCTGAACCAGAGGTGGAAAGTTCAACTCCAGTAAAAATCCAGACCAAGGTTTTGTTTCAACCAACCAGTTGAGTACTCTGTGGCTATGACTCTTTATACTCAACTGGTTGGTTGAAACAAAATCTTGGACTGGATTTTAACTTTCCAGACCTGAACTATCCACTTCAGTCTTGAATATTTAACACACTGAGCTGCCCTGTGACCCCTGGATGCGACAGCTGCCACCACCCACACCCCCTAACTGTGAATGCTAGGCGCTAGTGCACAGAGCTGCATGTGGCCCACACGGAGCGTGCTGCACACGGCGGGGTTTCTCACCATTGCACTTGGTCAGGTCGACCACACCCTTACATAACTGTCCCAGGGGATTGTCCTCTGTTGCCTGTGATGAACACAAATCAGCTTGTAAACATGCAGTCAAAGCCACACCTTCTCAGGAGATGTGACAGGTACTTAAGGGGACAACAGGACCCACGACAGTGCAAGACACGAGGCAGCTGTCCGCAGAGTAGGGGGGTAAACAGGATTTTTTATTTTCAGTTTATCTGAAACGTGGCTTAAATGAAGACATCTGTTCTTACTTCCAGAACAGAGAAACATCTACATGCAGATTTTAAGTCCCCAAATTCATGCTGTTTCGGTAAGTAGTGGATGGATGGATGGATGGATGGATTCAAGTTGAGGACAGTTAAAGTAACCAGTGCAGCCAAGGCAGCTGATCTTCAGCTGAAGGACAAGTCAAACTGCAAAGGGCTCCTTAGCTTTGTTAAATGCATCATTTTAAAATGTGTTGTCTTTGGTTTAAGTTAAATCCAAGCCTTTTCTCCTTGCCAGCACATTCAAACTGAGGAATTACAGTCAGCATTGGCAGGCTGATAGCTTGATCACTGCACTCAGCATTGAATGTGAACGTGGACACCTGCCCAGAGTATTATACGTAAGAAATAATTGACGACGGGCCGTTGAATTATTAGAAAAATAATGCACACCCGAGGTGGTGATGCGGCCACGACGCGAAGCGGAGTGTGCATTATTTCGGGTTACCTCGGGTGTGCATTATTTTTCTAATAATTCAACGGCCCGGAGTCAATTATTCCGCTTATACTACGGTTGCCACACCTCAAGACATCGATCAGATGATATATTTCAAGGGATTCGTCCGGTTTTTCTACTTAAATCGCTATTGTGAGTAGGATTATTTCTTCCGCATCTCATCCAACGACTCTTACGAAGTGATATGGAACTGTAATGCGGTCAAGAGAGCTGCCTGGAACTACGTTCCAGGAACTACGTTCGCCGTGCATTTCCCTGAAAATAACTGCACACCTCAGAACGTTCGTCAGCCAATCAGATTCAAGCATTCAACGGTCCCGTAGTATAAAGCCTGGTATAGATCGGCATGGGCAATATTAATGCAGACACACAAACATGAGTTATTTACAGGGAAGCCTGAATCACCTGGTCACTCTGTTCTGGCGTTTTGTTGTTGGACATCTCCTCAACGTAGTTGGAAGGGAAGTAAAGTTGAGTCATTCCTCCATAGTCCCCCTGCCACCTGTAGGGGTCAGCAGAGAGGCATTAAGACCTAACATTGCAGCCATGTACAGCACGTTGGCCCGACGTGTGACTTCGTCTCACCAGGCGTTGATGTTCTTGGCGACGTTGTGGATCAGGGCGCCCCTGGTGAAGGTGAGCTCGTCGGACCTCATGGCTCTGTAGTCGTACAGGGCCCTTACTGTGCCCTGACGTCAACAACACAGACAAGAGCGCATGCACGTCAACAAGCACACGTAAACGGCATGAGTGATGTGTAGGGAAACCGGCAGACACAGTGTCAGCAAAAAAACAAAAACGTTTCCAATTTTAAGTTAATTTTTTGTGATACTACATTTAGTAGCATATACATTTAGGAAATACAGGGTGATCCAAAAGTAAGTATACAGTTTTTATTTTATAGTACTGATTGGGTCATGTTTAGTCTCTTAAGTGTTTGAAATGTCTTTGCTTGCGAGATGAACTCCTTTAATTCATCCACTGTGTGGGGGGTTCCCCTCAAAAACCTTCTCCTTTACTATGCCCCCCCCCCCCCTCCCCAAAAAAAAGAACAAGTCCATGGGTAAAAAAAATATTTGCAGAATAACTTTGAACCATTACTTTATAAAACAAGAACTTTTGCCCCACTGTTACACTGGTGTGTTTGAGTTGTAGCCCCCATTCTTTGAAGAATACCAGTTACATGAATGACCAGAGAAAGCCAGAACTAGCAATACAGTGTGACCCCCAGCCCACAGTTTCAGTAACCGTGGTTTCAGTTATCCATGGTTTACCGCTGAAAAAAAAGGAAAATTCCAGAAATAAACAGTTAATAAGTTTCAAACCACACGCCAAGGCTGTAACATGATGAAGTCCACCAGCCCATTCATGCCCAGTACAACCAGTCAGTACCCACAGATATTTCTTAACAAATAAATTTTTCTCATTACAGGTTATGAACAGATACATAATAAATTCAGTGGAAAATGTGTCAGTGTGTTTTCCATTGTTCATGTTTAAAAAGCATGATTTTTATTGCTCCGTCATCCCTCGATATTCTTTTTCATTGCTCTATCATCGCTTGAGAATAAAGCTAAAATGTTAGAATCCTTTTAATTTGAGAGCACAGCACTTTACAGTGATGTACAATAATGTGCAATGTACTTTATTATTAGTGTATTTAATCAGCATAACAATTTTCTACTGTGTTCAAATCATTTAAAAGTGATTTCTACCAGTCAAAATGATAAACTCGAATTAGCAAACACAACATGCCACTGAAACACAGGACTGATGGTTGCTGATAACCGGCCTCTGTACATAAAATGTACATATTGCATTAAAAATCAGCTGTTTCCAGCTACAACAGTCCTTTACAACATTAAGAATTTCTACATTGCATTTCTGAATAATTTGAAGTTTAACGCTTTTCTTTCGGAAACAATGAAATTTCGAAGTGACCCACAACTATTGAATGGTAGTGTACATGCTGCTTATAAAGGAGCTATGAATGTATGAGTGCATTATGAAGGTGCAGGCATAAAGCATTGCCATTTAATGTTGGTAATGTCTAATTGTGCATGAGATCTTAACTCTACGTCGTTCGTAATTTCTATGTTAAATGATAGAACTTAAGAATGAAGTAGTATTAAGGAGGCTTCGGGAAGCTCATCCCCTCTTCTTTTGGCCAGTCTGATTGGCCAGCTCCTGTATACGTACCGATGGTGGTTCTATCTCATGTGGTTCCACATACACTTTCTTCTCGTAGATGGATGCACAGTCTTGCTCCTGTGCAGAAACATACCAGACGGTTAGGAGCCGCGCTTTAGGTACAACAGCCAACATTTGCCGCTGGAGCTTGACTCCATCAGAGTGCTTTGGCGTGTCTTCAGGAATGAGGTGTCCAGGAGGATCCTCTCACCTGGCTGAATCTCTTCACCAGCTCTTCTGTGACTGTATAGCGGAGTTTGATCTTGCGGTAGAGTGGGTTCTTGCGGTAGTAGCTGACCAGATCAACCAGACTCTCGAACTCGGTTGAACTACCCAAAACGAACTTGCTTCCCTCCTTCGCGATACGACAGTGCTTAACTTCCCCATCGCCCCTGAGTCACATGACAACAGGAACAATACTTCAGACCTACTGAAAGACCATGAACTCCACTATTGGCGGCATTGTCAGTGGCTGATACAAAATGTTTCCATATGCTACAACCAGTTCTGATGACTACACTGAAGCATGAAAATCTATTCTAGTAGACCCCAAAAATTAAATTATGAATAGTGAAAATGGGCATAATAGGCCCCCTTTAAAGAACAGCTCTTCCCACCTAAGGCGTTCCCCGCCCTACAGAATAATCAGTCCAGATGGCACAGGCTAAGCCAGGTGGAGGAGAGAAACCGCCTGTAGGCCTCTCGTAGAAGAGCGATCCCGGGGGGCCTCTCGTAGAAGAGCGATCCCGGGGGGCCTCTCGTAGAAGAGCGATCCCGGGGGGCCTCTCGTAGAAGAGCGATCCCGGGGCCCGTACCTGAAGGTGATGGCGACAGAGTTGTTGTCCTCCCTCTGCCGGATGAGGAAGGCTCCATCACGGGGGATCCTCATCAACATGTCCTCCGCCTCCCCCCTGCTCAGATTACTGTAGAACCAGCTGCAGAGGAGACGAGAGGGGTGCCGACGTTACACTGTCTCTTTACCGTTACCCGTCCATCGCCTCCCCTCAGCTCCTGCACAGCTTCTACCCTGAAGCCATCCGTCTCCGTAATAAATACAAGAACACAGGCTACAATTGCCAGATACATGGCAAGGTTACTTCTATCAGTTGCACTTCTTCTTGACTGATTGTTATACTGCACACTTGCCTACACATCTTTGCACATTACACACATATACCCACTATCAAGTGCAACCTATACTTATTGCACTGGTAGGACTGGTGTATGTACCATATTGCCTGTTTGCACTGTATGTTTTTCTGTATTTTATTTCATTCTATTATTATTCATTTGTTTATTATTTTTTATTTAAACCCTATCATACTCTGTTATGTTTGCACTGGACAGTTGTCCTTCATTCCTGTTTTCACTGTGTCCTGGTTGCACTGTGTCGTCTCTGTGTTCACTGCTTGCACCGAACTACAACCAATTCTGGTATGTTCACATACCGGCAACATGGTGTTCTGAGTTCTGCTACCCCGGAGCACTGTCAGCCACTGCATTATTCCCCCGGAGCACTGTCAGCCACTGCATTATTCCCCCGGAGCACTGTCAGCCACTGCATTATTCCACCACGCTATGCTAAGAAGCACTATTGAGGATCCTATTTATCTGCAGCAGTCATGTACCTGAACCTCTCCTCCTGACACACCAGCCCCCCCCCCCAACCAGAACACACCAGCAAGCAGCTCATCTCTACAACCGTGAAAGTCAGGGGCTTTTTTTCTATTATATATAAATAATAAGAATTAACAGAAGGTATATCTATTTTTATCTACATATTTACTAAATATCCTCTTTCAGAATGTACCATGTGGGGGGGGGAGGGGGGTGTTGCTCAGCAGGTTAAGCCTCTCTGCCTGTGATCAGAATGTTGTTTGCTCAAGCCCCAGACTTGACAGTTGGGCCCCTGAGCAAGGCCCTTCAGCCCCCTGAGCAAGGCCCTTCAGCCCCCTGAGCAAGGCCTTTCAGCTCCCTGAAATGCTTAAGTGGTCTGGCCCTGCACTCCGATCCACAGCTTCACTCTCAGTTGTGTGTGTGTCTGGGTGTCTCAAAGGAGAGGAAGTCAGTGTATGTGAAAAGCAGCATTCCAATGCACTCATGCTTGTGCGAACGGCAACTAATCATTTCCAGTTTGTGTACTTTTTAAACTTATTCGCACTCTGTTTACTAGTCTGCACTGCGTGTACCACCTTGCATTTTGGGTTGCAAGGCGCCCCCGCAGGGGCGCGGGGCGGACGGCCGTGGCTCACCCCTCGGCGAGGTGCGGGTTTGGGCGCGGCACAGCGTCAGTGAGCCGCAGGTCGAACTCCATGCAGCGCAGCGGGTTCTCCCGATAGTGCATGATGAGCTCGTAGACGCTGGAGAAGTGCAGGTTCTCTGTCAGGAAGAAGAACGTCTGTCCGGCCTCATTGCTGGAGCGGATGCGGCAGTGTTGCACTCGACCTTTACGCCTGCGGGGGAGACTGAGGTTTTATACCCCACACACACTCTCCACAGCATTCAGCCTCCGTTATCAGAGCTATACAACCCATAGGGTCAATACTCCAGACTGTATGTGCAATCGGGGGCGGATACAGGGGCGGGGCTACAGAGGCACCAAACCCAGCTAAAAGCTGATTGGCCACCAGAGTGTCCCCTCCCCCGATTCAAAACATATCATTAGCTAATGATAGAGATGCCCCCTATGTATGAATTATGAGCTATTTTATGTTCCCCACCTTAAAAAGTCTTATTAACTCCCCTGTATATTAATATATTACACACATCCATCATCCTGCAGCATAACCCATCAAACCACCCAGAGTTCATATTCACTGCTACATCTAACTGACCAGAAAATAAACGGCAAATGACTCACGACTTCAATAGGCTGAGAAGCTCACTGGTTGGAAAAAATATGCATCACACAATAACTACAGAACAGCTTCCAAGCAAGAATAATACTACTCCATGACCAGCATTTTAAAAAGCGATAGAGTTGACGAAATAGATAAAGGAAAGAAAGATTGGTGATGTGGATGGAGGTGGAAGGGAGGAAAGTGTACGGGAGAACGGGAGCGGCCGAAGCGGGCGTCTGAGGTACCAGAAGGACAGGGTGTAATCCGTCAGGTAAGTTTTACTCTCGCGCACCAGGAAGGTGCCGTCATGCCCCCCCGACTCGGCACAGTACTCCTGCAGGAGGTGCTCCGCCATCTGCCTGCCTTCCGTCATCCTCCCGTGGAACCAAGGCTCCTGGTCGTGCAGCTGTTTGGGGTTCGTGGACTGCAGGCACAGCCAGAACCAGGATCAGAACCAGCTTCATTATCACCCATATGCACGTGTGATGTGTTTCGCACAGTATGTCAGCAAAGTAACAAGAAATTTATATTACTTAAGACTGTAAATGTCAAATTCACTAATCTGGACGGGCGACTGTACTTTGAATTTAGATATTGGATGAATTACAGCTTGATTGACATGGGGAAGACATTGAAAGGGGCGGGGCCTGGGAGACGATGGGAGTCGTGGGGCAGGGAGGGTGTAGGAGAGACGTGTGGAGAGAAGAAGAAAGTAAGGAGTCTGTCCTCAAACCTCCCCCTCGTCCAGGAGACCATCTTACCTTCTCAGATTTTAGCTCATACTCCTCAGCGTAATACAGCTTGTCTCCATAGATCATGCAGTAGTGCTGGTTCCATTGCTGAAAACAGGGACAAGCAGCTCAGCAGGGTGAAGGTAGAGGCAGCTTGGAGGCGCATGATGAACCTATGGAGCTGCCTCCTGAAAGGAGGGACGCCTACAGCACAGACGCTTTCAGCATCATACAACTTGGACATGGGTGCTGCAATAAGCCCATGTGGGCCCTAGGCAAGCCTCGCCGGTGGCCCTACACCATCTCCATCGCGTAGCTGTCCTGTGTTGGCACTACAGAGACAAAGTGAGACTGGCTTTTCTAAGTTGTTGCCCCCTCAGAAGATGGCGGCCTCGGGGCGAGACGCCAGAACGTACCTCATCCACAGGATCCCAGATGTAGAGGTTCCCCTGCTTGTCGCCCTTCTGCTGACTGCCTCGATCGTCTAGTCGCACCGGCTCGTCTGTAGAGCTCAGCTTCTTGTGCTGCCGGGACGGTACAGACGGCGTGAGTGCGGATCTCGCTGGCTGGCTGGTGTAAAAACACCCAGACGTGGGCACCGGGCATCGGGCAAAACAGCTGACAAATGAGGTCATATCATACCAAGAAATCCTACAGTCATCATCAGATACACAGTGTAGTTAAGGTTAACCAAAACCATGTAGAGAGACTGTAGAGGGATGAACACAGGGATTTGCAGCAGGTATTACACACCTACACGAAAGTGTTAAAAATGATGATAACCTTTGATTAGCAGCTTGCTAACACATTGATTTAATTGTTTTAATGTCGTAATTGCATAAGTTATACTCCTATAAAAAATTACTCTTCTCCCTTTGAGACAATGCTGTCCAATCAGGGTCTATCAGAATATCTTAAATATGGCAAATTCAGTACGATAGACAAATATCATGAATTCTAACACATTTCCCCACTGCCCATGTGACCACCTCTCCCCCCCGGCTGTGTCTAAAAAGGAGGACCAAGGGTCAATAAGGAGGACACCCTTTAAAAGATGTAGAGCAGGGTGGGGGGCAGTATATATCAAATACATGCTATGGAAGCTGAGAATGATTTCATTATCTCGATAACGGAGAAAAAATTATTAATACAAGCGTGGCATCCATAATATGTGTGTTTAGGGATTTCACATTTTTTTGTCCAAACGGGGGTGAAGGAGAGCAGTGCAAGGCCTTGCTGGGACAGCGGGTAAGGGGGAGGGAAAAAGGCGCACAAGTGGGAAAAAGGGAGGACCCCCAACGGCAGTCTGGAGAGGGGGCAGGAAAATTGTACTGTCTGTCCGAAATCCAGATGAGTCGTCACCCAATGTGTCACACAAAGCGTGAAGGACAAGCTTATGGCCAGAAACAGGGCTGGTGTCACTATGGGGAGAGTAAGGGTTAATCCTAACCCTAAACCTAACCCTCCCCCATTCCTGTTCAGATGGTGTTGGCTGGTCACATGACCATTCTCTTCCTGTCTGTCATTACACCCACTTCCTGTCTCCTGTCCTGCGCTCAGTCCCTCACCTTCAGTATGATCTTGCCCTTGAGCTGCGCGGGGGACGGCAGCTGGTCGGCCATGGGCTCCACAGGAATGGTAAGTAGCTTGTCTTTGAACACCTTTGTGAAGATGTCGGCCATTTTGTCCTGTTGCTCTGTGCAACAGTGTTCCTCGATGGACAGCACCACGGGATACCTAACGGGGGGCGAAAAATCCTACTTCTAAAAGATATGTTCGCAAAGTAGCATCTAATGGTTACAGAATTATTTAAATCTCGAATATGACAGGTTTCAGTTCCAGGTAGAACAGAAACTATTTTTAAATACAATCAGTATTAATAAATAAAAAGTAGCACGGGATTACCGAATGCTGTGTACTTGTTCAGTAGCATTTTTTATTGTGTAATAAATGTTTTTTAACTGTGTTTCTCATCTATCTTTGGCACACAGATGTTTCAGTGAGTGTTTGAGATTCTAGGACTTTTAACGTGGGGGCATAAAAGGGGTCATAATTCAGACATTAGCCAATAATCTCTTTTGAATCAGTGAGTGACAGGGGAAGAAGCACTCTGGAGACCAATCATCTTTCAGATGGGCTACCTCTGTAGCCCCACCCTTTGTATGCCCCTGTCGCCCAAACCTTGGGGGCCCCACACAAATGCTTGGATTGGGTGGTGCTGAACAGCACTCACTCAGACGCTACGAAGGCATGGTCATTGATGGCCTTCACCACATCCTCGAACTTGATCTTGGTCGTCATGGTCTTGCCGTGGTAGATGATGGGCTCGTTGTTTGATCCGTCCCAGCAGTCCACTGTGTAAATGCAAAGGGAGACGCCCCCTCCATGAAATACAAATGACACAGCTCTGACACAGCTTTGTGTTCTAGTCCAGAAATAATGCAGTCGTGGGTTAAATATGGACGTTGCAGTCACATTCACAGATAAAATTGCTTTTTATTTATCAGATACCTTTATCCAAAGCGACTTTGGATTAGTCAATCCCAGGAACAATTAGGGGTTATGGGCTCTACTCTAAGACCCAACAGCAACATCACTCAGCTAGAACTGGGATTTGAACCAATAACCTTCCCATCACAAGCAGGAGCCATAATAGGTTATCACGGGGGTGGCGCTCACATTCGACGCAGCGGCAGCCCATACGCAGACAGCGTATATAAGCCTCTGGGGACGACTCGCTCCGGAGCTGGTCGCCCGTCAGGTACCTGAAAACAAAAAAGTGATTACTTTTACAAAATGCAGCATTGTGATGCACGAGAAATATCCAGTCAGCATGCAAAAACCCTGGCAGATGCATGCAAGGCAATACACAAAGGAGAAACCAACCCAAGAGCCCAAGAACAAGTCTGTAGTGAGGTGTAAGTGGCTAACAAGCCAACAAAATCCCTCATGCTCCCCCATGGAAAACAGCTCATCACCCAATGAATCTTCTCTATTATTTTGGTATTTGTGTCTTTAGCTCAGTTGCAGCTAACTTCGAAACTGACTGAAGTCTAAATGCATGTCTGATTTCACCGCATCACTGCACTGACGTGTTGTGTGAGGAGTTGATCCAGTAATGCGACAGCGGATTGTTCATGTCCAGGTTGTTCACTTCTGAGAACTTCTCATCCCAGATGGAATTCTCCTTAGAGAACAAAAAGCTGAGGAACTGCCAAAAGACAAGAGACAAGGGTTAATCTGAAGGGAAACTACTGCAGCACACATGCACAACACAAAGAAGACATCTATAATGCAGAGCAGCAAAACAGAACAGCACACAGGGCAATATCTGCTCTTCAAATGTGATAATTATACAGCACCATACAGCTGACATTGCTAAATGAAATTCAGCTTTATTTGCCATTTGGGACAATGGGACGGCATGTACCGTCTTTTTTGTCATATATTTTTATTTGAGAGAATATGAAGTATATAATACAATTATATATATTTATGTATATATATATACACACACACAGTGGTACCTCGGTTCTCGAACATGATCCGTTCCGGACTCCGGATCGAATCCTAAAAAGTTCGAGTTCTGATCGAATTTTTCCCATAAGAAATAATGGAAAACCAATTAATTGGTTCCCAGCCCCCCAAAATTACACCTAAATATGTTTTTTTTTTTTAGCATTTAAACACGAAATGAACTGGATAAAACAAGAAGAGCATTTTTATTCTTAATGGCTTCCAAAACGATAAAGATCTTATCCCAACATTACCCCTGTCCTGCCCCGATCGTCCGCTCCTTCCGTGTGCCACGCCCCCTCGTTAACCTCGTGTGGGATCCCCATGTGATCAGCTGTTTCTGGTTGTTATCATTAGTCCTCTGTATTAAGTCCGCGTTTCAGTTAGTTTCCCCAGTCCGGTCATTGGGTGCGTTCAACTTGCTTACAGCGCTGGCTTAAAGCAACACATTCTGATCCTGATGCAATGCATTACGGTTAGATACATTGCGACCTCTTACCCGGCTGCACAAACTGGAACCGCCTCCGTGATGACACACCTTTGCCCTTATTGGCTGAAGAGTTTGGTTACACGCATGACGTTTGTATCCCAGGCAGTTCCAATGCGTAATCTGCTATTTCTCCCGAATATCACGTAAAGCAGTGAGAGAGAACTGGTTTTCAGTTAATTTACCTGGTAAAATAAAGTTTAAATAAATGACATAAATGCTCTAATAGTACACGTAAGTTAGTGGTTTATTTATTGTTAGTTACTGTAATGTTGTGCTGCTTTATTTGGTTAATCGTCCAGTCTGTGAAGAAGGCATTCAAGTAAGAATTGCATTGTAGTATTTCCTGGCGCGTACAATTTATATTAGGTCAGTGTTCAAGGTTCGACTTCTGATATTCAGATCGAGTTCTAGGTCAAACTGGTTTGTTCGACTTTCAAGAAATTCGAGTTCTAGTGAGTTCGAGAACAGAGGTACCACTGTATATATATATATATATATATACTGTATACACACACACATATAAATACACACACACAGACGCTCCTCTACTTATGAACGAGATACGCTCTGAACAGCCGTTCATAAGTAACTAGGATGCTGGGAGTACACACGTTACACTGCTGTTCGGCGGGAGTAGCACCCAGAAGTCGTACTAGGCGGAATTGGTGCACAAAAAAAAACAAATATGTTGCAGACAGAAATCAGGAGCCCAAGGAACACAATTTGGACTTACAGTCCTCTTCTTTCGTATGTCTGAAATTTTGTAAGGTGAAACTTCGTTTTGTTTAAATCCAAGATATTCTCCACATTTTTCTTAAAAAAATCCCCCCTCCTGAACAATAGAACAAAGAACAAACACTGCCCCCCCCCCCCAAAAAAAGGGAAGTTCAAGCGCTCTTAGAAAATAAAATAAACCAGGTGTTGCTTTTTCTCCTTTTTTAAGGCAAACACTCACACACACATATATATATATAGAAGCGAGAGTGAATCTTAGGGTCTGCTTTCCATTTTTCAGGGGGGTGAGGGTCATGCTGAAGAGCAAACAGACATGGCCACCCTTCTGGGCACGGCATTTGAACCAGTGACCTTCTGATCACTGACACAGAGGCCTAATTTACTGAGCCACACACCACCCCCCCCTTAACTCAGAAAATAACGGCAAACTGGATGTTTTCCATATAATACAGCTCTTTCTTATGCTAAGAGTAAAGCACCAAAACACTCATAAAACCAGGGCTTCGCACCTCGCTGACTGTGAACTCCGGCTCATTAGTTTTCCTCATCGTGTCGTCGATAAAGACGGTCATCAGCTCCCTCACTTGGTTCAAATCTTGGGCCCAATACTCCTGGAAAAAACGAAGAGAAAAATACCAAAAACGATGAAAGAAGTACTGCCAGCTGTCTGCTACATTTCCAAAAGGTGGAGATGCTGCTGTACATAAACCAACATTAGTTACGTTTCAGTGGTACCACAACAAGCCGTTACCAAAATACATGCAAAATAGTGAAAGATTTGGAGTATTTTGGGTCTAAGACTGATTTCATAAGGTACTAGACTTGAGACTCAGAGATAGAGATGTTATTGGAAAGCTACACTGGGTCCGAGCAGGTGGGACCTACTTCTTGCTGGTGTACAAGGAATCTCTGGAAGTCACACAGGGAGACGATGGAAGAGTCTGGCCGATCTGTGTTACTGAGGTAAACATCACATACACATGAGAATATAAACTGTTATATTCGCCACTGCTAAACAACACAGACCAATTATCTCAACACTACACCAATTCACAGTAATGTGCAAAAGTCTTATGCAGTCAAAAGAAATATTTAAAGCAATTTGTCTGGGTATTAAGTGCACCTTTGCTCAGAACAAAACAATTTACCATTAGAATGTAATTAAAAATAACACAATAACCACAGCCAGGAACAGACAAAATTCATGAGATTCAGAACATAAAAGTAGAACAAAATACATATTACATCTGCAGTTTCATTTTATGCTTAAGCAGTTCCTAGATGAGTTACAAATATCACATAAATTGGACTTAAAAACTGGATTAAAAACAGGAAAGCAAAAAGAGATGAAAATAGTCACCCCATGACAAAAGTGCAGGACTCCTTCAGCTTGTCGAGGACCTGGAGAAAACAGTAGAGATGTCAGTCGGTGAGACTGTGTGTCAGTCGGTGAGACCTTGTGTCAGTCTGCGAGACTCTGTGTCAGTCGGCGAGACTCTGTGTCAGTCGGCGAGATTGTGTGTCAGTCGGCGAGACTGTGTGTCAGTCGGCAAAACTCTGTGTCAGTCGCCGAGACTGTGTGTCAGTTGGCGAAACTCTGTGTCAGTCGCCAAGACTGTGTCAGTGGGTGAGACTGTGTGTCAGTCGGCAAAACTCTGTCAGTGAGTGAGACTGTGTGTCAGTCGGCGAATCTCTGTGTCAGTCAGCCACTCGGCAGCGTGATTAACACACTTACACTCTTCTGGTTTTCAAACATGATGATGTTATAGAACTTGTGAAACTGCTCGAAGTCCAGCACATCTTTCCTGGCTCCAATCTCCTAGAAATGGACAACAAGGGCCACAGTGTCACTGACTGCACACAGTCCATCGGGGTTCCCATGGGGCTTCTGAGCAGGTACTGTATGAAGAAACCTACAGGATCAAAGTAACTCTCCTTCAAATACTGGGAACCTACATATTGACATGTGAGCATATATAATAATACTTTGATACGCTTCTTATTAGTGTGTATATATCTAGATACTGTATGTCAATATGATTCGAAGGAGATTCTGGGGATGGTTCTGAACAAATGCAGAGGGGGTTAGGTTCAGGTTACTTTATTAGTACCCGTAGGTCAATTTGGTTTGTAGTACAACCCCATTTCCTAAAAAGATGGGATGCTGTGTAAAATGCAAATAAAACCAGATCACAATGATTTGCAAATAATATAAATCCATATTTAACTGAAAATAGAACAAAGGCAACTTATGAAATGTTGAACCAAGAACTTTTTATTGTTTTGTGACAAATATATCCTGAATTTGAATTTGATGGCAGCAAAATTATATATATATATTTATACTCCGGATCATTATCCTAAAAAGTTCGAGTTCTGATGTGGCAACAAAAGACTGCACCTGGTTGAATATCTCACAACTAATTAAGCTAATTGATAACAGGTCAGTAAGATGACTGGGTATAAAACGAGCCTCCCAGAGAGGCAGAGTCTCTGTGCTGTGAAGGTGGGTAGAGGTTCACCTTCGTCAATGTAATATTGCAAAGAATTTGGGAATTTCATCATCTATGGCACATAATATCATTAAAAGATTCAGATAATGTTGTTTTTCAGGGGTTGGGATTGGCCCCTTAGTTCCAGTGAAAGGAACTCTTAATGCTGCAGCTGTTTTAGCTGCAAAGGGTGGGCCAACTCCATATTAAAGCCTATGCAATAAGAATGGAATGTCATTAAAGTTCATGTGTGTATAAAGGCAGTTGTCCTAATACTTTTAGCAATATAGTGTATGTTTCTGCCATCAAATTCAAATTATCATATATTTGTCATAAAACAATAACATTTCTTAGTTTCAACATTTGATATGTTGTCTTTGTTCTATTACAAATGAAAGATTGGTTTATATGATTTGCAAACCATTCTATTCTGTTTTTATTTGCATTTTACACAACATCCCAACTGTTTTGGAAATGGGGTTATAGACGAGTCATCATCAGTCTTGACACACATTTCACAAACATCACAGATAACTGACACACAAAACAGGAGCCGGGGAGGTGACCAGTACCGCGAACTTGTCCTTCAGGTAGCGTGCATGAGGGATCTTGAAACTCATCTGAGGCAGCAAACACTTCAGCTCCTTTATGGAAACGCTGAAGTGGGTGGGGCGAATGGATACATCAGTATGAGGGGGGTGGGAAAGGAATTTCTTTGGTGCAAATAGCATCAAATAACAGAGTAAACTGTGGAATGGTGTTATTATACATCAGAATAGTGATGTTTCATTCATCCCTGTGAAGAAATTCTCTTTCATCTATTATTTCTTGCTGTTTATGAGACACATATACAGATGAAAGTAAGGTTGCATGTCACAGGGCAGGGTTACCAAGTGTGTGCAGTGCTCTGGCAGCTGGGGGTTAAGGGCCTTGCTCAGGTGCCCAATGGCAACATCAACCTGACAACACCAGGCTTTGAACTAATGACCTTCTGATCACAAGCACAGCCTCCTATCCTGCTGAGCTACACACCACCCCCAGCTAGGCAGGAATAATGACGAATGAATACTGGAGACGGAAGAGCGGGATGAATAAGTTCATGGTACCTGTTCTTCTTGGTCTGATCAATAGAGTACATCTGCTTCCTCAGCCAACTGAAAAAAGAGAGAGAGTCAAACTCAGAGTGAGTACATGTACCTGTGTGTCTGCCTGTCTGTGAAGGTGCAGGCGTGTGTGTGTGTGTGTCTGTGTGTGTGTGTGCACGTATAAGTGATACCTTTCAATGATATCGGGTGTCGGGGCAGCTAAAGTTTCTTGCTGAAGCAGTTCCAGCCCTGTCAGCCATTTCTCCGCATCTTCCTGTGTCGGAGCTTTAAGGAAACAATGACATTAAACACATGCTAAAAAGCAAGCCTCAGGAATACAAACACGTTTGCAATGGAATCGAAACACCATTTACATACAGAATTGCGCATTCTCAAAAAAAATAAATGCACGCAAGCCACATGTGCTGACTCACCGCTGAGGCTGAGCGTGTTGAGGACGAACTGGCTTCCATAAAAGATAGTGAAGCAGGTCTCCTCCGGAGGCTCTTTTTCTTTAGAACGTTCGAAGTCTTTGCACTTCCTGCCTGGCCGGACTTCCCGGATCTCATGCAGGTCCACTGAGGAACAGAGCATATGCTCAGCAGAACTCAAGTCAGGTCCCCAAGTCTCACTCTGCAGCACACGCAACCATCCCGTGCAAGGAGAATAACACAAGAACATGTGCGCACGCACAAACGCACGCCTCACTAAAGGACACAGAAATTCAGGCTGGGGGGAAAATAATGAGAAGAAATCAAGAGAAAGTGGAGACACAACGACACCTGCAAACGTAAATGTTCAATGGACACATTCAAATGCTTAATTTAGCAGCTAAGTTACCAAGAGCATCAATCGGTTGATTTATTCTTCAGTTACAAGGAGGAATTAGCAAATGCTATAATATGTGTAAATGTATGGTACATACACAGGGGATGGACAATGAAACTCAAACAGCTAGTTTTAGACCACAATATTTTATTAGTATGGTGTAGGGCCTCCTTTTGCGGCCAGTACAGCATCCGTTTGTCTTGGGAATGACAGGTACCAGTCCTGCACAGTAGCCAGAGGGATTTTGAGTCAGTTCTCTAGCAGACCAGTGGCCAGGTCACTATGTGATGCTGATGGAGGAAAATGTTTCCTGACTCGCTCCTCCAAAACACCCCAAAGTGACTCAATAATATTCAGATCTGGTGACTGTGCAGATCATGGCAGATGTTCTGCTTCACCTTCATGTTCATCAAAACACACTGTCACCAGTCTTGCTGTTTGTATTGGTGCATCATCATTCTGATACACAGCACCACCTTCAGGGTACAGTGTTTGAACCATTGGGTGAACATGGTCTTCCATAATGGTTCAGTAATCCTTGGCAGTGATGTGCCCGTCTAGAACAAGTAGTAGGGAGTGTCATGATATTTCAGCCCAAACCATCACTGATCCACCCCTGTTCTGCACTCTGGGTACGCAACAGTCCAGGTGGTGAGCCTCTTTGGGGCTTCTCCAAATCATGACTCCAAACCGGATGTGGGAAAGACTGACATCTGCTCTGCTAGTTCAACTTTCACACTCTGCTCTTACTGACGGAATGTGCAATCAGTGAGGGTTGGCCCTCAGGCCGCACATATATAGGCATGAAACCTCAGACACTATTGGCCAGTGTTTCAGTTTCATAGTCCAACCCCTGTATGTGAGTATATGTGTCATTTCTCAATTTAAGGTTGTGCATCTGTGAATAATATATTTTTTGCAAACTGCAGCCTGGCTCTTCTCTGCTTCTCATTAATGAAGGGCTTCTTCCTTGCTTTTGGAACTCCAGTCCTGCTTCTAGGAGCATGATACAAACTGTCCTAGCAGTGCACTTCACACCTGCACTTAATGCTTCCCATTCCTTTTGAAGGTCACTTGATCCTACGATTCATGACAAACTGTCGCATAAGTTAACGGTCATCTCTGGCATTAGAAAGTTGCTTTCGCTCTCTAACCAGGCTGGTTTTTGGTCATTCCCAGTGTCTCCTGCTTCACTTTGGTCTTGTTTACTGCTGTCTTAGAAACTATGAGCCTAGAAGTGTAGCCTTCTGCCAGCAGGACCATGATTAAACCAGGATTTAAAAATGCCAGCAGGACCATGATTAAACCAGGATTTAAAAATGCCAGCAGGACCAGGATTAAACCAGGATTTAAAAATGCATTTTTTTTAATTATGGAGTGGTCTCTTACTTTTTTCCAGAGCTGTATATATAAATACACACACAAACACGCACACACACACACACACACACATATACAGTCAGACACAGACACACATACCTGTACTTCTTGTTCTTGTGTATAACATGTTGATATATACGCTTGTGAGAAGACATTCGTGAACCCTAGATCACAATTCAGATTTCTGTATGAAAAGCTCCTAAAATGTCATCTAATCTTCACCTAAGCCATGGCGCTGTCTTAATTAATGAGCAACAAACACAGCACTTTACAGATTGTTATGGCTGGAGAAAGCAGAACACTGCATAACAACATCAAAACCTCATGCTCTTTGTGAAGCCTGGTAGAGCTTGGTATCATGGTGCACTGCTGCTTCACTGCCTCAGGTTCTGGAAGTCCTGCAATCATTGAAGGACCAACAGATTCCAAGGAAATCCCACAGCAGAATGTCAGGGCGTCTTTGTAGGAAGCTGGGTCTCACATGTGAAGATGACCCAAACCCTGGGCTGGTCAATCCTATAGGCGACACAGGTGGCCGCACCGGGTGCCAACTTTTGAGGGGGGTGCCGACTTGCCAGCCAATTGCACTTTGTTTCAGACAGCGGGCGCCACGTCAGGTAGGACCAGTACTGCCCAATCCACAGAAACAAATGATCAGAACAGTGAAGATATTTTGTATCTTGGAACAGACATGTCCGAGTCCTGCAGTGTTCAAACGTAATCTGAAACCGGATGTACAAGCAGAAACATCCCAAAAATACACACGAAATGAAACAGGATTATAAAAACCTGCCCTAAGCCCTGTTCAGGTCCGATCAGCAGCTAGAGAAAGCGCTCAATGGAGGTCACTGCCAATAAAGGAGGTTCCTGTAGTTAATAAATATGAGGGTTTCACATACTTTTTTCCCCCATCAAGGTATTTGATTGTTTAAACCACCCGAGGGCCAAATTCCATCAGCCACAAAGCCAAGGTCTACTGCATCCGAAAAACACCAACATGCAGGGTAATTCAGCAAGCAATGGGCTTAGGGCCATGATCGTGCAGTCTAGATTCAAACTTTGTTCCATAATAGATGCTTTGTGGTCCCTGTAGGGAAATTCTTTTTTTACACCCTCCTCAACTAGGTCTTTGTAGAGTAAGCTGTCTATGAAGGGCAACCACCTGAGAGCTGGGGGTTAAGGGCTTTGCTCAAAGACCCACAGCGGTGCTGAGGCTGGGTTTGAACCAGTAACCTTGTGATTACAGGAACACAGTCGTAGCCCACTGAGCCACACACTGCCCCCAATAAACATATGACATTGTTAACAATCCAATAAGACTGTCTCGATGACATATATGAATATCAAATCATATTTAAGGAGTTATGTATTGCATATATATTCAAGTCAGCTGTTCCACACGGATGTACGCAGCCATTAAAAATCACCATAAAGCTTAGGACCTCTTACAGAGAAAAATAAACAAAGTTACCATTTTTTATTCTCCTCTTCTCTCCTCATGTAATTCTGTTTTCTCTGTTCTTCCTATATCCCCTGTCTTCCTGACCTTCTACCCCCTATAATGTAATGTTTATATATGTATGGTCAGGTTGATGGCCAGTTTTTTCACTGGTACTTGTGACTAGTGACATGGTATATTGCAACAGCAATAAAGGGTTTTCATCAATCAATCAATCATTATAGAGGAGTCAGACTGCAATTTTAGTCACATTTCTCTGGCACAGAACCTTGTTTATGGGCTTATTTGAAAGTCAAAATCAGCAATTAACTTTTCATTAACTGTTTCCATATTGTTATTGAATACAAAAATCTGTAGGACAAATTTTATGGTATTTGCGCATTTGTTATTACAGGGTTATAGCCACTAATCAGGGAAGGAATGAAAACTTTGAACAGTTTAACAGATATGCGATAGGTAAATGGGAATTTAATCATGTGTTGTGATAATTAATGTTTTTGGCTTTGGGTATTTTATAAGAGCGCAGGTGAAACCAGAGCAAATATAGTGCAATTTTTTTGCTGTGGTGACTCAGCAGACAACGCTATGGGTTCTCACCTCCATGTCTGTGGGTTGGAATCCTGCCTTGTGCTCTGTGTGTGGCATTTCTGCAGGACCGGTCCAGCCTAGGAGGCCACCTAGGCTGCCAGCTTTGGGGGGGACAGACTTGCCAGCCAGGTTCAATTTGCCTTGGGGGGGGCAGGCAGTGCTGCTTGCCTAGGACACCTCATCAGAGAGTATCAGTTCTCACTGTGGTGTGTGGCTTTAACACCACGTCCAAGAACATGCAGTTAGGGCAATGTTTATCAACCGGGTCCATGGGGACACTCAGACCGTCCACATTTCTGCTCCCTCCTAGCTCCCCGCCAGACCATCCACATTTTTGCTCCCTCCTAGCTCCCTGCCAGACCGTCCACATTTCTGCTCCCTCCTAGCTCCCTGCCAGACCGTCCACATTTTTGCTCCCTCCTAGCTCCCTGCCAGACCGTCCACATTTTTGCTCCCTCCTAGCTCCCTGCCAGACCGTCCACATTTTTGCTCCCTCCTAACTCCCTGCCAGACAGTCCACATTTTTGCTCCCTCCAAGCTCCCTGCCAGACACTCCACATTACTGCTCCTTTCTAGTCCCCAGGGACTGTATTGGGAAACACTGAGTTAGATAAACTGGCTTATCCTTCCTCAACAAGCTCAATTCCTGTTCAAACTGCTGTCATTCATTTGTATGGCAGGCTAGTATATCCAAAACAATTGACATACGATGATGCATTTTTACATCCCAACCTCATACTACCTAGCATAGGCCCCAGGCCCTCCAGTGACCCTGACCAGGATAAATGGGTCTAAGATGGATGGAGGATTCTGCTTTTGTTCCCACAGTCAGAAGGAATAAGAAGTGGCATCCTGGGGTGGGGATTGCACTTGTTCTTTTGCAAATGTTAATTGTCGTTTGAGAAATGCCCCAAAGCAATTGAAAAAAACTGCAAATGCAGCAGAGAATGTATTAGAATAAAGTTAATATTAGTGCAAGTATTTATTGGTAAACCTGGCTAAAAAATGTGGTATTTAGCAGGGAATTGTGTCCATGGCAAGACTTGTCTGTGTCCGTGGCAAAATGTTTTGACTGAGTAAAAGAAAAACTATTTAAACTACATTCTTAAATACCGTGCTCAAGGTAAAACTGCGATTTGATAAAAAAATTTACATCAGAATTCACCGTGATATTGACCCCTGTTATTACAGTTTGTATTGATTGCTTTGGAGCATTTCTCAAATGACAATTAACATTTGCAAAAGAACAAGTGCAATCCCCACACCATGATGATATTCTGCACAGCGGAATATAATTTCTCATTGCTTCATGGAAATTTCCAAATGTTTTAGTACGTATAAGCAGATTGTCATCATTTGACACAATTTTCAGTTTTTAGCCTTGTTAGTCAAAACAGATCATGTAGTTTCCCATTGTAATACACCCAAAACTATATATGTATGCGATCATCCTGTTAGCCACCTCATGCAAAACAGCTAGCCAAACTATCAAAATAATATAAAGATACATTCTATAAACTGCAGCGATATGGCATTGTTGTGTTTTTGTTTCACACAGAACATGCTTTTGTCTTCATTTTGTTGTTCTTGTAGTGCTGTTTTGCTGGGTTTTTGTGTTATACAGTGCAGTGTGATTTTTTGTTTGCTTTTGTACCATCTTGAGAAGTTACATGTGCATGCAGTGCTTTCTCTTGCCAGTGAAGTTTACATACTGTAATGCAGAGCCTTGCAATGTTGAAAATGCTGTCTTTGACATGAATAAGTATCAGTTTGCTAAAAAAAAAATGATCGGTCAGTAACAAAGTCAGTGAGAAAATGGGAACTGACTATCATTCAGAATTATGGAGCTGAGCAGCATACTTACATTAACATACTGACAATTTACTAAACATTTTCGCTCTCATGGTTAAAATAATACTAATTGTACTTTTCATTTTGGTGGCACTAACTAATTAATTTGAGGAATTATTAGCTTTTGAGACACAAGTTAATTGTTTTGGGTAAGTGACAGGTGTTTGCAGCGAAACCATACTGTTGTGCTATATGCATGAACTGTTTTGATAAATGCCCTCATAGTCTTGAGAAAATTGTAAGCCACAAATCTACACTGTCTCAAGTCAAATCAAGTCAAGTGGGGATTTATTGTCACACGCACCCTATTCAGTTCACTGCATACCGTGACAGGAAATAACGTTCCCCGAACTGCGGTGCTACATATAGCCTGATACATAAGCTTCAAGGATGGACAGGACCCGTGTGCACTTGTATAATAGGCTAAACAACGTGCAATAAACAATGATGGAGGGTATATAATGCAATGTTAGGAACAGCAGACTGGTATGTATGAGTAATAATAAATAAATATCAAAGATAAATATTGAATGCTTGTAACAGTGTAGTAATGGTGCAAATGGCAACATACCAAAATTGGAAGATATCAGTAGTGATGAGTTACATACGTGTTAAAGTTAATGTACTGCAATTTGCAAGGATCGCTAATAAAACGTAATCCTATATAGAGGCAATTTTGGCTAAATGGAGCCTATATTCCAAAAGGTTTATTTTAAAGGGAAAAAATGAGAACTTGTTTACAAAACCAAACAATGAATTTATATCAGCAAATACTTAAAAGCCAATGACTAGATCATTATTACAGTCCTGCAAGTAAACTCAGCTGAGTACCTGAATCTACTGATTGGCCAGGTTACACCTCCATCCATCATCAATGTTGGCATGAGCATATTCCAGGACAAGAATGCCAAGATTCAATGGGTTCAAATTGTCAAAGACTGGTTCAGGGAGCATGAGGAATCATTTTCACGCATGACTTGGTCACCACAGAGTTGTGACCTTAACCTCATTGAAGGTCTCTGGGATGTGATGAAGGAGGCTTTATGGAGGTTCAACTCATTTGTCAATACAGGATCTTGGTGAGAAATGAATGCAAATCTGTATGAAAATAAAGGGTGAGATGTTGCGTAAGCCTGTGGAAACAATGTCATGACAAATATGTGCCATAATCAAAGCTAAAGGCGGTCCAACGAAAAATTCAAATGGCGACTTTTTTTTTGGACGGGCAGCGTAGCTTATGCCGGTTACAGTCAGTCATAATCGGTGGTTTAGGGAACATTTATGGGTTCCCTGTAAATAACACCAGCACTTTAGAGTTCATAGTTGATAAAAGCAAGTCTTTCAACTGTTATACCGAACTCAAAAATGTTGCTGGAAACACAAATCCAACGTGCTAACTCATTTAAGAAGACATCATCCGAGTGTGTACGACCTGACCAAGGCAGAAACGACCTCTGCACGTTAGTCTCCCTGAGGCATTTTAGGCACTTTGGTCAGTAAATTCAGACTCGGCAAAAATAATATTTAAGGTTATATATATATATATTAATAACTATAGATATGTGATCATACTTTGTTACAGAGAACACCGGATTCAAACAGGATTTAGTTCATTATTGATGCTATTATTTTACAGTTTTCATTTTTAAATTTGTTATACATATTTTTATTTATACGTAGGTTTCGTTATTCAGACACGTAGTCAAACGCATCACCTTTGGTTTACAACTGTTCTTAATTATGTTTTCAGTTTTAATAATAAATAATGTAAAAAATAAATTCTGTTTTCCCTGCTGTAACGGAATCGCACCAAACCGTGAACCCAAAACCGAAGTATGCACTGAACCGTGAACTTTGTGTAGCGTTGCACCCCTAAATACACCAGAAATTAAAATAAACAAAATATTTTAAACAAACCAGCAACACTTTTACAATTTATAGAAATCATTACACAAATCACTAAAAATAGTTTATCTCAGATTGTGGACACTGCGGTTTTGAGAGGTAACTTAATGATCATTCTTATTTGGAATTATATATCTCAAATTTCACCGTATTCCAACCGATATGTCCTTCCTACTAGGCCGCATCTTTCTAGTTAAATTTGTAAGGTTGACTTCAAATCTATTTGTCTCCTGTAGTTTTGCATCTCTGTCTCCTTATATCTGTGCACCACACCTATTTACATTCTGTGGGAGTAAATAAGAACCAGTTTTTAAAGCGATTTACTTAAAATTGTCATCACAGCATGCTGTTATACTGCAGCTGTGTTTTTATAGAGTTATACCTAACTTTGTTTGCAAATGTTGATTATGAGCTTCAGGCCTACAAACGTTTAAGTAGGCCTAGCATGCTTGTTGTCTATCAGATAGTTGTCTGCAGAGGTATGTCTTATTTTAATGAAGTACCATAAATTGTGCTTAAAAACAAAGCCAGCTGTAACACATTCATTAGTACTGCACATGCATTCATGGCCTTCTACAAAGACTTTCTATAGTTTTCTATAGTATTTTGAAAACATTACAATACCTCATCCGTCAATAATGGATTACTGTACTACAGATACACAACTATGCGATGCCCAGGCCTAAAGACAAATTCCCCATAAAGACAAATCTTAGAAAGGCCAATTAATAAAATGTCTGCCAAATAATTTATGAAAAACCTGCAAAAGGAATCATATCAAATCATGATGGTGTACATGAACTTGATAAAAATAATCTCAGGATCAGTCAACAACTTCTCACTAGAAACTTGTGCAACAACATGTATCCGACAGGCCAAATTAGATAAGAAACCTTCTCAGTTTCCCCAGAAACAAAACAACGACTCTAAAACGAATGACAAACACATTTCTGCACATGCAAACAACTCCACCTTATACACCACCGACACCATGTGTTAAAAGTGTCACACGTTCAGGAACACTAAAGCGGGGCTGTACATGAAAGACTGCATCGGGCTCTTTTTGAAAAATCTGTCTGTGTGGGCTACAGAGAAAGAGGCCCATACAGGACTCTCACTCTTGACTCAACCCAACACAGATAACCAGCATTCTCTTCACAGGAAAAAATGTAGGGCATACACACATACTGATACACATCAACACGCACCAAACCGACCTCTTCCAAAACCATTACAAGAAAGCCACAGAAAGAGATGTAAACATAAAACTTCCTTCGCTTGATGAAATAAAACAAATATGGATTAATAATGGTTAATTGGCTTGGCGGTTAATGGGCGGCAGCTTTCGTTCAAGGCATGGGCAGCCGTGTAGACTAGGGAACTATGGAAAGGTCAGTTAGCATATAAGCCATCAGGCTTTCAAGAGAAATGGCGAAGATTTAAATCGTACACTTATTGTAGCTACAAAGAAAGCAAGGAGCATTTTGGAGTTTTGTAAGACGACACTGGGTGATTCTGTGCAAGAAATGACTGGTCTTGCACATTACCATAAGTCTTGTGTAAAGTGTGTGCATCTAATGTATATACACAAGTTTTAATATGATGACTTGTTGCATTTTTGGCAAGTTTTAAGCAAGATGTCGGACATTATAAAGCTAACGGTGGCCTTGTAGAGTGCCAGTGCAGGCCAGCGTGAGGCAGTGCACCGCACCCGGTTTTCGGTCATGCCACTTACAGACACCGTCTGTTTTGTCTGCAGTCCGAATCCAGGCCACCTGCCTGGTCTCCATGATAACCTGCACTGTCAGACGCTCCACCTTCTGGCGGTAAATCGTCATCACAATGCCCATCTCCAGGTCCCGCTTGATGAGGCTCTTCTTGTACTCGGTCAGCTCCCCCATTTGGCCATACCCTGCCATCTCTACTCCTGAAAGTAATCAAACGAAAGCTCTGAGTGAACCAGTGAGGCACTGATCAGAAAGAACGACAAAGTTACTGACAAACTAAACAGAACTGTATACTAGGACCTTGTATACACCCTGAGGGGGACTGCCTGTTAGCACTAGTGTTTAGTATTTGCACGTAAAGCCCCAAATTTCCCTTACAGGAATAAAGCATGAGTGATTAGAGCACATGCGCCACTCACAGAAAGATCCGCTTTGTCTGTGCATCTCGTCCCAGTTACCAGTTCGTCTCAAGCTCCATGCAAACCTTTATTTACATTGCAAATGAATAGCAGCAGGTGGCTTTTCTTCTGGTGAGTCCTTCGACACTAGTGAAGCATTAACTCAGAAATATTTCAATATTCTCACTGCTGGAACCTTTGGTCTCGACCCTGCTCTCACAGCACTGTAATGTTTTAATCAGTCGCAATTCCCTACGGCAGGAACAATGAAACAGAGCCCGTAGCCATACTGCCCAACTCACCCTGTGATGACCACAATTTAGTCACATCATCAAACTATAACATATTATAGTACTTTAACTTGAATTCGGCGGTAGAAAAATGCACCTTTCTCAAAATGTTTTCTTTAACTACAGGCTAAATAACATGTAATAACCTATAAGATGAATAACAAATTAATGTTGGACTTGAGATCTAGGGTTGTACGTTAAAATTCATTTTGTGACTGAGTTAAAGTTCCAAGCTTTGTAGAGATAAAGGGTGAAACCGCAAACTCTGAGAAGAAACAACAACTAATATGATAACTCCACGCGTGCTACACCATACTATTACCCGTTTAATAACGGTCCTCACAACCGGAAAAAATGGTAGGCTAGTTTCGTTCAGTTTTAGCACACATTTTTTTCCAGATCCGAAATCAAGAAAGATATTAGATAAACAAAAGCACATTCCTTAATGGCTAATTATTAATTTATTAAAAAATAAATGAGAATTTAAAAGCGAGAACAACACCCAACACCCCCATCCCCGAAATGCACACGCACATTTTGCAAAAATGCACGCAACCTTTGAAAGATTACGAAAAAGAACAATAAAGCTTTAAAACTCACCTTAAATTTGAAAAAAACCTAGATGTACAACTTATACAAATATTTCCCAAGCAAAGAAATTCATGTTTCGATATAAAATGAAAAAAAAAATTGGTTTATTAACGAACTTTGCCCTGCCACAGAATGGTCAGTTCCTCTATCCGTTTATAGAAGGAAGTAAACTTGCCCAGTAGTAGGATAGGAATAGCTGTAATAAAGAAATACGGAAGTCTTCAATAGTTAACTATGCAAAGTCCTGAAACGTTACGGACACCTCTTCCCCATCCCTTGCTCAAGAGATACATTAATTACCAACTCAAGTGAGCAACTGAACTAGTCAAAAAAGTACTGTCACCAGGGGTTTTCTGTTCATAACGACCCCCTGGTCTCAAGTGACACAGAAATTGAAAGCACCTGCGCAACGAACGGAAGAGCAAGCCTATTATTCTGAGGGTGCTTGTGAACAATGCGACACTCCGCGCGATAGTGAACCTCACTCTCTAATAGTGAACCTCACTCCGAAAACTCGCGCGCTGTCTCGGTCAACATTTCAGATTTAACAAAATTACACCTCGGTGACGATCTGACCCAAGGCGACACAGTACGATAAAAACGTTTCTTACAGGTATGCGTATAAATGTTAAAATAAATAAATACGATAAAACACAATAGTAAACAGATGTAATTCTACAAAACAATTAACAGGATTAAACTGAAACAAAAACAGAAGCAGTTTTGGGGGTCAGATCCTATGAAAAGCCCCATGGCGCTAGGGGAAGTCGAGCGTCATAAGCAGGGTCGGTTCTAGAGCATTTTAACTGGGGGACCAGACTGGGGCCAGTTTTTCTGTTGGGTGGGGGCATATGCATTTGACCTTAATATCCTCCACTAGATTACTCTAGATTGCCAACATTAAGAAGCAAAAGACAGTCATGAAAACTGATAGCTTATTCATGCAATGCTTTGCAGTGACATTTTACAGTTTTTATAAATAACTGATTGAGCTCACTCTGATTTCTTGTTCAGACACACTTGGTTCACTTTTCACCAACTGAAGTGACTTGACCAGCCAGGGGTCCCGCATTAAGAGTCCGTCAAGAAAATGTGTTTATGTTTTGCCTGTTCACAGTGCATCAAATTTTTGTCCACATATATAAATGGAAATAGTAGGGGGGGGGGGGGGCACTGCCTCCCCTCCAGAACCACCCCTGGTCGTAGGGAGGGTAAGTTTTACCTTCACCCTCTCTTCTGCCACCACTTTCGGCATGTTTAGGGATAGATCTACCACAGATTCAGCCTCAAATTATATTATAATGAGCTCATTCAGAGAGCACCAAGCCTCAGGCCACTGCAGCTCCGAAGATGGCAGAGTCTGTTGAGGAGAGTAAATTCCTCCAGTTTATTGTTGTTGTACCACCAAGGTATCTGCAGGCATTCACCATCTCCACAAAATCCCCTCATAGTGATAGGGGATGGGGCCTTACCAGAACAATGGACGTCAACCGCCATTGCAATACCACAAAAAACATAAACAATCTATTAAAAGCCTTTAAAAACAATGGTTTCAGTAAAGAAGCCATAAACACAAAAAGTTTCTTTTTTTAGTGGCTACCCATTTCATACAGGAAAACAAGTTCTACATGGCGGTCAAACCAACAATTTGCATATCTAACATCACCTTCCTGTCCATTTGCATGACATCAGTGGGGGAGAATGAGGCGCCTGTGTGGAGATGATGCGAATCGTTTCGTTGCCCATAGCAGCCCTTCAGAAAGGGTGCTTGGAAACTCAGCAAGCAGGTCGCGGTGATGCAGAAAACACAAATAGCAGCTGCAGAGTTCTACATTAGTGACTGTATGTCTCCAAATTATCGTCTAATTGCAAAGACGTTTATCTCAGGTAGCCTGTGAGGGAATGTATGGTGAGCTTGCCATATCATCCATGTGATCGGTTACAAGCAGCGATTTCATAGGCAGATCTCTTGTTATTATGCATATGGTTGATAGGCCAGTAAAGCCCACTTGACTTGGTAAATGGCCTAATTTAAGTAGTTTCACACTAAATGAGCAGATGCAGCTTACATCAACATTTTGACAATGTTAAAGCCCAAGGTGTCATGAGTCACCAGGAGTTTTCTGATGCCTGCATCTAAGTGTGGTTTGGCCTCAGTAGTGACTGTTTGTTATATGCTTGACCTAGTTTCACAGCAAGCCAATGAGAGGACTGCTCTTGCTCCCATCGCAGTCTTAAACCTGTGCTCGCATCCCTGACTTGCGAGCGTACCTGCCTGGTACGTGTTAACGGAGTGCTCTAATAAGGGTGCAAAAAAGTACGGGGAGGAAAGGAATCACCGGCTGTATGTGTACCTGGTTCTGGTACTGAAGGTCAGCGCTTGCGCTCTTGTGTTTTTAGCCTCGCTACACCAAACCACAACAAACAGAGGTGAAACAGACACATGCAAGAACCTGCATGGTGTGATCAGCACTCTGACGTGAGAAACGCTCAGGATCGCAACCAGATTGAGCCTGACACACTCTGCGGTGTTCCCACAATCACCGGGGCACAAGAACCGACTATTGATGGCTGATGGATTATTGGTGGGCTGGATCTATAAGGCCACACGAGCTGTGACAGGTAAGTCCAGGTCGTCTTTGGAAAAACTGTGCCAGAGAGCTAATGTCCAGAAGGTTTTCGATCCTACCTGGCTTCAGATGAGCCACAGCCATACCAGGATCAGGTGCAGCTCATCAGAAACCAGGTAGAATTAAAAATCATAAAATTTAATTATTAGCTCTCCAGGACCAGAGTTGGAGACCCCTGCTCTAGTCTGTGCCCTCACCACTTTGAGTTCCTCTCCAAACTCTTTTCCTTTCCCTCTTCCAACTCTCTGTAATTCTCTCTCAGGGTTCCTCCACTTCTTCTGGCACTCTCAGGCCTTGGCTCTTGAGAGTCTTTTCTGGCATCTACACCATAGCCTGGGCTTCTGGATCAGCATTCCCCTGGGTCCGAAAGACCCTTTGTGAGGGGATACCGTGAGCAGAATAAAGGTCCTTCTCCTTCACTTGGACTCAATGGTGCTTCTGGACTGCCGTGCTGACATTCAGAGCTTCATTCCAGCTCTGACTCAAACCTGGAACCTCTGCAGTCACCATTAACTGCTTCAAATCCACATTTCCTTCACCCCTATGCCAAATGGCCTCAAGCGTTTGCCCGAGGAGAGCCTTTAAAGGCCTCAGGCAACATAACGTGACAATAAAGCAACAGATAAAACACAAATCATCTTAACTGGCTTCAGCTCCCAAAGCTAAGTGTGCACTAATAGCATCATGCCAATAGAAACAATCGTAATTTAAAAAGTGAACAGTAATTTTAAAAGTGAACAGTAATTTTAAAAGTGAACAGTAATTTTAAAAGTGAACAGTAATTTAAAAAGTAAACACATTTATAAATGTCATTAACAATTTTTTCAACTTAACCCAATGTGCATTTATGAACACAGAAACCATTCTCCTGTTGCTTTTTGAAGATGGTTCTTTTTAAATCTCAGACATTGTACCCAAGAACATACAACATGTATCCCTCTGACATGGTCAGGGACCAATGGCTTGGCATTGTTATTATAACCAGTTGATTATACAGCTGCTACTCTATCATCCTTATTGTTTGAGGTGTCATGTTTTGTTGAAGGCGACACCTGGAACAGCCTTGTGAGGGATACTGTCTCCACACCCAACCCTGATCCAGCAAACCTTACAAAGCCGCAATCAAAATCCTATCAAAATCAATATGATAAATGCCAACCTCTCCTGCCTACCATCCAATATGGTGTCCAAGAGGTCTCATAGATCAGACCCTGGAGACCACACCTGGATGATTGGCTGTAGGCTCAACCATACTCTGACCCCTACCCAAGCTCTGCATAGTGAAGGAGAATCATAATTAGACAAAATGTTCATACGTGTGTGCCACCAAGGATGTTAAATAGGTCAACATTTGCCCATTAAACAAGCCAATTGTTTTCAGGGTGATATCTAGTTCTTCATCATTCCCTTTTCCATCAACATATAGCTGACTGCAACATATAGCCCCCCCCCCCCCACCCATGCCAGTCCAAACATCTCCCATGCCAGTGTCTTCCTCTTGCAGGAAGATAAAGACCAGTGAGCATAACTCTCCACGGTTATCAGAGTTAGCAGTGAGGATAACACCAAGTCAGATGAGGAGTACCAGAAAACACCTTGCTGTTAGCAAGTTCACGGTTAGCGGTGAGTGGTTTACAGCTACCCACACATCAACCTCCATTTTAGCATTAAAGGTTAATGCAGAAATTTGGATAACAAAGCTGACCAGGGGCCATCTGAAATGTAAATATCATGCCAAAAGGAAACAGAAGCTCAACACGTTGACTGACAGGGAGACGGCAAGGAGCTGCAGAAACAACACATGACACACCGTAACTATGGCTGCTGGTGCTGCTCTACATGCCATTTTCATCTACTACGCTCGTCCATTAAGGTGTCTATGCATGTTCTGACCCCATCATGCCCTCTACCTTCCTTCCCACATGTCCGGATGGTGTCTGGGGTGGGCACCATCTGTGCTGGAGTCCTGGTTCAGTCCCAGGGAGGGGTGGCATTATGGATGTGACTTATGAACTGTACCAGCTTGGGTCCAGCCTTCAATCTGCCACCATATACAGGCTGGTGTGGAGAACTGACTCATTGATAGACTTGACCTTGGCTACAATTTACACCTTCAGCAAGCAAACCCACTCTTTCTTATCCAATAATGTTAGCATATCCGGGGGTGGGGTTTGGCTAGCCAGTTGACTTTGGACCTCCAGTGGTTTTTCTTCTGCACCACCTAACTCAACCAAGCTCTGCCTAAACTTACAAATCCCAGCAAATCAGATCTCGAAAATGGACATTAGTTTTGGGAATGAGGGACATTGCCCCACTGCTGGGGGAGGAGCCGGTGATGGCGGGGAAGAGAGAAAGGTACCAGTTAGAGATAGTCAGCCTTACCTTCACACATGGAGTGGACACCAGAACCAAGCCTCTCCACAGAGGGTGGAGTCTCTCCAACAGCTAACAGGGAACATTCCCAGAACTTTAGCCAATATTGTGTAAAGGTCTTCTGGCAAAGAATGTTCTTACTGTAACGTTAATGGAAAGTTATTTCCACCGTGGGTGTAAATTACGGGGGGGGGTGGGGAGGGAGATGGGGGGTTGTGACCCCCCAATAATCAAAACCAGCTAATAAAACTCCCCCAATGATCATGTCTCCCCCAAATGGGTGGGCATTAACATAATTAAGTGCACAGTAAAATTAGCTTATTCTATGGTAGCGCTATATAAATACGCTGTAAACATGTCATCCAACCTCAAACCCATGACTTTAGATGTGCAAAGCCACAGTGCTGCCCATTGCCCTACCATGCTCTATATTTGTTCATATATCATTATTCTTAGTTGTAGTAGTAAATGTGGGTCAATGTTCAGAAAAACTGGACACTTTGAATGTTTCTGTGCTTTAATTGTAACATTCGGGAAATGTTCCTAGAATGAAAAATTGTTTCCTGGTTTGTAGTTAATGTTGCATCTTTGTGGCTTGTTTTAGGAAGCACCAAGCAAAAGTAACCAGCCTTCTCAGAGAGAGCGGACGAGGTGCCTGAAAGGTAATTTTATTGTACTATAGTTGTGACAAACCACATATTGAATGAGCTATGAAAATTGGGTGAATTTGGGGGTTTTGATGACGTACTGAGCAATTACTGTATACCTGGGAGTCGTTTTACAAAGCGAGCGCTATGACAGTATTTCCAAGAACACAGCAGTGATAAAGTAGTAATGGGTGATATGGGACATCAGTGATCACAGATACCCAAACAGTAAGTGTCATTTTACCTTCTGTTTGAGTTCCTGCCTTTGAAAGCAGAATCACGTCATCGATGATGCACAAACTTGTCTTGAGGATGAAGTTGTAAAACCTCCCCCCCACAGACAGTTCAGCAAACATTTTCACATTAACTGATCATCAGAATGAGAAACTACTCTGATCATCATGTGGGACCATCTGAAGGAGGCCCCAATGCATTTTGTGGTGGCTACATACTGGTACCGTAAAATCCCGTTATAGTGGACTCACATATAACAGAATTTCGCTTATAACAGACAAACAATTTGGTCCCCAGGGCCACTTTTAGCTGTAGTTTTGTTCACTATAGCGGACATGCAGGCTCCGGTGATATCCAGCGCAGATACGTAGTCGGGATTATTAATAGTCACGCATCTGGTCAGGTAAAGTTGGATTACTACATGTACAATATAATAATCTATACCACACGTGTCTGCTGGGGTGTGGCATGAGTAAATGGTGTCCTGTAGTTGTGTTCTGGCCATACAGCAACTTTGGATATAACGGACTTTGGATATAATAGACTGTTTTGCCAGGTCCCTTGAAGTCCGTTATAAGTGGGTTTTACTGTAATTACATTTAGCTCAGGGGCTTAGGCTTATCCTAAGAGATTATTACGGCCTTTTCTTTCAGCCACCAGACCTCATTGTAATTTGATTTTTCTAAGAAAACCCAAGCGAGCAATTGGTTTCAGCTTAAAAGGTCGAGGAAAGTGAAGCAGCACCTACCTCCAGACCAGAATACACTGAACCTTAGAAGCAGTCTGGGGTTTACTGACATGTAAAGATTGAGATGTGTTTCACACTGTAGGGTACAGTGCTGCTGCGTCTATGGTTATTTTTGGGCTCTCATTCCCTTGGGGTTTCTCCCTCCTTTGCATGGATATTAGACTATAGCAAAGCCTAATAAATTTGTGCCAAAGCTATCAGTATCAGGTTGTTTTTTACAGCCTCTTCGGACATTACAATCTAAAAAGGGCCAGTTTCCTGTCACTGAGTAATAACTTCCTAATGCCCTGAAACCACTCTCACATGGTCACTAAACACTGTGTATTTTTGGAATAAAAAATACTTGCATGCTCATGTGCTAAAATGTGGGAGAAGTGTCATCTTTTGCATGCACTTTTCCTGCTTAGGTGCTCTCCAGCCTGTGAGAGGAGCTTGGTGCCCCACGCTTGGGTTTCCCTGCCTCCTAGTGTCCGGGCTTCCTGGAACCGCAGACGCGGCCCCTCCTGTTCGAGCCAGCGCTGACGTTGACGGCAACCAACCTCGCCCCACCTCCACACACGCTGGCTTTGCTGACAGCAAAATGGCATCAGATAGCACTGCAGCTGGGAGAAATGTCAGCCTGGTTTTATTTATTCTTAACTGAAGCATGCTTCACTAAAAGTACTTGCCAGAATTTCCAGCTTCCCCAGGTACACAGGAGTACTGTGGTCAAGTCTCATCCAATCATAACCATCCATGAATCTAAGGCTCTTCTTCAGACAATGGAAGAAAAATGGTATTGATAATATAGTAGCAAGTGAACAGTGATAGCCAAAGGCAAACAGAGATAATATAGACAAGAATTATGTATAAACTACCAAAGAAAGGAGATCCAACAGTGTAGATTAATTACCAAACGATTTCCCTCAAATCACATGCCAGCAAGATTATTCAATGCAGATGAGAGGCCTATAGGGAAAGAGGATTGCCTGAGGTACAAGTTGGATTTAGGGACGTTCAAACAAAAAAAGCCTCCTCATGGTAACTGAAGAAATTGAAATGCAAACAGAGATCCACGTGCTTTGTTGATAATAAGCAAGCCTTTGATTGTGTCAAACATGTCAAACTATGCTATGTTGTCTGGGAAATGGGTGTAACAGAGCATCTCATTGTCCTTTTGATGAGCCTCTACAATCGACAAGAAGCCACAGTCAGGATGGGTTATGGTTGGTTGGTGAACTTAGTCAAGGATGCATACTGTCAGCATACCTATTCAGCTTGTACACAGAAAGTAGGTTGAGAGATGCTGGAATAAGACGACTGTAGATTCAAGATTGGTAGTAGAAACGAGAGCCAAGAAGCAGTATTGAGAATTTGCTTAGAATATGGTGTTTTCTGTGACGCTTCGTGGATGTGAAAGCTGGGCAATGAAGAGGCGGGACAGGAAGTGCGCTGATGCCTTTGAACTTTGGCGCTGGTGAAGACTTTTAAGAAATCTGTGCACCGCCTGGAAAACAAACAAGGATGATTATTGATCAAATCAAGCATGAACGTGCTGGGTGATTATTGGGAATATAATTATATTCTTGGGTATATAATGAGAAGACCCAGAACACTGGAAAAGACCAAATTTGAAAGTAAAAGAAGATAATGATCAGCAAAAGGTGGACAGACTCGGTCATTACAACAATGAAGACGGCATTGAGAAGCTTGGTGGAGAACACAGAATACAGGACATTTTGCGTCTTCATAATGATGTTTTTTTTCATGTTCTTCGTTTTCTGTTGGTTGGGGAAGTGGATGTGCTTCATTGACCACGAGAAGAAGAAAAAAATCACCCTCTACACATATTCAACCCCCTGGTTAAGTAAGTAAGTAAAATATATATATATATATGGTATATAATAATTACATATACATATATCATTATCCATTGACTTACTGAGACCACTTATCCTATTCAAGGTTGTGGGGGTCCAGAGCCTATCCTGGTGGCTACAGATGCAAGATACAACCCAGGAAGGTTGTATCACACTCCATTCACACCTAGGGGCAATTTTGTAATGTTTTTAGAGATGGGGGGGAGGGGGGGGAAGCCAGACTAACTGGAGGAAACCCAATGACAACACAGGAAGAACATGCAAATTTCACACACTGAAGCCTAGCGGAGACTGGAACGCTGGTCCTGGAGGTGGGAGGTGACAGCGCTAACCACCATACTGCCCTCCACACACAATTAAAAGTTTATATATGTTTTATGTTATATATATATATATATATATATAATTACTGCATTTATCGCAACTGTGCTCATACCTTAAAAGATTTATGCAGAGCATGCATTACTCATCTCAATTAAATGCCTTGTTCATTAAAAAATAAAAAGTTAGCCTGTTATAAGTTATAATGTTTAACTCTAGGGTGAGTAAACAGTGTGCAAACATTATGCATAATTGTACATCGCACGTCATAACAGCACAGAGCTTAATTGTGAAGTCCATCCATCATTCTTACATACTGCTGACACAAAAACGAGAGGCAGTGAGCCGGAAACCCCGGGAGGCTCAGGAATTATGGGAAGTATAATAGATAGCCTAATAGATCGCGTGTATGAAATATGAGGTTTATCGTAGGGGCGGAGAACCCGAATTTTGACAATAACCTAACAAATGAAATAAAAGGCGGCGATAGGATTGGTGGATGGGGATAGAGTGAGAGCTGCGAGGCACAGCAGGAGCAGGGAGAGAGGAGCCGTTCCGATTGCGCCTGATAGCAAAGCGACAGAGAAAAATGGGAAGGTGAGACATTCGTGAGCAAACAGATACAAGGGCTGTGACAGGAAGGTGGGGGGCTTTTTCTGTTCACTGAAGCAGATCTGCTTCCTCAAGCAACTGAAACAAAGAATAACGAGACAGTATTTGTTTTATTATAAAAAAACATTTTGAGCATATTCTACCAGACACATTTACAGCGCATACTCTGCATTAAAAGTAAAAACAAAAGAGCTTCCGAAACTATTTTAATCTCTAATTTAGTTTTGCTGGTTTGTGGTTGGTGATTGTTCGGGGTATTAAAACGAGTTGGCGGGAGTTGCCTGCAAAGACAAAAATAGAGATGAGTGTGCATGTCTCTGCATGCGGATATCTGGATGCGTAAACAATAACTTTTAATGGCAGCTCGTGCTGGGCTAACTTTCTGTGTTCTAGATACTTCTAGCCCTTGCGGCCATTTATATGCGACACATAAAGGGAGAGGGAGTATGCATTGATACCACATGCGCATATACAATTAACAACAGAGCACTAAAGCACATGCGCACTAATTGGTCACATTTGAGCATCTTAGGACCACATTGCTTCTCTACAAAGAAGCACGAATCCTTCGCTGAGTGCGCCTCCTGCAGGTCTACTAAGGAACAACGTACAGTACACAGTGAATGCAGGTAAACGCAAGGCAGGAACACACAGGGTATTATGCAAAATCAAAGACTCAAGTTGACCGTGTTGTGCTTAAAACAAAATGTGATTTATTGATCTTGTAGGCATACTGTCTACCCTGGATACCACCTTAAGTCTTGCATTGAAAGACCTTGGCTCACACATTTCGCACAAATAAAGTGAACGTTATTATGCACCTGGAATAGCTTATTTAGCATTTGGGTGAGACACAATGTTGGGTGCATACAGCTAAACAGGTTTGGTAAGAGAGAGTTTGAGCATGGTATTCACAGGCACCTATAAGCATCCCTTCAGTCCTAATCTGGACTGCCCACCTGTTTTTATGACAACCAGCACTTTGAGGCACCAGTCTTCCACTGCTGCTGGCCAAGAGTTTCCAAATACCACAACCCGTCATTGTCGAGTGTTAAAATACACTAGCAAATTTTCTAGGCCAACACTGGTAAGGTTACTCTAGCCCAGTGTCACCTGCAGAAGCCAGTGGTTTTCAATGGCTACACCATGCAGAAACCGCAAGACTAGGTCAGTATTAAACGAGGTCTAACTTTTAGTAAGCTACACACACTATCCAGCGGCTGCTACAAGATTCAGTTTGTTGCTTCACTTGTCTCATAGCTGGTCGGGCAGATGTGTCCCTCTGGGACCATTAAAATGGCAGGTTAACACAAAAAAGGCAGTGGTGTGATCGTTCCCACTTCAGGAAGGCCCCAACCAGAACCTGGGCTAAAACCTGAAAAACCCACGGCTCTGAAAACAGGTCACATTGGTGACGTCTAACAGCAAACTTTTGGGTAACTGATACAACTGAAGAGACTTAACCATACCTGCCAGTCCTGCCACCACTAGGACATATGATGTGTGTATTTACATTGCAAATGAGCCACACCTCCAGCCACCCAGCCTCCCACTGTCACTACATAATCACCCCCATGCATCCTTTGAATGCTTATCCAGCCTGAGGACCTAGAACCGATCGGTAATCCCTGGACGGGCTGCCAGTCCATCACAGGGCGCACACACACGTGCATAGACATAGATTATGGGCAACTGGAAAACACCAAACAAACTATATTTTTAGACTGCAGCAGGAAACCTGTGTAACGTTTCTATAACGTACACTATTGGAACACTAAACTCCATACACACACCATCGGGTGTAAGAAAATTCAAACAGGCTTAATACATTTCCCTGGATTAGAACATCTGTCAAGTACGGAAGAGGATTAGGGCCACCATGAAAATATTATTTGAATTCTGACTTTACTGTCAGAATTCTGACTTTTTTCCTCAGAATTCTGACTTTTTTCTCAGAATTCTGAGTTTAGAAAAAAAAGTCAGAATTTCTAAATTCAGACTTCTGAGATTAAAGTCAGAATTCTGAGATTAAAGTCAGAATTCAAATAATATTTTCATGGTGGCCCTAATCGTCTTCCGTAGGTCAAGTGTTTCCATTATAATAATTTTTAAAAAAATCAAGAGCCAAAAGTTATTTTCTTAAAAGAATCATTTCAGGTATTTCACTACTAGACAAATGTCTACCTTTGAACAAGGTATTTAACAGGAACAAAAATTAAGTTGTGAGATATAAAGAACATTAAGAAAAAGAACAAACACCCAGAGTAGAGACATGATGTCCTTACAGTGCTGTGCAAGTCTTAGGCAGTCAAAAGAAATGTTTAAACCTATTTATCTGTGTAGAAAGGGTATATTTGCTCAGAACACAGATCACAATTTTGAATAAATGCAAATTAGGAGTAACACAATAAAAACACGTATTTCCTCTGTTCTCCAAAAAGTTACTAATATCTAGTTGGATGTCTAGTTAAACACGGCTTCAGTTCCCAAACCTGTCCTCAGGAGCACTTCAGACATTCCATGTATTTATTAAATTTCACCACCAGCTCACTTAACCAAATTAGTTATACAAAGTAAATGAGATATTGATTAGCAATACAAGGTGTGCTAGTGCTCGAGTCAAAAAAATACATGGCGATTACCAGGGTGATTTTAGCAGAAGTTCTGAAATGACTCAGCTGACTCACTTTGACAGGCAGCATAGTTTTCCACTAAACATGAAGATCATTTAAACATCATTTTCTTTGGCTGCCTAAGACTTCTGCACAGCACTGTAAATTTAAGAACATTCCAGCAGCCGTGTTCTGTTTCCAGAGAGAAGTTTCCATCCAGAAACATAAACCACATGTAAATCTTTCTGCGAGGTACACAGTGCCGCGTGTGTTTGTGGAAGCTCACACAATGCTGTGGTGTGGCGTCCCCCGTCGCCGCTCAAAGCTCAGCCATAACAGCGAACTGTCCACAAAGGGGTAAAGTTAATGACATAAAAATTAAATGGTGATCAATAGGAAAGCAAGACATAATACAAAAAAGAGAAGTTTCCAAACTTTACCACAATGCAGGACATAGATTACACCATATAATGCAGCATTTAAATTGTGTCAGATGTCTTGGGGGGGGGGGGGTCCCTTGGTGGGTAGGCCAAGCATGACTGAGGGGGGAGGGGGGTGACGGTGAAATATGTCAAAGGGGGTGGGGGAGTACTGAAACCAGTAAAATGTTAATTTTAAGGGACACCCACCCAGGTGCATAATTTTTTCTCTCATTGGGCAAATTCCCCTCAATTCAAACACCAGTGTAATGGTTATAATATACATTATAGACACTAAAACCCTTTTTAAGCTTTAGGTGGTTCCTGAACATACTTTAAAAAAGGTCTGTGCTTGTCCTCCTCTGTGTAAAGATAAAGATACTAAAGATAGTCTGTGGCTTATCATGATGTCACACCTCCTGGGAAAGCGTGACCTCAGAATGCCTGCCTGCAGTTACTGTCGAGTTCCCCCTCCCTCCGTGGGGGAACCAAGGGTCACAGCCCCCTCACATAAGAGGAGACTGCAGGAGAAACAGGCTTCCCATCTCTCCAAATGGGTCACCACTGACGCAGCCACTTCAGTCAAACCCCACTATTCAAACACTATGAAGCAGCTCAGACTATTTTAAAATAAATTATGATTATTACAGTCATTATTAACTAATGATTGTTTTTAAGTGCTGGATCTTCGGAGCCACACGAGCTGCCTTCAGAGAGTGACGTTAGCCGCCTGCGCCCTCAGCCGTCTGCGCCCTCAGCACTCTGAGTCGCTCTGCCATGTAGCCGCCTCTCCTGCCGCCTCTTTCGCTCGCGCTCCGTCACTCTCTCTCAGTCCTGCTCGCCCTCTTCTGGCTCTCTCAGGCCTTGGCTGTGCCGGGTCTTCCCAGCCATCTCCATCATGATCTGGGCCTCTGGGTCAGCATCCAGGATGCTGCGCTTCACCTGGGTCTGGGATACACATCAGGAGGGACAGACCAATGAAAAATTAAATCTGGTGCCCCTAGAGAGTTTTTCAGAGGCTTATGGGCCTTGCTCAGGAGACCGACGGCAGCAGGATGGGATATGACGCTAACCTGCTGGTTCTCTGGGGGTTCCCCCACGCCCCAGACCTCCAGGGCATCCAGGGTGAAGTTCTCCTGGCCAGAGAGCTGGGGGCTGCCATAGGTGGTGCAGCGGGGCCGCGCCCGACTGTGTCCCTGCCCATAGTCACTGTCCAGCCACAAGCCAAAATAGTCGTGCTGACCGCCCATTCCCTGGCAACAAGGTGGAGGAGGGATGGTGAGGAAGACTGTGTGGTGGGGAGGGCGAGGAAGACTACACAACAGGGAATGCAAGGAGCCTCTTGCGGGTGGGTGTGGGACTGGGGGGGCGCCATGGAGCTCAAGCCCCAGAGCAGAGGGATACTCACCAGGCCGTTGGGCATGGTCTGCTGACCGTGGTTCAGGTACATGTAGTTCTGGTTGTATCCGGTGCAGGTGTACAGACGCAGGGAAGGGGTGACAGAGAACAGGAAGCAGCGGGAATCGCCTGTGTGCGCACACAGCCTGCGGTCACTAACACAGAAAGTCGTGTCAAGCAGCTCACAGGAACAGCCAGTGGTGAAGCAAGATCAGCCCACGTGCATCAGCCCACAGAGATACATGCGAGCTTTAGCATTAGCATCATTAGCATCAATCAATAAAACACACCTGATAATAATTATCAATTCATGTTACTAACCGGCACAATTCGTTTATTTAATATTAATCTGTCGCTTTGAGAAAATAGCACAATTGCCACTGATACGGATATGCATCAGTCAGAAACTGTAGGAAAACATCTCCACTGTCTTAAATTACTTTAAATATAATTTCAATGAACCTTAAAATGCTCCTATTTAATTAGCTCATAATTACCCCTCAATCACTTGACACAATCTACCTCCAACCAATGAAGTTCTAGGTCTGTTGCACTAAAACCCTCTCGCTGCACTATTCGTTTATAGTCAGTCCTGGCACAACGTGTGACATCACACCACAAATCGCGATTGATGTATTGGAGTTTGGTACCAATATAACGCAGAATTCCATTTGTATTCGTGCGATTTTCAGTCTGAGAGAAAAGCCCTACGCGAAATACAGCACGACATGGTCATAATGAGAAAAACTACATGCATGTAGTGAACGACAGTGTTCACATGTATCCATGTGAACGACAGTGATGTCTGATGTGTGAATGAATCATTCTTTTGAACCCGTTCTTTTCAGTGGATCGGTCAACCCAGTTTTCAAGTCTAAAAGAATCAAACTTTTTGTACATCCACACATTAAAAATCTAAAAATATTTGAAAAATTATAATATAAAACACAACAGCCTTTTTAAATTAAATTAACGTGCATTTGCTTTCGAAGACTGTCTGTAACCATGTCACCTTCAGTGCCCCTCCACATACTATAATCCCTTGTATTTGTGCCGTGTGCATGCCAGGCCGCAGGGAGGCTGCGGCTCACTACTGCCGACTAATGGTGGCTAAAAGGACCTTCGTGAGCTCTATTTTCCAACCCCGCTAAATAGTGCTTTCTGTTCAAATTAAGTACTAAAAGCATGCCAACAGCACCCTCTAGTGGGGGTAGTGGCCATCGCTGCTCCGGCTCCCTGTAATCAACAATTTAGTAAGTTCAGCACGATCAGATGAACTGGTTACTAGGCAATTCTCGTGAGACTCATAAGACCCACAGGGGATGTTCGATATAATTTATTAATATATTATAATTATTTCTCATTTAAAATGCATATAATTATGTTATTGGCCACTGGTATCACTTTTTTATTTAATTAATTTTGTTTGGCTTAGATTGCTAAGCTTTGGAGTTACAGTCCCCTAACCCTATTTTTCCAGTTGGATATGTGCATTTTAGTATGGATTTTAGTGAACGCAAAGTTCTTCAGGAACACATTAGTCACATTGTAGCAGGACTGACTCCATGTCCATATGTTTACATTGCATGGTATTTAAGTATTTATTCATTATCATATTATTATTATTATTCATATTCATTATCTTACTGTATGCAGAGCTGTGTCTGTTTTCTGTTTATTTTGTGGTTACCTGAAGCCAGAAGGACATACATGGTGAAGTGTTCATTGTGCTGTAAGACTGACTGTTACCTGTGACATGACAATGAACCTTCTTGAATCTGAACCCTTAAAATGCACTTCACTTTTCTCAGTGATCTTACAGTGATCTGTATCCATCAGACTGCTAAATGACCCACCTGGCGGGACCCTGCCCCCATAAAACAGGGCCCCCTGCCCCCCCAGGCCCGGCCTCAGACCCTCACCCTGGAACTGCGGCCTGGTGTCCCAGCTCTGAGAGGCGAATCCCCCGAAGGTGTACCCATCAGTGTCTCGGATCAGCAGCACACTTGGCCCTTGGCAGGTGCAGCCGCGTAGCAGGCGGGTAAAGCTCTCGCCGTGCAGCCGCGAGGAGAACAGCAGCCTCCAGGGGGCGCCCTTGGTGTCGGGGAGTTGCGGCGCCAGGAAGAGCAGAAGCGGCAGGTCCAGGATGGAGCGCAGTTCACGCCACGGCACGTCCTGGCACGGTGGCAGGAGGACAAGGGGTGGCCGGGATGGCAGGCAGATGCCAAGGGCCTCCATGCTGAGGAACTCCAGGTACAGAGGCACAGACGTCCGAAAAAGCCAGTTCTCCAGGCAAGGGATGTCGCAGACCTGCTGGTCTGAGGCAGAGGGGACATGTTCTCATGCAGAATATTCAGGTTAAATCAATGGGCGACAAAACAAAACTGAGACCAATTCCATCCATCCATCTTTCATACCCGCTTTTCCTACGTAGGGTCGCAGGGGTCCGGAGCCTATCCCGGAAGCTACAAGTGCAAGGCGGGGAATAACCCAGGACTGAGCGCCAACTCAACACAGACTGCACATATCCCGTCAAATAAAAATGCTACGTAAAATACTAACTGCCCAGTTAACAAACATGCCGCTCCACTCCGCACATTATCTGTGCGAGCGGCATCATTTCATTTTATGTATATATTTATTATACGGATTTTCTTGATTGTCCTCGCCAAAGAAAATGATATTTAAAATGATCTTTATGTTGGTGTAAAACCATGATATTATGCCTGTCAAAGTGTGTCAGCTGAGCTGTTTCTAAACCTCACCTAAAATCACCCCCGTATTTGCAGCAACCACACAATACACCCATGTATTTTCTAACTTGACTACTACCACCTCGTATAGCTAACCAATATCTGACTCACTTTTTAACTACTTGAGTTAATTAAGTGAGCTGGTGGTGAAATTAGTGAATACATGGAATGGCAGGGGTGCCCCTAAGGAGAGGTTTTGGAACTGAAGCGGCGTTCATCTAGCCATCAAGAAGATATCAGTAACTTCTTGGAGAACAGAATTTTTTTTTTTTACTAGTTTTTATCAAGTTACTCTTAATGTTCATAAGTTCTAATGTTAAATTGTTTTTTTTTTTTTGTTCTGAGCAAATGTGCTTTTACTACCCAGATAAATAGCTTTAAATATTTCTTTTGACTGCCTAAGACTTTTACACAGTACTGCATGTAAAAGTAATAATTCTGATTCTGATTCTAAACTTACACCTTGTGCTCCTAGTGACCTTATAAAGTTCAGCTGGCAGATACTGAGAGTCTATTCTGTTAGAACTTGCAGCTCATTTCCTAGCAGATCAAATGTACGGTTAATAAAAACCTTCATTCTTGCTCACTACAAAAACAGTCACCAATCAGATGCAGTTTGTAAAACTCTCTGCATGCATACATGACATGAGTATTGAGGCATCTGTTGTGCAATAAATTCTGCTGTGAAAAAGATACTTATTCAGCACAAAGGAGGATTTTTATGTCTGTCCATAAAATTCCTGAAAGCAGGACGTCATCATTTCAGGACTAAGTGCCCCTCGTGTGTTCCAGGCCTCTCTTGTACCCACTCCCCCCATGTCCCTCTCTCTGCCCTCCTAACCTGTGCATTTCAGCTCTGAACATAACTGCTCAGCCAGTAGTTTCACTCCGCGATCACTGTCCTGCATGCGGTCTGGTTTCCAGCCCTGCAACTGCCCACTGTGGATCAAACACTGCACCACTGCTGAGATCAGGTCCTCCAAAAACTGTAAGAAGACAACATGGACATGACATGCAACCATCCTACAAAACTACCACGTGATTATCTAGAAATATTCAGTATATTGTCATTGTATAGAAAACGTGCGATATTTTTACACTATACAGTATAAGATTCATCAATGAAAGCATAAAATGAGGTTTAAACTGTCAATTCTCATATGTATCACTTTAGAAATGCACAAACCTCTCTGATCTGGGTGACCGTGACCACGCTCCCCTCTGACACACCGGCCATTGCCACGACAAGTGGCGCGCGCTCTTCCGCCGTGCCACGCAGTACGTCCGCGAGGAACACGAGCATCTGCTCTCGGGTGACTCCGCCGCTGTCCGCCGCTGGCACGGCCGTGTCTGCGCTGCGCATGCTCTGAAAGAGCCGCGCGGTCATGGAGGTCGGAGCCGCGTCCCTAACGCTCAGCTATGGGACAGGTGTGCGACGGAGGGGGAGTCATCAGGTGACATACAACATACACACAACGGTATACAGGAGCACTGCAAAACACGGGTGAAAATTAACTTTGTGAAATTTAAACGGTTAAATAGCTCCTTGAATGGAGTGGCCCGATTAAGCAATTAATTAATATATCCATCCATCCATCATACTGTTTATCCAGTACACAGTCGTGGTTAAAGTAATATATACCAAACTAATTAGCGCAAAAAAATAATCTGTTAATTCATTCACATTCCGTGTGGTCCGGGAGAAGTTGTCTCACCTTCAGCGCGTCCAGCGTTAGAACCTTCCTAGCGCTCCCAGCCTCTTGCAGGCGATCAAACACTTTCTCAATGACAGGCCGTTCATCTGGGCGAAACCGGGCCAGTCGTTTCTGCGCCACGACGCTCTCGGCGTTCCCCATCACTCCGAACGAACAGCACTTATACAGCTAAAAACCGACTTACAATACAGCTAATGCTTCATGGCACATAATCTTATGTCAGCCTTAAGTGTTATTCTGTTGCTGATAAATAGAACTGACATAACCCTCCAGGAATGAGCTGTAATTACCGGCTCCCTCAAAATGTAAAGCTCTTTACCAATAAATTATAAGGAACCACAAACCTCATTGTTGAGAGACGCTTCTTCACATTTCAGAAGACACTGTAAACACTGACTACTTCCTATAAACGAGGTGATTGAAAATGAAATGTACCAATAGAAAGAGAGGGCAGTCGGCCGTAGGGGCGTTGCTAACTAAGACAATGTCCAATCAGTGAGCAGAACTAATCTGGGACGAGTTCATTGGCGATTATTGCATATCGTACTTGTGCTGCTTTTGAGTATTTTAAGAGTGTAGTTAGTAGTTGAATTTGAATTTTTGAATTTTCTGTTTCGGTCACATACTGTACATGCATAGGCCTACATGTCACATACATATATATACATACATTTTGACCGAAAAGGTGTAGGCTACAGCTATATGTTATTCTGCCTACCGCTTTTTATCATTTTAAATAACAGGTCAAAAACAAAAAAAGCAAAAACAAAAGTTTCAAAAATTTGACAAATAATACTGTTTAGTTTTATATATTGTTCACCATCTTATTTTTAAACATTTTTTAATTTGTAGAATGCACTACACTTTCTTAATTCCTTGTCACAACTATTACACAAGTGTAGCCCTTTCACAGAAATGCAATTTTTTGTGTCCTTACTCTTGTTTTTTTAAACATACTTCTTTCCTTGAGTTCGTACTCGCTCTCTAATTTCTAACAAGCTCTGAATACAGTTTGGAAGTAAGTTAGTTTGTGCTTAATACTTTATTCGTGTAGTATTTAGATCAGCTATAGGTCACAAAATTTTAAGGCATGTAATTTAACAAATAGCACATTGATATTGGGCAGTACCTAAGTCAGCAATGCTTCGTTCAATGATACAAGCAGAACGGCTTCTCAAACAGATGGATATACGCACACATTTTTGTGAAAATTTGGGAGGAGTGTGGCGAGTATGGACATAAAATTCATTAAATTGTGTTTCTGCAGATAATGCGATTATATGGCTTTTCCCAATGTCTTTGACAAAATGCTCATGAAAACGACGTGCATTACAGTGTGAAATAAAACAGAAACCAACAAAAATATTTTTTTTTTAGAATTAATGATTGCGCTCCATTTCATACGTCACACATTCATCTTTTTATTCGTTAAAGCAAAGCCCATTCATTCATTTCCGTCAGTGCTTATACATTTAATGGCCAGGGGAGGGCGCAGTGCGACTGGATACAGGGGTGAGACAGTGCTGGAAGTGGCAAGCGTCGAAAAGCGCCTTTTAAGGGCATGAGAGTAAGATGGGTGGGTTATCAACTCGGTTGGTGTACATAAATTACTGCCTAATTACCCCTGCAGGCCCACCGGTATTTTCAACTCAGCAGGTGGAGTAACACCTTATGCATGTATTTTATGCTATATGCATAAAGGAACTAAATTAACCCAGAGAGGAATTAAACTTCTCTGATACATTGTAAGCACAAATGTATTGCCCATATTAAACGATGGGAACATTTACACAAACTGCACACGAGCCACTGTGTAACTTTGATAAGATCGAGACGGACAAACGAATGACAAAAAAGCACAGAAAATCACAAAAAAAAGATCTTCGTAAAATTATGCTGCAGTAAAATAAAAATAGATAACCAATACAAAAAAATTACATGTACGCTTAATTGCCTGTGTACTATGAAACGGATATTTGCTGTCATTCCACAAGTTATAACGTTACGTTTTGTTGGTTTTGTCTTTTCTTTCTCTTTCATGTGGCTAACTCCTTTTTCATCAGCGGATTTGGTTCCTAAAATTAACAGAGTTACCATCGTAAATACGGCAAAGTGGCGTTCTTGTTTTGCCACTAATCGACACCATGGTATGTGGCCTGCCGTGGTGAAATAATTAGCTAAGTGAAAATACAAGCAAATAATAATTATAAACCCCAGGACAATACATGTCTTTATAGACTGTAAGACAAGTATCTTTTTCTTGATCTCTGTTATTTTAGTGTGGTAAAACAGATTGGTGTCCTCTATTCCCCTGCCTTGTGTAGACTGGAAGTTGGACAAAGGGATGGATGGATGGTATAAACAGTTTAAACCAGTTGCTCAGTCAAGGTGTATAATTTCATAGAGGAGCCCAACTAGGACCTTCCCTCAGCAAATACAAGCAGCCACTGCTTTTTCTTTCACTTCGGTGAACTTTGCCTCATGATTTGTTTTTTTTGTGACTGTATGTCACAAACTGTCACAAACATACTGATCTTGTTCAATTATCATCAATGAATTATGATGCATATTTTATTTCAAGCATTACTATATTTGTTACTATATCTGTCAATTCTGTAACCCTTTGTGAACGACTGAATAACTCGTGAATAACACAAGTTAAATACTGATCTCATGTTTGCTCATCATTAATGAATCACGATGCATTTTTCATCCCAAGCAGTTACTATATTTACTAAACCTGTTCATTCTCTAAATCTTAGTGAACTACTGAAGGAACAAGTAATGAATAACACATTTGACATACTGATGTTATGACTAGGGACTATATTTGTTCATGATCTGTTCATGATTTGCACTTCAATAATAACTGAGTTATTACTAAGTAAAGGGTTATGTGGTGTAATGCACGTATAAAAAAGTGCAGTATTTGTAGAATGCAAATGTGTCTAATTTTAGCTGGGAGCATTAAGAACCAGAAGAGAAACTGGAATGTGCTGAAAGCACAGGAATAGCACAGGAATAGCACAGGCGCACGATAAAGCTAAAAATGGGCCAATAACGTGTATGTCTGGTTTTTGGTCGCTGTAGAACGTCATTCACTTTTGCTACCTTTCCAGTAACACAGCAGCGGACAGGGGTGGATCAATGCATGGGGTATCCCAGGCTATAATCTAGGGTTCCAGAAAACATCAGGGACCTGCCCCACCTCATGAAAAATGGAACGATTAAACATATTAAATCCGGCCAACTGATCCGCCTGATTGGCAGATTTTACCAACAACACCCCCCCAGACCGAGGGGCCTCTTAGCCATGTCAGCTTAGGGCCCCCAGAGGAGTTAATCTACCCTGGGTGGGTGGCAGGATTCTTTGCTCCAACATGTACAATTAATGATTATTTCAATGTACAGCGACTTCCGCAAAGGCTGATTACTGGCCCAGGACGGAATGAAAAACTCCAACATTCACTGCACAGGTGGAACACAAATGACTCGAGCAATCATCTCAATAAATCAAATATTACTGGGCTATTGGAAATCTTATGATTATAGTACTTAAATTGCCCAGAGAGACAGAAACAGAGAGAAAACATAATTCCAAGGTCTGCAATTGAGAGATGGTATAAAATAACTGAATGCATTAATAAGAGTGCAATCTTTAAACCTCACAAAGGTTTTATAGATAAAAGTACTGTTAACCGATAAAGGTTCTTCTTCCATCAACAGGCCTATTGAGTTTGCCGCCCTACCAACAGTCAGATTCCTCCTGCTTTTTCTCACTTGGTCTGTGACCATTAGAGCAGGAAGTGTGGCAGCTAGTTTTTTCCACCACTGTGAAACACCTGGACGATGTTTCATCTGTACTCATAGCCACTCCGCCTGTGCTTCAACAAATACGCAAAATCACGAGTGTCACCGTTATTTGGAGTGTCGAGAAGCCAGCTGCCCGTTGGGTTTGAAACTCCACCAGCAGCACCTCACCCATCCATGGTTGCAGATGGTCCACACTAACCACAGCGGTTCTTTACTCCAGTGTCCTGTGGAATCCTGGCATCCTGGGTGATAAATAAGCTATGAGACCTTTCCGGAACCTGCAGATAAGATACATGCTCCATCCAACAGGTCCTGCACCATGAAGCCTGTTGTATATGAAGAAAGCAGCCATCTTGGCTGCTGTTATGAGGAGTTTGCCCCATTCCTGTAGATCATACTGGTGGACATGCTGTACATAACACAACTACTCATATTTACTTACCAACAGCACAGGAAATGAGCAATGAACCACAGAAATATTGATAAGAATGCTTACGTACACAATAAGTGAAGTGGGATTGAATTCACAAAACACAGAAACTTCCTCAGAATAACAAAGCATGAATCAAAAATGCTTATGGACTCTGTGTGACCCTGGCCCAGTGCAACCGTCCCCCCCTCCACCCAGATGAGTCAGAAATGATGTAACTGTGAGGGTGATGTAGAGCATCACAAAGCCGTAACTGAATACTGGAAGCAAATGCATGGGCCGTCATTACACATCCTGTAATCTGGTACAGGCGCAGCATTGGCACTCAGTGACCAAACATGAGCTCATGTAGAATCCAGGATGGAGTCGCCCAATGACCTCACAAAGATAGAAAGACATCAGAAGTCATTATTTTTTTTTAATCTTAATGTTTGCAACGCACTGCAAAAATTTGACCATTAGCCACTGAGATGCTTCAATTTTTCTGCCAATTTTAAGGGTTAAATGTTGGCATTTTTCCATTTAATTTCCAATAAGTTTTCATGCGTTTTCGCCAAACGAATGTCCTGAATTAAAGTCAGTCTCCAAGGGGTTTGGCAGCTGTACTGGTAATGGGATCGACTGAGCGCACCGTCAGCACACGGATGGACAGAGACCGATACAGAGAGATAGACAGATGGGGGCCCTGGATGCAGGGACGTCAGAAGCATTTTGAATGTGGGGGGGAGCACACTAGCGGGGGGTCTGGGGACCCTCCCCCAGAAATTTTTTTATGAATTAGATGCCATTTCCTGCATTCTGGTGTATTTTTAACAGGTTGTTAAACACCTAATTTTACCTACAAAAGTCACTTAATTCAATGACTGTTTTAGAGACTCAACAATAAGTCCTCATTCAATTAGACCATATTCACCAGCCTGTTTTAACTGCTACCCACTGCTATGCCTAAGGTAATGAAATGAATGTGAGACAATTTATCACCAACAATGAGTTCATGGGTGCATTTTACTTTTTATTTTGTGTATTCTTTTTTATTTAGTTTTAGATGTAACACAACATGCCACAGTGCTGAGCAATAGTGACCCTCCACTGTATGTTTAAAATTCATAATTTCACACAATGAACAGGCATGACACGGCATCATGCAGCCTTCATAACACGAAATCACACTGTGTCAAGCAACTGTGACACATAAAGAACTTCACACGATGAACAGGTGCAATTTTGTTAACCACCAACAGTGACTTCAGTGGGTGCATTTTACTTTTTTTCCGATTTAGTGATATAACAAAAATTACGTCATCATGCAGCCATCATAACACAAAATTACACTGTGTCAAGCAATGACACATAAAAAATACCTTCACACAATGAGCAAGTGCAGTTTTATCAACCTACATGCAGTAACATTTACAGATTAGTATAACATTTACAGATTAGTATTACAAATAGGTTATACTAGTAGCCTAAATCAGGCTACAGAAGTATTCTGGTTACTCACTGTATGCAATTTCAAGTAAGGGAATCAATAAATATCATCAGAGCGGACTTGGCCTCATTCTTGGCATTACAATATGGTATGCTACTGGGTTTGGATGTAATGATAGCTAACATTAAGATAGCTGTTGCTACTGGGTTTGGATGTAATGATAGCTAACATTAAGATAGCTGTTGCTACTGGGTTTGGATGTAATGATAGCTAACATTAAGATAGCTGTTGCTACTGGGTTTGGATGTAATGATAGCTAACATTAAGATAGCTGTTGCTACTGGGTTTGGATGTAATGATAGCTAACATTAAGATAGCTGTTGCTACTGGGTTTGGATGTAATGATAGCTAACATTAAGATAGCTGTTGCTACTGGGTTTGGATGTAATGATAGCTAACATTAAGATAGCTGTTGCTACTGGGTTTGGATGTAATGATAGCTAACATTAAGATAGCTGTTGCTACTGGGTTTGGATGTAATGATAGCTAACATTAAGATAGCTGATACATCTCCTAACATTGACTAGCCAGCTAACTGCACTAACATTTCCACTGGGAAAAAAAAACCCTGTCCTGTGGAGAAATTTTGACTTACTTTCCGCTTCTTTGTCAAGAATTTCCTTATGTCCATTGTGTCTGGGGAGGGAGCAAGTATTGCAAACAATTGAACATCAACCAAGAATACTCTACTGTTACTTAAAGTAAATAAGGCAAAGGTTAGGCTACTCCTAATACTTTATTGTTAATTTAACGTGGCCTAGGGTTAATTTTGAGGGCATATAACTAAAGAATAAGGTTTTAGCAAAAGTTGGACATTGTGAGATGGCAGTGGGACTGACGTTACCTCCTCCTGTATCGAGCAGCCTGCACCTTTACTGTCTATGGGCTGCACTGACGATTCACTTCACTTGCGTGTGGTGAGTTGTTGTAGGTAGCCTGGAAAACCCGGACTGGTCTTTCAGTGGTATGTGTATTCTCATATCCATCAAGTGGAATGGATTCTTTCGCGAGCAATAGAAACAGCACTGGGTGAACTAATATTTTATGTTTAATGTGTGTGGGGGGGGGGGGGGGGGGAGTCCAAACGAATAATTATGAAATGTGAGGGGGACACGTCACTCTCAGATTTAATGGCAGCGACGCCCATGCCTGCCTGGATGGATGTGGGGGCATTTCTGTGGTCCTGCATGGAGAGCAGCTCATCACCCCGCAACAATGGCAGTTCTGTGCCAGTTCTAAAGGGGCACACAGAGGCATTGAGGGGCAGGCCGCCCATTCACTGTGCCATTCACTCTCGCTGGAGGGGCCCCCGGCTCACTCACCCCATTTTCTCCCTTCCCCCCACCGCTGCTTCTATCCCCCCAAAGTCGTCCATCCACCATCTCACCTCTGCTCCTGACCCACCCAGGTCCTTCTCAACCCCCTTCGGCGTCCTCCATCTTCCACCTGTACCTTACAGCTCCCAGGGGCGGGGCCACAGGGGCACTGACCCCAGCTGAAAGCTGATTGGCCCCCAGAGTGCCCCCTCCCCTGTCACTCACTGATTCAAAACGTATCATTGGCTAATTACGAGGTTGGCCCCACAACATGAATTTTGGCCCGTCTTAAGTCCCCCACCATAAAAAACAAAAATCAGAAAATCTCCCCAAACAGGCTCCACTCAACCCCCTCAAACACACCCATTAAAAAAATCAAATTTATTTCACTTTCAGCGCCAAATATTGACTCCTCACACTACACAGCCGAATCCCACGTGGTGCCCTAGGCAAGCTGCCCCCCCCCCCCCCGAGGATGACACCCTGGGCGGCCGCCTGCGTCACCTAATGGGTTGACTGGTGCTACTGAAAATCTGTAGAATCACATAAGGAGTCAGTGAGGGAGTCAGTGAAGGAGTGTAATGTCAGCGTGCAGATCAGCATCCTGCAAGGATCTAACACTCATATCCTGACAGAAGCTCATATCCTGAGTTCACCTGCTATTTAAACTATTTTCTGCCACATCTGGTTTAGCTGAAAGCAGGAGATCCACAAGTGTGACTGACTGGGCGGTTTGTAGAAGGTCCTTATTGCCGTATGCGGTGCTGCGTAAGCTTCGCATCGCTAACCCCAAAGTGGGGGGGCTCCTTCTCTCCAGGCTTCCCTCCTCTCTTCTGAGATGCTCCACTTCAAAGGACACAGTCAGAGACTCTGTGTCCATCTGCGCATCATCCGCCATCGTTATTACGCTCCTAATCGGCCTCTGAGGTCGGTTCGTGGGACCTCTTCTGCAGAAAGAGGAAGGACCCCCTGTCTTTGAGTACCACGGCCTTCTCGCATTTATCCCTAAACGCAACACAGAAACAGACCGCAGCCAAACCCTTCGGGAGTGTTCCACAAAGTCTGTTTAACACCAGATCTAGCCATCTAAACAGACACTTTCGGCTGCTTCGCATAACCTACCAGCTTCCTTGTTCATTACGCAGCTGATTTCAAAAGCTCCTGTTGACAATGGCTTCCCTTCATCTACATGCAGACCTGCGCGACTCACAAAAGAACAAGTCTCCATTTTTAAACTACACGCCAACGAACGCGCAGTTACCACCATCTCATTGTCCTACTAAGAAAACTTAAACGAGGCAGACGGTAAGCAGATTACAGATTAAGTAATGAAGCAGTGGAGATCACATGGGCAGGGGCCATTATTGACAGGCTTGAGACCAGTGCTGCTCAAGGCGGCGGCCGAAGAAGGCTGGTTGTGGTAACCATGGAAACAGTGGAACTTACAACAGACATTGTGTGTTCAGAATGGAGATGTGACCTCGGCCCTTTCTTCCAGGGACACCAGTGATTCTAGGTGCATCCACATTCCCATTTGATCCTAACCCCTTCGCAGTTCAGATGACTGGTTTCAATGCAGTGCTGTAAAGAGCGACTAATGATCCATAAATGCATACAAGCCAGACTCAAATTCCCAGACACAAAGAAACAAATTCCCAGACACAAACTTTTGAAAAATGAAATTTATTCTGAAATGACTGATCTGTGACAAATGGTGCTGTTATTATAGTCATCTCTCGCTAGTTTTTAGTTCCTAAAAAAAATGCACTCTCATAGGGACCAAGAAAAATGCAAACGGTTCTTCATATTCTAGACCAAAATGAATGAAATAAAAGCTAAACTACAGTCAGACTGCCTCAGGAGTGGAGTAAGAGACAGTCGGCCGGCCCCGAGAGCTGGGGCGTGCAGGTGTGGGTGAAATGGAAAGAAGGGTTAAACCACACCTTCTTTGGGGGGCGACTGAGGCAGTGAACAGAGAATCTGCAGATGGACCTGAGGGGCAGAGGGGTAACAGTGTATGACAGGGGGACCAGTACTTACTCCACTGATAAGGGGAGCAGCTTCACAGTTTTGAGTGTTTAAAATGGGGGGGGGGGTTCCAATCAGGAACCAGAGGTCACTAAAAGATACTCCTGGCCTAGTTTTAATCCTACGGTTAAACGGTGTGACATTACGCACAGGCCAGCAAGGCTAGATGGTCTTCAATGTGCTTTGGGAAAGGGGGCTTCTAGTTCCACCCCTGAACCCCTCTGGTCCAAACAGACCCCCCACTTTAGGTGAGCAGCTTCCTCTACCTGCCATGCCCTGCCTTACCCTAACCCAAACCCTAACCCAAACCCTAACCCTAACCCAAACCCTAACCCAAACCCTGCCCTGCCCTGGCACCCTTCACTCTACTCCGCCTGGGCATCGTAGTTGGCTCCGCCCGCCTTCTTGAGCTCGTTGCGGATGTAGTCCTCTTCCAGCTCGCGTATGTCACTGATCATAAACTCCTTGGCAAAGTTCTGTTGGGGTGGGGAGGGGGTAGCAACACAAACAACTGTTGTAAGTGTATGTGTGTACATCTTATGTCAACTGTACCAGTAAGTGTATTGATTATCTATCCACCCATCCATCCATCCATCCATCCATCCATCCATCCATCCACCCACCCATCCATCCATCCATCTTTCAAGCACTTACCCAGGACAGGATTGTGGGGGGGTGGGGCAGGAGGCACAGAGCAAGGTACACCCTGGATGGGCTGCTAGGCTACTGCACACACACACACACACACACACACACCATCTAGGAATGTCAACTGACCTAACCATGTTTGCCCTGCAAGAGAATATCAGATATTTTAATCACCAGTGTCCAGGGCTGAGCAAACTCACGACTAACATGCAGAGATTTTTACGCGGGAGGTCACACGCTCTCCGGAGCTTCTGGTGACTAATGGTGAGTATCGATCAACAGCAGTAGGCCTGAAAGTGGCGCACCCTTAGCAGCTATGTGAAAGGAATAACCATCTGCTCCTTTTACATTTTAGAAATGCTTCACTATACTTGTCAGGTTAACACCCCCCCACTTTCATCCTGTTTACTTTAACACAGTCCCTGAAAAATTATTGCCTTAAGTCGAGACCTAAGGATTAAACAGTCCCCGGGCCAATGGAACGTGCCAATAGCGAACGTGTCACTGGGCAGAACCCTAATGGGCGGGGCCACCCATAAGTAACCAAACGGAATACGAGACTTTTGGCATTTTTTTGTTTTTTGATTGCGTTCACAGATTTTTATAAAATTGAAGTTATCCTTGTGGGGACCAAAAAATGTCCCCACAATGTAAAAAGGTACAGATTTTTATCACATTGTGGGGAGATCTGGTCCTCGCAGTGCAATAATTACAAACACACATGCAATCAGCCCTGAGACTGTGTAACTGGGGTGTCCGGAGCAGGGGGGGACCAACGAAAGGAAATGGGACCAAAAGAACAGAGTGTAATTGTTCCTGGAGCCCAAAGTGCGTTTCCAGTGACACAGCGGAGTCACATGGCGTCACTGTGACGCGCTCGATCACTTTGCTGGGGCTGCGTTCAGGCACATATACATAGACAGGAAAGTGTGCTGAAGTCAAGTCATTACATTCAAGTCCATATATACAAAGCAGGTGCACTCAAGGTTTAGGTCAGGAAAACACAAGTGGTTGTGGGTGGGGCAATTGGATAAGGGGCGGGGCCAGGCAAATACACACAGATGGGAAAGTGTGCTGGAGTGGGTCACTGCAATCAGGACCATATAAACAATACAGGTGCACAGAAGGTTTGCGTCAGAAAAACACGAGTGGGCATGTATCGACAGATCTTTCCAATAGGCGCAGGGCCAGACCCACCCCAGATGCGTCAGAAATGGGAACTCGCCTGCACAATGTCCTTCACCAGTGCCTTGTCGGTGCTGATCTTTGCCCTCTGCAGGCCGCTGATGTTCTCACCGATCCAGGTGATGAGCGTGAACTTTACACGCTTGCTCATGGAGTCTCCCGTCCTGATGCGTATGAAGCCAAAGAGACGTACATCATCTGTGGAGGGTGGGGGGGTTCGACAGTGGTCAGGCAGGGGACAGGCCGCGTGAACTCACAGACCTCTGCAAGGGCAGGGCGCAGGTTATAGAGGGGAGGAGGGACGGTTCCCAGCCAATCAGCTTTGTCTCTACATCAACCAAAAGCAGAAAGACAGACAAGGGGAGATATTTAGGTCAGAGCTCCCAGTCAAAAGAATGGAACCAGTGTCCCTAAGTCCAGTGGAGAAAAGCGGACAGAGACATGCGTAGTCAGTCAGTAATGTGTATAATCAGTCACACACACATACACACACACACACCATTTCTTCTATTCTGACACACAAGGTCTTCTTAGCATTTACCTTATTCCATGCCTCTTTCTCACATAAACATTATCCGCCCCAGGACTCCTATTTAAACACGCTGCCAGTAGCCCATTTACAGTATAACACAAATTCCATGTTAATTACTGTCATCGCCACCTACTGGAATCTTGCTGAACTTTTCCTTATAGCATAAGCACTGCAGCATTACACGCGCATTCAGCTCGGATACAACGTGAAGCTGCATTACTTCATTGGTTACTACCACATCCTGCCAATTGTTCTCCAAGCTTCTGACGACCAATCAGGTGGCACCAGCAGGTAAACGCTGCAGTGGCTTCTTTGAATAACTGCACCAATTAGTAAATGCTACGCTGTTAAATGCTAAGAGAAAAGCGTGAAGACCGAGAGCTAAAACTGTGCGAAAACTCGTCGGAAGAAACAAAACCGCAGACATACAATAAAAGGCTTGGCATCCGTGTGAGTAATATGTTAGCAAGGACTTCAACATCCATGCAATCTGTCAGCAATGTCTCTGCTTGCCAGTCACAGCTTTCTTCACACACACACACCAAGCGTGACATGTCGCATGGCATCATTTTATTGTACCAAGTTCACCGCTAATGCAATTTGCAAAGCGGAGCATCCGTACAAGCTACGGAGCGCCTGATCCTCGCCAGCTGGGTCCTAAAACCCGCAAAGTTAGGTCACGTTCTTCACCACTGCGGCTCCCACTGCTTCCAGACCCTTTGATGTTCCTATAAAAGACTATATTCAGTGGCTGAGCGTGCAAATCTAAAGACTGGTGCTAAATATTAATCGTGGAGAGGAAAAAAAAACCCACAGATTCTAGATATGGGACTAAGTTTGAATACATTTGTGAAAGGTGAATTGGTCTATGTAGTCCTTTTATGAAAATTTGTTTATTTGGGCAGATAAAACAAACAGGTTTATTTCTTTAATGCTGTTAGGCGGTCAGGCACACTTTGACCCTGTCACATCTACAATAATTGCAAGGTAACATTGTTTTACTGAACTATGCCTGAAACTTTATATATTTTATAAATGTTTCTCTAGGGATCATGGTTTCTCAGTAACTTATAACCTGGTGCAATACAGCTAAATACAAAAAGCAAAGGCCGTTCATCATCAAACCGGATGAGTTTTTTTTTTGGTCGATCTGTTCTCATCATGAAAATCCATTTCTGTGGTGGACTTTCCAAAATTCAGCTTGATCGTTACTTGCTGCCACGAAGAGAATCCATCAAGATCCATCACGAAAACAGTCACAGGTTTTCAACACCACTCACAGCCACCTCGTCAGTCAGGAAACCGCACGTGGTGCAAGATGTGAGTGGAGCTCATCTTTGGCCCAGGATCCCACCAGTAGGTCACAGCCGATCCCACCAGTAGGTCACACCCGATCCCACCAGTAGGTCACAGCCTCCTCCTCCTTTAATCACCTGACCCTCCCTCTGTACTTTAGTTTAATTCACCCACTATCAAAGACTAACAAGACCATGAAAATCTGATAATCCAGTGAAGACGTTGTTAGCCAAGCAACCTAGCAGACGTCAGTCTCAGTAAACATATCAAATATTAATCTGTCAGCTACTTAAAAGTTCAAATATTTAACCAAGTTATGCCACAGATTACTGATTGTTCAGCTGCCATTGGGACAGCAGAAGCGTCACCTGACCAGACCAAAAAAAAAAAAAGTCCCAGTCCCCCATCCCCCCCCCCCCAGACTGAACAGCTTCCTCCCTCTCATGTGTCTCATCAAAATGCTTCCCCCCGCAAACTTCTACGCTTTTAATAGCGGTCAGCTGAAAAGGGTGTGCTGACATATCACTGTCCCGCCACCCTGACGGAACGACGCGAGGAGACAAAGGCTACAGCATAAACCTTTCGCTGTTCTGATTAACCTGCCGCTGTCCATTAAAAAAAGAGGATTCCCCGTAAAACCACTCATAAAATGACTTACTCTGTCAGGAGACAAAACTGCGCCAGGAGGGGCTTGGGGGAATCGCTGGGTGAAATGTAAAATTAATTTCTATGACATGCAGAGGGCCCGTGTGAAATCATACCAATTTAATGGGGGGCTCAACACAGAGTGACAGAGTCCTTGGTATGTCTTTCATATAGGTTTTCAGTTTCTTTCCTTGGCAGTACTTTCACTTGATTTCTAACCTACATTTAACTTACTTATCAAATGTTTTTTTTCTAGAGTGACTTACAATTGGAAACAGAGGTCAAGGGGCAATTGGGGATTAAGGGTCTTGTTCAAGGGCACACGGTGACATTACTCTGGGACCACAGGACCTAAAGCGACGCCGTGGTGATCATGGGGTGCAGTGTCCGAACCTGCGAATAACTGGTGAAAGGCTTCTTTCTGCATCAGTGCAGAGTCCTAGTTATCAAATCTGTAGCCAGTGCTATTGCAGTGAGTCACATCTAAGCACAGTTTGAAAACTGATAGAAATGTGAAAAACAGGGGCAGGGAGAAGCCGACTATTCGCACTGTTTTGTCTGTATGACAGTGCAGCTTAGGGTCAAAACTGAGCTTCTGGTTGCCTGACGGCAGCACGGTGACACAGGGAGTCCCCAGAGGCTGATGGGTCAGTGCAGTTTAACAGCCACGTCTTTCCATTACGGCTGCTGAAGGCGCGTCATTTTCTTGAGGTAGAGATGCAAACACCGGTTCATGCAGGCGAGACTCTGTAGTAATTATCCCCCACAAAGTGGCCAAACAGTTGGGATATCAGCCATGCACTCATGCAGGCCGCTGGAGAACGAGGCCTGTTCCTGCCCTCCAGACCGGGAATGAAGAGGGCGTGGCAGTGCTGCGCTGCCTCCATTAAATAAGCGAGAAATCTCACCTGTACACTGGCGCTTAAATTCTTCATATTCCCTCCCCTGCCCCCCAGGAACAATCATGGAGCCTTCGTACTTGAAAGAAGCCCTGTAACCACACAACATAAAAAAAGAATCCTTAAATGAGCAAAAACTACCAAGAACATGAATAAAATCGATTAAGAGATGGATGTAACACTTGCTGCAACAACAGCTCGCAGACAATAAGGCTCAGAATTTGCCCAAAATCACCAAGTGCAATAGCCTGTCTATCACCCTTACTGAAGTTGTACATTGTAATCATAATGCACCATTTTGACTTGGAAAAAAAAACATTTGGCATTTATTACGGATAAAAATTCATTTTACATTATTTTTTGTCATATTACCAAATCATACATAGCAAATCGCTTCACAAAATTTAAAAAAAAAAAAAAACAGGAGTGCCGTTTGCCCTCTGAATATGTTCTGAAAATTCAAATTCCTCAGAACTGCAGAGATTACCTGGCATTGGATATTAATAATAATATCAATTCATTTGGTTCATTTTATAAAAACATATGTTGACCATCTCCCTCCCTGTTGGGCATTTCACAATTATGTGCTAGACTGTAAAATGTAAAAGCCGACTTTTCATAATTTAAATATAACGAAAGCAATAACTTATACATATACAAATACATATACTGAATTCCGTTTCATCAGCGGGTCAAACCTCGGTTGATATATACTCGTCTGTTTCCTTAGTTTATATTTACGGCGGATACAGGCAAGGATGGGTGTAATTTGCATGCATTTCATGTACAGCAGTAGGAGATATGAATCCCTCCCTACCGCGACTCGGTTACTATCCCCCGTCTGCGGTTAAACGAGGGGACCGTCATTAATCCCTATCTTGAGGCATAAACCGGACACCACCGTCAGCTGGGGTGCACAATCCGCTCCAAGACCCACAGAGCCCGGCTTTGGGTGTCGATGGCATCGCCCGGGCGCCAGGCGCCAGCACGCCTCATTATACTGCTTTTTACACCTTACAGCGCAACAGTAAGTTTTGCGCACAGATATGTGCGTTAAGATGACAAAAATCAAAATCACTACAATACAATAACCGACAGCAATCGGTAACATTTCGCCATAAGAAATTTACCGGGCTTAAGTTTAAATATGAAAATCTGGATCTTGAAACAAATACCAATGACAAATCATTACAGCCGTGTTTTGCCTTATTAATTCAGCCCCCGCCTTATTTCTTGCGGTGCCGCATCAACTTCCCGCAACATAATTGCTCGTAAAACATAAATCGCGGCTGTAATTAAGGTCACCCACCAGTTAATCTCCGTGTTATCATCCCTGACGAGGTTGTACGCCTCCCTGCAAGCTTCTTTGTCGATCCGCGTTGCCATTTTCCCAGTTGAATGATGGCTTATAAGAAGGAAGGTGGACGGGGGAACAGATGGACGAAAAGGGTGGGGGAGACAAGAAAGGGTGGCTGTGGAGAGTAGGAGCGGCTGGAAACCGTGCGAAGATGAGAGCGGAGTGTGAGGGGAGCGACGATGCGTCGGTGCGCCGCGGTCGGTCGGTGCGCCGGGGGTCGGGTCGGTGCGCCTTGGGTCGGTCGGTCGGTGCGCCGCGGGTCGGGTCGCACTGCGCCGTCGCCTCTGCGCTCAGCGATCGGAAACGCCGAGTCTGTCCAGCGCCCGGCGCATTTCCTATGGGCAGCTCCTGGGCGTTGGTGATGTTCGTCAATCAGGTTGTCGGACGGCAAACGGGCGCCTTAACAGACGCAGAATACCCCCCCTCCTAATGGTCAACCGAGGGATGCAACGAAACAAAAATACACCCCCTTCTCTATTGTTGGGAAATTTAGGTTTTTCGTGCCGCCTTCTGGGTTGTTAGTGCACTGCAGTCCATGAGCCATTTAATGTACCGAAATATTGTGTTCTGTATATAAAGATACATTTGCATTGATTTGCGCATATAGACATGCAGCTATAGATGCGAGGATGCAAATATCGAACGTGATTGTTGTAATATCTACAAATGACGTGAAGAATGATGAGAACATGAAAATGTTTATTGCTGCAATCCGTCACAAGGTGTGCAAGGTGTTTTCTCCATGTGAAACTCCTTTGTTCTCTTCAGCCGTCATTCGTAGGCAGAACACGCACTCGTAGACCTGCACGCCGCTTTTGGAATGTGTGTGTGTGTGTGTGTGTCAGTTATATGTTACAGTTTTGAAAGCAAGTGCTTTTTGATACCAAACACAAATGTTCATGAATAAATAACAATATCTTGCATTGTTTCTGCGCTTATACAATGGTTAATGTCATAGTATTAACTGGTATTTGTCTGAAAATTATGACACAGACTATATTTCAGTGACGTGGAATAATTGCAATTAGAACATTACTTCACATAATTGGAATATCAAGTGTTAACTTCTGCATAATAGGGCACTGCATACCGGCCCGGCCTACGGCGGAAAGGAAGCAGCGCGATTGGTCGAGCAGATGTCGATCAACGAGACACTTCCTGGATGGGGCCATGGCTGCTGCTGTTGTCCTCCCTTAGGATGATTTCCTGCGAAACTTTGGGATGGATCCGGGCGTGTCAGCACATGGCGATGCTGTGGTAATTGTGTCAGACGTTCAGCTACGATCGCGGTGGTCATCGGAATAATGGGTGTCTATAGTCCACTGCAGCCCGGTATATATTTCCTATATGGCAGATAGCTACACAAGGACGGTGGGCGAACCAAGGTTTCAGGTGTACGTGCACTTTAAAGGCAGTATATTACTTATACCCTGCATTTTCCCCGATTTTGGTCGATTAAGCGCAGGTCTAGTTTCTCTTTTAAGCAGGAAATCCCCATGATCCTGATGTCGGTCTGCTTCACGCCGTTGCGGAAATACCGTTTTGTAGGCAAAGTGTTGAGAATATAGCCTTTAAGTGTCATTAATGATGATAACGGAGTGCACCTTGATCACCCCCCCCTTTCTCAAACTGCACGCTCAGGTCTCTCTGCCTTCTGTACCACAGATCCCGTAGCGGTGCACGGAGGAGATCGAGATGGACGGGGGCAGGCAAACGCGGGTGTCGCGGCCGCATAGGATAAGCGAGTCCTCGAAGGTCAGCACCGCCAGCAGAGCATCCACCAAGCCGCCTCTGGGCATCAAACCCCAATGTCCAACTTCGCTAGATCGCACTAACTCATGTCCTCACAATCCACCCACACACCAGTTCCCTTATGAAATAAGAGATAATGGCTCCCCATCCTAACAGGACGAGGCTCCAAAAGGTTTCAAGTTTGAGTTAAAATGATGTTTGAAATGAGTTTATGTAATAGGCACTTTGCTATATTTAAAATAAACAATGAAACTACAATACAGATGAAAGTCAGCTTACCGCTACTCTTGTTTAAAGCATTGTCACATGCAACATTTGTTGCTTTAGTATGGTACATCTTAAGTGGAAAATGAAGTTCTGAATTTATGATTGCGTATTAATTTCCTTATGCCAGTAATATTTTACAACAAATTTGTTTCTGGCCATTTATCAAATCAGTGGTCGAATGTCTTTTATTTGTTTTAAATGTACCACTGCGTGGGGTATATTCATCTCCAAGAGCTATGAGGTTCCCTATGATATAATTGTTCTGCACGAAGATGAAGAGTTTGGACTTGTTTTTGTTCTTTCTGTTCCACATAAATTTTTACACACTTCAAAACGCCAAAGGGTAGATTCTGCCAAAAGTAGCAGAATACCGCAGGTCCAGCTGAATACTGCACGCTCGCTGGACCAAGGGTGTGATTGGGCAGTGGTGGCTTGATGGTTAGGGAAGCGCACTTGTAATTGAAAGATTGCAGGTTCGAATCCCCAACCAGCAAGGCACCACATAGGTACCCTGAGCAAGGTACCGCCCCCAAGCACTGCTCCCCGGGCGCTGAATTAGCTGCCCCCTGCTATGTCACGAAAGTCACACATGGGTCAAATGCAGAGGACACATTTTGTTGTTGTGCACTGTGGTGTGTTGACAATGACCACTGATCACCAAATTCTAATTCTAATTTCCGCTATGGGGATGGTGTGTGATTCAGCGTTACAGGCTCTTCATTAGACCACAGTACACTATTTTATTCTCTGTAACATATTTTAATTGAGTTATCCTTGTTTATTGGCGAAACCCCTTCGCCCCCCTCCCCCCAGTATGTTTGGGGTGCCTTAGGCATTTATTATAGCTTCTAGCATGTAATATAGATAATGAGCCAGGTAATAAACTAGATAAAACTGGTTTCCTGGCACTGTGCCTCTGCATGGTGCTCTGAGGCAGCCCCCCCCTCCGTGTCACCTTGGCCCCCTCGCCCGCAGGTATACCGCTGGGTGGAGCAGGCCGGCTGGGTGCTGCAGGGACTCAGCGAGCAGCGGCAGAGGGGCCAGCTGTGCGACGTGGTGCTGGTCGCAGACGAGCAGCGCGTTCCCGCGCACCGCGCCCTCCTCGCCGTCTCCAGTCCCTACTTCCAGGCCATGTTCACGCTGGGCATGCGTGAGGAGCACCAGGCGGAGGTGCAGCTGGTGGGTGCCTCCTACGTGGGGCTCAAGGCGGTGGTGGACTTCCTGTACAGCGGGGAGCTGCCGCTGGACGGGGGCAACATCGACTACGTGCTGGAGACGGCGCACCTGCTGCAGGTGTGGCGCGCTGTGGACTTCTGCTGCGAGTATCTGGAGAAGGAGGTGAGCGAGGACAACTACCTATACCTGCAGGAGCTGGCGCTCCTCTACAGCCTGGAGCGGCTGGAGGCGTACATCGACCGCTTTGTGCTGGAGCGCTTCGCCACGCTGTCGTTCACGCCCGACTTTCTGCGTGACGTGCGGCTGCCCAAGCTGACAGCGTACCTGGCCAGTGGGCAGGTGGAGCACGACAGCGAGCAGGCCCTGCTACAGGCCGCCCTGCAGTGGCTGAGCCAGCGGCCGGACCGCCAGGCCCACGCGCGCCAGCTGCTCTCCCACATCCACTTCCCCCTGATCCCGGCCGCCGAGCTCCAGGGCCGCGTGCTGCCAGCCGTCCGCTCGCTGCTGCCCTCGGAGGCGGCCTGCGAGGCGCTGGTAGAGGAGGCGCTCGCCTACCACGAGCGGGCCAGTGCGCAGCCGCTGCTGCAGACGCCGCGCTCCGCGTTGCGCGGAGGCACGGAGCGCCTCCTGCTGGTGGGCGGCGAGGTGTCGGAACGTGGCGAGGAGCTGAGCGCCGACGTGTGGCAGCTAGACGGCGACGCCAGATGGGAGGTGGAGACCCAGCTGCCGGCCCGCCGGAGTCACCACTGCGTCGCCATCCTCGGGGGCTTTGTCTTCACGGCGGGGGGCAGCTCGTCCCGGGACAATGGCGGCGACGCCGCCAGCAACCTGCTGTACCGATACAACCCACGTGACAACCAGTGGACCAAGGTGCAGTCCGTCACACTGTCACACTGTCACACTGTAAAAGACATCGGGGCCTCGGGTAGTGTTAAAGGAATAAAAGTGTTACAATCCACAGTGGGCGGGGCTACTGTGCTCTACCATTCACTGACATGGTTACCCCATGCCCATTGGTTACCGTCTTGGTTGCCATTTTGTGATTGGACGTTCAGTGAGCACGCCCGCTCTGGGTTTTTGAGCCACTATCACACTAATTTGCATATTTCTGTGGTGGCTGTTTGTTGCTAACCCCCACCCCCCCCCCACTAAAATCATGTCTCTCCAGGGCACCCCGATGAACCAGAGGCGTGTGGATTTTTACCTGGGGGCAGTTGGGGACTGTTTGATCGCCGTAGGGGGACGCAATGACAATGGTGCTCTGTCCTCGGTAGAGGTGTACCGGCCATTAGAGGACAACTGGACCTACGTGGCAGGACTCCCCAGGTACAGTTTGCACGTGGCTTTCCTACCTCCCCCGTACCCCCCCCCCCCCCCCCCCCTGCACCCTCCACCCAGCTAACCGTGACCTGGTTCTGCAGGTTTACCTATGGCCATGCCGGCACCACTCATAAGAACCTGATCTACATCTCGGGTGGCCATGACTACCAGATCGGGCCATACAGGCGGGACATGCTGAGCTACGAGCTGGCGGGCGACACGTGGGTGGAGCGCAGGCCCATGGGCGTGGCCCGTGGCTGGCACAGCATGGCCTCACTGCACGAGCTCATCTACGCTATCGGGGGCAGCGACGACCTGGAGAACAGCATGGAACGCTTCGACATCCTCAGCGTGGAGGCCTTCGACCCGGCGACCGAGCAGTGGACGCGGGTCGGTCCGCTGCTGCAGCCCAACAGCGAGGCAGCCGTGGCCTCCTGGGGCGGGCGCCTGTACGTGCTGGGCGGCTACAGCTGGGAGAGCATGGTGTTCTCAGGCAGCACGCAGATCTTTGACCCGGCCAAGGCTCAGTGGGCACGGGGGCCCGACCTGCCCAAACGCATCGCAGGGGCGTCGGCCTGCGTGTGCCAAGTCAGGCCCCGGCCCTGCAGTCCGGACAAAAAGAAGGTAGCGCACCAGAACAAGAGTGCACACAGCGCCCCCCAGTGGCAGGGCAGGTGACTGACAGAGAACAGAAAGGGGCTGTGACAGAAGGGCAGCTCCTATCAGCAGAATGACGAAGACTATTACACTGTTAGCAGACTCCACAAAGCACAAAGTTCTGAAGGATAAAGCCCTCCGCTGTGCAGCCCGACTACCACGGCTTACATTCCATGCTGACTTCTTCAGTATTACTCTTAAAATGACTGTTTCTCTTTGCGACGGGACCCTCCTCGTACGTAACGTCCAGTGCTGCGCAGAAGTGTTGTCATGGCAACGGCGTTCAGCCTGCGTTGAGTTGTGTTTCACGCATGTCTGTCTGTTTCTGTGTACTGTCACCTACATGTCTTCCTCGTCCTTGAAGCTTAACACAAACGTGAACATTGAGTCAGTGTCTTTTATTCCCGGTTCATCACTACCCACCATATACAGTGAATAGCATCGGCTTACGATTGTTGAAAATGGAGTGGTTGGTCTCCCGGCACTATCTGCCGAGGGTGTTCTCCAGCGCACCAGTGTCCCTGAGGTGCTCTTCAATGGGTCCAGTGGATGCCTCATTAGAAAGGGTAAAATGGATGGGACCTCAACCTGGAGCAAAAACATTTACATTTATTTAGCAGAATCTTTTTTACAAGTGAGGCAAACGGCGCATCACAGACATACGGCTGTCAAGGAGTCGATTAGGCGTGAGTGCGGCTGGGCTGAGCGTCCAGTGAATGACCAGGTACCAGTGTAAGCAGGACTGGAGACACACAACAACTTCTAACAAAGCAAGAACCTAATAAGACAACTATTCAATCACCAGAAAGTGCAACATTGCGCGATCACATCAACACTTAATAGATAAAGTCAGAATCTGTTGGTAGCTGATATTATTGCTGTCTGAAACACAGCTGTTACTGCTCTGTGAACATTTAAAGTGTGTGTGTGTCCAGGAAACGACGGAGATTTGTGTGTGTGAAAGAGAATATAGATACCTGATCTGTGTGTGCGCGTGTGTGTCTTTAAGAGCAGTCAATGGCGTGTGTCTGCAAAGCTTCGTGGCAGACGGGGTCTCCCTTACCCGCTGATGTCACAGGCTTTCCAGCCTCTGTTGAGGGATCTTAATGCCATCATATCTTCTTCATCCAGGGAGAAATCAAAGATCTGTAAGCAACACACATGGGCGTGGTTTATTCTTATGGGAAAAGTGACACACTGTCACACACAGCTGGACCCCATGTGTCAGAAATAATAATAAAAATATTCCAGGAGAGAGTTACAGAGGATCTGCTTTAATGGCTTTCCGTTGGTTGTTTTTATTGTTTTTTTGTGGTTAGCAGAGGAATGTGAATATACCCTGTTACTAAGCTGGATGTTTTATCGGAGCAGTTTGGGACAGACTGGTGGACGTCACCACAGAATTCTCGCTGGGATCAGCCCCGTCCGTGTTACCATCCACCCTCTTACCCGCCCCTCTGGCTGACGCCATCCGTGTCAACACGCGTGTTTATTAACGTGCACCACCTTTACATGTGTGCGTAGTAGAGGCCTGGGGTTACGGTTGCGAAAGGCCCTTTTAATTGCAGACTGGCTTCCCAAACAGGAGTAACCTTTACAACCTTTACTGGACGGAGTGGGGGTGGAGTTGGGGGGAGTGGTTACCTTGGTATTCTCCAGGATGTGATTGGGCTTGACGCTCTTCGGGATCACGGCAATGTCCTGCTGCACGTGGTATCTCAGGAGCACCTTTTGGGTGGAAGGGGCATAATTCACAATTGAATCAGTAAGGCAGCCTGAGGCTCAGTGACTTAAGCTGCTGTGCCTGTGATTGGAGGGTTGCTGGTTCAAATCCAAGGCTCAGCAGAGCAATTTCACCATTCTGCCCTTGAGCAAAGGGACTATCTGATCCTGCCTTCATGAATGTACATCACTTTGGACAAAAGCTTATGATAAGTAATTAAATCTAAATTTAAGACTTACTGAATGTGCTGTTTTTATGCCTGGAGACTTCTGCTTACTTTAATAAAAATGAATATGCAACAGACACAGCTAAATGAGATTGGAAAAAGCAATATAAATAATACATTATTATTTTAATAACTGGATATAATGAGTTTTCTGTTTTAACAATTTTCCAATTGCCAGTTGAACCCACAAACACATAAGAAGCCAATGTTCACTGACAACTCTTCAAAAAACTGTTGTTGTGTTAACTGTTGTTTAGCTATGTTTTTGCCCAGAGTGACATAAACAGGGTCAGATGGTCCCTGGAGTAATTGGTAGTTAAGGGCTTCGCTCAAGGACCCAACGGGTCAAATTAACCTGTCAGTCCTGGGATTTGAACCAACAACCTTCTTATCAAGGGCCGACTCATCTTAACCCATTGATCCAGACAAGCACTTTTTAGTGTTTCTTGGGTAAAATGCTAGTGCAGGGCGGTTAGCGAGATAGAGAGCGGAAGGAGAACAGAAAGAGAAAGGTGTGAGAGTGGGGGGAATGAAGCAGACGGCCCCCCTCACCTGCGCTGGCGTCCTCCTGTGCTTCACGGCCACACCCCTCACCACAGGGTCCTCCAGCAGCTTCTCAGGGTCACTGTCTCCACGGTGACTGCAGAGTACATTAGGTAGATGAGAAATCTAGCGTAAAAATACATTTTAAATCCATCCATCTCCCGTAAGAACATACAGTATAGATTACAGCGAGTCTAGAACCCATCCCAGACAGACTATGAGCTCACTGGAGAGGATGCTAAGGCATTCTAGCTCTGTTTGAATGAAGAATTGTTTAGCTACATTTTTCATCAAATATATAAAATAAAATCTGAATGTCAATAAAAAAAATGCACATATTTATGATATATGCTGTCCACCCCATATTCCAAGTCAACGCTACACCTTAGGAATTTTCTTTCGCAGATCTTGGTGGAGTGTACCACCATCCTGAATGTAAAGGGGGTTCTAAAAGATGGGTGGATGGAAATATTTTTTGCCTGTTCACCTCAGAATTTCTAAGTCTTTCCTGTTTTTTTTTGGCATGGTTTAAGCCTGTCCAATTCAGAGTGAGATGATCAGCCTTTCTAGCTCATTCTCTGTATCATGTTAAGGTTCTACGGCATTGCGATGGCCTGAACTTGGGGCCGTTGTCCTGCTGAAAGGTGATTTAGGTTTTAAGCTGACAGAAGCATGACCACCTGTACAGTTTTCCTGCACTTTGCTCTGTGTGCTGCCTCAGTAATGGCAAGGTTCCCGGTATATGAAGACCTTTAGTCTAGAATGTTCTGATTTTGTGCCTTTTTACCGCAGAATGTTGTGTTACGCATTCAGCAATAGTACATCTTGGGTTATTTGATGCAAAATTATTGCTGGGCTTTTTATCTCACTAACCACTTCCATCTGTTTAAAATATCAATGCCTGTCAACAAGAGATTAATAGCAGCCATGTAAAACTTCTGTTTATATTAAAATATGGAATTGGGTTCCATGACGCTAAACAGACTAGATGTTGAGATGCAAACTTTATTTTGACCCACAGTTCCTTGGGTCTTCCCGGGGAACCAAATGGACTGTAAGCTGTGAGGGCGATGTTCCGGGATTTGCAAAACTGGATCAGCTCCGATTGGACCAAGTAGGGGTGCAGTTCCACCTATGAGAAATTGAGGATGGCAGGCCAATCAGAGAGGGTCTTTATATCAAAGACGGGGAATGACATTGCAGGAACGTCAACGCGAGCAGACCAGAAAGGAAGACTCACATTCGTAGATGCTGTGTACGGTTTCCTTAAGGTACCGTCTTTTAAAATGCGTTACTCTCTGTAAAAGTGCATGTATAATAGCCGCACAAGTAAGATGAGCATTAAAAAAATAAGAGCTTTTAAAGAATCAGTTATCAAGCCCAGTGCAGGCATGCAGAATGATAAACACCATTCGCTGTCAGATGACCTTGAGCAACAGTGGAGTAAATATTGGCCCTCAGCAACTGAACAGGCATGATTGTGACGCATGGAGAGCGATCGGTACAGGATGAATGACGAGAATGAAGGTGTGAATATGAGAAATGGAGAGATAAGGAGCTCGCACTACCTGGTTAACGGCAGGAGGCACCTTGGCCACAGATAGCAGCCTCTCCAGCTGGGAGATATTGAAGTTCGACACGCCGATGCTCTTCACCTTGCCAGAAGCCTGCAGAGCTTCCATCTCCTATAACATCCAATAGTTTTTTTTTTTGGAAATGCAGCCAGTCTGCTAGCTTCACATTCATGACATTAGGAAATCTAGAGGGCTCTAAACTCTTCATTCCATACACCCCATCAGGCTCTTCAGTGCCCCACATCCACCGAAGGATTGACACGGGTCAAGCCCCCCAAATTCAAAGTCTGCCTCTACCCCAATGATGCTACTGGCTGTGGTCTCTTTGCCTTTTTTTTTGATCACATTTGCACATTATTTAATTGCACTACAGTGCACACGCGCACAAAATCAACCACAATTTTGCACACTATTTATATGCATGTTTATGTATATTTATATTATATTGCAGTGTAGTGTGTTGTCGATGTTATGCATTTATCTATCGTCTTTGCATTTTTGTGTGGCACCATCGGGAGCCAAAGGGAAACACTGTGTACTTGTACATCGATGTGTTACTCCTGAGTCTTAAGTCTTGAGTCTTTTACTTATGTCTTTAGCGCCACAAGTGGAGTGTTCAAATCCTAGGGAGCTCACATAAACTGTAAGCCTTCCTTCTACCATAAATCACTTTGGATGAAAGCGTCAGATAAATGTCTGTTACCCTTGTGTGATGTGCACACCCTTAATTACTCTTTATTGGATACTCCCACCTACTACAGGGTAGGAACCACTGTTGCCTGCAGAAAGGCTTCAGGAGTAGATGAGTTTTACATTCAGAGAAGCCTTTCAGCACAGTACTGTTGTACTGAGATGTTATTTCTGTACTTGGGACCTTCCTGTTAGCTTTAACGAGTCTGGTCATCCTCCCCTGAACAAGATATATCCACCCACAGAACTGTCACTAGCTGCAGGCTGGGTGTATTGCATCATTCTCTGTAAACTCTAGACACTGTATCGTGCGAAAATCCCCGGGAAGGAGGCTGTTTGTGAGATGCTGGAAGCACCATGTCTGGCATCAGAAGCACATTCAAAATTTGTTAGATCATGCATCGGGTGCATAATTATCAGCCATTCAGTAAACGAACCTCTTCACCCTGTCTGTATGCCGTATGTATTCAGTTGCAGCTACGCTATGCTATTTGAAGGGACATTGTGTGTACATTAGCGGGCAAGTGTACATAGCAAATTGGCCACTAAGTGTATATCACAGAATATACTTTATGTACATATGTACGGTTTTTTGATTATCCTTTTTATTCTGATGTAAATGTCCCACTACCACCTGGGACAACATAGTAAAAGTGTCTTTACCTTCCAGACATCCACGTAGTCAATGTCTGTGCTGAGAAGTTTGCCGTCTTTCTCTGGAAAGAGCTCATCATCTATTCTCTGAAGGGGGTGGAAGGCAGTAGGCAGTATCAGGCCGTTAGCGGAAGAGAAACTTTGTTTTTAATACAGTGCCTTTGGCATGAGTCATACCTGGAGACTGACAGGGAAGTGTATAAGATAAAGATCCAGGTATTCAAGCTGTAGGTCGCTCAGGGACTTGCTGAGACACAGAGGCACGTCTCTGGGGGCGTGGTGTGTGCTCCACAGCTATGGAGATAGGAGAAGCCTGTTACCTTCAGGAATGTGGAACGTGGCTGTTCTGTTCCTGCTATTTTGCTAATAACTAGATCAAAAGTACAGTATATAGGGCAATGGCTCATTTAGTTGGTCTTCAATACCAGACCATGTATTTTTGAACTTTTTTGTAACAGTAATCTCATAGGGAGATCATTAGAGATGCAATATGCTCAACAATTAAGAGATCAGAAGGTCACGAAGATATGTGATGAATCTTCTTGATCAGTAACCAGAGTGAAACTAAATCATGACTGGAGCACATGCTGACCTTGCTGACGATGAACATGTCCTCACGCCGGATGATGCCTTGGCCCATCTTGGCACGGAGGGCACGCCCCACCTCCACCTCATTGCGGTAGCTGTAGGCGGCATCAAGGTGCCGGTAACCGGCGGCGATGGCCGCTTCCACGGCGCCTTGAAACATTTCGGAGCTGCAGGTCTGCTCAGCGAGCCAAGATGGGAGGATCAGCAACGGAAAAGCGTCAATGTATCGGCATGGCTGTCAGCACACGGCTAAAGGCATCATGGGAAAAACGCACAATGGCAAAAATGACCACAACTAGGGGGCTGCTGAAATTCAAGTGCATAACTTAGGCCATAGGAACCTATAACCTGAAACACGGTCGATGTTTCACATTCAAAACACAGTGGGCGGTTTTTTCAGTGTTTCCTGCTGGGAATTTCACTGGGTGTCTCATTTATATCTCACACCTGATTTATTAGTGCCAAAAATAACGGTAACAGAAAACACACATTACTACATTTTATAGAGGTAGGGGAGTTTTTTCTCCCCCACGGCCATCTACTTACCTTTATTCATTCATTCATTCATTCATTCATTCATTCATTTTTTGCAGGGTCATGTGGATCCCAATCCTATCCCGGAAACAATGAGTGCGAGACAAGGAATAACCCTGGACAGGGTGTTATTATTATATGTTAACCATAAAGCAATATCCGTTACAGGTGATGTCACATGATGCAGCTCAACAATCCTGATAGATGTAGGATGGCTCATGTACAATTGACCTTTTATCAAATGCAACAGAAAGTAAACTGATCTGTGGACCGACATGGGAGCTTCTCTAAGACCTGAATGTCAGGATCGCTTAAGGGGTAATGAGGCTTGAGGAGCAATATGTCATGGGCCTTCAACTAACATTCACGATAATGTATAAATGTATAAATTGTTGGAATTGTCTAGTTTCTGCACAGATTCAAAGAAAAGCCACATTAACACTGAACGCATACAGAAAATTCGGCGTGCATTCAGGTGTGTAAGACAAAAGAATAGAATTCTGTAGAAGTAAAAGAGGGATGTGGAAAAGAAGAAGAAAGAGGAAGGAGAAAAGCGAAAGCACACAGACCTTCCACGTTCCCAAGCCCAGCAGAGGCATGTGCGCGCCGTCATTCAGCTGGAGGGTCCGTCTGGGTGGGCTCTCGTCATCCATGCTGGATTTGCAGGCAAACCATGGACAAGGTGGCCTGTAAAGATCCCTCTCTCCTTCTCTCCTTAACGCTGGTTCCCTTCCTTACTCTCCCGTGCCCTTTCACTCTCTCTTACTGCTCTGAGCGCCGCTTTGCTCTGTTTCGCTGGTTAATCATTCAACCCAGGAAGCTGCTTTAAGGGTCGCAGATTAAAGTTTGAGTGTGAGTTTGGGCGTGTGTGTGTGTTTGTGTGTGTGTAAGTGTGAGTGTGTGTGTGTTTGTGTGTATTAAACACAGAAAGAGAGGAAGGCTCATGGTGTGTGTGTGTTTGTGTGTGTAAGTGTGAGTGTGTGTGGATTGAGTTTACATTAAATTGTGGGGACCAAATGTCCCTCACAATGTAATAAAAACCTGTAATTTTGATGTTGTGGGGGTTATTTTGATGTTTTCAGATGTCCACTAAGACCTTCGAATGCAATCAAAAAACAAAAAATGGCAAAAGTCTCATATTTTGTTCGGTTACTTATGGTTACGGTTACGGCTGGGTAGGGGTTACGGTCATCATGTTGGGGTTAGAGTTTTCCCCACAGAAATGAATGGATAGTCTGCACAAAGATATAATTACAAACTTGTGTGTGTGTGTGTGTGTGTGTGTGGGTGTGTGTGTGTGCGCGTGTGTGTGTGTGCGTGTGTATGTCATAGGGACACCGTTTATGATGATAACATTGAGGGCATTTGTTTTTAGTGACAATGTGTGTTTACGTGTACAAACTGACATGGGGGCTTTTGAAAGAATGAAGATACATGGCTTTGATTTTGCAACGTCTATGTCCTTCCATTCTCAAGGTGAAAACATGGGTAAGTCATCAATTTGTGCAACAACACTCAAGTCAATGGCAAAGCATGACACATGTGAATGAAATAACAGGTTCACAGGCATCTGTAAATTTAAACTTTAAAAAAAATATTGATCATGAACCTGAAAGAACAATGCAGCTTGCACATTTAGATTTTTTTCCATATTTATACAGCTGGATATTTGTGACCCAGTAATTCAAGTATGGTATACCATATTACCATAGATAGAATTATGACCAAAGATTTGCATGCAAGTACTTCAGCTGATATACAGGAGCTGTCGTGTTATGTAGCAATAAGGCTGAGTTATGGCTGGATTTCTGCATGAATCCAGGCCTTCACGTCATCGCCATACTTTTCTCCAGAGGGAGCTTCTGCTTTGCAAAAACTTTGAACCATTTATTTCGTAAAATCCAGCTGCAGCATAAGAGAAGCCGCTTCACGTGTAAGCTATATACTACACCAGTAGGTGGCGTATTTCAGTCATGCCCTTACATGCCACACTTGCCCTCACTGGCCATTGTCGGAGAAGGAAGCAGCATTTACGTCGTATTTCTCAGAACAAGCGAAACAATGAAAATAACGAATCTTTGCAAGTGAACGTCGGTGTATGGTTCCTGTAAAGGGCTCGTTCCCCACGAACGTTAAAGCACTACACGAGAGACATGGCTACAGCTTGTCGACACAGCGGACATAGGAAGCGAAACAGGGTAATCACGGCAAAGCTTGTGTGTAAAAAATGTTTGAAATCAACGCAGACCAAGAGCCAACACATTAAACCAGCCAACCCTCACGCATATGACTGCCAGGCTTTCTGACTCTCACGCTCACGCAAGAAATCTTAAGGCAAATCTACGTTATTCTATTATAAACCTAAAATTAGCACGGCCTATATCTAAAGAGTTGCTGTAGTTTGCAAACCCTATGCACAAGTAATAAGACTCTTACATACATGTAAATGTGTGTGCAGACCTGTTAAGGTTTGAAAATCTCACGTCAGCCAGCTGACCAAAGTTGGCAACTCTGGTTAAACTTAGCAAAGAATTTAAAGAAAACAGGTGAGCGAATGTGATACTGCACATTATTATAAGGCCTGTACCTCAAACGTAAGTGTGATTTATTTTGTGACAAGCAAACTTTGTACCACTTCAGGGGCAATGATAGCCTAACTGTTTAATTTGACTTTCTTTTTAGGTAATCTGTTTAGCTAAGGTAATCATTGTTGGTTATTAAGTGATGTCTTGTAAATTTCAAGAACTGTAAAAGAAATCACATAAACCAAAGGGACAACATTGGGTCTTTGTCAACTTTAATAACACCATGACCTTGATCTAATTATTTACAACAATCCAATTATCAGTGTAATAAATGTATTAATGTTCAATGGCTGTACAGCAGTTGCAACTGAAACATTTTACTTTTGTTAAAATATGTTGCCATGCACCTATCTCAAAATAGGCTATATTTTTTTATTTGACTGATATCAACAAAATATGTTACTTAAAAAATCAGTTCCGTGTTCTGCCATCTATTTATCCATTAATTTTCTTGATGTTTTACTTTTTTGCCGCAGTATCGTTTCAGTATCAGAATCAAAATATTTACAGCACTATTGGTATCAGCCTGCTGATAAACCAAAAGAAGACAACAATGAATACAAATTTATACACACAAAATTAATGATGAAGACCACCATTTATTTTTTTTAAATGCTCATTATCCAAATTGCATAAAATACTCTTTACACAAAACATTTCAATACATGAGTAATATTATATATATTGTATCGAGCTTATGATTCAATTAGTGAATTTCTAAATACATTAAAATCTGATTGTTTTATATATGACTACTTTGAAACTAGTACAAAACACATAAAAGCAATATGCAGGATCGCATTCCCTGCAAAATTTTACATAAATATAAATATATCTGATCAGAATTGTTGTGAGGGTGGCATGGTGGCTCAGTGGGCTGCTTTGTGGGTTCAAATCCCACCTCTATGTGTGCGTAGTTCATGTGTTCTTCACAGGATTGCTTGGGTTTCTTCCCACAGTCAGTCCTAAGACGTGCTTAGGTTCAATGGTGTCTCTTATTTTCCTGTGATGTGTGCATGTATATGTCCTGAGATGGACCAGCATCATGCTCTGGGTATCTCCTACCTTCATACCCATTGCTGCCTGGAATCAGTCCCCACCACAACCCTGATCAGGATAAGCTGTTGGAAGACAGTCCATTGTACTCCAAGAGTAACTGCAGTCTTCCTTTAGCTAGTGATAAGCTCAAGGTATTTTACAACAAGGTGGCTACTTTATTAATTAAGTCAGTGGAGTTCCACTAATTTATCTTTCACAATTCACAAAATCAACCAGCACAAAGCCAGCATGATGGAGAATGCTTGTGACTCTATCCAACAAGTCAAATATACATCCTCTCCGCTAGGTGGACTAGTTGATGTAATAAATGCCCATTAACTACCCTAATATATGTATAATATATTATATAATATATAACATATGTACAACATGAGTCTCTTTATGCCCAAGCTGCAAAACAAATAAATTATGGCTTCTGAGTTTATGACTGAAGTTAGACAGCCACATTAGGTGAATTACAATCTCATAAGTATCCTGACACTTTCGTGACATGCCCAAAAGAAAAGTTATATTTTAGCAGCCAGTTTGATTTGGATAACATTTAAAATAGATGTAAAACTTTTAAATGTGCATCTATCATCAGGACAAATAATTATATGTCCTCAATTATGCGGAACCAGCTATATTATGAAACAGAAGTGATTCTGATTATTCAGATCAAACTATATAGCGTGTAATTTGCATGGACTATACCACTTACTGGGGTAGGGGGTGTTCAAAAACCTGAAGGAATATAGACTGGCTGCAGCTGGACCACGTCTGCAGATTTCCGCTTGTTAGAAAGGGCACCATTTGCTTTTCTCCCCCTTTCTAGCCCTGCTCTTTGTAGCCCCCTCCTCCCTCACTGGTCCAGTCCATTGGTGTCCTGTCTATGCGGCTTGTAGTGCTCCTGGCAGAACTCCCGAATGCGACCGCACGCCTCCGCCATCATGTCCTCCGGTACCGTCACCACAATCCGGAAATAATTGGGGTACTCAAAAGCCTGGGGAGTGAAGCAGCAGGGTCACTGGAGACCTGATTACATTTTACATTTACTTTTATTTTTAATTCTTAATTTTAATTCTTTTTCTTTACTCCCCCCCTCATTTATTTGCCAGTGTTTATTGTTCGGCTGTTCTTATCCTCGCTGTGTGATGCTCTGAATGAGTCTCAATTCCATTACATGTGTAATAAAGTGACTTGACTTCACTAAAGAAACGGGACTTGAACTGTGACAAAGGTTTCAGATGCACAGCTTGAGCCCGTTAAACAGGACATGCTGAGTAGGAGGGTGATTACACTGTAGGTGACACATTGAGTGTTTTGTAAAAATAGATTGAAACGGTAGCTTTACCGTTGCCGGGAGACAGAAGACAGACTGTTCGGTCACTAGACGCTCCGTGAATTCCACATCGTTTTCAAACTCTGGAAAGTTCTCTATCTCGATCCCCACCTACACAAAGCGAACATATGCCCATGTTCAGGATCCCTGTACATTAGGGACTAGCAAAGGTCTGGGCACACCTCCATTCTCACTTTCCCACTCCCCAGACTGGTTTCCAGTAATAAAGCCCAGAGTAAATGGGACTCACCATGAGATACATGGCTCCTGAGGGCCTGACGGGAGTGAGTCCAGGAATGGAGGACAGCGCCGAAAAGCAGATCTCTGAGTTGGACTGATAGACCGGAAGACAGGAGCAGGGAGTCCAATGGAGGAGGAATGAAAGTGAAATGATCAGTTTTTCTAGCACTGGCAATTGACGGCATTCAGAAGTCGTCACTTTGCTTTTACGCTATTTAATCTGGGCTGGTGACTGATCCCCGTGCCCCATCTCACCTTCAGGAAGCTGACAGTGTCATGATAGAACTCCTGCGGCGTGTTATTCAGTATGCTCTCCAGCGCCCCCTGGACGATGGTGCAAGCTCCCAGAATCCTCTGGCTCAGCCTGACCAAGCCTTCCCGGATCTGAAAGCCAGAGAACGACCGTTGTGTTTGTGAGGAAATGAGAACTGTGTATGAATAAGCATCACAAAGAAAGTAAAGACGAAAGAGGGAAAGAGTGTGATTGTAGGGAAGAAAGAAAAAATGGTCAGTAAGTGGTATTTTTTGGATTTTGGTAAAAGAAAACAAAAGTGGTGAAGCATCAGAAGGAGAGGAGCAGGCTCTGTGTGTGTGTGTGTGTGTGTGTGTGTTTGTGTGTGTGTGCGAGCGGGTTTACCTATATTTATGGGGATATAATGTCCCCATAACGTGATAAATATCCGTTTTTTTCCCTTATGGGGACCAGTTTCCTGGTCCCCATAAGGGAAAAGTCTATTTTATAAAAATCGGTGACTGCTATGAAAAAACTAAAAATGCAAAAACTCTTGTATTTTGTTAGGTTACTTATGGTTATGGTTAGGGCAGGGTAGGGGTTATGGTTGTCATAGTTAGCGTTAGCATTTTTCCCATTGAAATGAATGAGCGGTCCCCATAATGATATGTTTACCCTACATGAGCGTGTGTGTGTGTGTGTGTGTGTGTGTGTGTGTGTGTATGTGTGTGTGTCTCAGAGGTGGGCTGCACACAGCCAGGTTTACCTCTGGCCCGAAAGCCTGGTTCCGATCTTGTATGAGGATCCAGCCCATCCTCCAGCCAGGCACCAGCCAGCGCTTGGCCAGGCCACCACACGACAGAATGGGCACATCCCTGCTTAGAGGGGCCATTGAGTGGAAGGTGTACTCCGGAAAGACCTGAAGAGGGACAACGTCATTTCACAGGGGGAGCAGTGCCGATACAGACAGGCATTCCACCCAGATAACGAGACAAGCCACACGGAACACGGCACAACAAAACCCACAAGAAAGAATAAGCACAATATGAGCCAGTTTATGAAGAGCTGCAGAAACATAGCTCTATTACACAGAAATTAGTTCTTCAGGATGCTACACCAGTGTTCTCCAACCGGCTCCTTTGGGACCCCCAGACAGTCCACATTTTTGCTCCCTCCCAGCTCCCGATACAGCAAAAACGTGGACGGTCTGGGGGTCGCCGAGCACTGGAGTGGAAAGCACTGCAATACACCAAACAGTGCAGTTCACCACACACCACAACACAGTACGGAAGCAGCTGAATCAGATACCACGTTAGATACTAAATGAACATGCTGCAAAGATTTGATCTCCTTATGGACAGAGGAACACTGGGGACAGCCAATTTTAGATTTGTTATAGATTTTTTTTTTATTGTACGATCTAAAAATAGCAAACTTTTGTATTTCCGAGTACAATTGTAAGACAGGGTAGGAGGTAGGAATTTTAGAGGGAGAGACAGTAACAATAAAAATACAAAGCGACTATGGCAACAGTGTTGATGGTATGTGGCGAGGGGTGTAGAGCAGGGGGCGGGATGGTGGGACATCCCTGACAGTGTGATTGGCTGGAGCAGACTGACTGACAGATGGGGTAACTGCCCAATGCAAGCTACCAGCTGGGATAATTAATAAGAACCTCATGAAAGGGGAGTTTCAAGGTTGGCAGCTAACACACAACACAAAAACATCCTAATGTCACACGCCTACAAAAAAAATACAAAGTCATTCTCAAGTTCCTTTTGGTCTCTGGTAGAACCTGCTCTGAGAAAAACAGTGTTCCTCCTGGATTTACCAAACCAGTCACATTCACCACCTGCCTCCACACCCAAACTGGGCGAAATTCCACTTGTATACTGGACAGAGCCAGGTCAGGGACAGCGGTTTTGATTTTTTTGACACAAGGAATGTGCTAAACTGGTGCTTTGTGACAACCAGGGCCTCACCCTGTCTTTCACCAAGTGCTGAGTATCCTTCCACAAATCTCCCTGATCCTAACCCAGCAACCAAATCCATACACCAAACCCAAAAATCAACACCCACCATCACTACAAACACCCTACTCTGAAGGAGATGCATCCTTGAAGTTTCCTCACATGAGAATGGTAAGCTAGACTCACCATGTCCCCATAGATTTCATCAGCCAGGATGGGAATGCAGTTTCTGGAGGCAACTGGGAGGGAAGACAAAAGGGCGAATCAGAGCAAAAGCAGAGGGCGCGAAAACGTTGCACGTGTACGTTGTGCGTCCCAGACAAATCACCTGCGAGGACGTCTTGCAAGTGTTCCTTGCTGTAAACAGAGCCACAAGGATTCGAGGGGTTGTTGACGATTATGCAGGCGGTCTTCTCATCGATGAGTCTCTCCAGGTGCCGTAAATCGATCTCCCAGGACCTCTCCGGCTGAAAAGACAGGCAACATCCATCAAAACTCACCACATAATAAACCTTGTTAATGTCGCAAGTCATTATTAAATTATACTGTTGTTGGTGGCTCTGCTCGGTGATCAACTCTGAAAGCTGCTACTAAACAATTTAAGGTGCTGAAAGATGAGAGTTACAGTCATTTTTGTTCAATAATAGTACAAACATGCCAAGGAAGTCATCTTTTCTTTCTGCTAAAAGATTAAAAAATGATTTTGACATGACGTTCACTATACTTTGTAACAGGCGCGTAGCCAGTAATGGGCCAGGGCGGCACTGGCCCGCCCACATTACTCCCTGGCCCGCCCACATTACTCCCTGGCCCACCCAGGCAAGTTTGATCAAAATACATTTTTAGTTTATTTTTATTATTCAAATGTATTAAAAAATATATAGACTATGTCTATGCTGGTGGTTTGTCCAGCCTTTATTGAGCACTGTTGAACATGATGGTTAGACGGTGTTTTGTTATTGCCTTTGCCGAATATTGCAAAATAAAGGTGTGTTTTTGCAGTTTGTTTGTCTATTATTTTTTCTACTCTCTAAGGTTTAATTATTATTTAAGTAATATTTTTTCTAGGAAAAAATATAGGCCCGCTCACTTTTTCAATGGCCCGCCCAAAATACAATTTCTGTCTACGCCACTGCTTTGTAAAGAACCACCATTAAATTTATGGTTAAATTGTGTCTCCATTACAAGATGGCATTTATTTAAAGATGCCTGTGTGCAAGGGGATTAGAGAGTGAAGCTACAATCTCACATACTACCTAAGATCATAGGTAGCATAACAGGAAATGCCACGAGTGTACGAGTAGATGACGCCATCAAAATGTAAAAATACTTAAACAAAAAAGTGTTTTGTAACAACGGTCACGCCTGAAAAAATGAAATCTTACTAGATTTTCTCTTGTACACATTGCACACTTTCCCTGTCACTCATTGTACTGTAGCTTTTGTCCCCACCCATTTTTGCTGGAGGCCTCAGCTTCTGATTGGCTGTGGCAGGGGGTGTGACAACAGGCAAAATATGGGGAGCAGAGGAACCTCTATTCTAACAGTTAATTAATGCCAGATGTGCATCATTTCTGCAGGCAGAAGTGGGGAGGAGATTTTTCACCCAATCACCTCCACAACCTCCTCTTTCCACTCCCCCTCGCTCCATCACCCTAGAGCTACTCTTGTCCATCCCCATACTTTGCTGTCTTTCTCCTTCCATTTCCTCATCTGCAGCCTCAAACTTATTTCACATCCCTTCATATCTTGACCATCTACCATCAGTCTATCTACAGCACATATCAGTCAGTTTACGAGCACCTAAAATCATGTATATGTTCTCCATTCCAGAACTTACCAGAAGATTGTAGTGCTTGACATCGATGCCAAGGGAGACCGCAAGTGTTTTGTAAAGGGAAAAGCCAGGACAGGGAACGAGGATGTTCTGCCCTGGGTTGCACAACACATTGATAGCCAGCTCAATGGCCTGACTGCAGCCACTGGTTAGAATGACATCCTGGCGAAGAAACACAGAGTACGAATCATACACGGGGAAAGGGAAAAAAACGGGATGTACGTGACCTCAAATGCCGCATGAGGAAGTGATTAACTTCAGTGTGCAAGAAGCCCACCAGAAAAGCAGGATTAAGTACAACACCAGGCTGTGAGATGCTGGACATGCTAACGATAAGCATGTTCTGAATGGGAGCTGATTGTGAAAGTTGATAAAGTTGCATGATGGGAAATGGGAAGGTGATGCGACTGACCTTGGCTTCAAGGGGAGCCTCAGGGCAGCTGTAGAAGCTTGCTACCACTTCCCTGCTTTTCTGATAACCTGTTCAAAACGGGGAAAAGATACCTATCAGTCCTACATTCGGAAGCTGATTCTGGGCAACAGTCCTGAAGTTACATAAGAGATCAGAAGCTGTGTATCACTCTCCAGCATTCTGGCTACTTTTGATTCAGCTTCTGCCTTCTGCCTCCTGTCTTAAATCTTATCTGCCTGCCCAGATCCCATATTTGTCCCCCAGTTATTAGGTTACTGTCCCTCAGATCTCATCAACACAACGTGTGGAGATTGTATTTCTTTTGACTCTTACCTACAGAGGGAGCATAACCGTTGTACTTGTGTGAGTCAATGGCATCTTTCATGGCCTGAAGAACCTTGTCATCTGTAGGCAAGTTCCCGAATACAGTAGGATCTCCTTCAGAAGTACACACACACAGGAGACAGAGAGAACATTTGGAAAATCTATGACATTGAGGATGGAGGAAAACTAATTAGATCAATGGTTTGACGTTAGCACGCACCAATAGAGAGGGCAATCATTGGCTTCTCAGGATTGGGAGTGATCTTCATGCCATCCACAATGGCACGGATGGGATTCAGTGTGTTCTTGGACATCTCCGAGGCTCTAATGTTCCACCTCTTTTTGCGGATCTTCATCTTGTCCGAACGAACGTTGCCATTCATGTTAATAATGTGAACATCATCTTGGGTGTGAACCCCATTCCCGTTCATATGAACCATGTAAGATTTGCTCTCCATGTTTCAGCTAAAAATAAAGAGAAAACTGAAAAAATGGAATAGGGGGAAATTCGTTGTCTCATTTCTGAAACGTGCGTTCTAATATTCTGATTATATTATTACATATCTGCTATTGTGTGTGGCGGAACTCTAATTAAACGTAGCAACCAGCCCGCCGGACACAAAGTGGTTTTGGAAGCTGCGGCAATACAGTCATCGCATGATTGCAGTTTTAACTTGTAACATGTACTGTATAACCTTTTCAGTTAAAGACTTTTTCGCGTTTTACAAATGTTTGCATATATCAGTTCTCGATTTCAATTTGTTTATTTATTAAAATATAAAAGTATTTTGACGCCCATTAATTTTGCACTAAGTACTAACTTTTAGCTTTTTAAACCTTTATCAGCAGCGTAAATTGTATGGTTACAATTAAATTCAAACAATACAAATACATTGAAAATGTTTTTATTAAAGCATTAATCTTTCGATAACTTACTATCACTTACTATAACATTATATATAACATTATATATTTAGAATAATAATTTAATTACATTTCAATCAATTAACTTACCTACAGCAACAGCAAAAAAAAAATAGGGTGCTGCGAAATATCGACAAAATTCCACCGTGTAGCTACGTAAAGAATATTATTATAACATGTATTTAGTCAAATTGACTGGAATTTCTTGCCGGAGTAGCAGTTTATATGAACAGGTCAGAAACCTTAGCGGGCTTTTCATTGGCGGAGAATGAGGGCTGTGCTATACACCCCTGTTACATCATACGTAAAAACTTGTAAATCTTTTAATGAAACGGAATGTTTATGATACTTAACCCTTTGTAGTGATTTTGGAACACTTAACACACAAACAACAAGAGGATGCCCTCATGGGCGTAAATTTCATTTAACAGTAGGGGGGGACAATAAATATAAAATTTCTCATGAGCAATTTTTGAAGGGGACACAAATAATACAGTCAAATTGTACTTATAAAGATATGTCCCCACAATGAAAAACTTTGCTTCTATCATTATTATTGTAGCATGGAGACTGCGTCATTATGGTTATTTTCAAAGTTTTTCCTCAGGTTCAATGACAAAGCAGATTTTTCTTCAAAACTATTTATTGCATTGTTTGTCATGTTGTTTACAGTCAAGCCATCAACATACAATAAAATTTAAACATGACTGTTTAAATGCATAATAGAAATTGATTATACAAAAAAATACAGTGGGGTCAGTTCGGACGTAGCACAGTGCTCATTTAGTAAATGCACAGCTAAACAATATGCTAATTGTGGCCGTTAATGTTAAGTTAACATTATGCCAAGTCGTCACAAATAAAACAATGCATGGGAAACGGATTTGGCGTGTTAGTTGCAGTGCACTATGCAACAAGCTATTGTAAACAAGCTAACGTTAACTAGATAAGTAATATTTTAATCGCTAATATAGCAGATTCATGGAAAATTACATCGGTAATCAGCATTTTTGCCGCAACTAATTTATGAATGAGTCTGCATCAACTACATTAAAGAGAATCGCTTTATTTAAAGTGAATAAAATACCCTACTTACTGGAGTTCAACATTAATTGAGCCGCAGCCACACACCTGACTCGTGTGTGTAGAGTAGGTGAGATGAACTGGGAAAGCAGGCAGTTGGCCAAACCACTATGAGGAAGGGGAGGGGGAACTCAACCGTTTCTTAATGCATTTTTTGCGTTTGTTTTTTTTTTCTACTTACAGAATTATTTTAGGTATACATACATATATTTTTCACCATAGATAGTGCGATTTTTTTTATATATATATATAATTTTTTGGGGGGAGGGACAACCAGGGGCGGATTAATCCGCCCCTGGGGACAACCCTCGGATAGGGGGGGACATGTCCCCTCCGTCCCCCCCGGGATTTACGCCCATGGATGCCCTGCTAATACACTCGGCGAACCTTCGGGGAATCACAGCGATCCGTTACTAATTCATTTCGTATATTCAACAGCAGATGTAACATTTCCTTGCTATATTAGCTTGGAAATAACCAAGTTTCTTAGTTTTAAAGTTCGCTTTCTCACAAATAAAATACAAAAACTGTTTGGGGAAAGGGGGGTCGGTTTTACATACTCATTTCTTGGCACATTTCGGCATCTTTAACCTCAGATGGACAAATTCTGATCCATGCTTACGTTATGTTGCTGGAACAGAGGTAGTCTACCTGTTGGAATACTTTAAGTCAGGGGCGTTTCTAGGATTTTCATTTAAGGGGGGCTCAGCCAACATAGATGTTTAACACATATTTGGCTTGTTCAGAATCAGTACTCAAATGAGTCTTCCTGATTCCTCATAAATAAGACAGTAGGTTCTACATTCAACTCCTTAAAACTTTATATCTACTAGGCTATTTATTCTAATTCATTACACTGTAAGTTGGTTGTACTTAAACCATTTTCGTCAAGTGATTGCCTCAAATGGTTTAAGTTATTGACAGTAGAAAAATTAATTTCTTCAAGTATAGTCAACTTAAATGTACAATGGTCAGAATTAAAAAAAAATTGTTATATACACTTAAATGTTTTAAGTAATCAGCAATAGAAAAGAAAATTGGAGGCTACTTAAAAGTACAATAGTCAGAACTTAATATAATAAGTCAAATACACTTAAAATCCTAGTCTTATTAAAATACAAATTAAAATATTTGGAATAAGAAAATCCCAATGAAATTATTTTGTCAATGACCACACAATGCAGCACTTTTAATTTATTTTATTGAAACACACAACAAACCAACAAATGCGTTAACAATGATGCTCTGTGTAAAAGACCAGATGAAAATCCAAAATAACAGTGATTAATGTTTTTTTCTGCAGATATTACTTTACTACAGTACCTTTTTCTAATGCAACAAATAGAACATGTGTATTGAAATATTAAACGATTTCAGTCCAAATACAATCAGAGCACAGAATTTTAATTGTTTGCTCTGTGAACAATTTTTAAGCTTGAAAAAAAAAAAACCATAAAAAAACCCACTGACCATGTAGCAGCATATACTGCATGTGCAAAAGAAAAAACACTGTAGGCTTTGTGTGCCACACAACAAAGCAGGCATTAAGAACATCAGCTTACAACTATGCAGTAAGTATCAGAGTTGGTAAAAATAAACTTACAACTTTTCTAAAATGTGCCCTCTGTAAAATATTTAAAAAAAAAATACAATACTAGACACATCTAGCACAAGAAAAATCAGATAGAAAATGAACAACTGCAAGTCTATTTGCTCTAATCAGTGCAAAGTAATTGTGCAACAATCCAGACACAGACATGAAGAGCTGTGCCATAAGCATAATTGTGTCTTACCCTGCTAGCTCATTCTTCAGCTTCTGAACCTTTGGAGGTAGCTCACTTCGACCTAAATTTAGCATTACCTGCTGAATGAAGGTAAAACTGTTTTTCAAGCACTTTGGGTACTGCAGATGGAGTGCATAGGTAGAGCCAAACAAAAGGCACATTGCTTGAGGTAGGTTGGTGAGTGCTTCCATTGCAAGGTTGCCCTCTAGGATGATGCCCACTCTTGAGGGATTGAGTTGTGGCAATGCTGGACTTGCAGCACTGTTGTCCTCATAGCAGAGGATTCCCACTGGGATGTCCACGGAGTCTCCCTCAGTAAGACACTACAAAGTGCAAGAAACAAGACAAAAAGAGAATATTCAGGTTAACAGCAATTTGTCTACAATCAGCTGTATAGAATTATTTAATATTATGATTTTTATAATTCAATGTGATTTTATTTTAGGTACTGTAAACAAGCTATTAGAGTCATTTTGTGTGTGTTTATATATATGTGTCTTTCATGTTGTGACAGTAGGTGGTATATTGCACAATTTGATATTTGAATGGTACAAATGGAGAAAGGGTTTACTCACCAAGCTGCTCTTGAAGAACATAGATGCGTCATCTCCAAGAATGACTGGAAGTCCTCTCAGGACAAGGCATCTAATGGCTGTTGGCTCTGTGCTCTGCAAAGAGGTAGAAAATACACTTGAATGTACACATACATTCCTGATGCAAGCAAGGAAAGGGCTCAGTTCTTGCATAAGTTCCATGTTTTAGCCTGTAATGTTTAAAAAGCTGTGCTCTCTTCTCGCAGATGGCAGGGCAGTACTTGCATTTCCAAAGCATTTTAAAGTGGCTTTAAACAAAAAAAGCAAAAAAAATTGGCATATGTTAAAAGTGGGTATTTACTTTTTCAAACCTACATTGAAATTATTTGAATTCTACATTACTTTTGCAAAACTGTATGTAGAGAACACACAAGTAGAGAGATACTCTAAAAACACAATGCTGCAAGTATCAAATGCTCACTGTTCACTTAAGACGACCTCATAATTTACACACATTCAAATGCACATTTCAAACTACAAATGTTCCAGCAGTTTCTAATTAGTAGTATTTGAGTAGAGAAAACAACTCACCTTGTTCATCCACAAAATGGTTTCCTCGTTACAGCAAGCAAAATTCCTTTAAAAGGGTCCAAACTTAAGAAAAACAGACAAATGTAGACAGAAAATGTATTGTCCAAGGAGCATACAAAGTGCACAGACCTTAAATTGCTTTGTAATTATAAGAAAATGGCACAACTTTTTCTGTATCCTCCAACGGACAAGCAAAGACTTGTCTGGACTTTTCAGCCAATCACAACAGGGCAGCACTGTGGCCCGAGGTAAAACTTGATAGTTTAAGTTAGTTAAACTTATAAAAAATGAGTACACCCAATGACTGTCTCAAACACTCTTCATATACTCATACTGTTTAAGTAATGCAACACAACTATTTTTTTATAGTGATATTTACTCAAACTGTTTGCATAGAAAGAACTTTCGGGTTAACAGTGTAATATAATATGTAATTAAACAAAATGTCTTTTTTATATCATTCTTTTTTGTTTCTATTCATTAAAAAAGTAACTTTTTCTAAATCAAAGTGACAAAAAACGCTACTCTAAGGCTAATAAATGTTTTTCACGATCTGGGACATTATTTAATACAATATTTATTACAGAAAAAACAGGATTTTTCTATCTCTGTAAATCACACTGCTATGCAGTTAAAACGAGTGCATTGAATGCTGTCTGTCACTGTTTTTAATTAATCATTTATGTGCATAACTCTATGGCAGTTAATGCCATGCACTGTGTAATGTTTTATATAGACAGTTAGGTTTTCCAATTAAAACAGCATCATTGTTTTATAAAGTAGACTATAGGTTAATAGGGTAAGTATTAAGGGCTTCCTTTTCGCTAGAGGAAACAGCTGGTGTGATGACTTAACACAGCGAAAATTTTGACATTTTTTGTAAACTGTATTTATGAAAAAGGACTGCACTGATGCAGATATAACAATTTATCGAAAAACACACACCTTGGCTTAAACCTCACTCTGTGATGCCGCAGTCTGTGATGCTTCAGTTGAAGACCGCGCTGAAAGACGTTGCGGAGCCGAAGTCTGCCGCCGTTTTCATATGAAATTTAAAGGGGACGTGGCCGATCACCAATTTGTGTAAAGTTTATTGAGAATTTTTAGGGGGGCTGAGTACAAATCTTAGGGGGGCTAAAGCAAGTTATGATCATGGGGGTCTGGGAGAGAATGGGGGTTCCAGTCGGCACCACTAGGGTGCTAAGGAAGATAATTCAACTGACAGTAGCCAGAGAAGTGGCTGAGGTACCATTTGCTCTCACTGGAAATCTCCGTTCTGTCCCTGTCTCAGGCTCCTCACAGTCCAGGACGTCACTCTTTATATGTAAATTCACTAACAAACACCTACACACAGCACCTTGCTGGGGAGGATCTTTTGGGGTATAAAGGGGGGGGGGGGGGGTGAAAAACTGCCTTTCAATACCCGGTGTATGTCTACACTGTATCACATTATATTACTTTTTACTTTAAAATTGCGGAGACTCTGCAAGGCGCGTCATCAAGGACGTGTTTATTGTTGTGATGTCAGTGAAGATAAATGCGTCATGAAACAATTATATAAAAAGAGAGGTGGGGGGGGGGGGGGGAGCACTGAATTCCAGCTCCGTTCCAACTTACACAGTGATGTCCTTGGACCTCGGACTCCCCGCGTCCCCCATGCCCATCTCCATCCCACCTGCCCCTTCCTGCAGGTCGGCCCATGCCTCATCATCGCAGGCTCCCTTGTTTGAACATGTCTTGCTGACTGATTGGATCGATCACTCACTCACCCTCCCACTCCCATTAATTTCTTCCCCCCGTGCCCCCAACCCTCGCGCCATTCCCAGATCTCTCGTTGCCAGTGACCCATCAGACCATGTTAAAGCCATTAGCTGTCAATTCCAGTTTAACCTCAGCTTACCCACTCATCAGAGAGCTAACAGAGCTCTGTGTTCTTGTTCCTACAATCTGCCACTATGGACACTTTCTCTTGGCCTCACCTTTGTCCCAAAGTTACCAAAATTTATTTACTTTACTTCAGAAGCAGTGTGTCAACACGCAATACCAAACAAATTGAGTTATGCAATGGAATTGACTCTGAACTAAAAAGTGACCTTCCTATTCTGTAAACTATAGACCTTCCTATTCTGTAAACTATAGAAGAACAAAAATGATGCACATCTTTAGCTAGAGAGGTCAGGACGGTCTTGGTATATTTGCGTGCTGTTTGACAGCTGTGACTGAGAGCTACCCTACAGTATGAGTATGATTCTGTTAAAACATTCGAAGTGGTCAAGGCATCTCAGGTGAAAAACATTGTAAGCGCCATCATTTGAACCCAGAAATTGCCATGGCAAAGGTAATGTGTTGCTCAGTTATTTCAGTTATAAAGGACTAAAGATCGATAAGGGGATTATGAAAAGGAAAGGTAGGACTCACTGAGCAGATGGCATTCTCACACCAGTAACATTAACCATATTCTTTTTAATCGCTTCCACCCTTCTTCTACATTCCCCAAGCACTATAAAATTTGGTGTGTCTTCATCAGAACTTAAAACTATCTTCATTTGATTTTATGTCTCTGGTGGTGGTGAATAGACAGGGAGAAATCTTCAACTCAGTGTATATGTACAAAATATCAACTGTTTCTGAAGGGGAATCTGATTCTGTAAATGATTATGGAAACCGCAACACATTCTCCATCAGGAGCAATTCTAAGTTGAGCGGCATGAGAGGAGCCATAATTCATACAAAGGGGCCAAACTTTCAGTTACCAATGATATGTTTTGGAATAGGGAGGGGCGCCCCAATAGCCAATCAGCTTTCAGCCCCTGTATGCACTCTTGCTTCCCATTCAAGCAAAACTACATCTTCCTTCATAATCCAGTCCAAATTCATAATCCACTCCAGGGCCGGAGTTGGAGAACCCTGGTTTAAAACATCCTGACCTCTGTCTCCAGCGGTGGAAAGAGGTGAAGACACAGGGAGAGATGTTAAAATCAGCAATTATGTAGGATTGGTTCCGATTGCAGTATAATAAATATGTAGTTTATATTATGTTATATCTTATTAATACTGTGTTTAATTTGTATAACATCTCAAGACTATTAGTGTGCGATCTTTTCTGAGAAGGGGGTGTAGATGAACAGCCATGCGGGGGCGCTGTCCGACATCGTGATGATAAACGCTGTACTGTCGCCTCTTGTGTCGATGACCCCGAATAGGAAGTGATCCTGGCTTATCAGCCATACTGGGAGAGGGGAAGCCCGTACGGGGTCGCTATGATGTGGCGTTAATGTGCACAGGCACGCTGCTCTCGTTTAGGACAGTCACTGCGCTCGGCTTTCGGCCGTCAGGTAACCGAGTCCGGCTCTTTGCGGCGGTCTGGCAGGGATGCAGGCGCCTGCGCGTAACGCACGATGGTAGCAGAGCATCACCCACCATTATAGAGCGCAAATGACAGGGTAAATTAGAAAGCAGAGACAGCTTAAAAACGAAATTATTCATGCTACATTTGGCTAGAAATCGTAACAATTGGTGGAGGTCTGTCACCTTTATGCTAGCGTTTCATTTCTTAACATACTAACATTATTCAGATGACATAAGGACGACTGCGGGTGTCGCGCCCTGCATTCAGATAATGCCGTGTTGATCTTTGATGCAAAAATAATATACACTCACCTAAAAGATTATTAGGAACACCTGTTCAATTTCTCATTAATGCAATTATCTAATCAACCAATCACATGGCAATCTCCTGAACTCCAAACTGAATGTCAGAATGGGAAAGAAAGGTGATTTAAGCAATTTTGAGCGTGGCATGGTTGTTGGTGCCAGACGGGCCGGTCTGAGTATTTCACAATCTGCTCAGTTACTGGGATTTTCACGCACAACCATTTCTAGGGTTTACACAGAATGGTGTGCAAAGGGAAAAACATCCAGTATGCGGCAGTCCTGTGGGCGAAAATGCCTTGTTGATGCTAGAGGTCAGAGGAGAATGGCCCGACTGATTCAAGCTGATAGAAGAGCAACTTTGACTGAAATAACCACTCGTTACAACCGAGGTATGCAGCAAAGCATTTGTGAAGCCACAACACGCGCAACCTTGAGGCGGATGGGCTACAACAGCAGAAGACTCCCCCGGCAGGTACCACTCATCTCCACTACAAATAGGAAAAAGAGGCTACAATTTGCACGAGCTCACCAAAATTGGACAGTTGAAGACTGGAAAAATGTTGCCTGGTCTGATGAGTCTCGATTTCTGTTGAGACATTCAAATGGTAGAGTCAGAATTTTGCGTAAACAGAATGAGAACATGGATCCATCATGCCTTGTTACCACTGTGCAGGCTGGTGGTGGTGGTGTAATGGTGTGGGGGATGTTGTCTTGGCACACTTTAGGCCCCATAATGCCAATTGGGCATCGTTTAAATGCCACGGCCTACCTGAGCATTGTTTCTGACCATGTCCATGACAATGAGTTCACTGTACTACAATGGCCCCCACAGTCACCAGATCTCAACCCAATAGGGCATCTTTGGGATGTGGTGGAACGGGAGCTTCGTTCCCTGGATGTGCATCCCACAAATCTCCATCAACTGCAAGATGCTATCCTATCAATATGGGCCAACATTTCTAAAGAATGCTTTCAGCACCTTGTTGAATCAATGCCACATAGAATTAAGGCGGTTCTGAAGGCGAAAGGGGGTCAAACACCGTATTAGTATGGTGTTCCTAATAATCCTTTAGGTGAGTGTATATTGAAAAAAGAACCTGCCAGAATAGGAATGAAACCAAGGACTTACGTTATTATCCAAAAATTACATTTACCTTTGTTTTACTATGGTATTATTGGGAACTCGTTGTCACTGTTATTGGCGTTTATGTATTTCAGATATTTTTAATTTGTAATTAGTATTGATTTCTATGAGTTTCAGATTTGGGGCCTGTATCAGGAGGCAGGATTTCTTACTGAGTTGGATAACTTGTCGCATTTAAGGTTCTACAGTTTAAATTGACTTTCTTTGTTGACTTACATTTAGCCCATGCTACCTTAAATGAGGCAAGTAATCTAGTTAACGAACAAATCTAACGAACTATGCGATACAGGCCCTTGGTCAGTGAACTGTCAGCTGGCTAGTGCTTAGTATGCTAACACTGAAGGATGAAATACTGTTGGTCCTGAAGACTGCAAACGCTCCACTTAAACTGCAGCGATTCTGACATTTCCTGGATTGGGCCCAGCCCCTCCAATTTGCTCCTCCCACCTGCAGGAGGCCCAGGACCACCAACTGCCATGAGGAGAGCACTTTGGACTTCAGTGATGCCTCCTCTCATGAGAACTTGCCACCAGACCTCTTGGTCCCCTGGTGTCTCCCCCTGGAGGGTGATCACTGTAACTGCGACGGGCTTCCGGCCACACTCCTCTAGCGCCAAGGTGCGCTCGTACATCCATTACCTGAAGCGGAAGATCAAGCCGGCACCCACCCCACCCTACAGCTACGTGTGCCAGGTGGGGGACCCGGTGCTGAGGGGGCGGGCTGCGGCAGTGGAGCCTGGGGCGGTGCTCGGAGCCGAAGTTCAGGAGGTGATCAGGAAGTTGGTGACAGTGATGCGACGCCTGGAGAGTGTGGGTCTGAGCGCGCCACAGATCGGCGTGCCACTGCGCATCCTGGCGCTGGAGTTCCCGGAGAGAATGCTGCAGGACGTGTCACCCGCGGGGCAGCATGCGCGGGCTCTGGCGCCGGTGCCGCTGCGCATCTTCGTCAACCCGCAGCTGCGCGTCCTGGATGCCAGGACGGCCGCGTTCATGGAGGCGTGTGAGAGCATCGCCGGATTCTCTGCCTGCGTGCCACGCTACCTCTCCGTGGAGGTGTCAGGTGATCACATGATGCGCAAACCTTGTGGGCTGACTTGCCATCTTTTGTGTGGCTTAAGTAGACTCCTGTGCAGGCCTGAAATTAAAGCCCATTAAAGCACTGAATAAAATATATAATATATAATCTGCTAAATAATGTCATGTACTTGGTACTGTGGAAGTAAAATTGGACATTAGTAGGCCCGGGATGGGTCTGTTATGTTTTAGGCCTTAGGCCAGAAGAGATTGTTTTGAATACTATGTGACCTCGCTTTGTGATAGCTGCCTGCAGGTGGCTCCGCAGAAGCTCGGACCTTGGAGAGGCAGACAGTGGAGCAAAGGGGGGGAGAAACCACCTGCAGGAAGAGACTCGAAGCCGCCCCAACTGGTGCACAAAGAGTTATGGCTTATTAAAGTAATTGTAGTAGTCAATATAATATGTTACGCAATTGATTGCATCATGTTAATCATACTTATGTTAATCATACTAATCATATGTTAACCATGTATTTTCAGCGATTCAGGGACAATACGTCAATGTGTTAATCATTAATCAATGGAACACCCAAACATTAACAGTGATTCAATGTCATATAATTAATATCTATATACATATCTCATGTAGAGTCTAGAAGCCGAGGCTGTCTCCAGTAAGTTCCGTACAATGGGTGGACTTTACCTTGCTACCAAGGTGAACCAATGGAGCAGGAGAATTGTGTTTGTTATACGTTTCAGCTTAGTTTGTTGATGTTTCATGACCAATCAGGACTTAGAAGTCCTGGGAGTTATGGTTTATCTACTGGTTGCTCTGTGTGCCGGGGGTGACTTGGTACCAAGTGCCAGAGTGTGATGGGAGCGCTTTGCTGAAATCACTGGAATAAAAGAGATTCTCTTTACTCACCAAACTGAGGTCCAGACTTTTATTCTAAGTGCTTGATTTATAATTTTTCTACCACAGTAAAGGTTTCATTTTGCACCAAAAGTGTGCGTCTGTGCGGCGCTCGCTCCTGCAGCCGGAGCACAGCACGCGGCAGCAAGGCTGCTCGTATAGGTTATGGCGCGCACCTGGTCAGTGCACCAGAAGCGCACAGAACACCAGAGCATCCATGCGGCTAACAGGTCTTTAAAATACGTTTTAATTATAAATATGTTTCGGAAACTGCGACTATATGTTGCAGTTATGCAGTTTTTACTTTGATATGTACGGCACATTATAAATGCTTTTCAAGCTAATGTTTACTTGTATTGAATATGCCACGCTATTTCAAAATCTTATAGGCATTGTAATTCCGTTGTATTGAACAATTTGAAGTTCCTGGTCCTTGCTGACGCACCTCGGAGGACTTAGCGCGTCCTGTTGTGTCTTCTCTGGAGAATTTCAAAAACTGACTTGTAGCCTACATCATTGTCATGGGGTTGCCCAGTTTGGTCAGCTGGGTGGCATGAGATTTTCAATTTGAGACAAGTCTGCACACACATGTACATGTATGTAACAGGTTTTGTAAACCTTGTAGGCCTATATAGTCTGCGGGGTTTGCAAACTACCCCCAACGCTTTAGATGTAGCTATTTTTAGATTTATAATAGAATAATATAGATTTGCCATAAGACTTCTTACGTAAACGTGAGAATCTGAAAGCGTGAGTGTCACGCCAGATCCGTGAGAGTTGGCAACCCTGCATTGGACGTGATTATCCTACAGTCAGTGAAGCGTTAACGCAGTCACCGACTTCTGGGAAAATGCTCAGTTGATCTCCTTTAATATGTATGTAGTCGTAATGGAATGTATCTAGAAGTAATGTAATCAGGTAATCATTTGCTGAATCTTACTGGCCATTTGGCCATTTATTTACTTTACTTCAGAAGCAGTGTGTCAACACGCAATACCAAACAAATTGAGTTATGCAATGGAATTGACTCTGAACTAAAAAGTGACCTTCCTATTCTGTAAACTATAGACCTTCCTATTCTGTAAACTATAGAAGAACAAAAATGATGCACATCTTTAGCTAGAGAGGTCAGGACGGTCTTGGTATATTTGCGTGCTGTTTGACAGCTGTGACTGAGAGCTACCCTACAGTATGAGTATGATTCTGTTAAAACATTCGAAGTGGTCAAGGCATCTCAGGTGAAAAACATTGTAAGCGCCATCATTTGAACCCAGAAATTGCCATGGCAAAGGTAATGTGTTGCTCAGTTATTTCAGTTATAAAGGACTAAAGATCGATAAGGGGATTATGAAAAGGAAAGGTAGGACTCACTGAGCAGATGGCATTCTCACACCAGTAACATTAACCATATTCTTTTTAATCGCTTCCACCCTTCTTCTACCTTCCCCAAGCACTATAAAATTTGGTGTGTCTTCATCAGAACTTAAAACTATCCTCATTTGATTTTATGTCTCTGATGGTGGTGAATAGACAGGGAGAAATCTTCAACTCAATGTATATGTACAAAATATCAACTGTTTCTGAAGGGGAATCTGATTCTGTAAATGATTATGGAAACCGCAACACATTCTCCATCAGGAGCAATTCTAAGTTGAGCGGCATGAGAGGGGCCATAATTCATACAAAGGGGCCAAACTTTCAGTTACCAATGATATGTTTTGGAATCGGTCAGGAATAGGGAGGGGCGCCCCAATAGCCAATCAGCTTTCAGCCCCTGTATGCACTCTTGCTTCCCATTCAAGCAAAACTACATCTTCCTTCATAATCCAGTCCAAATTCATAATCCACTCCAGGGCCGGAGTTGGAGAACCCTGGTTTAAAACATCCTGACCTCTGTCTCCAGCGGTGGAAAGAGGTGAAGACACAGGGAGAGATGTTAAAATCAGCAATTATGTAGGATTGGTTCCGATTGCAGTATAATAAATATGTAGTTTATATTATGTTATATCTTATTAATACTGTGTTTAATTTGTATAACATCTCAAGACTATTAGTGTGCGATCTTTTCTGAGAAGGGGGTGTAGATGAACAGCCATGCGGGGGCGCTGTCCGACATCGTGATGATAAACGCTGTACTGTCGCCTCTTGTGTCGATGACCCCGAATAGGAAGTGATCCTGGCTTATCAGCCATACTGGGAGAGGGGAAGCCCGTACGGGGTCGCTATGATGTGGCGTTAATGTGCACAGGCACGCTGCTCTCGTTTAGGACAGTCACTGCGCTCGGCTTTCGGCCGTCAGGTAACCGAGTCCGGCTCTTTGCGGCGGTCTGGCAGGGATGCAGGCGCCTGCGCGTAACGCACGATGGTAGCAGAGCATCACCCACCATTATAGAGCGCAAATGACAGGGTAAATTAGAAAGCAGAGACAGCTTAAAAACGAAATTATTCATGCTACATTTGGCTAGAAATCGTAACAATTGGTGGAGGTCTGTCACCTTTATGCTAGCGTTTCATTTCTTAACATACTAACATTATTCAGATGACATAAGGACGACTGCGGGTGTCGCGCCCTGCATTCAGATAATGCCGTGTTGATCTTTGATGCAAAAATAATATACACTCACCTAAAAGATTATTAGGAACACCTGTTCAATTTCTCATTAATGCAATTATCTAATCAACCAATCACATGGCAATCTCCTGAACTCCAAACTGAATGTCAGAATGGGAAAGAAAGGTGATTTAAGCAATTTTGAGCGTGGCATGGTTGTTGGTGCCAGACGGGCCGGTCTGAGTATTTCACAATCTGCTCAGTTACTGGGATTTTCACGCACAACCATTTCTAGGGTTTACACAGAATGGTGTGCAAAGGGAAAAACATCCAGTATGCGGCAGTCCTGTGGGCGAAAATGCCTTGTTGATGCTAGAGGTCAGAGGAGAATGGCCCGACTGATTCAAGCTGATAGAAGAGCAACTTTGACTGAAATAACCACTCGTTACAACCGAGGTATGCAGCAAAGCATTTGTGAAGCCACAACACGCGCAACCTTGAGGCGGATGGGCTACAACAGCAGAAGACTCCCCCGGCAGGTACCACTCATCTCCACTACAAATAGGAAAAAGAGGCTACAATTTGCACGAGCTCACCAAAATTGGACAGTTGAAGACTGGAAAAATGTTGCCTGGTCTGATGAGTCTCGATTTCTGTTGAGACATTCAAATGGTAGAGTCAGAATTTTGCGTAAACAGAATGAGAACATGGATCCATCATGCCTTGTTACCACTGTGCAGGCTGGTGGTGGTGGTGTAATGGTGTGGGGGATGTTGTCTTGGCACACTTTAGGCCCCATAGTGCCTATTGGGCATCGTTTAAATGCCACGGCCTACCTGAGCATTGTTTCTGACCATGTCCATCCCTTTATGACCACCATGTACCCATCCTCTGATGGCTACTTCCAGCAGGATAATGCACCATGTCACAAAGCTCGAATCATTTCAAATTGGTTTCTTGAACATGACAATGAGTTCACTGTACTACAATGGCCCCCACAGTCACCAGATCTCAACCCAATAGGGCATCTTTGGGATGTGGTGGAACGGGAGCTTCGTTCCCTGGATGTGCATCCCACAAATCTCCATCAACTGCAAGATGCTATCCTATCAATATGGGCCAACATTTCTAAAGAATGCTTTCAGCACCTTGTTGAATCAATGCCACATAGAATTAAGGCGGTTCTGAAGGCGAAAGGGGGTCAAACACCGTATTAGTATGGTGTTCCTAATAATCCTTTAGGTGAGTGTATATTGAAAAAAGAACCTGCCAGAATAGGAATGAAACCAAGGACTTACGTTATTATCCAAAAATTACATTTACCTTTGTTTTACTATGGTATTATTGGGAACTCGTTGTCACTGTTATTGGCGTTTATGTATTTCAGATATTTTTAATTTGTAATTAGTATTGATTTCTATGAGTTTCAGATTTGGGGCCTGTATCAGGAGGCAGGATTTCTTACTGAGTTGGATAACTTGTCGCATTTAAGGTTCTACAGTTTAAATTGACTTTCTTTGTTGACTTACATTTAGCCCATGCTACCTTAAATGAGGCAAGTAATCTAGTTAACGAACAAATCTAACGAACTATGCGATACAGGCCCTTGGTCAGTGAACTGTCAGCTGGCTAGTGCTTAGTATGCTAACACTGAAGGATGAAATACTGTTGGTCCTGAAGACTGCAAACGCTCCACTTAAACTGCAGCGATTCTGACATTTCCTGGATTGGGCCCAGCCCCTCCAATTTGCTCCTCCCACCTGCAGGAGGCCCAGGACCACCAACTGCCATGAGGAGAGCACTTTGGACTTCAGTGATGCCTCCTCTCATGAGAACTTGCCACCAGACCTCTTGGTCCCCTGGTGTCTCCCCCTGGAGGGTGATCACTGTAACTGCGACGGGCTTCCGGCCACACTCCTCTAGCGCCAAGGTGCGCTCGTACATCCATTACCTGAAGCGGAAGATCAAGCCGGCACCCACCCCACCCTACAGCCACGTGTGCCAGGTGGGGGACCCGGTGCTGAGGGGGCGGGCTGCGGCAGTGGAGCCTGGGGCGGTGCTCGGAGCCGAAGTTCAGGAGGTGATCAGGAAGTTGGTGACAGTGATGCGACGCCTGGAGAGTGTGGGTCTGAGCGCGCCACAGATCGGCGTGCCACTGCTCATCCTGGCGCTGGAGTTCCCGGAGAGAATGCTGCAGGACGTGTCACCCGCGGGGCAGCATGCGCGGGCTCTGGCGCCGGTGCCGCTGCGCATCTTCGTCAACCCGCAGCTGCGCGTCCTGGATGCCAGGACGGCCGCGTTCATGGAGGCGTGTGAGAGCATCGCCGGATTCTCTGCCTGCGTGCCACGCTACCTCTCCGTGGAGGTGTCAGGTGATCACATGATGCGCAAACCTTGTGGGCTGACTTGCCATCTTTTGTGTGGCTTAAGTAGACTCCTGTGCAGGCCTGAAATTAAAGCCCATTAAAGCACTGAATAAAATATATAATATATAATCTGCTAAATAATGTCATGTACTTGGTACTGTGGAAGTAAAATTGGACATTAGTAGGCCCGGGATGGGTCTGTTATGTTTTAGGCCTTAGGCCAGAAGAGATTGTTTTGAATACTATGTGACCTCGCTTTGTGATAGCTGCCTGCAGGTGGCTCCGCAGAAGCTCGGACCTTGGAGAGGCAGACAGTGGAGCAAAGGGGGGGAGAAACCACCTGCAGGAAGAGACTCGAAGCCGCCCCAACTGGTGCACAAAGAGTTATGGCTTATTAAAGTAATTGTAGTAGTCAATATAATATGTTACGCAATTGATTGCATCATGTTAATCATACTTATGTTAATCATACTAATCATATGTTAACCATGTATTTTCAGCGATTCAGGGACAATACGTCAATGTGTTAATCATTAATCAATGGAACACCCAAACATTAACAGTGATTCAATGTCATATAATTAATATCTATATACATATCTCATGTAGAGTCTAGAAGCCGAGGCTGTCTCCAGTAAGTTCCGTACAATGGGTGGACTTTACCTTGCTACCAAGGTGAACCAATGGAGCAGGAGAATTGTGTTTGTTATACGTTTCAGCTTAGTTTGTTGATGTTTCATGACCAATCAGGACTTAGAAGTCCTGGGAGTTATGGTTTATCTACTGGTTGCTCTGTGTGCCGGGGGTGACTTGGTACCAAGTGCCAGAGTGTGATGGGAGCGCTTTGCTGAAATCACTGGAATAAAAGAGATTCTCTTTACTCACCAAACTGAGGTCCAGACTTTTATTCTAAGTGCTTGATTTATAATTTTTCTACCACAGTAAAGGTTTCATTTTGCACCAAAAGTGTGCGTCTGTGCGGCGCTCGCTCCTGCAGCCGGAGCACAGCACGCGGCAGCAAGGCTGCTCGTATAGGTTATGGCGCGCACCTGGTCAGTGCACCAGAAGCGCACAGAACACCAGAGCATCCATGCGGCTAACAGGTCTTTAAAATACGTTTTAATTATAAATATGTTTCGGAAACTGCGACTATATGTTGCAGTTATGCAGTTTTTACTTTGATATGTACGGCACATTATAAATGCTTTTCAAGCTAATGTTTACTTGTATTGAATATGCCGCGCTATTTCAAAATCTTATAGGCATTGTAATTCCGTTGTATTGAACAATTTGAAGTTCCTGGTCCTTGCTGACGCACCTCGGAGGACTTAGCGCGTCCTGTTGTGTCTTCTCTGGAGAATTTCAAAAACTGACTTGTAGCCTACATCATTGTCATGGGGTTGCCCAGTTTGGTCAGCTGGGTGGCATGAGATTTTCAATTTGAGACAAGTCTGCACACACATGTACATGTATGTAACAGGTTTTGTAAACCTTGTAGGCCTATATAGTCTGCGGGGTTTGCAAACTACCCCCAACGCTTTAGATGTAGCTATTTTTAGATTTATAATAGAATAATATAGATTTGCCATAAGACTTCTTACGTAAACGTGAGAATCTGAAAGCGTGAGTGTCACGCCAGATCCGTGAGAGTTGGCAACCCTGCATTGGACGTGATTATCCTACAGTCAGTGAAGCGTTAACGCAGTCACCGACTTCTGGGAAAATGCTCAGTTGATCTCCTTTAATATGTATGTAGTCGTAATGGAATGTATCTAGAAGTAATGTAATCAGGTAATCATTTGCTGAATCTTACTGGCCATTTGGCCATTTATTTACTTTACTTCAGAAGCAGTGTGTCAACACGCAATACCAAACAAATTGAGTTATGCAATGGAATTGACTCTGAACTAAAAAGTGACCTTCCTATTCTGTAAACTATAGACCTTCCTATTCTGTAAACTATAGAAGAACAAAAATGATGCACATCTTTAGCTAGAGAGGTCAGGACGGTCTTGGTATATTTGCGTGCTGTTTGACAGCTGTGACTGAGAGCTACCCTACAGTATGAGTATGATTCTGTTAAAACATTCGAAGTGGTCAAGGCATCTCAGGTGAAAAACATTGTAAGCGCCATCATTTGAACCCAGAAATTGCCATGGCAAAGGTAATGTGTTGCTCAGTTATTTCAGTTATAAAGGACTAAAGATCGATAAGGGGATTATGAAAAGGAAAGGTAGGACTCACTGAGCAGATGGCATTCTCACACCAGTAACATTAACCATATTCTTTTTAATCGCTTCCACCCTTCTTCTACCTTCCCCAAGCACTATAAAATTTGGTGTGTCTTCATCAGAACTTAAAACTATCCTCATTTGATTTTATGTCTCTGGTGGTGGTGAATAGACAGGGAGAAATCTTCAACTCAATGTATATGTACAAAATATCAACTGTTTCTGAAGGGGAATCTGATTCTGTAAATGATTATGGAAACCGCAACACATTCTCCATCAGGAGCAATTCTAAGTTGAGCGGCATGAGAGGGGCCATAATTCATACAAAGGGGCCAAACTTTCAGTTACCAATGATATGTTTTGGAATAGGGAGGGGCGCCCCAATAGCCAATCAGCTTTCAGCCCCTGTATGCACTCTTGCTTCCCATTCAAGCAAAACTACATCTTCCTTCATAATCCACTCCAGGGCCGGAGTTGGAGAACCCTGGTTTAAAACATCCTGACCTCTGTCTCCAGCGGTGGAAAGAGGTGAAGACACAGGGAGAGATGTTAAAATCAGCAATTATGTAGGATTGGTTCCGATTGCAGTATAATAAATATGTAGTTTATATTATGTTATATCTTATTAATACTGTGTTTAATTTGTATAACACATCTCAAGACTATTAGTGTGCGATCTTTTCTGAGAAGGGGGTGTAGATGAATAGCCATGCGGGGGCGCTGTCCGACATCGTGATGATAAACGCTGTACTGTCGCCTCTTGTGTCGATGACCCCGAATAGGAAGTGATCCTGGCTTATCAGCCGTACTGGGAGAGGGGAAGCCCGTACGAGGTCGCTACGATGTGGCGTTAAGGTGGACAGGCACGCTGCTCTCGTTTAGGACAGTCACTGCGCTCGGCTTTCGGCCGTCAGGTAACCGAGTCCGGCGGCCGAGTCCGGCTCTTTGCGGCGGTCTGGCAGGGATGCAGGCGCCTGCGCGTAACGCACGATGGTAGCAGAGCATCACCCACCATTATAGAGCGCAAATGACAGGGTAAATTAGAAAGCAGAGACAGCTTAAAAACGAAATTATTCATGCTACATTTGGCTAGAAATCGTAACAATTGGTGGAGGTCTGTCACCTTTATGCTAGCGTTTCATTTCTTAACATACTAACATTATTCAGATGACATAAGGACGACTGCGGGTGTCGCGCCCTGCATTCAGATAATGCCGTGTTGATCTTTGATGCAAAAATAATATACATTCACCTAAAGGATTATTAGGAACACCTGTTCAATTTCTCATTAATGCAATTATCTAATCAACGAATCACATGGCAGTTGCTTCAATGCATTTAGGGGTGTGGTCCTGGTCAAGACAATCTCCTGAACTCCAAACTGAATGTCAGAATGGGAAAGAAAGGTGATTTAAGCAATTTTGAGCGTGGCATGGTTGTTGGTGCCAGACGGGCCGGTCTGAGTATTTCACAATCTGCTCAGTTACTGGGATTTTCACGCACAACCATTTCTAGGGTTTACACAGAATGGTGTGCAAAGGGAAAAACATCCAGTATGCGGCAGTCCTGTGGGCGAAAATGCCTTGTTGATGCTAGAGGTCAGAGGAGAATGGCCCGACTGATTCAAGCTGATAGAAGAGCAACTTTGACTGAAATAACCACTCGTTATAACCGAGGTATGCAGCACAGCATTTGTGAAGCCACAACACGCGCAACCTTGAGGCGGATGGGCTACAACAGCAGAAGACCCCACCGGGTACCACTCATCTCCACTACAAATAGGAAAAAGGCTACAATTTGCACGAGCTCACCAAAATTGGACAGTTGAAGACTGGAAAAATGTTGCCTGGTCTGATGAATCTCGATTTCTGTTGAGACATTCAAATGGTAGAGTCAGAATTTTGCGTAAACAGAATGAGAACATGGATCCATCATGCCTTGTTACCACTGTGCAGGCTGGTGGTGGTGGTGTAATGGTGTGGGGGATGTTTTCTTGGCACACTTTAGGCCCCATAATGCCAATTGGGCATCGTTTAAATGCCACGGCCTACCTGAGCATTGTTTCTGACCATGTCCATGACAATGAGTTCACTGTACTACAATGTCCCCCACAGTCACCAGATCTCAACCCAATAGGGCATCTTTGGGATGTGGTGGAACGGGAGCTTCGTGCCCTGGATGTGCATCCCACAAATCTCCATCAACTGCAAGATGCTATCCTATCAATATGGGCCAACATTTCTAAAGAATGCTTTCAGCACCTTGTTGAATCAATGCCACGTAGAGTTAAGGCGGTTCTGAAGGCGAAAGGGGGTCAAACACCGTATTAGTATGGTGTTCCTAATAATCCTTTAGGTGAGTGTATATTGAAAAAAGAACCTGCAAGAATAGGAATGAAACCAAGGACTTACGTTATTATCCAAAAATTACATTTACCTTTGTTTTACTATGGTATTATTGGGAACTCGTTGTCACTGTTATTGGCGTGTATGTATTTCAGATATTTTTAATTTGTAATTAGTATTGATTTCTATGAGTTTCAGATTTGGGGCCTGTATCAGGGGGCGGTATTTCTTACTGAGTTGGATAACTTGTCGCATTTAAGGTTCTACAGTTTAAATTGACTTTCTTTGTTGACTTACATTTAGCCCATGCTACCTTAAATGAGGCAAGTAATCTAGTTAACGAACAAATCTAACGAACTATGCGATACAGGCCCTTGGTCAGTGAACTGTCAGCTGGCTACTGCTTAGTATGCTAACACTGAAGGATGAAATGCTGTTGGTCCTGAAGACTGCAAACGCTCCACTTAAACTGCAGCGATTCTGACATTTCCTGGATTGGGCCCAGCCCCTCCAATTTGCTCCTCCCACCTGCAGGAGGCCCAGGACCACCAACTGCCATGAGGAGAGCACTTTGGACTTCAGTGATGCCTCCTCTCATGAGAACTTGCCACCAGACCTCTTGGTCCCCTGGTGTCTCCCCCTGGAGGGTGATCACTGTAACTGCGACGGGCTTCCGGCCACACTCCTCTAGCGCCAAGGTGCGCTCGTACATCCATTACCTGAAGCGGAAGATCAAGCCGGCACCCACCCCACCCTACAGCCACGTGTGCCAGGTGGGGGACCCGGTGCTGAGGGGGCGGGCTGCGGCAGTGGAGCCTGTGGCGGTGCTCGGAGCCGAAGTTCAGGAGGTGATCAGGAAGTTGGTGACAGTGATGCGACGCCTGGAGAGCGTGGGTCTGAGCGCGCCACAGATCGGCGTGCCACTGCGCATCCTGGCGCTGGAGTTCCCGGAGAGAATGCTGCAGGACGTGTCACCCGCGGGGCAGCATGCGCGGGCTCTGGCGCCGGTGCCGCTGCGCATCTTCGTCAACCCGCAGCTGCGCGTCCTGGACGCCAGGACGGCCGCGTTCATGGAGGCGTGTGAGAGCATCGCCGGATTCTCTGCCTGCGTGCCACGCTACCTCTCCGTGGAGGTGTCAGGTGATCACATGATGCGCAAACCTTGTGGGCTGACTTGCCATCTTTTGTGTGGCTTAAGTAGACTCCTGTGCAGGCCTGAAATTAAAGCCCATTAAAGCAATGGATAAAATATATAATATATAATCTGCTAAATAATGTCATGTACTTGGTACACATTTCCTGGAAGTAAAACACAACCAACTTTCAACTGCATTTGCTGTTTACGTCCCACAGGGGACACGGAACATTGCGAAATACAACATAGTTTATCGAAATATTTAGGTTTGTGTAATGAACACATGTGGAGATTAATAAGTCATTGTACTCTCTCATAGTCCTTCAGGGAGTTTAGCAAAGCTGTTGCATACATGAAAATTAAATTTGATTTAGCTAAGAAAATAAAAGCAGTAATATAATTAGGTATGTTCTTTTCATTTATATTTGCTGGTCTGCTGCAGTACAACATCCATCTTTATAAAGGGCTAAAAGTTTGAAAATCTCTTTGGATGATATATGGTAAAAAATGTTCATTCTGTGCACCATAAGAGCATCGGCCCGGTTGTAATGCTGCTGTCCGTGTTTCCCTCAGGGCTGAATGAGAAGGCGGAGCCTGTCACATGGCAGGTGAGCGGCTGGCCCGCTCGGATATTGCAGCACGAGCTGGATCACCTGGACGGCGTCCTGTACATCGACCGCATGGACAGCCGAACATTCACCAACGTACACTGGGCGGAGCACAATGACTGACGGGCGTGTGCTGGGGAAGAAGTGACGGCTGGCAGCCAATCAGTGACCAGCACAGAGCACAGCAGGATGGGCTCACATGGAATCTATTCTCTCTGATGTAAGCAGGAAGTAACGTACTCCAGTTACTGCTACTGGGGGAAAAAAAGTCTGGCGGACTTAACACTGTATGTGGTATTAAATAGCTGGAACACAGTTGATGGTATCAGTGATCTTTCTTTTGATAAACCACAACCAGTGGTACATTTGGTGGCTGTCATACACGGTGTGAATAGGCCGCAGCTCACTAAACACGTTCTTATTCTAGGCATGAAAACATTTTCACACTGTCAGAACTAAAATGCATTGGCAATTTACAAATGTCTCGTAGGCAAACAATTAGCATATTTTTTCTATTTGACAAAACAAAAAAACAAAAGAGTCTAGAAGGACGTGTGGACATTTGGTGCTACAGTTTCCGGGAGACAAAACCAGACGAAGATCAAACTTTTCTGTTGAGACCAAGGCTCTTTCATGTAAATTCCACTGAGAAGTCAAGATCTGCATTAGAAAGTAGATGACTGAAATTGTAACAGATTTGTAAATGATTCCATATCATTCTCATATCCTGTGACCGGGGGACAGTGACTTTGTTATTTTCAAGGTGAAAGAATGCGGAAGCTTGCAAGGCATCGTCACACTTTCCAGGGACTATTACTTTGGGAGATATTAGTTTCCCCAGACAAGGCCGAGCTTTTAACCAGCATGAAGGAGGGCAGGTTTTGTCCCTCTGGGAAATTGGTATCCCCAGAAGGAATGGCTGCGGGACACAGTACCTGTTTTCTCGTTGTCACCTTAACGAGAAGACAGTTCGGGGCCGTACCTCAGATAACGCTCCCATTCTTCTAACCCAAAGGGAGGTGGGGTTCAGAAGGTAAAACGATTGAACGGCAGTTTAGGAAGGAGCATAGTCTCTCGAGGGCCTTGTCCTTGACTTTGAGTTATTTCTAGTAAATAGAAAATGGTAAATAGCACAGAATCTCAGGCCATATTCATCAATAATACAGTAAATTTCTGGCCTTGAGGTTCATTTTAGAAATGGTTCCTTTTACAGGTTCTGGGATAAGATTCTTCATGTTGAGCTCCCGCGGCCAAACAGGGCCCTCGATCTTTCCCCAATTGAACACGTGTGAGGATACAAAGGCTCCCTTCTGCACATATTGCCGCATGTATCTAGGCCTGGGGGGGGGCATGCCGCAGTGTGCCCATACTGCCAACTCTGTTGTACGTTTGATCTGATATTATAATCATTGCGATACAGTCACATGACCTTTCACTATGTGCAGATTCATTTTATTTCCACCACTTTTTTTTCATATACACTATATGTAAACGGTAGCTGTACTAACTTCCAGGTTTAATGTCTGTTTTAGTAGAGGCTAGAAGCATTTACATGTTCAGGTTGTTTTAGCGGAATATCAGCGACAGTGGATTACCCGGTAATAAAAATAAGCCAAACTGTATTCATGAAAAATGGTGAGAAGAGTGATGAATGTTTGAAAGTCACTGGAATACAGGGATTCTTCTGATCTCATATTTGGAATCTTAATATTTGGATCTTTGCTCCACGGTGCCCCCCTGTGGACGCCAGCTAATTTAATGTTCAGGTTTCACAGCTTTGCAAACTTGTTGTTAGAACTATCAATACACTTACTCACTGGTTGGTCCAAACATTCATAATGCCCCCACAAAGACCACAACATCGTAAAAACTTTCTCTCTCCAAACACCTGGTGTAGACAGGTCAGAAGCAGCGTAAACATCTAACACTATGTCCCTAAGTGAGAAACACAATCATAGGTCAAGCTGCTGGAAATGTGTTGCTCTCCCTGGATGATGTAACATGTGGTGCCCGCCCAAATCTGTAAGTGTGATGTGTGGCTATGTAGGCCACTGTGTTGTTGTAAATCTAATCTCATAAGACCTTGAGCCAGCCTAATGGAACCCTGGAGTATAGCTAGTAGCTGATTAGTGTGTGAAGATGAAGGTGATTTTCCACAGAATCTCAGCAAGATAACGGGCGTATTATGCATGAGTTTATTACAACATTTTACACATGGTGCAAAATATGGTTACGATGGACGAATCCTGAGGGAAATCAGCAGTTTCATTCTGTAAATAACATTATTATTCTGTGTTAGCAAGGGAGAAAAAAATCTTCTTTAAGAAGAAAAGGGCACTAAAATCTGTTTGGTCTGGTCTAGATGTTCTCTAGGATAGGTAGCAGAATAATCCCAGTAAGTAGTTAAAATGGAATTTTCTGACACATGGTAATAGAACAGTAATCAGTACTAGAGGGTTACATTTGCAAAAATGTTTTGCATGTCTGCTACGAAACTATGGGCATATTTTGGAGACTGACTTTAGTGGCTGTGATTCATATTGTATATGGAAAAGTGCATTTTGAAAATGGATTACAGAACCTGACCTGTTGCGCTTACGGACACCACACTCCCGGACATGCTGAGCAGCTTCTACGCCCAGTTAGAGCTGCGAGGCTCAGACACGGGGGGGCGTGACAGCGTCTCCAGCCCACAGAGCAGCTATACTGGCGTCGGAGGCCACCTTGAAACGGGTTACATCTTGCAGGGCCGCCAGCCCTGATGTCATGCTCTCGAGTGTCATGAAGGCATGCACCATGCCGCTATCACAGGTGTATGCCGACACCTCTTACCAGTCCCCCTGCGCACGTGCCGACAAGAAGACCACAACTGAGCCTGTTACAAAAAAAAAAAATAAAAACTAGTTTCATGCCTAAATGGCTACCATCCTATTGATTTGCCTTCAGTAGTGATGGAGTACCTGGAAAAACTGGTCATGACGCACATTAACCGCAATATCCCTGTAACCCTGGACCCATTCCAGTTCGCATTCCGGCGAAACAGATCCATGGATGATGCCATCTCCCTCGCCCTGTACACTGCTCTAGGACATTTAGAAAAGAAGAACACTTGCATCAGGATGTTGTTTATTCGCTACAGCTCGACTTTTAACAAAACTGTTCCATCCAACCTGGCATCGAAGCTAAGAAACCTTGGTATGAGTAGCCCCACTTCTGACCGGATGTTTGACTTTCTAACAAAACGGCCAGAGACGATGATAACCGGCGACAAGAGATCATCCACATTAATCCTGTACTAGTGCTCACCCACAACTGTATGACAAAGCATGACACAGCAACATCATCAAGTCTGCGGTGCCATGAAAACAGCCTCTCCTTGAATGCTGACTAGAGAGACAATATTACTGTAGACTTTATGAAAACCAGAGACCTTCACTCCCTACTACGCATTGATGGAACTCCTGTTAGGATAGTCAGTGGCAGTTCAGGTCCCTGGGCATCCAGATCACAGAATCCCTTTCACGGTCTCTAAACACCAGCTGCATCTTCAAGAAGGCTCAACAAAGGTTGTTCATCCAGAGCAGACTCAAGAGCTTTGTGGTAGAAACCAAAACCTTGGTTCTACTGCTGCACAACTGAGAGCATACTGACTGCATACATCAAGGTGTGGTTGGGTAATGTAACTGCTCAGGAGCTCAACGTAGTGAAAATGATTGTCCAGACAGCTTTGAAGATCATTGACACAGATCTTCCACAGCCTAAGTCAATTTACTATCTCTGCTGCCAGAAAAGGGCTGAGTCAATCATCATGGATGCCAGCTACCTAGCTCACGCCCTGTTCACACTGCTGTCTTCTGGCAAACGTTACTGGTGCATCACCACCTGCTTCAGAGACAGTTACATTCCTCAAGCCATCAGTTTGCTAAACAACCGATGACCTGTATCTATCCACCCACTGCATACCCATTATATTGCATACCACTACATTGTTGATTTATTACTGCATATTGCATTACTTATAAATACGCCTATTTACTATTATTCCATCTACCCAACCTGTAGCACTGTCCTGTCCTTTCACTGTGTTCCCCGAATACATATAACAATAATTTACTATATATTATTTGAATATTACATATATACAGTGCATCTCCAACAGCTGAAGTCTGTACAACTCATTCCTGTCTTTTCAATGCTACTACAATGGAATATAGCCACATAGTTTAATAGTAGAACTATCATTTGCAACATACTTAAAAGGAAATATGTCCTCCACAATACAACAGTAATTTCCAACAAATGTACTGTATGTACTGTGGTGGAAATTTTCCACAGATAAACAATATTTTGATTGTAGTCAATGGAGAGAGAAAGAAAAGGAAGAGAATAATATTTTCTTTTATGGAAATAATTGTCTACAGTCATTCATGTACTAGTACTTTGGCTCAACAAGTAGTAATAGAAAATAATACAAAAGACTGTGAAAATCCCAGAAAATGTACATGAATTGTTAGCTTTTCCTCTACTATATGTCACTTTGGGTAAAAGCGTCAGATAAATGGGAAAATGTCACATAAATGTACAATATTTTCCCCATCTCTACAAATCCACAACTAGATCTGAATTTTACAGTTATATAACATCCAGTTCACTTTTGGATATTTGTAGCCATTAAACCATTGCTTGCTTTCTGTGTAGATGTATTTTATTTCAGATCTGCTGGGAATTCAGAAACAGGTGCTTATTGCTCATTTTGTGAAACTTGGTCAACAGCCATTAATGTATTCACCAATTCATTAGATGTTTCCTGATACAGCAGATGCCCAAGGCATTTTGGCTGTTGTTTGTTTGTTCTTGTCATCCATTGATCTTGTCTCTTAGCTGAGGTCACGTTCTTCTTCACAGCTGTTTCTGATTCCATATGCCTCAAGACCAACATTTTCCTACTTCATCAGGAGCCTTTTAAACATCTCAGCATGTCAATCAACTGTCTGAGTAGCAAACAATTAGATGGTATTTATACAAAATTGTTTTTTCAGCTAGCTATAAAAAATATCATGTTATTTTGTTTTGAAAGCCAAGCCTGCTCATCCCTTATATTTCAGCAACAGTCCAGCTTAGAACGTGTTTCAAAAGGAGCTCATTGACACTTACAGGACTTTGTGTCCAGGTTTTCTGGTCATCTACCATTTCTGCTGTGGCCATTGTTAATCTTTCCTAGCCCTTTCGGACATTACATCCTGACATTCGTAGTCATCGTCTAATGGTATGATCACCTCACTAATACTCCTCGCTGGTCTCTTACAGTCTTTTTTTTATCATTGCTCATAATTTTCTCAATTTTTGGGGATATTGTTCCAAAGGCTGATTATGTTGGGCTGCATTTTGTAAATTATGAGTGACATAATTAACATTGATCTTTCTACATCATGTAGTTGAGGCGTGAGTTTTAAAAAGATGGCTGCCGCTTTGGTTTCGTTGCTGCCCATCTACCCGCTGGGGGTCTGTCTCTCCGCTCTTCTGCATTGCCACTGCTCTTTTGTCTTGAGCAATTTTTTCCACTAGCGTGCCAAGCTACAACTAGGTCATCCTTTCATTTGGAAAAAAAGTTCCTGTTGTTTTCGTGACTATCACTTTATGTATACAGAGTCAGAGCAAACTGGGACCTTTTTTGGCCCAGCTCAATACCTGGTACGATTTCAGTAAAAACCAGCTTCAGCAGGCTGTTGTTACCATAGTTTCTATAAATGACTAATGCAGTGTCATTTCTTAGGCATGGATGAATGTTTGGTCTGTTTTTGCTGAACATTAGACAACAGCAAGACAATAACACATACTCAGTTTGGACAAACAATACAACCTTATGGGATCTAGAGTTTTTTCTGCAAGTCCAGAAAACTCTCAAGGCCAAGGGAAGGGAAAAAGAAGAGAAAGAAATAACTAAAGCAGCCCAGACCGTTGTATCATTGGGTGTAGCTAATTTTCGGTTTAAAATAGAATAATATAGATTTGCCATAAGTCTGAAAGCGTGTGAGAGTTGAAGGCCCACCATTGGGCAGCATGTGGCTCAGCGGGCTAAGCCTGTGTGCTTGTAATCAGAAGGTTGCTGGTTCAAACCCAACCTCAGCATGTCTGTGGGTCCTTGAGCAAGACCCTTAACCCCCAGCTCCCTGGGCACTACTATGGGTGGCTGCCCTTTGCAGACAACCTACTCTACAAAGAGCAAGTTGAGGGAGCTGTGAAGACAATTTCCCCATGGGGATCAATAAGGTATCTATTATTAATTATTGAAAACATTACAAGGGAAAGCGTTTAAGTTTGTGATTATCTTACAGTCAGTGAAGCGTTAACACAGTCACTGACTTTGGGGAAAAACCTCAGTTGATCTCCTGTAATATGTATGTAGTAGTAATGGAATGTATCTAGAAGTAATGTAATCGGGTAATCATTTGCTGAATCTTACTGGCCATTTGGCATATTTCCCCGTGGGACAATGGGTACCTAGCCCGTCAAAATTCATCAAAATTTTGGCCAGCAAAATTTACAGTGGGGGCCCCGAAATCCAGGGCCGACTTTTAATCCCATTCTAGCTCTGCTGGCCAGACAACATATTCATACTAAACAGCCACTATATAAGGTACGTCATGAGGGGCCCATGTGGAGCACCATGTTCTTCCCTATCTCCTATCATGCCATATACACCAGAAGCTGTTAACCATCCAGAGTTTCATAAACTTTAGAATGGTTTCCCACCTAGCTAAACTTGTTACTGCAGCTGACAGGGCATTCAAAAGGTTTCAGATGTGAGTAATAAGCATTATTTCCTACCATAGCTGGTTTAAATGTTTGCTAACTGTGATTATCAGAATTAAACTGTGCAGTTATTCTCATTAACATCTATCCATTTTCTGTACCTGCTTGTCCTATTCAGGGTAATGGATCCTATCCCAGAAACGACGGGTGCAAGGTAGGGAATAACCCAGGATGGGGCGCCAACCCATCACAGGGCACACATACCCGTCACTCACACATGCACACCTACTGGAAATTTGGTAACTTCAATGAACCTCGACATGTTTTTGGACTGCGAAATCTAGTCCCAGAGGTGTTGAGCGCCTGCCCTAACACTGCACTGCCACACCATGCCTCAGATTAACAAGTAAAATGAAATCTGGGGAAAATGTATATTTTATGCTTTGTTAATATACTGTTGGGCTCTGCTGAAGTACTTCCAGTGTATGTAGATCGAACAAAACATTAAAAATATGAAACTGGGATGAAATGCAAGTTGATAACAAATTCGACCAGTATAAGGATCCGGTTTGTTTACAACCAGTCACAAATAAACTTGGACTTGAACTCACTACGAGAGGTGTGTAATTGTGAAGTCACAGCTTTCAGAATATCGTTTTTGTATCACTGAATTCACCACAGACATTAATTATAATGTTTTGAAAGTTCGGGCGGTGCTTAGATAACAGTAGTAGAGGGTGTGGCCATACTTTGTGCGTTTCATTTAAAAACCACAGAAAGACATGTCCCGCACTCACTCGGAGCACCTGTTTGCGCGCCGCACAGCTCGCCGAGAATTCTACATCTTACCGAGATGTCAAACGCGGACAGAGTCGTGTTAGCTCTCGGTGGAGCGGGCGTAGTGGGATCCGGCGTCGTGAAGGCGCTTCTTGATAAAGGTAAGGAACAAGGGTAAAGACAGGGACTGTCAAAGCCGCACAGGAGTGTGTGTGTGTGTGTGTGTGTGTGTGTATATCATATATGATATATATATATATAAATATATATATATATATATATATATATATATATATAGTATTTTTTGCAGTGGCAAAATATAGGAATATTATTATTTGTGATTTGTTTTCATGGGAAAACAATAAATATGGACTGCGGTTTTTGTACTTTAATCTGTGATGGATTTAAGGATGACAGCACATAGGTTATTGTACTGTTGAGGTTCCATTTTGCACCAAAAGTGTGCGTCTGTGCGGCGCTCGCTCCTGCAGCCGGAGCACAGCACGCGGCAGCAAGGCTGCTCGTATAGGTTATGGCGTGCACCTGGTCAGTGCACCAGAAGCGCACAGAACACCAGAGCATCCATGCGGCTAACAGGTCTTTAAAATACGTTTTAATTATAAATATGTTTCGGAAACTGCGACTATATGTTGCAGTTATGCAGTTTTTACTTTGATATGTACGGCACATTATAAATGCTTTTCAAGCTAATGTTTACTTGTATTGAATATGCCGCGCTATTTCAAAATCTTATAGGCATTGTAATTCCGTTGTATTGAACAATTTGAAGTTCCTGGTACTTGCTGACGCACCTCGGAGGACTTAGCGCGTCCTGTTGTGTCTTCTCTGGAGAATTTCAAAAACTGACTTGTAGCCTACATCATTGTCATGGGGTTGCCCAGTTTGGTCAGCTGGGTGGCATGAGATTTTCAATTTGAGACAAGTCTGCACACACATGTACATGTATGTAACAGTTTTTGTAAACCTTGTAGGCCTATATAGTCTGCGGGGTTTGCAAACTACCCCTTTTTTTACCGCTTTTTTTTAGGTTTATAATAGAATAATATAGATTTGTCATAAGACTTCTTACGTAAACGTGAGAATCTGAAAGCGTGAGTGTCACGCCAGATCCGTGAGAGTTGGCAACCCTGCATTGGATGTGATTATCCTACAGTCAGTGAAGCGTTAACGCAGTCACCGACTTCGGAGAAAATGCTCAGTTGATCTCCTTTAATATGTATGTAGTCGTAATGGAATGTATCTAGAAGTAATGTAATCAGGTAATCATTTGCTTAATCTTACTGGCCATTTGGCATATTTCCCCGTGGGACAATGGGTATCTAGACCGTCAAAATTCATCATGGGGACCTCCCGGTCGGCAAAATTTATACTCGGGGACCCCAAAGTCCAGGGCCGATATTTAATCCCATTGGAGCCCTGCTGGCCAGACAACATATTCATGGTAATTAACTGAAACGTCAGCTATATAACATAGCGGTCAACTCCTACGCAGCTGGCGTGACCCTCACACACACGAAATCTCACGGCAAATCTATATTACTCATTTATAAACCGAAAATTAGCTACATCAATAGCGTTGAGGTAGTTTGCAAACCCTAGACTATTTACAAAGTGTTAAAACTGTTACATGCAGACTAGTCAGACCAAATTAAGTTGCCAACCCCGCATAGTCTATTAGTGGTAAACGTTATTGGTAAAATTGGTATAATTTCAGGTTGCAGGTGTTTCAGGGTTTAACTGCATTAGCCGACTAGAGAAAACAAATGCCTTAGAAAATGTTTTGAGGGTATGTTAAGCTAAAGCCACCACCGAAGGTGCATGATATCATTCACCGCATTAAGCACATCATACGCCCATAACCGGGAAGTGCCCTGCTAATTATAGCCACGCTTAACCTAAACTAACGGAAAATTTGTCAGAGAGCCAGATTTTTATGTTGGCGTGACGGAGAAATCGCAAACCCTGCCCTGATGCTTCAGGGCGTCACCGCAGGCGCCTGCAATAATCCCTGCGGTGGCAAGTTTCACGAGACCCAAACGCCTGGTTAATTGCCGCATCTAGTTTTATTGACTGCGACTATAAACCTCGACGCCTGGACGCGACTGAGAACACACACAAAAAGAATAGCGAAATATCAGTCAAGTAAACGCAGGAGTGCTGCAGCGAGAGATTCACGGCGCCGCAGCGACGTTTGGGTCGCCTCTGAGTGCGGAGGTTGAATGATGGAGACCCGAGGCTGTGGACCCAACCATGGCTGGTCAACACAGTGAACAAAACACTGTAAAAGCGCGACACTGGTGGAGAGTGTTAGATCTCAATATAGCCTAAGAGCTATTTCGAGAAATGCTAGGGCTTATAGAACAATGACATCCTCGCGCAAGGGCGGCCTTCGTCACGTGGTCAGGTGCTTAGCGCTACTCATAACTTGTATTCGAAAGATTGATTTTGATCTTAGTGTTTACTTTTTTCATGGTATATGAATACGTATAACTTGTCTGAAAGAGGTAATATGATACTGGAGTTTAAATTTTTTTAACAATTGCATACACATAAAATATTAAGGGGAGAAAATGCTTGGGTTCCATATCAGATAATACTGTACCTATATATCCTGGGGTGTCGCTAGAGATTTTGGGCTCCATGAGGGCATATCACATTGCCCTCAACCCACCCCAGTCCAGACCAATCGAGTGATTTTCCAAAAATTCTAGGCCTCCTGTCACTCGTCCTGACCCCCCTTACGACACCCCTGTGTATATCGATCAGTTATTTTGTGGGGAGTCTGACGCCAAATTAAATGGGATGATCCCTGTGACTGATGCGTGTCCCAGTAGCCTACCTGTAGCGCGGCTTCGGTGATAAAAAAAAAAACGATTCTTCTTTTTGAACTGTCATTTACACTATTCACGTAAAATAAAAATTAATGTGAAATAAATATATCTGTCCAGAGGCTGGAATAAAATAAGGCTGACTTTCAGACCACACAGCACGACACGAACGAAGCCCATCCTCATTCGGCACGCGACTGCCTCGTGCGTGTCAGTCACGTGTCATTACACGCAAAACAAAACAAACAAATAAAAGCACATAACCTCTCTGTAAACACAAGGTAAAATAAGATGATGAAAAACATGCTGAGTATGCTTTACCTATACAGAACTATACGTTTGACTTTTACAACGTATTTGATAATATTTACATAGCTATAGCAACACGTACAGCCAGTGTCCAGAACACTAATCACATGCATATATGTAGAGTTGGTCTGTAAAGTAACCTTTTGCCTCTTTGAAGGTTTCAAGGTTGCTGTTATATCCAGAGACAGCAACAGACTGGAGAAACTGAAGGCATTCGTTTCACCGTCCACCAAAGACAGACTAATCACTGTGGTTGGAAACGTAGGTAAGGGATGCATGCGACTCTGCTTTCACCTTTGGTGCACTGGGGGATGAACGGGCATGAGATGGAAAGCTAAGGGTCCATCAATATGACGTCCATACATATTGGCGTATTACCTGGCTGTCACAGGCTCGGAGGAGGGAGCAGAGGAAGCGAGGCAGGCTCTGCTGAAGGCGGCTGGGAAGGTGACTGACGTGGTGTCCTCCTTGGGCTTTAGCTGGTGGCAGGGGGGCCCCCCCCACACCCAGACTCTCAAGGAGTTGAACTGGGTGAGTGTGTGACCATTAGGTCATATGTGCTCAGCATCACTGCCTCACATCTGTTCATCTACTCAGGTGTCTGTCATCACACACTGGCAAAGAAAATTAATACTCAGATCTCTGTCATCATACACTGGCAAAGAAAATTAATACCTTCACTCACCATTTTCTCCTTCATCCATCCCATAGGTCCTGGAGACACTTTTGTTAAGCACCTTTGTGTCCTGGAAGGCTTTCTTCCCACTGGTGAGAGACAACCCTAACGGCACCTACACCTTTATTACAGGTGAATATTTTTGTCTAAAAACCCAGTACTGATTTCTAGAAAGATGCAGGTTAATTTAGTAATATTTCTTTTTTTTTTTTTTTTTTAAAGTGATATGGTGTAGTTGCTCTGTAGAGTAAGCACTATACCCTGTGTCTTAAGCAGTGACTCTGTGGCGGAGGTCTCACACTGAAATGACTTGGGGGGCACCAACTAGGAGACTGTCTCTCAGAGAAGGCCACTTGAGCTTTATGAACCAAACTATGAACTTTGAGACCTCTGTCCTGTGGCTAAGACAGGTGTGCTGTTCTTTCAAGTTACACCAAACGGTTGTATCACGTGCTGCAGGGGGCGCCGGAGAGCGGCTGCTGATGCCGGGCACTGGATTCCTGACACTGGGGGCAGCGAGTGCACTGGCGTTCTGCCAGGTGCTGCGGGAGGAGTACGCAGAGGTGCCCTGTAAACTCATCCAGGTGAGGCCTCCCCCTAGTCCTTAAGGTGATACTCCTTGATCCTGATTTGCTGCCATAAACACGGAGGGGTAGCCTTCACACATGGCTCTCACCCAGTCGATGCTTCAAAAACAGGGGACAGAACAAAGATTTAACTGCAGTTACATGAAAATAGAACAAATGTCTCAAAGTAGGTCAGCTAGCTACCAGCATTCTGAGCCATTTGCTTTGGTTTGCTTGTGAACTGTAATTACTGTATTCTGTAAGCTACCATAGACATTCACACAATACTTAATTCAAGTGAACGATATTGAAATGGGAAGTTCCTGTTGGAGTAAGGCTGAAAATGTATGGGAGATTTAATTGAAATGTATGTAGAGTATTAATTCAAAGAGCTGTCAGAGTTCAAGGGCTTCCTTTGAGATTTTGGCGTTAGACTTAAGAGTGTTTGGCGCAACATCTTCTAGTGATTTGGGATTTAATAAAAATATTGGGGAACAAACCATACGCCATGGGACTGCATAATTATGGAAATAACGTGCAACTTACTGAGCCTCTAGCGTTTCTGCCCCTGTGACAGCTGAAGGTCAACAGCGGTGTGGCAGCACCTGAGCGCATGGGCCCCGGATACCTGAGCCACCTGGAGTTGGGGGAGGCTGTGGCTCGCGTGATCCAGCAGAGAAGCGCGGCTCATAGTGTCTTTACTATCAATTGCTCCGCTGATCTCAGAAACATCCCCTCAGAGGGCGGCATGTGAACCCCCAAACCCACACTCTGCTACCCTGTAGATGCCCCCCCAAACTCACTAGCACCAAACTCTAACACAATCCCTGCCTATTCATTCTGAAAATTAATATCCTAAGCAAAACCTTCAGGACGTTTGGGAAGACAAACCATTATATGACCATACAAAACTCCCAGTACATTTTGTTAATATATACCACTATATAACCGTGCAACACCCCCAGTACATTTTAGAGTCATATACAACTACATAACATTTTGTTAATATATACCACTATATCACTGTGCAACACCCCTGGTGCTTTTTTTGTAATATACACCACTACAGCACTGTGCAACATCCCTGGTGCATTTTGTTAATATATACTTCTACATCACTGTGCAACACCCCCAGTACATTTTATTAATATATACCACTATACAACACCCTCAATACATTTTGGTAATGTATGCCACTACACTGTGCAACACCCCCGGGGCATTTTGTTAATATATACCACTGTATCACTATGCAATGCATCCAGGACATTTTGACAATATACCCCACTATTTCACTGGGCAAAATGCCACGTACAGTTTGTTAATATATACCACTACATCACTGTGCCACACCCCTGGTGCATTTAGGCAATATATACCACTACATCACTGTGCAACACCCCCAGTACATTTTGGTAATATATACCACTATACAACACCCCCAATACATTTTGGTAATATATACCACTACATTGTGCAACACCCCTTTGGCATTTTGTTAATATATACCACTGTATCACTGTGCAACGCATCCAGGACATTTTGACAATATACTCCACTATTGCACTGTGCAAAATGCTCAGTACAGTTTGTTTGCCTATACTGCTATACATATACCACCATGCAATGACATCCAACGCTTTTAAAATATACCATTTACCACAGCAAATTACCATGACAACATGCCAAATTTTTACAAAACACAGAATCCCTACCCTCAGCAGTGTTTTGTTATGAGAATGTCACTTCTACAGTACATCCATTAATTCTGTTCAAGAACCATATTTATATAAATATAGATACTTCGCACTCTACGGCTTGTTTTGGTCCCTGTGTTTTTGTCAAAATCACAAGGGTAGTAAATGATTAGCAGTACCATAGTGCAGAACAGATGAGAAGACTTACTCTGGTGACTCAGGGGCAAGTATCTCAAACCCTTAGTAGGTTTTGAGATACTGGCCCCAGTGGCACCTAAGAAGCAGAAGTGTCTTAATCAAGGCAATATGAACGCTGCCCCCAACCCCCCAAACTTGGCACAGTCACTGAAGTAGAGGCATTCAGCCAAGATTTGATCAAATGACACTTTACCACTGACCTCCTTGATGGGAGAAAAGAGCCGTTAATCGCCCCCCCGTCGATGGGACGGAGTCAGTCTCCGAGAGGTTTAACCTCTCAGGGGTTGCTTTGTAGGATTCCATTGGGATTAACCAATCAGCAATCAATTGCATGAATGTAGAAACATCCTTCCTTCCATAAGCACTTCCTGTCCCAACCGCCAGGCAGCCACAACCACTGCCTTATACAGCTCATACCCATTATCTTCCTGTTTGGGCTTCATACTGTCGTCTCTTACTATCACCTCATTTGCATGTTTCAATAAATTGTGTTTGCAAGAAAATGGGTTCCTGCGTGTCTGTTTATTTGAAAATGCTCAGTAACACAACTGTAATGAATTTATGACTCCACTGAATTTATTTAAATTGGTTTATACTTGAGTTTGTTGGGGTTGATGGCAGGAGAGTGACGATATTTATTCAGGGTACATATGCGTGAGGAAGTCCAAGTCAAGTACACAAACCAGGGTTCACAGGGGGGAGACGGGGGTGGGAGGAGAGACATTCTTGTTCTATCGCGTGATTCCCTGTCTGCACGAGCTACTCCTTCTCTGGGCCTAATTATACAGGATGCCAGAATCCCTGAGCAAATATGGACATCTGGGGGTTTTTGGGGTTCAGCAGATCAGAGATGATCTGCAGGAGCGAAAAGCCCCCCCCCCCTTTGTTTGCCACCGTGGTCAGATCTGCAAAAGCTTCCTTAAAAAATTAAGGGCTGACTAGCATACAGTCACCCTATACTAACCTGCATACAAACAGCCGCCATACATCTGTTCTCACCTATCATATACAGCCAGGCCATGATTAACTTTATAAAAAGCCATCCAGACGGTGGCCGACACAGACTGGACACTAGGCGAGGGGGACGTCATCTTCATTAAGCTGGAGTTCCTCCAGATTCTGGCTCGCCAGTTCAACCACTTGCTACAATTTCATTTAACTAGTGTACAATAAAGTATATAAAACTTTTATATTAAAGGCAGCTTGTAAAAAGAGGATGGGAATACTCAGTCAGTTGGCAGGCGACCCCATGGCAACCGGTGTGGTATGGTTTCACGAGCCGTTCATTTTCATCGCGTCCTGTCCTCCCCTCCACTCCACACACACACACACAAACCCGTGTACCTATCTAAATGGGGACCTTACATTTATTTTTATGGGAAATTGCCAATCGCGACACCCTTAACCCCTACCCAGTCCTATACTGAAGCATAAGTAACCAAACAAAATACAAGTCTTTTGGAATTTTAATTTTATTGATTGCAGTCACAGATGTAAAATTTGAAAAATGTCCCCAAAAAGTAAGAAAATTTCAGGTTTTACCACACTTTGGGGACATTCTGGTCCCTAAATGTGATCCATGCAAACCCACAGCCACCCACACACACACACACACACACACAAAGAGCAGGGACCTGAGGCGTGGTCAGCAGCAGAGCCCGCAGGCGTAATTACTGAACACAAAATCCCCAGAAGAGCTGTAACCGCAGCACAGATAAGGCGGGCGGGGGGGCGGGGGTCCTTCTGCCTTTCATTAAAACCTGGAACCAGCTGCATCTCTTCAGAACTCAGTTTTTTAAATGGAACTGTGTAGGAATAAATACTTAAGCCCTCAGGGGTCACATTGGTTCCCCCGTCTTTCATTTAGGAGGGTGACCAGTGAGCAGCTGAAGCTGACGGCCTGGGGAAGCTGAAGCCATGGCGGCCTGGGGAAGCTGAAGCCATGACGGCCTGGGGAAGCTGAAGCCATGACGGCCTGGGGAAGCTGAAGCCATGACGGCCTGGGGAAGCTGAAGCCATGACGGCCTGCGGAAGCTGAAGCCATGACGGCCTGCGGAAATCGCAGAAAAGTTTTTACGAATGCTTGAGGTGGTTTCTGTGGCCAATTTAAAAAAGTAGTAATTCACAAAAAGTAAATAAGTAAAAAAAAAGTTTACAAATCAGTAAAACACGCAGGACCAGGGGCGTAGCTGGAAACCCGGCCCCCATGGGCAGGCTGCTAGATATAACCTGCGGCCCCCCCCCCCCCCATGTTCCCATGATGCCCTTGAACCTCACTAACAGTCCATAAATCACTGCACTGGCTTCCTGGCCGTCACAGGATTGATATTAAAATACTATCGTGTCTATAAAACACTAAATGGACTCATTCATAAGTATATTTCTGATTTACTTGGACCTCAAGAAACCCCCAGAGCGCTCAGGTCATCGGGAAGAAGCTGATTAGCACTCCTAGAATCGAAACCAAGTAGGGCGATGGATGCAGCTTTTCTATGCTTCCTGTCAGTGAAACAAGCTTCCTGGAGAGCTAAGGTCGGCTGAACCTGTCTGCTCATTTAAAATCATGGCTTAAACAGATTATTATTTACTGCAGCTTTTCAAAAACTACAATTTATTGAAAAGCTGCAGTAAATAGTCAGCAGAGTTCATTCATGCACTTCCACATTGTAACTTTTTTGTTCTTAACTGTTTTAGTATTTAAAAAGTGATTTTAGTCTTTTTAAAGCATCGTGATGCTTCTGTAAAGCACTCACCTTGTGTCTGAATTGCTACATAAATAAAATGTGCCTAGTCTTGTGTAGGACATGATGATGAACTCTTACTAAGCTACTCTGACTCATGGGGAGTCTGCACCATGTTGAAGTACAAGACGTGGATTTTAATCTCGCAGGATGATAAATGCCATTGGTATTATTTGCATGACGTCGATTGACCCAATAGGGCGTGTTTCTGTTATTCTCAAACAATACTGTAACATATTAATTTTCGCCAATTTTCAAAATTAGTTCGCAGACCGACTCAAATTACACTTCATTTTCTATAATCACTTTTATTATATTACAATTTATTTCTGTAATAGAAGTATTTAATCAAATCCAGGAAAAGAGCTACAGAGATTAAGGAAATGACAAAACTGTCCTGCTAGATGGTAGGAAAAAGGTTTAACTGGGCAATCAGTGCCTACAGAAGATGCCACACTGGTCACTGGGCAATAAATTAATTCGCAGAGGTTGGCGGACCAAGTTATGGTTTAACTCTCACTAACTACACTTCCTGCGTCACACACACAATCACAGAAAACCTCATGAGTTATATTCTCCACAAATGGGCCACTTAAAAATTGAGCAGAAAATACACATCTTATTGTACAAATTGATTAGGCAGTCACGTTGGCAGATTTGAAAACATTTCATCTAGTTTTGTTGGATCCTGCTACAATAAGATTTTTGACTACCTTTTTACGATAAAGGGTTAAAAAAATTATTAAATCAGAGCGACAATGACAATTTAAAAATATCCAAAATGTTAAGGTGATGTCAATCGCGACACACGATAAACAAACACTTTCATTATAACATTGTTTTAAAGAGTCTCATTTGTGAGAATGACCCAATTCATAATTTAACTCTGTGGCCCGGAGACATAACAGAAAACTTCATCTGAGTAAATTAATGGAAATGCAGCTGCAGACGTGTAAGCTTGTTGAGGAATGCGGGAGATCAAAGCAGAGGGACACGTTAGAGGGACAGCGAGGAGTGAACGCAGAAGCACGTGCGGCCTGACACATGCACAGATGCAGACACAGCTGTTTCACTGAAGAAAGTGGAAAATAGAGGATAAATTGTGGACCACAGAGACAGCCAAATGAGCTTGGATTTTGACTGACACACAAAAAATTGTCACCATCTCCCCTCTCACCAGCACCTTTCCATAGGCTAGGGAACCCCTCAGGTCGGCCCATTACTGGGTGCGGTGGGTGGCTCAGCAGGTAGGAAGGTCGCTGGTTCAAATCCCCGGGTCAGCAGAGTGATTCCGCTGCTGGGCCCCAAGCAAGGCCCTTAACCCCAGCAACGTCTGTTTTGGATAAAAATGTTTGCTAAATAAGTAAAAGTGCAACACTAAAGCCAGCTTCCCCGGGCCAGAGTATCATTGGCAGGGCAGCCCTACAGTGCATGGGAAGCGGCGGAAGCTAGCGTGCACCGATAGACTGCTATTTATACAGAAAAAAAGCACATTACCACAAAAACAATAAATCCAAACTCCCTCACTGTCAAGCCCATGGCCACATCACCACATCCTCGTCCAACAGGATCAATGGAGTCCACAGGGCCTTCAAACATACAATAACAGCTTTGTGATTCATTAGACAGAGATATCTACACAAAGAAAATATCTAAAAATAAGGAGGGTTCGACAGGGAAAGAGGGTCAGTGGAAGACTATCCTGCCTTATGTGGAGTTGCCAAGTCCCCTATCTGCTGGAGAACATTCTAGATACAGCTCGAGTGGTCAAGGTACTTTAAGCACCTGATTAAAATCAGGTGCTTAAAGCCATCCAGATCATAGTAATACACTTCCCCAAAACACCTAAATAAAATTTTTAAAATTTCAATAAAAGAAAATTAAAACTGCATATTCTACTGCTGGGGACCAACTCGATAATCCGTAGGTCATATTCATCTTGCTCTTGCAGGACGACCTCGGAAAAACCTGGAATGCAACATCTTTGATAGACACGGAGAGTTAGACAAATTGCACTCATAGGCACTCAGAGCCAAAATAACATTTCCCACATCTTTATTGTTCTTCAAACTATATTCCAGACAGAGTTCTGCCCCTCCCCCCACAGTTAGGGAGGGGGATCATTTAGTAAAAACACGCCGCATTGATGTGCGGACACGCATTTTCTATGTTACATCCATGTTTACCACTGACCCACTGTCAATAGCAGCACAAATATTGCATTAGATTATGTCACTTCCTGTCTATATTACACACAGTGCATTTTTGCTGTTTTTTTTTTCTTTCCTTTTTTTCCTGAAAGGCCTTGAGAAACAAGTTAGCATCCAACGGGTAGCATTCAGAAATTGACAAGCGAGGCTAACAGTCAGACACACGTGCACAACTCAAATTTCATTCAGATTAAATAAAATAAGCATTTAAATACCAGAAATAAAAAACATTTAAAATAATACAACTGATGGGAGCAATTCATATCCATAAAGAGCTGTTTTGGCACGTGTGTGTCCAGTGAAATACCAAGGCAGAACACCTCATCACTAGGTTATTCTTACGCTAGCCTAAGCTCGCCGACCCCTGAGAGGCGGCTCCTACTGAACACCTCTGTACGCTCGAAATATTCCTGCTTCTACAAGCATGGGCCTAAAATCAAAATCTAGCCTTTTTACGGATTCTCTCGGCAGCTGTGACCATTTTTGGATTTCCGAATGACAGGAATGATTGGGACACAGAGCTGCAACAGATATGATCTCAGTGGACACACACACACACACACACACACACACACACACACACACACACACACACACCCTAATACCCAACTGTCAACATCACTCAATTTAGAAGTTTAAACTCTTCCATTAACAAAAGGGGGATCCTGAAAGGAGTGAAACGGACCAAAAAAAAAAAAAAAAAAACACATTTTCTTTTTTCTGTTTTTACATAATTGCAGCCATGATTTTATTTACATTTTTCTTCTAGACTGTAATAGCACATGTGAAAATCTGTTCTTCATTTTCTCAGCTTTCTCTCAGTCTCCAAGACGACCCTCAGCTAGCTAGGACAAATTTCAGGGCTTTAGTGCACGACCGTGGTTTTGAGCTTGTTTTTATACTGAAACTCCATTAATCCATAACTAAGCTTTAAGGAATACAAACCAAGACGATCATCATCAATTGCCAAGGGGAGAAAGTACCTCTAGATGCATGTGTGTCCGTCAATTAGTCAGTAGTGTGCACAGATCACCGTTCATGCAGCAGATAAGATTTGCTACAAATGTGCTGGACAGCAGGATTAAGCAAAAGACTTAAATGGGCAATCAGTGCCTGCAGGGATGCCACACTGGTCACCGGGCAATAAATTAATTCACAGCGAGGCTGGCCGATCTACTTATGGTTAACACTCACTAACTACACTTCCTCCACATGTTCAAAACACAGATCCCACACACACACACACACACACACACACACACACACACACACACACGGTAGTAATGTTCTCTATACAGACCTCACTTTGTAAAGAGCAAAAGAGATTTTACAAATTTACATCTACAAGCACTGTTAGAAATCTGATTATCCATCTGATTATAAATATACAGAAGCAGTTCGTGACAAAATACTCCAGAGAAGAGGGTATTTAAATGAAAATGGAGACTTTCAAAGCAGTCTGACTCCGTTCTTCAACCCCTGTACACTCCGTGGCTGAAGCAATTCAAAATAAGGAAGCAATACTATTAACAATATTAACAAAGCCTGACATTTCTGTTCAGAGAAGGTGGCAGACTGGACCTCTAGTAGGCTTTCCAAGGGGCGGAAAAGTAGCAGGACAGGACCGGGAAGGCGACCCGACTGGGAAAATAAAAACAGAACTGCCTGTAAATCCACAGGCTTCATGCTAATCCCGGCATTCCCGACTACCTGGTAAAACAGCAGTAACCGCCAGCTGGTTAATACAAGATTAAAACTTCATGACTGTAAAAAGATGAGCGTCCACTTCGCTCAGGCCCCCCAGGCGTGACGGGATTCCCCCCGACAACAGTCACAGTGGTCAGCCAGCTGTCAGAGCAGCAGATGGGCCAGGGAGGCGAGGGGAGAGGACCAGAGGTCCGTCTATGGCGAGGGCCGTGCAGACAGGTAGGTTCGGGGGCGACATGTCCTAAAAACGATGGGGGGGGGGGGGAGATGGGTGCTTCCAGGGTGCAAATTCTCTGGACTGGGGGTGGGGAGAGATGGCGGGAAGATCCCCTGTCTGCAGACTCCAGCCAGCAGGGGGCGCCGAACTCGGGCGTGGTGGCGTGACGGCCCTGTGCCCTCGCCGTCCTGCCCGGTGCCATGCTGACATTCCCAGGGCGACTGGCTCCCCTGCAGGATCACAGGCAGAAAACCGCTCAGGACTAATCGCACGCAGGGGATGGCGGTGCAGCGAGAAGCAGAGAGGAGTGATTCCCTACCAGAGTCCTGCACCGGGTCGGGTACCCACGGGTACCCGCAGATAGTTGCTGAAACGGGCGGATTTTAATGTTCTGGAATTTTACGGGAGGGTAAGGCCGGGTATTTCATTACACATGGGCAGGTAGGTCAATCAAAACAGTATTGTAGCCTGCAAAAATAACATACAAGTGAAAATATCTATGTATTAGACTATCATGTACAAATTGTCATCATCACAGCGTGTTCAGTATGTCGGGGGTACCTTATGGTGCTTTCGATTATTTCTCTCCAAGTCGGAACTTGGATGAAAACGACACGAAAACGTCGCGAAAAAACGTCACTTCCTGTCGGAAACACGCCTCTTATGACGTTGATGTCGGACAAGATTTTGTTGTCCGAGTTTCCCCTGTGACGTAATTTCAACATGGCGGCTTACACACTCAACAGTAATTCCATTTTATAAATCTTTAAAAATGTTTATTTTGTTAAATGTATTAATAGTTATAAATGTAACTGCACGTGTTCGATTTAGAGAATACCATATCATGACCGTAAACAGTATCCTATCATGCAATATCAGATTTTTACCAGACTTGTTAGTGTCTTTTGTTTGTTAGTAGTTTGTTTGCCTCTCGAAAAAAGAATATTGCTGTGAATGTGCTAAAATATTTTATAAAGCTTTTAATGTGGTTTGACTAGTTCGTGTTTCTTCTTTGTATGTCTATCGGAAAAAAGAATCTCACTCCAAATCTGCTAAAATATAAAGCGACAACACACAGCGGCGTGTTCATGGAGGCCGCCATGTTTGTTCCGAGATGTAGCAGCTCGAACGGGAGATTGTCGGACGTGATGTCACTCAACTCGGAATTTCCGAGTTCCGAGAGAAAAACGAACGCACCATTAGATAACCGCCTCGACAAACATTCACATAAACGTCTGAATCCTTGTGTGTCGTCGTGTTCTCTCTTTCACGCTCGTCACAGTATGGATAGCTTAGATCCATCTGATTTGATTTTGTGTTAAACAGACTTTTTCGTTTCAATTCAAAATTCATGTAGGCCTAGCGCTCATTACGTTGAGAGGTGCATAGAAAAAATAATTGTGTGCAATTTATCACGGGTACGGGCGGGTAACGGGCGGAATGTTAACGGGCCCGGGCGGGTGCGGATTTAACTTTGAAATAATCACGGGTGCGGTACTGTACTGTGCGGGTGCGGGCGGGTGTGGTGCTGTACTGTGCGGGTGTGGTGCTGTACTGTGCGGGTGCGTGTGGTGCTGTACTGTGCGGGTGCGTGTGGTGCTGTACTGTGCGGGTGCGTGTGGTGCTGTACTGTGCGGGTGTGGTGCTGTACTGTACTGTGCGGGTGTGGTGCTGTACTGTACTGTGCGGGTGTGGTGCTGTACTGTACTGTGCGGGTGTGGTGCTGTACTGTACTGTGCGGGTGTGGTGCTGTACTGTGCGGGTGCGGGCGGGTGTGGTACTGTACTGTGCGGGTGTGGTGCTGTACTGTACTGTGCGGGTGTGGTGCTGTACTGTACTGTGCGGGTGTGGTGCTGTACTGTACTGTACTGTGCGGGTGTGGTGCTGTACTGTACTGTACTGTGCGGGTGTGGTGCTGTACTGTACTGTACTGTGCGGGTGTGGTGCTGTACTGTGCGGGTGTGGTGCTGTACTGTGCGGGTGTGGTGCTGTACTGTACTGTGCGGGTGTGGTGCTGTACTGTACTGTGCGGGTGTGGTGCTGTACTGTACTGTGCGGGTGTGGTGCTGTACTGTACTGTGCGGGTGTGGTGCTGTACTGTGCGGGTGTGGTGCTGTACTGTACTGTGCGGGTGTGGTGCTGTACTGTGCGGGTGCGGGCGGGTGTGGTACTGTACTGTGCGGGTGTGGTGCTGTACTGTACTGTGCGGGTGTGGTACTGTACTGTGCGGGTGTGGTGCTGTACTGTACTGTGCGGGTGTGGTGCTGTACTGTACTGTGCGGGTGTGGTGCTGTACTGTGCGGGTGCGTGTCGTGCTGTACTGTGTGGGTGTGGTGCTGTACTGTGCGGGTGCAGGTCTCCAAAAGTGGACCCATGCAGGACTCTGCTCCCTACCTCAAGAAGGGAGCAGATCACAACTCACACGTAAACCGCTAAAGAGGTAATTATTAAAAGTCTTAACACAAAGGTGTAATGGAACAAAGAGTTGCAACTGTTCAGCCAAGGCCTCTCCCAGGAACGCGGGGGGGGGGGGGGGGGGGGCTACATTGTGTCTGCTCACAATCCCTACAGAGTCAGTTTCACCGGGTTATGTGTAGTGGATGTTAATTATATTTATCAAGGGGAAAAGGGCAGCGTTAGTGAATGACAGAGGCCATAAAAAAAAATTTGGAACATAATTGGTTTGGGGGCCCAGAATATGTAGCGTCACCCTTGCCGAGCAGACGTACCTTGTTTGAATTTATTTGTCATTGTCATTCTCTGAAATCCCTTTGCCACACGAGAGCATGTGTGCATGCATGGGCTTTAAAAGCCTGCCCATGTTGTCAATGTATCTGCATAGAGGGGGACAAGTCGGTGGATTTTAAGATGTGCGTGCGGCCGAGCACGCCCCCTACAGGCGAGAGCGCATACCGGGCCTCAGGTGGACACGGGCCCCAGGCGCTGGGGCCCGGCCAGGCGCTGGTCCAGGTGCAGGGACTCCACGTAGGAGAGTGCGCTCTGCAGAGAGGTGAGACAGTAACCCTCCTCGCCAATCAGGTACCTGAAGGGCAGGGAGAGAAACCCAACAAAGAAACGGCTTCATAAACCAGGTAACACACACACAGTGGGGCTGGCCCCTCCCTCATGAGAGCGGGGCGAGAATCCACAGCAGAAACACCACTCGTGCATTAGTGGGGGGGGTCGGGGCGGGGGGGTGGTCGGGGGGGGGGGGGGGGGTCGCAGGCAATCGATGCATCCGGTCCCCACACTCCCCTTCCCAAACAGCCGAGCTGGGGAAACATCAAGCGGAATTTTATTCTTATTTTTAAAACTGGGGGGGCTCATAAATTCCACGACGGCTGCCAGTTACCAGGCCAGTTCCCGAGATACACTCACATCTGGGGTGCGGTTTGACGGACGCACGCGAGGAAATGCGGCGGCCGGGGTGGGGGGGGCGGGCCACGCCGATCGGCAGGGATCGGGGACGGCAAACAGATGTAGGTCACATGAGGTCGTCCGCCGGTTTTGGCAGCGGCGGGAGGAACGCTGCCTTTTCGGGGGGGGGGCTATGCACACTGCCGGTTTGCTCAGAGCAGACGGACGCCGGGATACATACCCCTCGTGTATGAACTCCTCCAGGACGGCGCACTCGGACACCAGCTGGGGCATCTCGGTGCGGAGAGCCACGTAAGACAGGATAGGAAGGAGGTCGTCAGCCCCACTGGAAGAAAGCAAATTACAAGACAGTATGGAATGAAATGCTGCATTTGCCATTTGTACAGTGGAGTACTGGGACATTGGAATGCAAGTTCACATATTCTATCTTATTCTGTATTTCCTTTTTAAAGACACACATACAGGTGATAGCAAAGTTTGGGCTAGAAGAACAGGGTCAGCCATCTGTCTGGCTCCCTTGGGGCATTTTGGGGAGCTAAGTGTCTTGCTCAAGGGTCCAATGGAAATGTGGCTGCTCTGCCCAGCATGGGATTCAAACCTGCGAGTTTCTAATCACAGGCACTAACCTCCTCCAAGCCACACAGCCCCCCCCCGCCCCCCGCCCCCCCAGTGGTCCCAGGGCTACATAGGAAGTTAGCACAAGTCACCCAGGGTACAAAGCTCAAACCATCTGAACAAGCAGGGTGACATCATCTTTATGATAATAACCTCCATCACCGTGTCTGCAATACACAGATGTCTGATTGAGCGTCATTATGAAAATGTTGCGCTCATTGGCAGCAGCGGCAATTAACGGACAGATCCCTCGGCAATTCGGCAAGATCGGTCCGCGGCGTTGAAAAAGTTTCAGATGTCCGGCAATTACCCCCGCAAGGAGTCCACGGGCAAATCACCGCAAGGGTCTCAAAACACATGGTGGAAAGACCTTTACAACCGGCGCTCGGTGAGATTTGTTTGAGTAACGCCAGTGTATGAGAAATACCGAGATGCTCACGCAAGGCAGGCAAGTGCCGTTTGGGGCCTAGGAGACAAAACAGATCCCCAAATGGAGGACGCACAGCTGGGAGACTGACAGACAGACAGACCCCATCAGAGCACTGAGAGCGGGAATCCATAACTCACTTAATTCACAAATTAAACAGGCCCCCTGGTGTTCACAAAAATCACTGTCCCATTTCATGGATGCTCCCCCATCAGTCCACAAATCAACCGGTTCCAAAACATGTCAGTGGCAAACTAGTTCCTATTGGTGCAAACATACACAGAATATGCAGTTAACTCAACCCAAAGTAGGAGCAAAGGAGCAAGAGAGGAGGAGGCAGGAGATACAGGCAGAGCCTGACGTGGGAAACAGAAAATCACACAAAAGGCAGAGTCTCCGGTCATGGAGGACAGGGTGGACACCCGAAACGAGCACATGATCTGGGGGGAGCAGAGTGGAGACTGACCGCAAGAGCCAATGCTGTCTAAAAACCAGTGCAAACCCAGCACTGAGACTTAACTTGAAAATGGTTTTTGTTATCATATTAATTTCAAATATAAACTCACATAACACAAAAAAAATCTCTTAACCTGGAGCTAATAAACAGACACAAAGAAGCCAAAAAAAAACTGTTTAAAAGGAACTGTCAGTAAGACTCATGCAGGATGGATTCCTCAGAGCGAATGGGACAGGAGGCATTACTGGCGGGTTCGGGTTGGGTGACGCTGGCAAGGGACACATGGAGGATCGACGCGGTGTGGCTTTTAGGGGTCACGACAACGAGACCGAAACCAGACCTGACTTGGATTTGCTGCAGATGCTGGGGCGCTTCAGGGACGTGACCCTTGACCCCTTACTCTCCACCTCACAGGCTGTTTACTCCCTCTGTCATTCCAGCCTCCCGAGGCCCTCCCCCCCCCAGTGGCACGATCTGCCTGCTTAACCAAGCTTCCCAACCCTGCCCCAAAATAACGTGCCAATTCTAAGGGAATAAAAAACCCTGATCAGGGCTGCCAAGCCCCATTTCCGCCAGGCCCCTTCTCACGGTGCCCACGCTTCCAGCCACTCCAGGCGATGCGTCCCGAGAGCCAGCCAGGCCGGGCAGTCAGCAGGGGGCCACACGGTTAAGTGGAGACCCCCGCTGTGCTAGGCTGCGCCGCGGCCTGATTCGGTCTGACACATGGAGCCCGGAGACTATCAGTCTGTCAAATCAGACTGATCAAAAGCTCTTAAGCTCCCTCCCAAAACTATTTGGGGGGGGGGGGGGTAGCTGGCTGCCTTTGTTTTCAGTGAAAAACAAATTTGACGTGTAGAGTAAGCATTTTAAAACTGAATGTGCATGAGACTGGATTTTTGCACGGGGATGTTTTGTCATACGTGTGTGTCTATGTCTGTGCCTGCGTGGCCCCCGTCTCGAGATGAATCCCAGGAGGGTCACTCACATGGCAGCCGTGCTGGGGGGGGCGTCCGGCTCCTGCAAGCTCCTGTACTCCTCTGCACACGCGCAGATCAGGCGTAACGTTCGCACTGCAACGGGACACAGTGAGCAAGAGCCAACACTAGGAGACTGGGTGTATCTCACACACACACACACACACACACACACACACACACGAGCAGGAATCACGCACACAAACACACAACAACTCTGTAAATTGAGTGAGCACGACCTACACGCCAAACTGTGCTAACCCCGCAGCCTGCCATCCCCTCACCCTGCAGGTCTCAGTCCCATCCCCTCACCCTGCAGGTCTCAGTCCCATCCCCTCACCCTGCAGGTCTCAGTCCCATCCCCTCACCCTGCAGGTCTCAGTCCCATCCCCTCACCCTGCAGACACAGGCAGTCCCCAGGGGCCCCGTGGGGCGCAGACAGAAGCCTCACCGATGCACTCCAGCTTCCTCTGTGGACACAGGTCCCTGGAAAGCAGCCGGAGCTCCTGCACGGCCGACTCGTAGGGGTAGGAAGCTCGCAACGCAGACGGCTCCCTGGGGAAGAGTTTGGGCGCCACGCCGACCTCGGCAGGCGTGGTGTTGCGATACAACCGAACGCTCATCTCGAAGGACAGCTCCCTTTCTCGGTGCACTTTCCTGCAGGAACGCACACACACACACAGCGGCGGCGTTTATAACCACACATTAGCGTAGGACCCTCGACAGTCACTGCACTGGAGGGGTGGAAGGCCACAAAGTGACTTTTAGAGTGGTAGTGACTGTCTGTGTCCAACAGGGGGCCCCCAAAACTCATTAATCATACAGGACTTCTATTCAGACAGTGAAACTAACAAAAAAGCAGCTTCAGCAATGTATGTGTATGTGTGTTTGTGTGTGTGGGGGGGATTGGATTAGAGTAGTGACAGCTAAACCAGCTTGAATTCATTTTAAAACCACCCAATAACAGAAACATCATGACATCATTCTGGAGTGTGCGATTTGTTTTGTTTGAAGCCTGTAACTATTGATATTCAGTATCGATATCAGTACGCTGTAGCAGTCACCTGCTACCCACCAGATCCATCCTGTCCACGTTAAGATCTATTTCGGCTTCACGTTTCTGTGTGCGCTTTTTGGCAAGTGACATAAATGTGGTCAGATCTGCAGCAGACGGTGCCGTGTAGCCCAGATATTTGTCTGGCGAAGATCATGCATGTCAACTGTGCATGTACAATGACAATGATTAGATGTTTCCAATAGGTGCGGTATGAGGAGGCGTGGAGGAGATTTTTCGAGATATACTGTGGTAAAATGTCTGAATACCATATTTTCTAAAGCAACACCATTCTGGCATTTTGAAATCTGGGCAATCTGGTGGGGGGGGGGGTCCTGGCTAATTCTGTTGAAAGGATTTCGTAATACCGCGGTATACCTTAATACCGGCCAATCCTAGACTAAAAGCTTTAAAACTGTTCATAAAAATGTTCACTACACTGCTTGTATTTATGTTTGTTGCAATACATCTGCCCTCTCCGGGTTTGGTGGAATTTCAGTGCAGCATGCATGCACCGCCTGTTCACGGACAAATGTAGCGTGAACACAAGAGCACACGGAATAGCAGTACAAACTGGGATTAATTTCAGATAAAGGTAACATCTATGCCAACCCGCAGTACCTGAAGAGCACCAACAGGGGGCCCCAGAGCGGGGGGAAGAATGCCTCCTCGATGCAGGCGACACACAGGTCTTTGGATGCGGCGGTGTTGAGGCACTCGAAGGACAGCAGACAGAGGGAGAGGAGGCGATCTGCAGGGTGGGGAGGAAGAGTCCTACAGAGTGTGACCATGCCGTAATACATATAAAAAGTTAACCTTGAAAAGCTGCTATCTGATTCACAGTCAAGCCATCATTAGCATTTCTGACTGATTAGGCAGACATTTCCATGCATGGGCTGTCTATTTGGGGGTAAAGGGTCCAACACAGGGCCCAATGGTGAAATCACTCTGCCACCTTTGGGATTTGAACCAACAACCTTCCGAGCACAAACACAGCGTTCTAACCCGCTGAGCCACACATGACCTCCAGCGGTCAAAGGCTTCCTAATACAGTACCCTAGGAAACAGTCAGCGCTTCAGCTGGTTGATGGTGGGAGAGATACAGCAAAGAGCCCCTCCATTACAGGCCCAGAATACCCCACAACGCCACAGACGCGACTCAGCCAGGGCGTATTTTATGGGGGGGGGGGGGGGCAGGGATGGCGGGAAGGAGTCACAGCTCATGTTACTGATACTGAAGACAGAAACATCAGAGATGAGCTCAGCCGACAAACAAGCCAGTCCGCCTGGGGCCCTGGGGGTGTCACAAGGGGGCCCTCTGGCATTCCTTACATTGGGTTGTTCCACCATTTGCATTACCAACTCCTTAACCCCCCCAGTAAAGACAGCAGACCCTCACAGCAGATATGGAGGTCACGCACCAATGGCAGCGTGCACGTCCTTAACGATGTTCTTCAGAGGTTCCCGGAGCACCAAGCCCTCCAACTCCTGGATGTGGGACACCACCTCAGGCCGGCGCTCACACCCTGGCTCCAAATCCATCTGCGTCATGAACTGCTCCAGATCCTCGAAGGAGTTCTCCCGGTCGGGGAGCACAGGTTCCCCCTCGCGGTTGGCGTTGTGGTCATGGTAGGAGGGCGGCGAGGCGGGCAGGCCGGACTCGGAGCGCAGGTTCTGAGCGCTGACCGAGGTCTTGATGGCCAACTGGGAGGGAGCGGTGATGGGGGGGCACTGGCTCACCAGGGGGTACAGGCGGTCGTATATATTGTACTGCAGGGTCTTCAGGAGCTGGACCACGGGGTGATCTGGGCAGCTGGTCACACACAGAAAGACAGACATAGACCCCAGCACAGAAACATAAAGCCAACCTGTCCCACGTGTGCACACACACACACACACACACGCACACGAACGCGCACACACACACACACACACACCATCATACCTCAGGAGGTAGGAGACCAGGCCTGACACCAGCGTGCTGTCGTTGGGGTTCCTCTTCAAGCTGGCTTTCCACATTTTCGGCCAGTCCTGCAGAAAAGTGAACAGTTGCTGTCAGAGCCTGCAGACATGGTCTGGCATTACATACGGCTCAGAAACACAGCCAGGAGACAGTGAATTTACACATAGCAATTGGCCAAGTGTCAGGAGGGTACAATATGTCTTACATTTTGTGTGTACAATTATTTTGTGTACAAATAAAATGTTAATTAGTCTTAACACGACAATCTATTTAACAATACATTTTAATTTTCAGAATCCCCCCCCCCCCATTTAATGGGGTGCATAAACGTTATAGTTTAAGGCATGAATGCCAACAGAATGAAAAACCTTCACGCTGTGAGCTACGCTCATCCCAGATAAGAGGAAATATCTATTCTGGCTCAGAAAACTATACTTGTGGTAGGCATATAAAATCACGTTCTGGAACTAAAAATCCAAAGAAACGCCACATGGCGAGCATGCTAAAGCTAACAAGCCCCGCCCCCTTGCACTGATTCACCAGCTGGTGCCAAAGGCGGACGGACTCACGTGATCCTGCTCGTACTCCAGGACGCTGGCGTACAGGACACGCTGCTCCTGCTCCTCCGGCGTGATCATGCCCACGGCCGCTAACCTCCTGCGGACACACGTTTCCGGGCGGATGAGCAAGCGCATGACGAGAAGCGGCGCGGCGGCATGTACGCGGGGGTCGGGCGCGCTCACACCTGCTGGCCTCCTCCTGCAGTCTCAGTCTCCTCTCCTCCATCTTCCGGTGAAGCTGCACACGTTCAGGAACCCGGCAGACCACAGTGGCTGTTACGCCCCTCATCAGCTCCCTCCACGGGCCAGACTAGCTTTCACACCACTGACCTTGCGCCCCCCCCCCATTTCTAACCCAATAATCCACTTCCACCCAACTGAAGGAACTTCAGCGGGCAGGAGAGGAATTATTAGCCTGTACAGAAGCCCCAACCCCACTCTTGAGAAAGGATACAGCATCTTGCCGAGCCTGGGCGATGATAAGGTTCTCCATCATTTGCCTCTGAAGGGAGAGGGTCTGAACAAGACAAGCCAAAGGTGTCGGTTTTAGTAAAGGAAATGATGTGCATTCACTCCCAACACATGCAGAGCACAGAACGTGAATGCAGATAACAGAGAACTTCCATCGATATCTACAGCCTCTGCATTGGCTATCAGGAGGCAACCTTCATCGCAAAGTAACATTCATGCATACAAGAGTCTAGGGGACACACACACAGGCTCAAGCTGACGCACATGACCTCATAATCACGTGAACAAACCAAACCACTATCAAAACATTCAATACAGCTCAATACAATTTCCCAGACCTTCCAAGATGCTCACAAGACTAATTCCAAAACAGCTTCACTCAAACTAGCATATAAACACCTATCATCAAACAGCTTATTCTGGTCAGGATCGAATGGGGGACGGAGACTGGCACTCATCCAGGCAGCATAAGACACAAAGCAGGGGTATATCATGGTGTATACGGAGAGGACCAGAATGGAGTCAAAGTGGCATTCTTTGTGGTTGGAATCTATAACTGCCGGTTTAAATTTAGGAGAAGGCGCACTTTCACACATTCAAAAACAAGCTCTGCAGCAGTTCACCTGCTTAGATCATATAATGGGCAGATGATGGAAGAAACTGGGTAGGAAATCATCCAACAGAGAAAACGCAGAAGCGACTGGCTGACGAGGCAGAGGTGTATTAATCTGAGCATGACGTGCATGCAGGGGCAACCTGTGGGACTATGAAGCTTTTGGACAACAATGATTTGCGTATGCGTCACTGAGACAGCGTGGAGCTGAGGGGATCGGCCCAATCAGGTAACATTCTCATTTCCCCCCCCAACAAGGACAAGGAGCCTGTTATTGATAAATTGGTTCTCATTTGCTATGACTATTCCTAACTAGGGTTGCAATGTTTTGGAAATTTTCCAGTTAATTCCTATATATTCCCGTTAACTGCCATGGAAAGTTTCCAACTTGGAATGTTTCCAAAATTTCCCATCTTATCTTCCCATGGATTGGAAAGTTTGCAGATATTTTACACCCCTTTGCAACTCTATTCCTAACCATGAAATTATCCCGACTTTCAACCAGTGACTTCAGATATGTATGAAGAAAACCTGCTCAACCATTTGCCGTTTGATAAACTGAGAAAAATCACAGGAGGAAAAACTTGCCAATTGCAGTGCTCGCTCTGACGCAGAGCTCAGCACTGCTCTTCCACATGGAGATTACGGCAGGTCAGCTAAAGCCTGATGGAACATCTGATGTCCAATCAGATACCACCAGGTAATACTCAATACTGTCCATTCTGTTAATGTCCATTGCCTCATCACACGTTCTAAAAAAACATGCTAAAATATGACATACTACTAAGACCTCATGAGAACTGTAAATAAAACCAGTAAAAATTAAATATATGATATTAAGGAACATGTCTCTCCACCACTGCAGTTTGGATCTGTGACTTTGGGTGTTGGGAAGAGAAGCCAGCAGATTTGAATGATACCTTGATTGCTCTGGAGATTTTTTAAATGTCACATGCTTTCTGGCTTCATTTAAATGTAGCATATTTCTTTGCATGTTTACAGGTCACATGTCTGCGTGACTCCTAACCGAGCCCTGAAAAACATAGGGCCAATTTATTAATTTGCAACCCTAACCTCTGGCTGCTGACCCCCACAGACTTGTCAGGGTCAGATGCCAACTGCATGAATGACAGATTAACAACGAATAGGCCTCACACGTCCTTCTTGCCCCTAGGAGGTGACACCGGAGCAGACTCCGCCTACATCCCAACGATTGGCTAATTGCACAACGGGGCTGTGACGTCCGACATAGGGGAGCCAGACCACTCTCAGTGCCAATGGATTTATTAACAGACCCATTCGCAAAGCTCCTTAAATCAAGCTCTCTTAGTTAACTCTGTCCCTGACACACGTTTTCTGGTTTTGTTTGGGGGAAATGCTATAAAGCTCATTGGAACAACTTGCCATAAAAAATATGGCAGATAACAAGACTGATGGAATCAACATCTAATTTCTGAAACGTCTCGTGATCAATTTCCTCATACCAGACAAGGTGAAAAAAAAAACAAAACACGGGGCCCATTTGGTCAAACAGCTATATCACAGCGGCCAAAGCAAATCACAGACAAAATTTGATTAGGTGCCTCAGAATCAATACTGTATCAATGACAGTGTGGCAAGCCAGGTTCTGGGGCAGATACATGACCCTTTCTCAACAGGGCGTGACCTCGGCACGTCAGCCCACCCTGCACACAAATCCACTCCAGATACCACACAGCTATTTACGATTAAAGTATATAAATGCATGAAGAAAACTTGTACTTGTGACTTCGAATGCTCAGTCCTGCTCTTCCACATATCACACAGAACTTGAGGGGACACCTGACGTCCAATCAGATACCATCACGTAACATGCTCGATACTGTCAATTCTGTCAATGCCCGTTCCCTCATCACACATTATAAACAAATGTGCTAAAATATGAGAAAATATGTACTACTAAGATCTCATGAGCAAGAACAATATGTAAATTTATGCAGCAAATACTGAGAATCTTGAAACAAAACCTGTAACTTCGGCAGTTTACTTCGGATTAGAAGTCAGAAGACGCGACTGAAAAATAAACGATCCACCTGACAGACATGCATTGTGGGGGTCAATCATACTTTTCTTTTAGCCCTAAATCTCAGACAATCAGAGCTGTAATTAAGTTAGGCATATAAGCAACATGTTCAACAGTGTTTACGCTGAAAAAAATCATTGTCAGGTGAGACTTCATAACTTCTACAAAAAGTGCCCTAATAAATAATCACAAAATACAATTCATTGTTGTGTTTTAGGTATGTCCTGCAGCAAGCAAGAGGAAACAAGTCCCATTATTATTAACCAACTCAAAACAATTCACTCTATCCCAATACGGTACCAGTCAAAAGTCTGGACGCAGCTACTGAAAATCATTTGTATTTCAACAAGACAACGACCGTAAGTACACCTCAAGGTTATGCAAGTACTGTGAAGTATTATCTTGTGAACAAGGAAAGACAGATGACCAGGCTCAAATAATCCCCCACCCTAAACCCTACAGAGCTGGTTTGGGATGAGTTTGGATCGAAGAATAACACAAAGATAGCCAACTTGTGCCCAGAACTTGCAGAACCTCTTTCAGGACTGTTGGAGTAGCATTTCAAACTGGATGTCAAGAGTCTGCAATGCTGTCAATTTAAGCAAAAGGGGGCTATTTTGTAGAATGTAAAAATTCTACAAAATGAGAAGATTGAAATGTTGAATAGTTCTGGTTGTTGCATTATTTGATATGTATTACTTCATTGCCCCAAGGCCTTTTACTAGAAGATGAATAATAGCTAAAATAGAGACAAATTCATTAAAATCAGGTGTGTTCAGGCTTCCAACTGGTTCTGTACCTGTTAAATTCTGCCCCCCTTTAGAGCAGCAGGTACATTTTTCAATTCATTTTTATTAAACATCTCAGTAGCACAAATAATCTCACGTGTTTCACCAGAAAAACGGCAAACAATTAAAACTAGTGTAAATAAATGTAACCTGTACCATGGGAGGAAATTATGGGGGGGAAGGAGGGGTTACAACCCCCCCAGTAATCAAACCCAGCTAATACAACCCCCTGGACCCCCTTAAATGGGTTGAGACCTCAATCCCCCCCAATCTCAATCAAAAGTTATGCCCTTGGCTTGTACTGCATATAAAGCCATAAAATTGCTAATAAGACGATCAGTTCGCACCTTGTGTCGCGATGCGCCCCATTTGCTTACCCTCTTGTCTACTCCCGGTGTTTCATACAGACTATTATAAAACCATTTAAAAAACGATCAATACAAACTAAAGATTTAACGCCCCCAACTCTTTGTATTGGCTTATAAACTCAGGAAGTCACTGAACGTTATAAAAATCCATCCATCGATCTTCTAACCAGTTTACCTGGTCATGGTCGCGGAGGGCAAACGGCGGGCAAACGGCGGGCAGACTTTGGCGTTCTGACGTTACTTAATGGGCAAGACTGCAAAACGGTCTGTAATACAGCAATGATACAAACCACCAGAACATCGCAGACGAGGCTGTTTCAAGGCTTTAAGAAAATGCAACCCAGAACCAAACGGTTGAAGTAACCATTACATACAGCCACAGGTACACTTCACGACAAAGTACCTTAAGGAAAGCCTTTAATCTCCTCCAGTAAAGATGGAGATCCAAGGAGCTTTCGGACGGCTGGAAGAACATCCTTCGCATCTGAATAATATAGAATTTCAACGCCATCGCCAATCGAGTGAGAAACGCAATGGAGCCGACTCTGCAAAGGCGGCCACTTACCATTTTCATGGTTTCAAACATACTGACCCGTGTGTATTAAGCTGAGCAAAGTCAGTCCCGAGCCGCGCTTCACGTTCCGCGGCAGCGCTGCTCTGCCTTCCTACTCCGACCCCCGTCCTGACCCAAGAGCCCCCACACCCACGGCAGGCCGCGGGCGGCCCTATCGCCCTATCGTTCACCGCGGGGGGGGGGGGTCATCGGGAGGAGCCAGGAGCGTGACCCCGTCGCACGTGTGGAGGGAAAACGCGCGAGACGGCGCGCCCGGACCAAAGGCGTCCGACGAATTAAATCCGAAATGCGACGGATGGCCGCCGACGACAAATACTGCCGCTGAAAGCTGACTGATTTCTGCGCATTACAGTCCGGAGCTCTAAGTCGATAAACAAAATTACTCAACCTGTGGCAAACGGACGTCCACCACCTAAAAACTAACCAGCCCTATTTACACCATCATTCTGTCCAGGTGCTTGCAAACACACTGATTTTCGGTCAGATACACCTATGCAATTCTTCTAAACAAAAGCACAATACAAAATGGGTCTCCACTGAGTAGGACACTGCTGATACATTATATACATATATCCAGCTCTATAAATGGCTAAACATGGTAAGTGTTACATCAGTTTTCTTTTTTTAATAGTTTGAAGGAGGCATGCTAGGAAGAATTTCACAACTGTTTTAACATCGTTGGATTTGTTTCCTTGGCTGAAATTAACATGGTTTTGTAATGTTTACATTACTTGTTCTTTTGAATTTTTTTATTTTTTTTTTGAGTTTATGCATAACTCTGGCTCTGAGCACGTGGTCCTCCCAGGCACAGGGGGCGATGTGAACTTACCAGGGACGTCTTTTGTGTCGCCTGTCCAGGGGTGAGACGTGCCAGCCGGACTTCATAATTCGCCTTCAGCTTCTGATTGAGCCGTGAAGCCTCCTCCAGTGGGGTCAGTTCCCTGCCAAATACACCCAAAGAGAGTTAACGTTCAGTTTATAAAGAGAAGATCCTATCAGCACATAAAGCATAAGAATATATATTTATCATTTATTTAAAGTATAACGATTTGTCCATTCATTCATCTTCATACCACTTATTTTTACAAGGTAGCACCGAGCCTATCCCAGAATGCACTGGGCACAGAGGTGGGGGACACCCTGGATGGGATGCTAGTGCGTCACATGAGCACATACATGCACACTACCCCAAGATTTATATTATACAATATATGGTAAAGGAGACCCCAGCCTTGAACCCTGTCCTGCCTTGAATAGGCTCCAGGATCCCAGGCTCTGAGAAGGATAAGCGATTAGAAGATGGATGATGGATGGATGTATGATAAAGGGGGAAAGTGGCAAATGTTTCTGCCTACGACTAAATGTATAAATCACATTGAGGCTTCAGTCTGATTTAGCAGACAAATGTTACATTTCTAGAGTCTTCTTTAGATGGGACCAAAGTGAGTGGGGATCTTACTTTCTAGTGTCTTGTGTGTTTACGGCCTGCATTTTCTGGAAAATTTCAGGGGGGAGAAACGGCGATGCAGCTCCTCCTCCGTCAGACAAGACCCGGCGGTGTCGGGTGGGGGTGTCACCAGACTCGAGCTTGGGTGCTGGAAACACTGCAGGAGGACGCAGGGGGCAGTGTGCAGCCACTGGAACCTGGGCACAGGGCTGCGCAGTGCAGACAGCAGCTTGCAGCTCGCCCATCCCCGCATCAGCCCTCGTGTGGGCGGGGCATAGGTGGGGACCCGACGTGGGGCTGGACTCAGCAGTGACATCCAACTTCTTCCCTGCGAAGGACTTCACTCTCTCCAGGCACTGCTCAGCCAATCTCAGCATTTTATCCACCTCCAATGGCACCATTTCTGCTTCTTTTGGGGACAGAGACAGATGGGGGGGGGGGGTTAGGGCCACGTAGTGAAACGCAAAGAAAGCTGAAAGACAAAAACACCTCAGAGTAAACAATGTTCTATACAGAATGTCAGTAATCAGGCTTTTCTGTTAATGATTAGGAGGATCAGTAACATTCCTTCCTATTAACACAACTGATTATTTCAAGCATTAATTGAAAGGAGACAGCCCCATTTTCTGGATAATATCAGTTACTGCACGCATGTATAATTGGCGCCCTTCCTAACTGTGTTTTTTTGTGTTTTCTTGCCATTAGGAGACCCTTTCTACTTAATAATTTCTTATTTGTTTAGTATTTTACTTATATTCCAATACTCCAGATTTAACTGAGCAGTGTCCAGTTAAAGTTCTCATTTTGTTACTGGGATTCAGTTTTTAAGGCAAGTCTCAAAATTTGCTGTTTTTGCTGTCAGTTGGTGCACTAAATCAATATTAATGTCAATCCTGCAGTACTGTGGCTCTCTGGGGTCACAGTTAATTGATCACTGATTCAAAGGGATTTGAGCGGCGATATCCCATGACTGGAGAAATGAGGGTGTGATAACCCTCTTCATCCAGTGACTGCCTGATATGACCTAATGGGAACCAATAAGATAAACAATGGTAAGTGACCTAAACCAATCAGTGTCTTACAGTGCACCATATCCCACCCACAGTGGGATTCAAAGATCAATGTCTTCAATCACCAGAAAGAAAAATAAAGAACCTTTATTTGGCAAATAACATATCATGCACATTTAAGTGCTTGATGGAAATTTGTAAGCATCTAACAAGCTTAAAAAAACACTCCATGCGTTTTCAAAGTTATTCTGATGCCCATACTGTGTAGCTGTCAGAGGTCGTGTTAGCGCTTTATCAGAACAGAAAAGGTATACAGTCTCTCTCTCGTGGCGAGACAAGCTGTTGGTTCGCTATTCGTCAGCATCAGTATTCTCGTCAATAGTCTTGTCAGCCAATTGGCCTTTCAGATTGGGGGCGGGGTTATGGGCGTTCTCGGAATCCCGATGTTTACGGAGTGTCAATTACGGTGTTCAAACTGTCACGAAAACAGTGTCCTTATTGTGTACCAAGTTAATCAAGTTCACGTACAAGACTGTGTCTCCTTTTAGCCATGTGGACTACTGTATCTCTTAAACTTTGCACATAAGAACTCCAAGAGTTCATCAATCATTTACCACTCTTTCAGAAAACAACCTGGAGACGGTTTTCATTATAGTGTTCTTTACAAAAGCATGCACTCATGTTAACCGACGTCCTTACGTTTGGACCCAGCATCTTCCAGCAACGCGTGGCATATATAACTGATACTCCTCAAATATTCGCAATAAGCCTCCTGGTAAGAAAACAAAACAAACGTCATTTCCTGTTGGACACATTACTTGCAAAATAATATTTATTTATTTTTAAAACGTATATACTAGACCCATTAAACGAATCGTAACATCCATCTTATTTAAAGCCGGTCTACAAATTAACATACATACCCAACAAAATTTCGTATTATTATAAATGTCATTTTGGCCAGAAGAACTAAGACAGTAGACACTCAAGCACATTTTATTAAAATGTGAATGCATAAGATCTGATTAAACTGTGTAACCCCCGTTTACCAGAAGATGTCATCAAAAAAAGGGAAGAAGAGTTATGTAGGTTCCATGCGTGACACCCATACCTGAACCATTTATCGTAGCTATCAAGGCAAATTGGACACAAAAACCTGAACTATGACATCTCTCCGGAAGTGCAGTATACCATAGCCATGCATTTTACCTTATGCATGTTCCCCGCATCAAGCTGTATCGCTACGTTAGCCAGTTTCATGGCGTTTTGTAGTGGCTTCATGCCACCGTCTGGTGCAGCCGCCGCCATTCGTATTATAAGATGTTGTTACTAGAGGTTGGCGCCGCAGCAAGCTTACTGCAGGCGCGCAGCTTTCACTGCCGCAATCGCCAGGTGAGAAACACATAAAGTCATACAGTAAATCTCAAATCAGATTCACATTTTATGCTTTGAATTAAATAGTAATTGGTACTTTAACATTTGTTTTACAACTGTAGTATAACACAAGCTAAAATGGCCCATTTTTTTCTTTTTTGGTCAGGAACAATGAGAATAGTAATGAAAAACATTTGTGTAACTACAAAGGGTTTACTCAGAGTGGACAAACTTTAATTCTTTAAACAATAATTCCCGTAAACCTTAATCACGAGAGCAACTTAAACTTTGATAAGGATTTTATAGTGAAGATGCTCTATACACCAACCCATCCGTGAGTTATCGCTTCCTACTGATTTGTTTTGGGCAGGATGGTAGTGTTTGAGGGTCTTTCTGTGGCAGTAAAGGTGATGCGTTTGTTTCGTTCTTTTGATATGTAAAAACGCATCACTGCCATTTAACCATTAAGGAGGGATACAATTTAAAGAATCAATAAACAATTTTTCTAAGTTAAATAAGTTTATGTGTTTTAAGAATATCTGCTTAAAATGTAAAAAGTGCCCCTTCTGTATAAAACCTTATACAAAGTCGAGTTCCTTTAAAATTATATAATTTAATTACTGCAGGAGGCAGGAGACCTATCCTAATTACTTTTGGAAAAAATGTTCGTTTTAAAATAAGTTTATCGTAATAAATTCTTCGTTTCCTAACAACCCATGTAGACCTCCTGATCGCAGCCGCACGCTCTTCAGCATGTAGTTTCCCGATGACACTACAGGTGGCGCTGTGGCTACATGCGCCACTCTCGTCATGCGGAGGCCGCTCATGGCGCCTCTGCTTCTCTCCTCTGTTTTCCTCTCTACAAAAGCCCTTCCGGATACACTTGTTTACTTTCAGACATGTCCCTTTTCGAAGCATTTCAGTTGTGATTTCTTGTTAATTATTTCAAATAAACATCCACTTTAAGTTAAAAGCCAGATCATCTTATTATTCGAATTGAATTGCAATGCATTGCACCTTATTAACCGGTCTTATGTGATTTCGTTGCCATTTTAGCCATTTTGACAAATCACAAGCAGGTCGATTTTTAAACTTTTTTGCGCCGCTTTTGAGCGTTTACGGGACACGCATCCAGCCGCTGAAGTTAACGGAGAGGAGCCCGCTGTCACTACACGTTGCTCCGTTATTTCCTGGACCGCGTCTGTAATGAAAAGGGACCGACGCGGGCGGCTTGCTGCTAGGTCACCACCGACAAGTCATGCCCAGGCAGCCGGGGCCGATAAGCGACCCGGGCGGCGAGGAAGACCGAGGGCGACCGTGGAAAAGGGCACTTCCGAAGAGGGGCTTGAGGCGAGCCGCAGGAGCGGCGGTCCCGTGGAAGCCGCTGAAGGGGGGCGGCTGAAGGCGATGGCGGTACCCGCTTTGGCAGCTAGAGCCGGCGACCGCACTGAAAACGGATCCCACCACACGAGTAAGTGGATTAGCTACGGTTTACCAGCGTTGAGCTGCGCACAACTTATTTATCCTTAAAGCTTCCCGCATGCTTTATAGCGCATTGCCTGTAGTCCGGATAGATAGCTTGAGCTTTAATTAGAGGGATTTAATTGCATTAGCAGCTTTTGCAGATTGTATACAACCTGCACTAGGTCGTCTATCAGCAAAGCTGTAAAATGTGAAAGAAACTGCAGTAAGCCGAGGTGTGATGATGAGGTTTCATGGCTGATGGCGCGCTGTCTTTGTGGATCTGATCAGGTTCGGGTCGGCTCAGCACCGAGTTCTGCCGCCTGTGTCACGGCAAGTTTTCCCCGCGGAGCCTGCGATACGCATTTGGCCAGCCCCAGGGGCGCCCGGTGGAAGAGAAGAGGGAGAAGTCGGCGCTGTTCTGCGCAGACTTTCAGCACCTGGTGGGGGTGCCGGTGAGCCGCGACCCGCTGCTCTCACAGTTTGTCTGTAAGAGCTGCCATGCGCAGTTCTACAAGTGCCACAGCATCCTGCTCGCCTTCCTCCGGAGGGTCAACCTGTCGCCATCGTCGTGTGACAGCACAGGGGACTGGTGAGACTAGCCGTGGGGCAAAGGTCAGCTTCAGTGTTCGTGTTTTGCTGCGACGGACCCTGCTTTTTAAACTTTCTCTCTTTTCAGGGGTAATTCTATGTGCTCGAAGTTGGTAGATGATGCCCTTTTGTCTGGTACGTGTATGATATATATATATATATATACATTTTGTCCTGGGATATAAACTGATCAGCGTGACCAATTTTTCCCTTTTCTCATCCTCTTATCAATGCTCCCACCTCTCTCCAGCATCCCCAATTACCTCTTCACCCCAGTGTCTCCACAAACTGGTGTCTTGGGCCCACCAGCATGCAGAAGGGTGCAGGTCCTGCCCCAGCCTGCAGGAGGTCCTGCAGGGGCAGTACCAGGGCATGGTGAGGGCAGTGTGGGGGTGTGTAGAGGGACACCGCTATGTGGTGGAAGCCCACATGTACCCAGGCTCCAGCCCCAGGAAAACAGCCACATCACTGCAGCCGGAGAGGGAGGAAGAGACCTGGAGGAGCGGGGCCCTCAAACCTGGGGTGGTCCTCACAGCCGCCGGCCTACCCGAGGGAATGCCTAAAGCCCCGCCCAGCCCGGCCACGGCACCTCTGAACCAGAGTCCCGGCCTGAAGCCCATGCTGAGCTTTGACACTATAGATGCCACAGAGGGTGAGTGAGAGGCTCAACACGATGTTCCCCAACCCAGTCCTGAGACCCCCACACAGTCCACGTTTTTGCTTCCTCCCAGCTCTCAGCCAATGACACTGGATACCGGATATGGGTGCTATGAGAGTTGGGAGTGAACAAAAATGTGGACTGTCTGGAGGGTCTCTGAGGACTGGGATGGGAAGCGCTGGCTTAGCAGACCACAGCAGGCCATGGAGGAACTGTACCAGGGTCACATTCACAGAGCATAAACGCAGAGCAGGGGTGCTTTTAAGGTGGAGGTCAGATCCCGGCCATTTGAAGAAGTTTAGGTGCTTCAAATGCATCGTCAGACTGAGGGGCTGCTTTTACCTACCAGCGGGATATTGTGGGCTCCTGAAGCAGGTGGGTTCTTTTCTGTGGTTTGCTGATTTCTTCATTCACTCCTCCCTGTGGTCTTCAGGACTGGTGCAGAGTGAGGAAATGGCCACGCCCATTGCAACCGAGCCTCTGGACATAGTGGGGGACAGCGACCTCTCTGACAGGTGAGAAGGACAACAGTCTGGCCATGGACCAGACTCTTGAATCTCAGCTGTAGATGGCCGTTCATCATTGGGCTGCGTGGTGAGATGTTTTCACGTGTCCTCAGGGACTTTTCAAGCGAGGAGGATGAGGAGAGGAGGAAGAGCGGCTCGTCGGATGAGCTGTTTGAACCGTACCCCGGAAAGCGGTGAGGAGCGCCAATGAGGTCCCATAAGCTGCTTCCAAAAACACGAAGCTGGGAGTAACAGGAGCACAATCGCGCCGCAGGATTATGTTGAATGCGGCAGCCTGGTGCTCGATTTTCAGATTTATAGGTGAGCCAGCTTCAGCTGGCTGCATCCAGAGTGTTAAACGTTTTTAAACATACCCGTGTGTGAAATGCCAACTAACTGCAGAACTGTAAAATCCTAGGGGCGACCTGAGCGATCGTGCCAGGAGCAGTGTGCCAGTGTTTCATTTTGCGATTAAGTATGATGTGGAAAAGAGGAGGGGGTGGGCTTTGGTTCATCCTGTTCTATCGGTCTGTCTGTCTGCCTAGAGGAGTGGTTTCCTCAAAGAAAGGCCCCAACCGGGAGCCCAAGATGCCCCTTGAGCCGAAAGCAAGGAAGAAGCCAGGGCCCAAGCCAGGCTGGAAGAAGATGATCAAGACTGAAAGGTAGTGAGCCAGCTGTCTGGGGGAGGGGCTTCAACAGCAGGAGGGGTTGGGAGGGGCCTCGGAGTGAGAGGGAGGGGCCTCATCAGCAGGAGGGGTTGGGAGGGGCCTCATCAGCAGGAGGGGCCTTGGAGTGAGAGGGAGGGGCTTCAACAGCAGGAGGGGTTGGGAGGGGCCTCATCAGCAGGAGGGGTTGGGAGGGGCCTTGGAGTGAGAGGGAGGGGCCTCGGAGTGAGAGGGAGGGGCCTTGGAGTGAGAGGGAGGGGCCTTATCAGCAGGAGGGGATGGGAGGGGCCTCAGAGTGGGAAGAGGGGCTTCATCAGCAGGAGGGGCTTCATCAGCAGGAGGGGATGGGAGGGGCCTCATGGAGTGGGAGGGAGGGGCCACAATACAGGAGGATGGTAGGCGATACGTCAGTTTGTCCTGTGTCCGTTTCAGAGAGGAGCTGCCCACCATTTACAAGTGCCCCCACCAAGGCTGCACAGCAGTGTACCGCGGCGCCGACGGCATGAAGGTGAGGCAAGCGGACGGACGGCAAGGCCAGCCCCGCCCTCTCTGGCCTCCCATTTAGACGCGTGTGTGTAACCAGTCTCTCCCGGGAACAGAAGCACATCAAGGAGCACCATGAGGAGGTCCGGGAGCGGCCCTGCCCCCACCCCGGCTGCAACAAGGTGTTCATGATCGACCGCTACCTTCAGCGGCACGTCAAGCTGATCCACACGGGTGAGGGCCGCGGAGACGGAGCCAAGCGTCGGGGTCGGGGCTCACAGGCTGCCATCTGCTTATTCTGAACCGATGCCCCCTTTTCCCGCAGAGGTGAGGAACTACATCTGCGACCAATGCGGACAGACGTTCAAACAGAGGAAGCACCTTTCTGTCCACCAGATGCGACACTCCGGAGCGAAGCCGCTGCAGTAAGTATGAGATCGCTGCGTGTGTGGGGTCTGTTGTAATGCAGGACAGCAATGCTGCGTCGTCACATCGGCACCTGCAATGCAAAGGGCCGTGTGGCTCAGCAGGTTAGAACTCTGTGTCTGATCAGAAAGTAGCTGGTTTGAAACCCAGGCTTTCCTCTGTGGGCCCTTGACCTCCAGTTGCACCAAGAACTGTCTGACCCTGATTTAAAAAAAAAAAATGTCACTTTGGATAAGAGTCTGCTAAAGTGTACAAATGTAAATAATGCATTTTGGGATTTTTACACCCTGATTTGGGCACGAATGCTGTTAAAATGCTTTAGAGCCCTGCCTGTGCTATAGCACAAAGGGCTGCATTTGTAAAGAGGCTGAGCGTCACACACTGTCCAGTCCACGTAAGAATACATGTGGCCCTGTGCAGAGGGAAAAGGCCCAATTCAGAAGTTATTGAAGCGGGAGCTGAGAACTGGCATGCAGGAGTGGAAGTTCTCCAGAGGGCACTGTAGGGGGCGTGGGGGAGCCCGGCACGCAGTCCTCTCAGCAGGCCGCGCTCTGTCCCTCGCCCAGGTGTGAGGTGTGCGGGTTCCAGTGCCGCCAGCGCGCCTCCCTCAAATACCACATGACGAAGCACAAGGCGGAGGAGGAGCTGGAGTTCGCCTGCGAGCTGTGCGGCAAGCGCTTCGAGAAGGCGCACAACCTCAACGTGCACATGTCCATGGTGCACCCGCTGAAGCACAGCGGCGGGCCCGAGCCGCCCCCGGCCCCTGTGCCGCTGCCCGACTGCAAGGATGCACCCACTCCCCTGTGACCGTGGACCTCCACGCTAACGGCTAATGCCAGGACTGCTAAGCGAAGAGGTGCATCATGGGACACGTGGTCTTATTTTTTAAGCTCCACCCACAGAGGGCTCAAGTTGAGGCCTGGATGTTTTCAGTGTCATTTGTACAGTCGTGTATATAGTTTCTATTTTTGCTGTCTTAGGAGCTGTTTCGATGCTGGTGGGCTCGGTTTGCCCGCCTGTTCTGCTCTCCGTGTTTTAAACATACCGTTGTTAAAATGGAAGGAGTTAATGAAATGGCGAACCTGAAGTGGCGGTGTGCCCATGATGGATGAGGCTATGGCAGCGTGCATGTACAGCTGGTTTTTTAATGGCGGTGTCTTAACAGAACCATCTCAAATGTAGCAGCGAGGTTTGTGTGGTCTGTGTGAACCACCCAGGGTGGTCCTGATGCCAACAGAAGGTACCATCTCAACCATAATTTTGCTCTACTTTATACAGCCCATAAACTGCCGAGAGGTTGCGGCATGACTGCTGGGCCGTGCCCCCCCCCCTACGTCCCCCGCTCTTCGGGCCGCCCTGGTACAGAAACCACTGATATAGTCAATGTCGCCACGGTGGGCAGAGCAGTGATGGGGGTTCAGGCTGTGCCCACACTCACAAGTAGTCCAGGTCGCCATAGAGAGGGTCGCTATGGCGATGGTAGAGCAGGTGCGAGGACAAGGCGGCGGCTACCTCCGGGTCCATCTCCCCACAGGCTGCCTCCAACTGGGAGTGGGGAGAGGAAGGTGTCAGTCAGGGGTGGAGTCACATGGGCACAGCTGATTGGCCCCCTCCAGTTTCAGTCACTGAGACTGGCTAATGATCATTGGCTAATGATAAGTTTAGCCCCTAGAAACATGATCTCAGTAGCAGGCAATTGTGATGAACCCGCCTGTCTGTTTTACGTCTAATTCCGAGCAGTTAAAGGCGATGAGGCCGGGCCTCGCACCTGGGCCTGCGAGGAGCTGCTCTGCACGCTGCTCTGCGAGATGATCTTCAGCAGGACCTGCTTGGCCTCCGCCACAGCCTGCAGTGGGGGGGGCTGTCAAACAGAAACACACGCTGCAGAGTGCGGCTGGAGGCACACGGACAGGCCTCAGGCTGCGAGCCGGCCCAGATGGGGGCAGTCACCTGTCCGGGGGAGGGAATCAGGCCGTCTAGGAAGAGCTTGGTCAGGGCGGAATAGGAGCGCAGCGCCGTAAGAAGAAAGCCCGGGCTCCTGGTCACCTTTCCCAAAACATCTGTGTCCAAGTGGGACACCAGGCTGAGGAGAACGTCATGTCAACATCTCTGCGACCAGACGTGATTTCCGTAACACTCGGGAGATGATCGTCTATGAGCCTTACCTGTAGAAAGCCAAAGGCATCAGTCTGATGTTCCTGTCTGTCGTCGTCATGGACACAGCCTGATATTCACGCTGTTCTTTTAAAGTAGCGATAAATACTATGAGCTGCAGGGCTGTGGGACACAGGCAGGGCATAGGAGGAGCGGGCCGGGGGACTTGGTACCTGCAGCGGGTGACTTAAATAGCAGCAGCCAATCGGGGGAGTCCGCCAAGTAGCTGAGAACCTCCAGACAGGCCTCCTGAAGTCGCCTGGCACGGTCTGTCTCCTGAGACACAGCCCCACAGATTCCAACGTAAAACACAGCGGGTTGAAAAATGGCTCGAGTCCGAGCGGCGGGGTGAGAACGTACCGGGGGCTGGATGAGGATGGAAAGCAGGTCCATCACGCAGAAGAAGAGCAGGAAGACCAGCAGCTGTGGGCAACAGTGTACAGTGACATGGCTCACAGTGAGCAGCTGGGACATCAGCACACTGAATCTGCGATTTTGATTTGCTCTAACAAATCAGTGTTTTTGGGAGGGCGGTGACTAGCTTGAGGATTAAAGATGGGCCAGTAACCTGCAGGCTGTTTAGGGCCAGCCCAAACCTTTTCCAGGCCCTAAGAAAAATGCTAATGACCTAAGTTCTCATTTGTCATCTTCCTTCTCCTAACAGGCTAATCAGATGAGGGCCCCCTAGTGGCCGCTGGGCTCTAAGCAGCTGCTTAGTTCACTTATGCTTTGGGCTGGTCCTCATCTCTCCCCCCAACAAACTATTCAATGTGAGCTCTCCAGCTGCAGGAATGTGGGGGGGGAAATACATCTCTGAATAAAACTGTCAGCTAAGCAATTAAAAGAGAGTGAGAGCTCATTAGCAGCAGAATTGCAGGGCTCGACAGTCTGTTTAGGGAACTCAAAAAGGCCTGCTTTCCCAGAATGCTCAGCATGGACCTACACTGGGGACAGGTACAGGCAAAAGGCATAAACGGATAGAAATCCCACTCATTAAGTGACATCTTCACAGTGCAGTGCCTCCCTCTGGTTGCATAAGGAATGACATGAAAGTTTGTGCCATTTGCTGGGGCTCCTCACCGGCCTGCGCTGCTCTTGCAGTTTCTCCAGCCGCCCCAGGGTGGTCCTGATCCCCCAGTCTCCGCCCTGCCCCCTCCCCACATGGTGCAAGCAAGCAGCCAGAAGCAGCGGCTCTGCCATTGGGGGGGGCACCACCTCCCCTCTAACTGTACTGCAGAGAGAGGAACGTATACAAAATTATAATCCTGCACTGCAGGTGATCACCAGACAGGGCAGGCTGACCAATCAGATGTGTGGGTCTGTCAGCTGGAGGAACCATGTGACCGTCAGAAAAGGGTAGAGTGCAGATGGACCAATTAAATGTGTCATCTGCAGTACCATGTCACATTTGATGGGGCAGGATGCCGTTTGACCAATCAGGTGTGTGGGTGTGTCAGGTGCAGGTACCATGTGACCGCCAGGTGGTGCAGGGTGCTGCTTCAGGTGAGATACCTGCAGGCCCAGTTGTAACAGTCGGCCAGACGCTGTATTTCCTGTGGCAGTCGGCTTCCTGTTAGCCGGGTCCACAGAGACGTCAGGATGGAGCCCAGCGGTGACCACCAACCCTGCCACACACACACACACTTTCCAGTTAAAACCATTACAAATTGGCGGTACGGGGTTGGAGCTAGTGGGGAAATGGAGCAAACCAGGGTCCGTACCCCTGCAGACACCAGAAGCAACGGGCACTGCTGAGGAAGCTGGGACAGGAGGTCGTCTACAGCATGGCTCGGGTGCTTACAGCGCAGGCTGGTGTACAGCACCCCCTGCAGGGACGGAGGGAGTACAACACGTGACAGGCGTTCCCAAACAGCGCATGCGTTCATCACACACACACACACACACAACAGCAAAGGTATGGGTCAGTAAATACAGAGGACCGTTAATGCAAGTCCTGTTTTTCACCGGGTCATTTCCTGCTGAAACGCCAATCCGTAGTTGCGTTTAAGATCCGCTGGGACTGGAGAATGCAGACAGAGAAGCTAATCACCTTGAAGAAATGCGCCGTGAGGGTGTAAGGGAGCCGGCCAACCGAATCGCACATGTTCCTCTGGGAGGAGAGGCAGACACAGAGTCAGACAAACACCGAGCACCAGCTGAGAAGGGGGTCTTTCCCATCGATAGCAAGACAACCTTAGCAGTCGGGAGGGGAGAGCTGAATTCTCACGTGTGCGTGGTTCACATGCTCCATGAAGGCCTTGCAGTCCAGAGACGTCCTGCCCTGCCGGGTTCTCACTGTCACTAAAGCCGTGACAGGAAGCGCAACCACGACCCTGCGAGACAGGCACAACGCAGGGGTGCTCAGCCGCACCGCTGATCAGCCGTAACATGCACAGAGGAGAGAGGGAACAGGCTGCCCATCCCCTTCCCCACATACCTCCCCCAGTTGTGGAGAGTACGCTCCAGGTCCAGCTGGCTGCTTAGAGCTTGGGGGTCAGAGGTCGCCGAGCACCTCTGAGAAACCAAATCCAGCAGGAAGATCCCGCTGTCGTCCTCGGATTCGGAGGACGGAGGAGTCAGCTCCAGCTCTCCCATGAACTCCTGCGGGAGGTGGGGGGGTATCGTCAACACGAGAGTTCTGCGCATGGGCAGCTCGATTAACGGGGCCCAGCTGTCTAACCGCAGCACCTGCAGCCTGGAGACGATATCTGGGAGACAGGTGTCCGTGTCTGGGATCCGGCTCCCCTGCCGTCTGCAAGCGGACAGGACAGGGACATCAGCAGGGGACACGGAGGGGACATCGGCGAGGGACAGGGACGACGTCCTTCAGATGCGCTCTGTCAGCGCCGTGGGGGCCGGGGAGCCCATACTCGGTACACAGTGTCATCACTGACCCCGAGCGAGCGAGCGAGCGCAGATCAGCACACCCACCCGCTGTGCAGGTCCAGCACGGACCGCAGAATCTGGGAACAGGCCCGGTGGGGGTCACCATCGCAGCCACCTTGCTCCGGGGGGGCCGGTAGGTAGTGCTGCTGACACACCCACTGCTGGTATTCTATCCTGTCACACACACACACCAGTGTGTCAATTGTGTTTTATACCAAGCGTGAGAGCATGTGATGACTGCTGTGGCGGGGGCAGGAGCGCGTGACGCACCTCTCCAGATCTGTCAGGGCATCTCTGCTCCTCCGCACCCCCAGCTCCGCGTCCAGCCACTCGGAAAATGACAGCTGGCGATGCAGACGTTATGCATCTAATGAACACGCACATCCTACCTGGTCTGCTGTGTACTTAAAGGGTTAATCATATTCAAAAACATACCAAATGGACACATGGGGGGGGGGAATCCCCACATAGACACAGAATCAGCATTTAAACACAAACATGACTGTTAAGGCCTTGCAGCAGATTTGAAACTCAGCATTAATGGATTCCTGACAAGTAGCATCTGTTAAGGCATTAAACTCCCCCCCCCCCCCCCAATACACACACACAGCGCCCCCACCTGGCAGCCAGGAAGCATCCACAGGGCATGAACGCGGGGCTCCCTCCACAGCCGCCACATCAGACTCTCCCAGGATGCTGTGGGGTCTGTGATGGTCCTCCATGCAGCCTGCCCTGCCTCATCGGCCACCTCGACCCCCCCGACTAGGGGGTCCACCCTCGCTCCAGGCAGCAGGCGGGGGAGCAGGTACACCAGCTGTAAACACACACACACACACACACGCTCAGTCTCTGCTGCGCCACATCAGCGCTCTGTCGACACCTGGCTCTGACAGTATTAAACCCAACACCAACCCGGAGGTCAGGGACACAGGAGGGCGCTCCCGTTATCCTGACAGAGCATTACAGACATTCAGCGAGCAGGAAGCGTGCAGCACAGCAGTGGGTCAGGACGTCATCGGAAGGTCGCCAGTTCGAATCCCATGCTCGGCAGGGTGAGCACACCGTCGGACCCCTGAGCGCGGCCCTTAACCCCCAACTGCTCCAGGGACTATCTGACCTTGCTTTCACGTGGCTTTGGGTGTAAAATGGCTGCTAAATAAATGGAGTGTAAATGTAACATCTCCCTCCTTCCGCTCGTGTATCATGCAGTAAGTGCTGCTTTTCCAGGTCTGGCTCAGCACTCATTCGGTTGCTATCCTGAGAGCTGCTTCTGCTGACACGCATGTACACACACACGCAACCAACCTCCCCCACCCCCCCCCCCCCCCCCCACCCCACCCCACCCCCCGGCACTCCAGAGTCTCACACCTTCTTCCACAAGCTGGCGGGGAAGCCCTCCTGCAGGTTCTCGGCCGGCAGGGCGAAGCGACACAGGGCGTAGCACACGGACGCCGCGCAGAACCTGTCGGGGAGGAGGGGGTTAGCGGTCAGACGTCCATCAGGGGCCGGTCGCGGTCAGCAGCTGTGTGCAGGATTACACAGGCTGTGATCTGGTGTCGTATGGGATCTATGGGCTTCGACCGCAAACCCAGCATCACTCGCCTACACAGGGGGCAGCGTACGGGAGCACGGCTTCGCTCTCAGTTAACGTGAACAGTGGGTAACCGTGTAGACCCCCCCCCCCCCCATCCCCACCTGAGGGCGAAGGCCATTTCCGGGGCAGTGCTGCAAGGCAGGGAGGCGCCCAGGGCTTCGGAGAAAGGCACAGGGTAGGGGGGCCAGCCGGGCCCAGGTACAGCCAAGGGACAGCGGGCTCTGGACTCGTGTAGGTGCACGAGGAACGCGGCGAGACCCAGAACGTGTGCGGCTCCCAGCGTCGCCCCCTACAGGCGGAAGAGAAGCCCACACGTAAATTCTCCTTCAGCTTTTTTTTTTTTTTTTTTTTTTTTTTTATCTCGAAAAAAATATATACAAAATGTTAGTCACAATGATTAATGCTCATGGTCTTGGGGCCACTGTTTTACTGGTGAGTGCATCTTTAGCCTTATTTCTGTGTAGCTGGTAACCCTTGCAAGTGATATTTATTGGTAAAAAAATCAGAAAACTATAAACTGTAGTAGACTGTGACAGCCACAAGGCGGTGATGACAGCCACACTCCCCTGGGACCCGCCTGCGACAAAGTAACTCAAAGAGACCAAGGAATTTAACCTTCTGTATTCCGTCAGATCGCGCTGACATGCCAGCTGATTGAAGAGCCGCCGCTATTCCTTAAAACAATCGCTTCAGCTGCCCATTGGCCATAAAAGTAGCTCAGAGCCTGGGGATGGAGGGCGGAGGGTGGGGGGGGTCACGGCGCCCTCAGAGGGTGGGCAGGGGGGGGGTGCGACAGCAGGCTCTCATTAAGCGAAGGGTGGGGGGATACAGGGTCCTTAGAGGGCGGGGGGGACGGACAGCAGGCCCCCAAAAGGTATGTGCACATAGTCTGCCTGAGAGTCCAGGCATACTGAGGATGGATGGATGGATACTGTTCTGAAGGAAACTGCAGGTTTACAATACATGCATTTACACACAGTAAACAGTAAGAGTGCAAAAAATGTCAAGGAAAGTATTGCACGGAATTCCGTTCTAATGGCTCAGCAATATATAGTATTGCGCAGTGGGTACTGCACAGTGGGTACTGCACAGTGGGTACTACACAGTGGGTACTGCACAGTGAACAAATGCATGTTCACATGACCTAAGCCGTTCTGGCGCAATGGGGAAGCTGGTCTGGTCGCCCCAACCCCGCTGCCCCTGGGTGACTCGCTGTAAATAACAGCTGAAGGTAAAAACCACCTTATGAACGATCTTACATAGATATTCTTAAACCCTCAATCCTAGACCTGTGAGAGCAACTAACTTCACATCACCCACCACAGGACGGTGGAACGAGCCCCTGCGGAGGGTCACAGAGCGGACAGCGATCGCGGCGGGAATCACCTGCTCGCAGATCAGGCCCCAAAGGCGCTGCAGGAGACTCGCCGCCAGCTTCCTGTGTCCCAGTAACATCTGGACAAAACGGCTGGCCCACGGGCCCTGCCTGGGTCGGGGGGGGGGGGGGGGGGGGTTAGGAAAGGCGTGACCCGAGTGGGACGGGGACTCGGTGGTGGCAGCTGATGTTCAAGAACGACATCGACATTAAACAACAAGAACTTTCTTATGACTGTTTTTTTTTAGTTTGGGAACCAGGGGCAGATTAACTTCTCTGGGGGCCCTAGGCTGACAGGTAAGGGCCCCCCATGCGAAGCTGAAAGAGGAACAGGGGATTCATGCAATAAAATCGGCCTACCCTGGAAGGTTCTGGTAGTAAAATCTGCCAGATTTAATAAGTTTAACCATAAAATTTTTCCCAAGATAGGGTGGAGCCAATTTTGTCAGGCGGGGCCCCTGATTTTTTCCTGGGGCCCGTGGGTAGCCTATGCATTAATCTGCTTCGGTTTGGGAATGAGATATTAAAAAGGAGCACGTGGAGTGAAGCTCGTTTTGCCTGCATGATGTTCCCCTCACCTGTCTGGGGGCCGCAGCCTTGAGGCGTCCATCAAACTTTGGCAGAAGCCCCTCAGCATCACGTCAGCGATCCGCTGACAGCGGGAAGCAGGAGAGACAAAGGAGGTGAGAGAGAGACGAGGCCAGAGACGAAGAGGCGGCGAAAGACGGAACGGGGCAGAGGAAACCGTCGGGGGTGTGACGGGCGTGGCCCACCTGGTGCTCCGGGTCCGGGGAAGCCGGGGAGTCCGGATGGAGGCACAGCGTCACCTGGACCGCTGTCTCGTCAGGCCGTTCGGGAATCAGGAGCGCCAAGGATTCGGAAATCCGGGCGAGCTGAGCCAACACTTCTGGGAGGAGGGGAAGGAGAGACCATCACTGGGTTAGGAGTCCACTGGCTGTCACACTGACGCTCGTTAACACTGTAACAATGCAGCCGTTTTGCCCAAAATTAATTTTGAAAGCAGGTGGAAAGTGTGCGGTTGACCGCTCATGGGTCCGTAAGCTGGTGAGAAGTGCTTTCACCACCCAGCCTCCAGGTGGCGCCCTGGCTCCTCCACTCTCCTCACCCTCCTCCGTCCCAGGTGCTGACAGCAGGATCCCCAGCTCCTGGAGTTCTGCCTGCAGTCTCTCCTGGGGCTCCAGATCCTTCAGCACCTCCAGGCCTGCACCTCCACCTGCAGGGACAAGGGTTCGAGTGTGGGTCTCGCATACACACACACACACATACACACACATACACACACATATACACACACACACACACATACCGTGTTCCCGCCTTAGCCTCTCCCTCTCGCAGGACTGGGTGTAGGCACTGTACAGTGATGCTGGGATCTTCTCCGCCCTGCAACATGATAGCTGTTCATCACCAATATGAAAAACAGGCCTCATTCCTCCATCCATCCATTTAAAGCAACTGCTTAAAATAAACAATACGGTGATGTAGTTATTGTGTGTGTGTGTGTGTGTGTGTGTGTGTGTGTGTGTGTGTGTGTGTGTGTGTGTGTGTGTGTGTGCGCGCGAGGTTGAGAGGCAGGTTCTCAGCACACCTCCTCAGGGACTCGATGAAGGACATCTGGGAGTCAGAGCTATCAGGAAGCTGAGGGAATGGGAAGGAGGAGAGTCTGTAACATCCTGCATCAATGACACCCAGCTGCCCCGCGCCACACGCCCCATAGGGGCAGATCGGCACGGCTTACCGCACGCGGCATCAGCAGGGCTGGCAGGAAGCGGGTCAGGAAGTACTGCCTCCTGAAGATGCTGCAGATGGAAGGGGGGGGGGAGGTGTCAGCTCACAGGAAGCACCAAGGGGGAGGGCATCCCGAAATAGCCTGGGGGACCCATTATAGGTAGAAACAGGGCATAGAACTCTCATTTTCTTTGCCTAGATGACGCATTTATTGATAAGGGATTTTTTCTACCTACAAATACAACTTAGGCTCCTTTACATTCAAGGGTACAGTGGCCGGCCTGAGTTTCAAACCGAAAACCTACAGGATACCTAACCACTACCTCACAAGTTCAGGTACACCTATAGCTCAGATTATAGATGGCGCAGGTTAGGACATTGTGACTGTCACCAGACGGTTGCAGGTTCAAATCCCAGGGTCAGCAGAGTGATGTCACCGCTGGGCCCCTGGGCATGGCCCTCGGCCCCAAAGGCCCCAGGTACTGGTTGGCTCAGCTCCCTGATCCTCACTTGTGCATCGCTTTGGACAAAAGCACCTGGTGTATTATGTAAGTGTACCAATGGCTCGGGTAATATCACTTGGTAAATCCCGTTACTATGTAGGAGCTTAATATGCAGCTCAGGAAGCACCTGACTGAAGAGCCCCCCCCCCTCCCCCCCGCAACCAGTGACCCCCTCCCCCCTCTGAAGGGATCCCCCCCCGGGCAGCGATCAGAAAGCCCCCCTCCCCCACAGTGCCTCTGGTCCCTCTCCAGCTGGCATGACAAAGTGCTGACCACCAGGTACAGATGCACCGCTAACGGAATCCCTCAGCCGGGATGGGGGGTGCGGGGGGGGTTCCTGGGATCGGCCCAAAGCACCTGGCCTCCATGACGGCGGCCGAGATCTTGCCGGTGCTCTCAAACAGCCGGATGGCCTTCTCCACGTCCTGGGGAGCCTGGCAGCCGGGCTGTGGGGACACACAGACGGGGGTGGGGTCACGCGCCACACTCACGCACTGCCCTGGCGGGGGGCGGGGGCGGCATGTAACCGAGCTCCCCCCGCCCTCTTAGAGACCCACACCTGCCGTGCCATGTCACTCGGCTACTGTCAGGACCATGTGGGTCTTCTGGAAGCCTCGTGGATCTTTGACTCCGTGAGGCACCTGAGCATGAGCTGAATCGGGCTTTCGGGGGGGCGGCTCACCTGCATTGGAACGTCAGCCCCAGACGAGTCCTCATACAACCCCATCTCATCCACGGAGACCTGGGAGAGGCAGAGGCGGTCAGCTGAGAGTGCAGCAGCCATGCCAGGCATATGCCGCTTTTGATTCTGTTTACATAAAACCATCTTATCTACCTTGTACTGATCCAGTCCTTTATCATACTCATAAAACTTGCGTTATATGTTTGCGCTGAGTTTACATATTTACAGCTCTGGAAAGAATTAAGGGACCACAGCAAAAATTTCAGTTTTGCTCATTTCTCAGTTTATGGGATGTGCCAGTGTAAGACACATTTCTGCTAACTCCAGGCTGGCTTCTCATTAATGAAGGGTTAGGGTTCGGGTTCCTTGCTTTGTGGGACTTCAGTTCTGCTTCCAGGAGCCTGGAACAAACTGTCCTAGCACTGCACTTCACACCACTTAATGTTTCCCATTCCTTTTGAAGGTCACTTGAGGTCACACTCTGATTTATGAGGCAATGTCGGATAAGTTGACGGTCGTCTTTGGCATAAGTCGCTTCTGCCCTCTATCTGGCCGGATTCTGGTTGTTCCCGCTGTCTCCTGCTTCACCTTGTTGTTGAGTAACTGCCGTCTTAGAAATTTTGAGCCTGGAAGCAGCCTGCCTTGCAGTGAGGCCTTCGGCCTGCAGAATTAGAATTAAACCAGGCTTTTAAAACTCAATATTATTAAAAAAAATCTGCGTATCAATTTTTTTCCAGAGCTGTATATTCATAATTCTATTTCATATGTATTGTCTTCTTGACTAATTGTTTAATTGTACATAATTCTGTGTTTATTTTGAGTTTATCTGCGGCCGGAAGGGCATGCAGGGTGTGGTTTTCACTGCGTGGTGTGAATGACCCTTTACTGAGCATAGGACAATAAATGCCTGCATCTAGAATCTGATCTGTAGGTAGGACGTTTGCGGGTTGGGGGGGGCACCTTCAGGTCAGCCAGCCGGGTCTTAGCGAGAGACACATACTCCTGCAAGAGAGTGCGGTGCTTCACCGGAACGTAGGGGGGGTGAAGAATGTGTACCTGAGGGGGTCGTGACCCAAAAAAGATAAAGAGAGAGTCAAGACCACAAATGTGTGAGGAGGGTAAGAGATAGGAATGGGGGTACTGGGGTGTCCTGAGGAGGAAGGGGAAGAAGGCAGAGAGGGTGAGGTCACCTTCAGGTACTGCGGCGGGTCGAAGGGCACGAGGTCCGACAGAAACTTCATCAGGAACACTACAGACTTTTTACTGTTGCCGTAGCAACCGCCGGCACTCCCGAAGGATGCCTGAAAGAGCGAGACAGCTGGCAGTGACACGGCCAGGGCGGGTGGATTTTACCGGAAGCGGGAGGGTGGCGCACCTTGAACCACTCGCCGTAGGAGGGGAAGACGGTGGGACCCTCCAGCGCCCCCTGGCGAGACAGCAGGAAAGCGGTGATCATGTTTTCCAGGTCGTAGCTTTCAAAGGCCACGTTCAGGAGTTGGGAGAGGAGCTCTGGAGGAGAGAGATGGTTTGGGTCACATGCTTTCTGTGTGTGTGTGTGTGTGTGTGTGTGTGTGCGTGTGTGTGTGTGTGTACCTGTGAGGGTACGTAGAGCCTGCGCGTCATACACCAACAGGGTGGACACAAAGGACAGCACATGCTGCCAGTTAACCTCATGGGTTTCTAGAACATTCCGCAGGTGACAAAGCAGCTCATCCACGCTGAAGGGCACCGCGAGCTGAAAAAGGGACGGGAGCAAGCAGGTCGGCGACGTCACTGACGGAGGTCCATCACCCAGCACAAGGAAGGAACAACCCCCCCACACACACACCTTACGGTACAAAGCTGTGAGAGGGCGGGGGGTCTTAGCGAAGGTCCACTCACTCTGGTTGGCTATGGCATCCGACACTAAGGAAGTGTGGAGGGAGTCTGGGTAAGCTGGAGAATGGGCTTCACACAAACAGCGTAAACATACTGTGTGGGTAGATGTAATTGCTTCAAACAGCAAACAGTGATGACCAAAAGGGTTCAGATTAAAAACCCCAGGGAGAGATTGAGTGTCGTACCCAAGGACGCAATAGCAAACCCTTCATCCCAAGTGGGTCATTAGGATCCTGGCTATAAACACAAATCTAAATGTAAAGAGGGCACCGTGTTGGGACATGGTCACTGCCACCGCAGACACCCAGAAATCCATAAGACGCATGATGATGTCACCAGACAGCTGACCTTTGAACTGCGGCTGGCAGGTGAGGACCTGAGTGAGGCAGCGCGTGAAGAAACGCCGCAGCACAGCGTCCGAGGGGGACGCCCGACCCAGCGTCAGGTCCAGCACCCAAACCCTGCAGGAAGGACGAGAGGAAGTGGTGCATCATCACCCTCCGGCCCTCTGCCGGAGATCAGGCGCTCACGCCTGATGGTCCCCCACCCCCCCGGGGAGTCGCCCCACATTACCAGGATCCAGCCGCTTCTGTCCCAGAGTGCAGATCTCCCCCCTGCTGCAAGCCGTCCAGCACCCCTGTGGAGCACATGGTCTTAGCGTGCTGGGAGAGGGCGGGGCAGCACCCACGATGGGAGGGGGGGTGAGGGGTACCCACATGACAGCATGTCGTCCAGCACCGCCACGCAGAGCTGGGAGGCGTCACCTGGGGGGTCCCGGAATCCGGCCTGCAGCAGAACTGACACCACGCCTGCGACATGGGAGGAGGGGGGACAGAGGCGGAACGTGAGGCATGAAGTCAGCAGTGGGGTCACCATGGAAACAAACACCCCTGTGCCAACCCTGTGCCACATTTGCACAGGTTGGCATCTTGGGGTGGGGGGGTGCAATTTTTAAAGATAACATATATAACAATTAATTAATTGGTGCAGTTGTGGGGAGGTGGAAGGCTTTAAAACTTCTCACATCTTTAGAAGGAATAATAATTAAAGACAAACCAGTAACCCAAGCCAGTACCAGCACAGACATGAAGCTGGTGCTGAGGTATCCAAGCAAGTAGGATATAGTGTGTGTGTGTGTGTGTGCGTGTGTGTGTGTACTGCAACGGCCTGACTTCCTGTGCAGGGAGTACCCTTGCCTCGTGCCCTAAGCTAGCCCCCACCCCCTCGGGAACCTCTCCAAGAATAGATGTTTTTTGTTCTCCTTTCCTTTTTAAAATTAACATAATTTCCCTGCTCACTGAGCACCGTGAATGGGAGTTACACCAAATCCCCTGAATGAAGGTGGCTGCTTAAAATAAACGTGAGACTAAACTTGGCGGGGAAGGGTCAGAGAGCAATGGCATTGTATGCTGCCCCCTACCTGCGAGGACTTGCTGCTGCGCTTCCTTATCCTCCTCCACTCCACACAGAGCCTTCAGCTCCGCTCCGAGCCATGCCACGCCTCCCTCCTCACTGGGGGCCCAATCAGAGACGCACGTCACTGCCTCGCCCACACTCCAGGCCTGGTCAATTAGTCGCCTGTGAATGTCACCTTCCATCTACATCCAGGCCACTGTGCCGTAAAAGGGCTTTGTGCGAGACTTACCTTTCCAGGATGTGCTCCAGGGTGACGACGTTTCCCGAGTGGAGAAGCCAGGCCACCTCCAGCGTGGGCTGCTTCCAACACGAGACACCAACACACACGCACAGAAAATGTACCACATTCATACGTGCACATGCAGCTCTGAGAGCTGCAAAGCGCTAAAACCCTATCACCAGTAGGAGGAACTCACCTGACACTTCCAGAGCTCGCGGCAGAAGATATGGGGGCTGAAGGCCCTTTGGGAGAGCAGCCCCTGAATGGAGCGCACCAGCGCCGAGAGCTCAGCCTGGATGGACAAGGAACCACGACCACTTAGCTGGAGTCACAGTCAGGAGAGACACCACACACAGCTCGCCATTTCAACCTTTATCTAGGTGGATATTTCTGCTTGAGAAGTTTAGGTGAGGGACTGACATACCCTCCGAATGGAGCTCAACAGCGCCCCCCTGGCACAACCTGCTGTACGTCCCATCAGATCTACCACTCTCTCTGTTGCCATCTTGGAGGAGACCACGCCCACTGGGACTCCCAGCTCCACGGCTTGCCTCTGCAGAGCATGCACTGGGAACGCATGTGCGAGCACACACACATATACAGGTTTGCAACTGTATCTTTGTGGGGACTCTCCATTCATTTCTATATAATATAGACCTAATCCAGGTGCACACACGCATGCACGCACACAACATTTTCTTCCCCAAGCAGTCCCATGTACAGGTGCTGAAGAACATAAGTGCCAGTATTAACCTATAAGAGAGTCTTCAAGGTCAGATGGAGGTCCGGCCCCAGAAAAGGGAGGAGCTCTCGGTGCAGGATTCTCCTCACAAAGGTCCGTCTGAGCCTCGGACACACTGGTGCTCCCCTAAAGTGGACAACAAGTCTCACTGAATAAACTCAGGTTTTCCCTTAACTGGGTTCAGAGTTACGACGTGAGCCATTTGGAGGCCTTCCTCCCCTCCACCTGCAGCTCCAGCCCACTCGCCCCCCTACCTCCAGAAGCAAAGCGGACAGGTTCTGGTGCCGGTCGAGCAGCTGGACCGCCGTTTCGCGCAGTTCGGCTTCGCTTTGATGTCTGGGTCTCTTCGCCTTATGGGCCGCTGAAGATCAGAAGCAGGTCAAAAGTACACGGTGTGAACGGCGTACTACAGAGCAGGCCAATGAATCTACAACTCACAGTAACTTCATTAATCAAATTAAAAACTTCAACGTCAGCCAAGCTTATGTGCCATAACTCAAGGACCAATTTTATAAACACAAATCCTCTCCTGCGTCAGCTTGTGTATTAAAGAGATGTGTGGGAATACGAACCCAAATCGTGAACCACAAAAAGGAAGAAGAATTTAGTTAAACATAAAGTGGAATTTCGCGGATTAGACGGTAAAAACAACTAAAGAAAAGAACTCATAATGGACATGCGTACTCACCAAGAAGATCCGAGAAAGACCGCCTGTGCCCGGACACAGAGATGCCAGACGCCTCCAAAGACATTATAACGCTTTGGTTAAGTCGGATAAGTTCGACAAGAATCACCACATTTTTCAAAACACACCCATAAATAAGCGGATCATTAGACTTTAACTACAAAATGAAATCCTTTAGCCATAAATAGGTTACTGTGCAGAAACACACACTACTAAGAAATATCAAGACAACCAAGTTGTCATCTGTATCGAAATTAGTCACTACATTATCTACAGGTCCTAAGGCAATTCATGCAGCGCTTTTCCACTTCCGAGTGCATTCGCGCTCTGTATCCTGATTGGCCGACGCTCTCTTTCACGCTGACCAATTGGATTATCTGCTCCGAACACGTTTGTATTGGGAGTGAAGAAAACATGACAACTTGTCTTGTTTTTCGCCAAAATACAAATACTTCTTCATTTTCATCATCTGAAATATTTGTGCCGTAATGTGTAAAAGTAGTTCAAAATAGTTATGGCAACATTATATTTAAATGCCACAATATTTCATTTTAAATTAAATGACAATATTAAAAATATTAATAAGCTTGAAAGTCATTTTTGGTTTTACAGCTGAGTGTATTAAAACGAGCAGCTCCGTATTAGAATAAGTTCTTGTGTCGAGCGCTGGGAAACATCTTCGATTTAGCTTTTGCCTAGATTTAACCATCATAAGAAAGCAGAGGTTTTGACCCCGCGTCTTATAAATCACACTTTCACAATCAATGCATGCAGTTAGGCTATTTGGTATCTCTAAATAGCCCACTGTGTATAAAAGTGCGAGCCCCTGTTGTGTGCCCTATGCTGCCTGGGATGGGCTCCAGGCCACCGGCTTCCGCGACCATGTCCGGGAACAGCGACTGGAAGAAGGATAGGAAATTTTGACAACAGAATGAGGGAGACGTGTGTGACAATGAGTCAGACAGTTCCGTTTTTAGGTACAGATCAGGCGGATGCAGGTCCGGGAAGGATGGCGCTCCACGCCGCTGGAAAACTTACGTAACCGTCTTATTTCGTTTAAGCAGCATGAATGCTGTTCAGATGAACTGCAAAACAAGAAATGTTTACTGCATATGCTCCAGGTTCACTCCGCGCTACTTCGTAGTTTAGCATAATTTAAATTAATGCTCAACCTATACACTCTCGGTATTATAAATATCCATGTACATAAATAGGCTTCTATATATATGGATGCTTATTTTCAAACCAGGCACACTTTTATCTGAAAAAATGTGGGTCTGAGGCTATACTTGCGTTTTCCTATAATATGCCACCGAGAAAAAAGCAACAGTGCTGACGGGATGGATCTAGGTATCAGAAAAAAACCCTAATTATAAAATACGTACTATTTTGGAATAGGAACACCACCCCAATCGAAACGTCTGACGGCAACCTTTGCGCTTATTGGCAGCATCTGAACAACGCAATTAGCTCCCTGACAGGGCGATGTCAAACACGTCGATGGGCATCTAATACTGTGCTTCCCCCAGCAGATAGAAGTGTCAGTAAGGTGTTGCAGTGAGTAATCAATCTGCTTAAGGTAAACACCACCAGCAGGTCCATTAAAACAATGTGAAACATAATTACGATGGTGATGACTGTACGTGATCGCCACTTGTTTACGGAAATCGATATGGGAGTTGACTGCTCTTTTTGCGCCAAGCGTTATATGCCGCGTCTGCATTCCAGTCGCTCCGTGTTTGGTCCTGTCCAAGGAGTACAAAAACGCGAGCAATAAAACTTATAACGAGGCACAGGGTAGAGAAACAGACACAAACAGTGGTGGGTGCCTAAATCCAGCAGATTAGACCTTTTATTAAGCCCTTGAAAGGACTAGGGCAGACATCAAATCACACATTGCAATGAAACACAGGGATGTGAGACACCAGACAGTAAGCTCTACACACAGTGGGTGATTTATACAATGGGTACACGCGAGGATTGGATAGTGTTCACGCATGACACAGGCAAGGGCACACACAACAATCGAGAACAAAAGAAGCATTCACAATAGTACAAACAAGGGGCTATTCACATTGTGTGGTGGTTCCTTACCACTGGTGTGCTGAGATCCCTTGCTGGTCTGTGACCAGTCAAGGTCCCGGGGAGCTCTTGCTCTCCCTCATCGCCGACGTCTCGAACGGGGGTCCAGTGGCCTGGTACGGGTGGCTTGAGGGGACACTGTACAGGTCTGGGGCGCTGTGACAGGACGGGGGTCCAGTGGACTTGAAGGTGTGGCTTGAGAGCACACTGCATTGGTCTGGGGGTTCTCAGAAGGATGGGGTTGCACATCCCTCACCGCGTCACCCCCTGCTTGTCTCCTGGTGACTTTGGCATTGGGGCAGAACCGTGCCCTCATGGCCCCTATCCCCAGAGCACCAACAGATGAGTCTCCCATCTCAGCGGCCGCGGTCTCGGTCGGCCTCAACACAAATCGGCCATTCCATAACCACCTGCAGGTCTGTCAGGCTGCAAGACCAATGTTCAGAAGGACCCGCTCCAATAGTTCTAATGCAGCCACTTCTAGCATCCCACTTCTGACACCAGGGTAATGTCTGGTAGACCAAAAACATCATGGTGGTAGCAAGAAACAAAGAGGCTCACTTTAAGGGGAAATAATATTGTTTTATTAAACCCTTAAAAGGATGAGCACAGGGATTAAGCAACCACCGAACCACACACAACAGCCAAACACAGGGAGAGCAGGCGGACTGTAAGGCACACACACGGTAGGTAAGTTATATAATGGCTAAAAGACACGTGAAGATCATACAGGATTCACGCATGACAGGCAAAAGCACACATACGACAACTGGGAACAAAACAAGTATTAAGAAAAATATGAACAAGGGGCTATTTACATTTTCCCAGCATGCTCCGGCCCCACAATATTTCCTATAATATGTGCATGTGTGTCAGAGACACTGCGCAGTTGTGAATTTGAAATGTGAGACAGTTATACTGGGTCAGAGTGTCACAGAAAAGTTCATGTGAATCATTAAGCTGCAATTAGATGAAAGGAGGGTCAAGGACCGGGTGCCGGGTGAAGAGAAAACGGGAGACTGCTAAGGATGGCCTGCTGCCTGGCCATGCAGGGGGAGCGAGGGAAAGCCAGACAAACCTCATTAAAACTTTGATTCTTGTAAATTTTTTAATGATTCTCCTTATCGTGCCAGTGGCCCCTGGGCAGGGTCGGCGAGGCCAGGGAGGATCCCGGAAACGCTGCCTTTCCCTGGATGAGTTAACCCCCACGGCCAGCCGGCCCCGCTTGCCCGGGAGGACTGCTGCGTGGGTGAGGCAAGACCTCGGCCTCCATTACTGTCTCAGCCTTTGTGATTTATTAGGCAGTAACGGAAGGCTAAAGGAGCAAATGCAGACATGTTAGTAAAATGGGGTTGCTGTACAAGAGAGGGGCAAGTGCATGCAGAAAGAGAGACCCCATCACTGCGCAATAACTGCAATAAAAATGATAATAATACACATTAGAATAATAATAATACACACTGGGAAGGGTAAAGGTCCCCTGCAGTCAGATTAAAATCACCAGCCAAATCCACAGTGTGCAGTTCCCATGTGGAAATGTACTGCATGTTCGCTGAGGTAGATGCTATATAATTATATAGAGACATTTTCTTTCTCCAGGAGATTTCCCTAATTACCATTAAACTGAATTGACTGGTGCACAGGCTCGCCTGCCCACGGGAGCCGATGCGCTCCTTCCCTTGTTAATTGCTGGAAACATTATCTAAAATGCCAAAGTGCAAATCTGAATTTTGCAGCGAAGATTTTTTATTTTTTTTTGATTGAACATCCCACGGAGGAACGCAAGAGAAATTGTTGTCTGCCGCAAGAAAAACATTGGGCTGTCACTGTCGACAAACCTGAGTGTAGAGAAACTGTGACGAACCAGCAGAATAGGTAATCTGCTGTAAAAGGAGACCGGGAAGCTACCTTACTGTATAATACTGTGAAAAGCAATAGATACACTCTCGTTGCTCGCACACGCTGGACAGTATAATCTAAGGTGGCCGATTGCATGGAGTGAGATTCAGCATTGAAAGGTCATAATCAATTCCGGTGGCTGATATGAATGGAATTGGACACTCACAAGCTTTCCAGCATTATCATAAAAGGAGACTAAATTGCTCTCGGATTTCCCGCTGCGATATCGCTTCATCCCCAAGCCTGGCTCAGACACAGACCGCTCTGCACATCATCCTTAATGACGAATGCATGCATCAGGCCTGCAAATCGATCCCTCTCACTCATTAGGGAGGCAGACGATCGGCCCTGCCGACAGCCGCTTTGGATCGGTGCGCGGCCTGAGAACAACGCAGGCATGAAGTCCAGGCTGAGATGACATACCTGTGTCTTCAGCCAGCCTAACACTAATAATGAACGGAACAGGAGAACCCTGCTCTGCTGGGAAGGTGGAGCTATGAGAACCTATTTAGAAGACGGGGTAAGTTCCTCCTAAAAACTCTCCCCACACTCTCCAACACACCTGGCCTGGCAACAGAAACACCAGCTACCAGGGTCATTTAACTATTAATACACAGAGTTTTTCTATTAGGAAAAAGGGCAAAAATATTCATTTACCGCTACAAGAGCAGCATGTAGTTGTGAAGTGATCCTGGGCTATTTGACCTCGATCAGTTCTATTAAAAATAAATGGCCTGAACTCATTCCTGCGATTACACGGATACATGGGCCGAGGCAGACGACACACAGACACCATATTACACTGTCTCAGAGAACTTTCCACATCTCTGTCTCCCTCTCGCTCAGAGCCTTCTCTAATCCATCTGTACCTACACAAACCTGGAATCTCAAGTTGGAAAATCTCTAATCCCCTTTCTTCCCTGATAAAAGTGGCTCTATCATATGGACCAGATGGGACATGGTACCGCTTGGGCTATAATCCAGTTACAGAAGCGAGCCGGCCGGCCTCCTCATGGCTGCACTGCAGATCCTGTGGGCAATACCCACCCATCACTGGGCTGTAAGTAATAGCCCAAGACTTTGTTTACCAGGCACCTCTAACCCATATTACCCCGTTAAAGATTAATTACAGGTAACGTAACGACGGCATCCTTGCGGTCATGTTGGGGGGCACATCTGGTGTCAAAACAAAACACTGTGACCAAAATAGACGAGTCAATTCCTCATGGAAATAGCCTTGTCAGTTGCATGAAGAATTAACACTAAATTGTGGCATTAATTTGCTAACTAGCTTGCTTGTACTGCCTAGGGACTTGCGGTTTTGCAAGGCATCCTGGGAAAAACAAAGCACATGGGCTGGATAGCTGGCATCCCTTATGGGCGTGGGGGGAGGGGTGTCACATTGCTCTGCTCGTCTCAGCGCCGCCCCTCAGTGTCCGCAAACCTAAGCGCACCAGACCCGAGACGTTCTCCCCCATTGTTAAAGGGTTGAAACAGACCAAAGCAGAGAACTGAGATGGCTTTGTGCTCTGCCTGTCCAGCCTCACTGGAATAATTTAAATTTCCTACACCAACAAAAGGACAAACACCTCAGCCAGCCGAAAAAACTGGTTTTTCCCCAATCGTACGTGACTACTGCAGCAATGAACACACCACTTTAGTCAAATGTACTTAAAAGACACACCTTCAAAACCAGAAGTAGCATGAGGGTGAATTCCACACCGGTCACTCACTGGCTCTCCTGCTTCCTTGTATGTCTCCTGACAGATTATATCACCATTTAAATATTTATTAAAAGCACTTTGTTTGCTCAGCACCAGCACCTTTATTCCCATTATGCTCCGCTTTAATCATTAAGTACAGGGCAACTCAATGATACTTAAATCATTTCAATCAAGAACACACAGACACGTCCTCACAAAACACAAGGCTTTACCCGTTGCAAAGACAGTACAACCTCTGTAAACATGATACAAATCTTCTCATTTAGAAAAAAAAAAAAAAGTCCTGTAGAAAAATATCTTTTTTTGATAGGCATCTCTTCGGGTGTGGAATTACAGTAGATCCATTTAATATATAAAAAAAAAAATAATAATAATTATAAAGAACACTGGATAAAGAGGGGAAAGGCCTTTGGTTTTGAGGCAAAAAAATGCCCCCCCTCTCCCCCTCCCCCAGTTTCCTTCAACGCATCGTCCACAGTGTCATTTTTGTGTGCCTCCGGCACGGTCCGTGATCCCACGCGGACCCGAGGCAGGGCAAACACAGACAATCAGGCATCAGGGAGTCAAGCGTCAGAGGTGGCGGAGGGCCGGAGCCAGCGGTAGGCTATATGTCCCAGGACGAGGAGCAACATCTCCGAGGTGCTGCTAAGGGCCACGATGAAGGGCGCCTGCGAGGCGAAGTCAGCCTCGGCCCGCCGGAATGACAGCTGCATGACTGCCAGCGCGAGCAGGCTGTTCTGTACCCCCACCTCGATGCTCACCGTCTTGCGGTGGGGGGCTGGCAGACGGGCGGCGGTGGCGGCGCTGTAGCCCAGCAGCAGGCCGAAAATCGGCACCGTCACGCCCACCACCACGATGGGCAGCCCCACGTTGGCCAGGATGGACGCCCCCATCTGGTAGGCCATGAAAATGCCGCCCACGATGAGGATGAAACTGAAGGGCCGGATGAGGGCCAGCAGTGCCCGCGTCAGGCCAGGCAGACGCAGCTTCACCAGCATGCCCAGCGAGATGGGGATAGCGATGAAGAGCAGCGTGCCCAGGATCTTGACGAAAGGCACGTGCAGCGTGGCGTGGACTCCCAACAGCCGGCCATACAGGGCCGAGGACAGGGGCATCATCGCCGCGGCGACCACCGTGGAGACCAGAGTCATAGAGATGGCCAGAGTGACGTCCCCTCCCAGTAAGAGGCTGTACAGGTAGCCCCCCCCACCCCCCGGTGCGGAGCAAGTGATGACAAGGCCCAGGGAGAGAGCGCTGGAGAGTGACGCCAGGTTGGACAGGGAATAGGCGTACAGTGGCATGATCAGGAACTGCCCCACCATGCCCAACAGCAAGGGCACCGGCCGTCGGATGAGGCAGCTGAGGACCTCCACCTCCACCTTGCATCCAAAGGCACACTTGTTGATAAAGATGAGCGGCAAGAGAGCAAACAGGACCGGGTTCTCCGAGAAGTGGGACAGCCCACCGGACTGGGAGAGCGGAGTCCCCGAGTCCTCGCCGCCGGCCGACACTCTGATGGAGTAGTCTGTGCGCTCCTCCACTAAAACCGGCTCGGAGCTCTGGTCCACTTCCAGAAGCTGTATACGCAGAGGAGCCGTACCCGCCAACCCAGACCTTATCCTGATAACGTAACTCCGGACCGGCCCCGCACTGCCGCTGTCACTCACGTTCAGTATGGAGAGAACATCGGGCTCCAGAGAGCGAACCGTCACCATCTGCTTCACGCTCCGGCCGCCCGGTGTCCCCGGTGCGCCGCGGTACCGGCAGGAAATCACGATCACGCCTTTGGTGTTTTCCGGAAACTCGAATTCCTGCGAAGTGCCGTCGCCGATCTTGATGTATCTGCTGCCGCCGTCGGTCGTCACGTTGTCGCCGCCGTTCTCGGCGCCCGGCGTGGTCCTGTCTCTCGCCGGGGTCTGCCGCTCCACGCCTCCGGTTGCCAAGAGAAAACAGCAGAATGCTAATAATGTCCTCATGCTTGTGACGGGCATGGGACGGAGTGGCGCCGCAAAGACACGCTTCTCTCCGCCGATGTGCGCCCGAACCCGCCTGTTTCGATCTCACTTTCAGCGCACGCAGCTCGGACTAAACAGCCCCCCCGGTGTAATCACAACGTTATTGGCCGCGCCCGGTGGAGTCCGCCTGGTATCCATTTAGCTAAACCTTTCTCCTCTCTCCACCGGAATTCAGACGTCACCCCGCCCCATACGACATAGGTGTTTCAATTTCTAAGCGGGGGGGTGGGGGGAGCTTCACATTCAAATCGATTTGACCTGGTTCCTCTTTTTCTCTTCCGGGCAGACGACACGCACCTACCATCTATTAGCGCCCGTTTGATGCTCTCGGCTTCGCCTTTAGTTGTATCTGCTTGTCCCCCCCCTACCCCAGGCTTGCCCCCCCATTCACTCGCTGCTGAGCTCCCTTTTAATCCAATCAGAGCGGCCCCGGGCATTAACCCCTTCCCGTCCCCCCAGTCCGGGCACCATACGACGTCATCTCGGGGAGAATGACATGGCGAAAAGACGCGCAAACATATAAGAAAAACAAGTCCGGGGGTGCCGCCGACAAAATCTATTATTAATTCTGTCGCCCGCCATTATTTTCCAGCAGAAAAGCCACTGCTGCCGCAAGCGGGGATTAAAATCGCCACGCAGGTTCAGAGAACAAGTGTTACACTTGTTCTGATTAACGATTCTAGTCCAGTCGCATAGATTTGGATTCATATTTAAAATTTGATTTTAATTTTGGAACCACCTGGTTGTTACGCAAAATAAACTGGGTCAGACGGACTTGGAGCGGCTCTCCCGGTGTCAGGGTGTGGGCTGTTTGCGTGCCTCCAGCTGAACTTTTACTCGCTTTCATAGTGTGGTACGACCCACTGCAAACATAGAACTGTTATCCGGCATTACGGCGAATCGCAGATAGTAATCATGTCTAATTATAGTGACTCATTCTCTTCGTCAATAATGCGGATGACAAGAAAGTCGCTCCTAACTAATATACAGGTTATCAGTTTTACTAATATAATCACTCCCGTATCTGTAGGCTATATTTCAGCCAGAAATATAAATCGTATATCTAAATATTCCAGCTTTTACCATAATTAGTGACTTGGTATGGTAACAGAGGCACTGAGCCGCAGTGATGATGCCCCTCAATAATAACCACTTTCCGCTGTCACTGATGAATAATTAATCTCTGCGAGAGAGCCGGCAAATGCTTGGAGACAAATGAGCCAGTGCTGTGAAGACACCGCAGGGCGGCTGAAAGTGAAAAATGAATATGCTTATTTATTTGATAACATGCGAAGAAAAGGGACAGCACCTATAATGAAACACGTTTATTTCCCCCGAGTCCCTCTCTCCTAATTCTGTAGCACATAGCTCTATCAATTCCGGTATGTTAGCCAATTCAAAGAGAATGAGATCAAATGATTTGAAGCAGAAAAATAGCAAATAAAAAAGTAACCCGTGCTTCCAAAGAATGTGGTTCCTTAGTTGCTGCGGGAGAAATTCATTGCCTTGCATGTACCGGCATGCTGAAAAACGCGACTGGCAGGGGTTTTTTGAAAAGAGAAAAGTCTCATTAAAATAAAAAAATGAACAGTATGCCGCCTCGGATGGGTTTCACTGACTGCAATCTGTCCAGTATACGGTAGTCGATTTAATGGCACGGCACAAACGGTTTCTTTAAAAACAACAATCCCTATAACTGTATGGTAAAGTGTAGGTTCAGTAAAATATGCCATACGGACACGTACACACCAGAGAAATGTTCGTATGAAATGCATATGAAAATTATAAGCAGGCATTTAAAAGGCCAGTATTAATCGAAATCATACATAATGTCTTCATTAAGAGTGGTTAATTTAATTATTCTCTTGCGAATCACATTTAACATTTGAGCAAAACCATATAGCAGGGATGGAGCCGTTCTACACCAGTTATCTCCCTTGGTTTTATTTTTAAAAGCCTATCTTGATGAACCAACAAAATTCTTAACACAACAAAGTTGATTGTTACTTAATCTTTTTTTCCAATAAGTAATTGAAATGATTATTACATGCTGTTTGAATACACTTCATTGGTAAAGACCACATCTGAAACCAGGATCAGGGAAACAGAAATGTTGACCATTGTGTCATTTTGTCCAGGGGCCCAGAATTCCTTGCTGCACCCCTGTCCAAATCACAAAATGATGGGTGTACAGCTATTTAAAAAGAAAATGATCATGTTCCTAGTGCTTACATGGTATCCTCCTTAAAGTGTATATCTAAGGATGAAAGTTAAGCACAACAAGTTGTCACATTTATTATGCACATATCCATCCATTACAATGTCTGTCAAAATTTATTTAGAAACCATTCCGGCGAATATTTGTGACAGAACCTTTCTCATTTAGACAACGATTTTCCCCAGCAGACCCTCTTGGGCAAAGCCACCAACAAGCAGTTAAAAGCTCAAAAGCCCATTAGTGATTAGTTGTGCCACGTACGGGACTCGAACCCACAACCTTCTGGCATGAGTACCCAACCCACTTAGTGTGATCTAAAACAGGGGTTTTTAACTTTGGGGGTCCATGCATAGATTTCAGAGGGTCTATGAACTTGGACGAGGAAAAATATACATCATTGCTTTCATTAACCTCAGGAATTTAGCCAAAAAAAACATAGTAGTATTTGCAGTACCTATGATATTGCCACCAATAAAAATCAAAGATGTTTTCATATCATGTTACAGTTGATAGATATCTGGGTATATCATTTATGCTCATCACTACTACTTTTTTATATTTTGATATTTTGTATTTCCTTTCGGTCCCATTTTTAACCCTACGCATTTAATGTTATGCATTTAAAAACATTATTCTGAGAACACGTTCACAAGTTTCACCAGATGGCCGAGGACACCCATGGAACAACCAAGGTTAAGAACCCCTGATCTTGCAAGTTGATGTCAAGTCAGTTCCGTTTCTCTCACAAGGGGGTTTTATTATCTGAATATGAACATATAATACAAAAACCCCCACCAACCTAAATGGGACTATTGATATAAATAACCAGCACACACACAGTAAAGCAATTCCCAAAGAAGTAAATTATTCAGATTCATTCCTGTGATAACCAAGGATAGACAGTCTGCCTGTTCCTAATGATAGGCCTTTATGATTATTTATTAATTACTTCACTCAGGCACTGAAGTAAAGTGCCTAGTCAAGCACCTGAAATCTCAGTAAGGCATTAATAGTCAACAAGCAGAAATCAAAAAGGCATGAAGAGCGAACCAAGAGAATTTAACTAGAGCCAAAAGAACACAGCATCAATTAACATAAGAACACAGCATTTACACTAGCTGTTACTCAGCATGACCTTGGTCTGACGTTGAGGATTCCCATTGACATGGGGTGATGTGTGTGGTGTTGGGGACGAGGAGTGACAAACACAAAGCCTTAGTGTTCCTTCACCACAGATAATTTGTGTGCGTGTCAGCCCCGGTCAAGATGAACGCATCTCAGCTGAACAAGGTCATTTGTGAGTGACCTCCACCCAGAATTCCTGTCCAGGTTCACCTGCCACCGACACCCTGCTCTGACAGCCAGCTGATATGTGTCTTTTGCATTAACTTCATAATATATGAATAAAAAAAATAAAATACAGCTTTCAAATACAGATGGAGCACATGAGCAGTATTTCTGAGATCATACATATTATTAGGAGAGTAGATTATTTTAAGCATCTCTGTGTTTGGATTTTTTTCCCCCCTCTATGGGTTGCAGAAACAGGATAATTTTACTGCTTGCCAAAAATCTCTTCAATGGAGGAAGAGGGGTATAAGAGGAAGGAGAGGATGTGAGGGGAGGAAGTGCAAATGAAATTGAGAGAGCAGAAAACAAACAGATGGGGAGGAGAGAGAGAAAAACAAGAATTTAGTGAGAGAGAGGAGTGGCAAGATCGTGTGTGGTAATTTCAGCAGCACTCAGACTGACACGTATATAAATAGACCCAGGGACGGGATCGACTGAAGAGCACTCGCAGCACAAACAGGTTGAAGGGAATAGTCCATTTTAGAGCCACTCTTCCGCTGCTCGTCAGCCTGCTCACGAGGTGACACGCTCAATTCCGCAACGCAGCCAACCTGAAAAAGTCAAGGCAAACATGAATGTGTTTTCCATTATGATGTCTGTGTGTGTACAAGGAGGAGTGAGTAATGACCTTTTATTTGTAGCGCTCTGTGTGTGTGTCTGACCAGGTGACTGTATGACGTGAGCTGAATATATAAATGTAGCAGAGTGTTTAAGCGCAGGTTCCCGCTTGTGTGTGTAGTGGTGTGCAGGCGTGTTTACCTGCGGGACAGCAGGTCTTCCTTCTCCTGGGAGCGTGTGGAGCCCTCCCCCAGCGAGGCAGCCCCGGCGGGTAACTGATTCAGCTGATCCATCACCTCCAGGCCGCTCTCTTCGGCTATCTGCACGATGAGGTCATCCACCTGCTCCTGGGGTGTAGTCAGGGTGGTAGCTGAGCTCATGGAGTCCTCCATCACCTGACGCAGAAAGAAAAGCTGCCAGTTAGTCCTTCATTCGTCTTTGCAGTAGGGGATACGGAAGAGAGACGTGGAGGGAAGCATGAGGAACAGAGAAACTCCATTACAACAAAAAGCACACAATGAATCCACATAATGAACTGAACATCTCAAATATAATGTCAATGATCACTCTTTCACTTACAGAGGTGTGAACATCCAGGTTTTGCACTTGTGTTTCAAACTTGTCCATCACAGCAGACACCTTTTGCAGGTCCATAGAGCCAAGTGCTTTGTCCAGTGCCTTGGTCACCTGAGCCATGTTCTTTGTCACCTAAGAGACATACACAAGTTCCATAAGAATGTACATACAGTTGACATGTTCCGTCTCCCCAGATTCAATAAGCTAGAATTTGCCACGCACTGAGCACTACACTGAATCCACGGGAATGAAGTGATTTCATCGGTCCTCTGTGTCTGTCCAGCACTTGTTGTTTGAGCACGGTTCATCTAGCGTCTTGTTTGTTCCCTACTCATGTTGTGCGCACAACACTGTTTTTCTTGTCAATACTGCCTGAACAGTAAGCATAAGAATTATTTACATCGCATTTACATTGTATTAGGTACTACAAGCAATCTAGAGATAAACTATATAGGAAGATGCGTGTAGGTTATATGCAAATATGGCGTCATTTTATATAAGGGACTTGAGCATCCGCAGATTTTTGTATTCGTGGGGGGTCCTGGAACCAATTCCCTGCGGATACTGAGGGCTGACTGTAGTGAAGTCACCCTGCATAGACTGGAACTAAAGTTTTTTTTCATCAGTAAACCCATAAATAACATGCCATATTGGTTTACTGTCAATAAAAATGCCAAGTAGCATTACAAAGCATGTTTATAAACATCATCTGATTCTTTTTAAGTCTGTAACATAACCTCTACAGGTTCTGAACTCTATTGATATGCATAATGCATACATTTATTCTATCTGATAAGTTTCTTTACTGTAATGAAACTTAAGAAAATTTTAGGCATTCAAATAAAAATATCCTTTTACAAAAGGGCTTGGCATTTTACAGTTAGGTTTCTTATAACTGACATTGTTTGACTTTTTATGTATAAAAGTACTACAATGAATAGCTATAGATAAACATAGTTTACCTAGCTCCATAAGGAAGATATAAACTGTTCTTATCAGATAAAGTAATAAATAATAAATAATAATTAAGAACAGGCAAAGTGCAAGCATGTAGCTTGGTTTTTGGTGATTAGAATGTGTGACAAATTATAATTTGTATTTGTATTGTATTTATAATTATAACATAAAAGGATTTTACTGAATCTCCCCTTGACTGAAATCCACATTATCCTAATGTAGCTCGCCCTTGGCCAAGTGACACAGGGCCGTGGGAGAGAGACACCACAGATGAGACAGGCAGAGACACACCCCTTTCATGGTGACCGCAGTCTGGACCTTGGAGGCCACAGCGTCGACACGAGATGCCATGCGCAGCCAGTTCAAGCCCTCGTTCTTCTTGCGAATGGCATTCTCCGCGTATACCCTGGCACACTCCACATTCTTCTGTTGTAGAGCCTGGAGGGGGAGAGATAATATCTACTATTATTGTCTGCATGACTTAAACATTCCACACACAATAACATCAGCATATAGACAATCTTTTCATTCTGCTCTGAGAATTCCTGACGAAAAAAAAAACAGAAAGCGACTCTGCAGTTGATGATTTGCTACCACCTACTGGTGAGTAACATGTCTTGCGCCCATAGACCCCACCTTTAAACCAACATCGTCATCTTACAATATTCCAATGCTGAGACAGAAAAGGTGTGGCCCTCAGTTGTTTGCCTGGGACATAAGAAGGCTTGTTTCTTTGACAATTACAGTCCACACAATGAACATTGGAGCACACTTACATTAAGGATAAATGGGCAGGAGTGTTCTGCATTATCTGCTCATGACTGGTTACTCCTGAGAAAATAAGGCAAATAACCCGCACCTTCTTGACTTTAGCCTGCTCTGTCTTGGAGTCTTTCTCTGCCTTCTTGGCCAGCTTCTCCAACTGTTTTGCTGAGAACTGAGTGAAAATACCATAGGAGAGGGAAGAAAAAGGCATGGAAAAGAAGAAATTAAGAAGTGGAAATAAGGGCATGTTACATACCTTGCTACTGTATGCACAAGAATTTCCCACTGGGATCAATACAGTTAATCTTATTTTATCAACAGAGAAGAAATGAGATAAAGAGATGAATGGAGAAGACACAGACACAGGCGCAATGCACGTGGGTATTGAAAGAAACGCAATATGGCAGACCAAAGCAAGATTATGACTAGAATGACAATTAAGAGTACCTATTTCAAATAAGAAAATTAACATAAAACGCATACGGAATATACTCAGGAAAAACAGAGAATACTACTTACTTTCAGCTGAAACAGCGTGTCTATGGTAAGAAGAACAGTCAATGAGAATGGGCCGATAAAAAGAGTAACAGTAAAGATTCTCAAATTAGTGTCCTCACTTTTAATTAAAATGACTCGTCTTGTAAGGAACATCATCAATGTACCATGTACTTCAGCACTAGGCAAAACATTTCTTATACGGGAAGAATTCGTAGTACTACCGAATACCGATTAAGGAAAATGTTTTGTTTACTTTGCTGTAGTCCGCCATAGCGTGACAAGTCCAAAGTGTCATATTACTTTCACACCTAAACTCCAACACTCGAATTTATTTTAAGAGATCACAATGATGTTTCATTCTGCTAATTTGTTTCAATATGCTGATTTATCTGCCCCGTTTCACTCTTATCTACAAGGCTACATTTACAAAGTATGGACGACGGACAGAGAACAAACAGCACAACACAGGAACAGTACAGACTACGCTTACCATCCATCTTTGTATATAAATCAAGGATTGTACTTCGTGCTATTAGAGGAAAGTCGTGTTGGTGAAAGAGCAAGTTTTTCCTTTCTTATTTCCTGGTAAATAAACTGTATATTTCCCTTCTTCCGGTCTCGAGCGTAAGGGGAAGTGACGTATGCTGTATACTTCCGGTAACGGCTGACACCATTGCTATGCGTCACATGCGTCTCATCGTTCATTGGGAGTGTTGATGTGTCTTTGTGATTTCAAACATTAAAATATTATTATTTAAGTTTAAATACAGGAATGTATTCATTTTCAATTTCGTTCACTCAACTGAAAATATGTCTCCTTAAAACATTTGTATTATATATCAAATATTTAATATCAAAGTATTTAATAATTTCTTCAAATTATTATTCCAATGGTTGATTAGCTTTTTCTCAAACTAAAAGCTATATAGTTTCTTGAGGTGGTCTTCATTCCGTCAACATGGCGAATGTAGTTGAAGTGGAAACAGGAACTTTTTTTTCCAAAAATAAATAGGTGAAACTTTTTTGAGCAAGTAGAATATACAAAGCCTAGTAGAGGAAACATGCATAATGCAAATGTGAAAGATTTCAAGGAACTTCAACTAAAAAGAAGGAAGCGGTGAAACTCGGTGATTTGAATACACGATTTGAATAACGTGTGAGCGGAAGACTGTGAGAAGAGGTACTGGAGACACTAACTCCTCCAGGTCAATGACCGGCTGCAGGCTGTGCGACTTAAGGGTTTTGCCTGCGCGTGTCACCTGAGCCCGTTTCTCATGGGGTTTGTCACGAGCAAGCACGCGCACGAAGCGGGTAAGAAAATTGCACGTGAGCTGGGACGTTTTCTTCGCGCGCTATGCTTTATTCGCATATTCGAAGACAGATGGCATCAAAAAACATGGGTATTAAACAGGACGAGCTAACGGTGACGTGCAGACCGGTTAAATAGGCCTAATAGGTCGCCGTATTCGTCTGCTAACTTAGTTACACACGTCGGACAGTCGGGAGCCATAGCTGTAAATCCAGCAAGAATGTAAGACATGTAATAGGTTAGAACAACAAAAATCACGACGTAAATTCCCTGGTAATTAAGGTATAATGCGGTATACGGTTAATCCCATTACGAAGGTACAGTCGGTGTACTGTTCGTACTAAATCTTTTAACAATAGAGTAAAATCCGACTGATATATACTTACATTAAACTTCTAGACGGTGTACTTTTAAAGTACTACATTACCACGCGGTCTCTGCTAGAGTATATAAGAAAAATGCGTTGAGTCTACGCATACATATGTGTTGTATATAGATCTTTCACCCTGTGTGGAAAATACTCATCATGCCACATTTGTGTTACTTAGTGGTCGCCTCAACACCAGTATGTGAAGATTCGACCAGCGGTACTGCTCCCTGTCTAATAAGCCAGGGTCCCCGGACACTCCCCAGCATTATTGTCACGGCGCCATCCCGGGAAGACCTTCTGACGCCGAACCCCGTTAAGACGATAGAGGGCGCCGCCAAGGAGCGCAGACCGGGTGTCCCCATCTACGTCAGCCGTCAGCCCTTTACTAAAAGCTGACATGCAATTATCGAAGTACAGTATCTCCTGGCGAAATGCCATTGTGAAATAATTGTCTAATCTGTAATGTATCTCCATTTTTCAGTTATCAATATACCAGTAGTAGTATGAATGGATGGATAGATAGTGAGATTCAGTGTACTCAACTAGCCAAAGACCCTTGCACAGGAATTTGGTCCTGGTGTATTTTCTGGTTTTGTGCACCATGCGTTCGGCAAATTGGCACAGTTCTTAATAGGAATACACCCAGATATGACCCTGCATCTAATGCAGTAGTAGTAGCCATCCGTTTACATGATTAAAGACCACTGCCTTCATGTACAGACTTTTAAATTCTTCTTAGACACATCAACTTACTGTGAAAATATTAAAACGAGGCCTTTGCACTTAAGAATGATTTGAAAAGGCTTTGCATTCAGAAAAAAAGTCTGAGTTTTGGAGCTTGCTTCCTGGCTGCAGGAGATGGACTGCTATGACTTTGGGAAATTAGTGGTGGTTTTAAGGGATAATCTCAGGGACATTCCCTTTAATTCCCAAAAAGCTTATTTTAAAGACTTATCCTTTATAGCTGGCGAGAAAGCATCAGTCCCATATAGTCAATTGCTGAAAATATCTGCTTGAGCCGTTATTCTTGTTTTGCACCCCAAAAGAAGCCGTTTTGCTGCATGATGTTTTTGATTTGACCAAATATCATCACCATGGTAACCCAGACTGGGAGAAAGGGAAGGATGGATGCATGTCATTCATGAACGTAGTTTATGACTTACTGTGATGCTGCTGAAGTCCATGAACAGTTCACGCCCTGCATGTCATTCTTGTAATGAGACACTGAAGCCCATCATATGCAGCAGGGGAGCAGACGCATTCCAGCGACATGTCCACCCCCCCTCGCCATGAGGTGCACAGCAGCCAAGCACCATTAATGCAGCAAGACCTAATGCAAAGTGTTTTAGCACCACCCGACTGGAGCTGCTGCTGCTCCAGAACTTCAGAATCCCACAGTGACTTCCATAACCACTTCTACATCTGTAGTGCAACATGGGAGAAACAAGATGTCCTCTGGGATCACAAAAGCAGGAATGCAAAATGCTTGTGTTTGCACATTTGATAGTTTTGATGCAGTCTAAAGTAAACTGGGTGTTGTATAATTTTATTATCCCCCACCCTACAGGCAGAACTTTCGTTTTATAACTCTCCATTTCAGGTGTGAGATTTACATACCTCCAGAAAAGCAATGCTGCAGTCATAGAGGTTCAGAAATATTTCACTTGTAAATGAAGGTAATCGTCACGATGTTAGGTTTTTGCAGCATTCATTATATGATTTTTTAATACAGCTTAAATCACTGTATATTGTAAAAACAATTTGTTATATCGGCGAGGGGGCAGATAACTATAGCATACATTTTGTTTTCAATGGATCACCTTCATTTTTATGGTCACTTACAGGATCTTTTTCAAAGCGTAAACATGTCCAGAGCTCAAATATGTTGAGTTTCATGGAAGAACACAAAATGAAGCAAGGTAGAGAACATATAAAAAAAAAACAAACAAACAAAAAAAAAAACTTACTGACCATAATGCCACAGGCTTCCTGAGTGTAACTACATGCAGAATAGCAACCAAAAACACTACTGGCCGGTGATTTTGGCATTTTTCGTGTGTTGATGCTTCTGTACTTTATCTGAAATTTCTGGGTCCCTTTGAGCACCCAGTTAAGCAGTGCAGTGACTGAAAGCCCACACAGATGAATCCAGAAATAATTAAAAAATAAACAAAGATGTAGTTCACTGGCCGTTGTCAAATGTATTGGGTTTATTAAGATCAATCCAAATGGGATTTAACGACAAAGAGTTATAGCAGAGCAATAGACATTGCAAGTAAACACCATTGTTAATCTGTGTACAGCAATAACAACTGGATAAAAGGACTTCAAAACTGTACTTAAGATGATGATGCAGAAGAATCGGCTCTACTTTTAACTACCATCTTTTACAATGTCTTACATTATGTGAAAGAGCTTCTCAAGCTTCCACTCCTCCGTGATCGAAGGTCTTTTTTTCTTAAAATATTAGCAAAAACACTGTCTTGGTACTAAAATGGGACCAACAGGTCCAGCTCTTTACTCATGAGAACAATCTCACACATTTGATCATACTGCCAGCTCCATTTTGTTCAGGTAACGGCGAGCAGAAAAGAATCAAATACATACATGTTACTGCATGTGGCAAAAGTGCGGCCTCACTGACTGATGCTTGTGGGTTATCAGTTTTGAGCAATAAATAATTAGCAATAAATAATCTTATGGAGGGAAAAAAATCCTTCAATCTGTGCGTAAACTGGACCAGTCTGTAGGGTTCATGCGTACTGGCTTGCATGGAGACAAACCACTAGGAGCTGACGGATACACTCCCTCACGCACACGCGCACAAAGCCAATTTTTAAATAATAGTGGCGGCGCAGCTCAAGAAATAAGGAAAATGACCTCAAGGCTTTTAGCTACAGGCGCCTAGCTGAGCGCAGCGTGGCTGTCGGAACAGTTCCAGAATAACATCGTATAACTGGACGTCCATATTAGTAGTGTCGTAGTAGCTGCTAGATGGTAGAGTCCGGATAAGTAGCGAGATAGTTACCAAGATTGGGGGGGGGGGGAGAGGGTGGGGCACAGGCGTTGAGGTTGAAGTTCAGGGCGGGGTGGGGAGGAGGTACGTAACCTCACCGACTCAGCCTTCTTGTCCGAAATCCTCTGTGAACTTCTTCACTTTCAGAAGATCTTCTGTGTTCACAGTGGGACGCGTCGTGGCGAGGGAGCGCAGCATGTCCGACTGTGCAGACGGGGGACAGTAGGTGGCGTTATAGTTAGGGACAGGAACTCACAACCTGAAGGTAACTTGGATTCTCTCAGGTGTCATGAAGGGCCATGCTCTAGGAGCTCTGGTAAGGGGCACTTAACCTGAACTGCGCCAGTAAAATACCTAAATTATAAATGGCTCTGGATGTCTGTAACTCCTTGTTGGAGCGTGTAACTGTGTGATTGAAACCCCACACTGCTCACCATGCAAACAGTAGGCTCAAGCAGCTTGTCACTGGGCACGTCCATCCAGGTCATCTCTATGGCGTTGGGGTCGCCGGGAGAGCAGGGGGTCAAGAGGTCATCCACCATCACGGCACTGTTACTCCGGGATGGTCCTCGAACCTGGGTCACACCAGGAGATAGACCTTGTGACCATGAGATGAGCTTGCATCCTCTCTATGTATGGCGATGCATCAGGTGGGATATTGGTTTATGATAAAGAGGAACTCAAGTATGAAATATGAGCTAATTAGAAGATCATCATTAAGACAAAGCAATATTTTAAACTGGAAAAAAGCAAAATCATTGACTGAAAATCCATCCATCCATTTTCTGAAACCACTTGTTCTCTTCAGGGTCACGGAGGGTCCAGAGCCTATACCAGCGGCTACGGGCGCAAGGCAGGGAACAACCCAGCATGTGGTGCCAGCCCATTGCAGGGCACACTCACACACCATTCACACACACACCATTCACACACACATGCACACCTATGGGCAATTTGGCAATTCCAATTAACCTGAGCATGTTTTTGGATAGTGGGGGGAAAATGCTGGTGATTGGGGGAAAACACATTATGGAGATTAAGTTTTAGTTAAAGGAAACACAGAAAATAATCTAGTCTTGAAACAGTTACAACAGACTCATCAAAATGTATGCTCTATCATTAAGCTATTCCACCATATAACACGCAGGCAATTATCTGTTCATATTTTTATAATATCTATCTTTCATAAGAAGATATGTTACAGACAAATGTTAATACTGAAAATTAATTGCATACCATTTCAAAACATATAACAGGCGAGTCATTTCTGACAGTACTGTGTATCATACTGACAGCTGTGTGTGTACTGTTACACCACACGCGTGTGTGTGTGTGTGTTTACGTCCCGTACGGAGGCCTCTTGCCTTTTTGAAATGCGTCGCTGACTGCACCTTCCTCACTGGCTGCATGAGTGCGTCGCGGACGATGATGCTGATGTCTGCACCCGAGTAGCCATCGGTTTTGCGCGCCAGTTGTCGCAGGTCAGCCTCGCTCAGGCTGTGTGGGGTGTTTCCCAGGTGCAGCCGGAACATCTGCGCTCGGGCCGGCTCCTCCGGCAGGGGAATGTAGATCCGCTTCTCGAACCTTGAGCCCGTTTGGCAGAGACAGGAAGGGGACACTGAGAATTCGACTGTAATCAATGATACTGCTGAAGCAGATGGGCAAAAGTTACAAACTGACATGCTAAGTTTTTAACAAATTATTATGCAGTAATCATTTGTCTGAACTTCTCCAAACTATCCCGAAGAATAGGGTTTGATTATATTACTGAATTCTCCAAATGAAGGTTAATCGTGGAAGAACAAAATGAGCTCTGACCTCCTGCGAATGGCGGCATCTAGGACCCAGGGAATGTTGGTTGCCCCGAGAACCAAGATCCCATCATTGTTGTTGCCGACACCTGTCAAACAGAGACCCACGACTCAAAGCACCAGCTGTTGAAGGGTCAGAATCAGTAATGGCAGGTAAAAATTGAAATTTTGCCCAGGACAGAATTAATCAGAATGTCAAAATGTTTTATTTAGATACCAAATAATGACAAAAATACAAGTCATTATCTTTAATGGTTTTTGAACTATGACTATGACCTGACGAATGGGGACCTGTTTGATATCAAGCTTTGTTCTGGTACCTAGTTTAGTGTGGGTGGGGTGGGTTTGTAGGCTTCTATGAGTAAACAGAGTGAAACCGACCGATATTTTTTCATTGAAATGTTGAAATCTTAACTTTGATTTTTTTATTATTATTTAAAAAGGCTGACAAAATGACTATATGACAAAATTGACTGTATGAAATTTTTCAAATTAAAATAGTTTGCTCCACTCAATGCGCCTCCTACTGGTACCGAATCATACCAGCGATGCAGCCAGCTATTCATCTACGGCACACCAGGGCGGCGCTGCCTTCACACAGTAGGCAGCCTGAGGCCCTTTGGGCTTCTCACCCTGCATCTGCACCAAGAACTCGGTCTTGATCCGTCGTGCCGCCTCGCTCTCGTTCTCGTTCCTCGAGCCACAGAGCGAGTCCACCTCGTCGATGAAGATGATGGACGGCTTGTGCTGACGAGCCAGCTCAAACAGGTTCTTTACCAACCTGAGGAGGGTTGGGGGGGGGGGGGGGGGAGGTGAGAGAGAGAATGTGAGGAGGACACCAAAGGGGGACGTAGGCGGAGCTTGAGGGGCCGGACAGCTCACTTCTCACTCTCTCCCAGCCACTTGGACATCAGGTCTGAGGACGACACCGAGAAGAAGGTGGAATTGTTGGCTTCGGTGGCGACCGCCTTGGCCAGGTAGGACTTGCCGGTTCCTGGGGGTCCGAAGAGCAGGATTCCCCGCCACGGCGTGCGTTTCCCTGGGGGTAGAGCCGCGAACGCGGACACGTCACAGCGACCCCCTGACCTGGGGTGACTTGCGGGGGCCGCCATCGGCGAGTCCCACCTGTGAAGAGGTGAGGGAACTTGATGGGCAGGATCACGGCCTCCTTCAGCGCCTCCTTGGCGCCCTCCAGTCCAGCCACGTCGCTCCACCTGACGTTGGGCTTCTCCATCACGATCGCGCCTGGGGGAGGACATCAAGGCTACAAATTCAGCCCCAGCCCCTTCCACTGAGCCCCTTAATGTACCACAGCAGGGAGAGAGGCGGAGGGGAGGGGGTACCCATCAGCTGCTCCTGAAGCTTCTTCCTCTCTGGGTTTTCACCTTCACTATCACTGTCACTTCTAGTAAAAAATAATAATAAAAAAATCCTGTAAGGATCTCATGGCAGGACACTGCAATGAAACAATGAAACTGGGCTTTTTGATTGTGCAGCAGTATGTCAGGTAAATTATAGCGTTTTCTTCCAAACTGAGCACAGCTGAGCTAAGATCACAAGATGAAACGGAAGCTCCGAGATCTGATTTTGGTCATAATTTTGATTTGTTTCTGAATATTTAATTATAGTGTTTTGCCTGAAATGTACAGCACTCCAAAGCAGAGCCTATTGTCATGCACTGGCTGTTGTGCCTTTGACCCCCCTGTTCAGTGGCCTTGCTGCATGCTGCCGGTGACAGATCAGTTTCTCCTCCCTTCGGCCACATCAGCAGCTCGCCCATTGGCCGAATCCGGTGGCGTGTGCCAGTCGCACCCAACGTGGGTCTCAAAGCCTCCCGCTCCTCCTGTTGTCAGGGTCAGGTCTCTTCAACCCCCCTCACATCCTAACTGCCCTGGAGCCTGATACTTGCCTAGTTTGTTGCACATAAGCTCGATACCTATGGTTAATACAGGGGCGGGGACATCAGGGCACCGGCCCCAGCTAAAAGCTGATTGGCCCCTAGTGTCCCCCCTACCCTGTCACTCACTGATTCAAAACATATCATTGGCTTATGATGAGGTTAGTCATTCTGTAAGAATTATGACCCCACTTTTCCTCCCACCTTAAAATACCCTAGAACGGCCGCTGCTCTGTACCCTTTGTCGTTGCTCTGTGCTTCCTTGACCGGTTTCTTTCCTTGCTTCTCTTTGTTTTTCAGGTAATCTTTGAGCTTCTCTGCCCTGTCCAGGTACTGCACGCACTTTGCCCGAATGCTCTCCTTTGCCTTGTCGCTGTGTGCCTCATCTAAAGAAGGTGGGGAGGGGGAAAGAGGCCTTTTAGAGCAACCTTTCAACTCCATGCCAAAACCACTGTCAGGACGACAAAGAGCACACTCACATTTGATGGCGTGCAGAAAGTACTCCACTGCATGTTGGTACAGCCGCAAGGCCTCCTCATAATTTTTAGCCTTGTCTTCCTCTGTGGCTTTCGTCACAAGATCGATCGCTTTCTGCAATGGCGAAATAACTAAGTATGTGAAAGGTGCACGTATTTATCGGGGATGCCGACACCTCCGTACAGCTGTCAGGCACTGACACACCCCCAGCAATGGAGCCGAGAAAACTTAATAATTAACGTTACGTGTTACGCCTAATTCTCCAGCGCTACAAGATAACGCAATACAATATTACAGGCGTGTAAACGACTCTTAAGTAGTTACAGCTTTCTCACATGCATATTTTGCTCTATACGCATAATATGCAGCAAAAGCAAGCTCTGTCATTGCATTCACGTGTTTACAGGAGAGCAACTAACTGTGCAGACTTGGCCTCCCCGCGCTTTATTATATCAGGGGCGACAAGGTGGCTCAGCGATCCGTTCCGTGGATGTCTGTGTGTGGAGGATCTGTATGCTCTGGGTGTGTGGGTGTGTACAGTATGTGCCCCGTGATGGACAGGCATCCCGCCCAGGTACCCCAGCCCTCTGCTTGGGTTAAACTGCAGGCCAATCCAGCGACAGTACAGGATAAGCGGCAGGGAGATTCTGTGGGGGTTTGTTATCAGTGCAATCGGCCACGATCTGCATAATTAACTTCTGATTAACGGAGAGACGACAGAGCTGGTCATACGCAGGCAAGAGCGAATGCCTGAGCTATATGGTTAGCACGCTAGCTAAAGGCGAAACACAGGCCATAAACTCCCCTGGCGCACCCGTTTAACGTCGTCTGAAGACGAGATGGCGGCGACCTATTAGCACTTTAACTGCAGTTAGCTGGTAATTTATTACCTAGAGGAGAAAAGCAGGAAAGCGGGGACTGTTGACATTAGCCCGCTAGCTTACGCCCAGCCTACCTGTAATGTTGACGTTGTCATTTCATCTCACGCTCAGGTCGCACCACCACCGGACCGCTACTTATCCCGACGATGCGAGGAAGAGCCCGCTATATTTACGGATATTTATATATGAACATAAATATGGGTGAAGAACGAGCTGCAGTCCGGACCAGAGTAAACAGCTCCCACCACAATGGCAGAAGACGCCGTTAATCGAGGAGCCCGAAGAAAAGAGGGACCCCGCGAGGCCGAGTGGGGCGCGCGCTGCGCCGTGGCGAGGCTGCCCTCTGGCGGCCGCTCGGGGGCGCAGTCCGCCAAACTCTCATGCTTGTAGTTAAGCCGCCGCTCTGCTTCTCTGCAGTTTCCGCCTTTTTAGGGACGCACACGATGAATCGTATCGTCATTATTCTGCTGAATATGCAATAATGACTCCATGCGAAAACACAGGGCCGAAAATAGATATAACGAAAATGATTTTGTGTGCAGTTTTTTTTTTTATGAACTTAATGCATAGTCTTAATAAACATTGTTAATAGCAGTTTTAGAACTGCCCCAAAACACTATAGATTCATGTCCAGAAATCTCCATTTAAATAATTTCTTACACTTTCTGTTAAACTATGGTTTAAATGGGGGGGAAAAAATCAATACTTTATTGATCCCCGTGGGTAAATTGTCTTTACGCCTCCCTCAACTTGCTCTTTTTTGTAGAGTAAGTTGTCTGCGAAGGGCAGCCACCTGTAGCGGCGCCCAGGGAGCTGAGGGTTAAGGGCCTTGCTCAAGGACCCACAGATGTGCTGAGGCTGGGTTTGAACCAGCAACCTTCAGCTTACAGGCACAGCCCACTGAGCCACACACGGCCCCCAAAAATGTAATAGTTATAATAATAATTAATTGATTGCTGTGGGGAAATTGTCTTTATGCCTGCCCCAATTTGTTCTCTGTAGGTGAGAGCAAGTTGGTTGTGAAGGGCAGCCACCTGTTGTGGCACCCTGGGGGGTTAAGGGCCTTACTCCAGTACACACAGATGTGCCAAGGCTGGGCTTAAACCAACAACCTTCTGATGACAGGTAGGCTTAGCCCACTGAGCCACCTGCTGCCTCTATTGTAAATCTGAAGAAAATAGAAATCAGTCAAGATATAAATGTTTCAAGCTAAAATATTGGTCAATTTCATTCCCAATTTAATCATAGTACCATACAACCCCCCCCCCCCCCCCCCCACCACTAAACTAGGTACCAAAACAAAGCTTGATATGAAACAGGTCATAGTCATAGCTCAAAAATCATTAAAGATAATTATTTGCATTTTTTAAATTATTTGCTTTCTAAATAAAACATTTTGACATTGATTAATTTTGTCCCGGGCAAATTTTCAATTTTTACCTGCCAGTACCAATTTTGACCCTTAAACATCTGGTGCTTTGAGTCGTCGGTCTCTGTTTGGCAACAACAATGATGCGATCCTGGTTCTCGGGATAATAACAATTTTAGAAGCTTCATGAAATTATATACCAGTTGATCATGGTGCGTTTATCTTACCCTTATATGTTAAAATTAGATGTAATATCCATCCATACACTCATCATCAAATCCACTTTTTCAATAGTTTTGCTGTCCATAATAATGAAAATGAATCACAAAACACTGGGAAAAGTGTTTTTTTATTTATAGAAGATATTTACAGTTTTAATATTTTAACATTGAAATAGTGCTATATATTTGTATGTCTTAAGAGTGCAGGCTTAAAATGTAGTACATAATTTAAAAAAAATCACAGCAGCGTACCCTTCTGATTGTGATACATGTGATTGCAATGGATGCTCACTGCTGTTGAAATCTTTGGTTGGACGAGCCTCCCTTCCACACACAAGCATAACTATTTAAACGGGGCATAATAACCTGACAGCAGCATAGCAGAAGCTTAACAGTCAGAAGACAGACTAGGTGATTTCAGTTTAGTGAACTAGTCTGGTACAACTTTAAAAATAATCAAATAATAATAATAATAATAAAAAGAACTGTGTGGCTTTTTAAACAGATCCGTCAGAAACAGATACCAGCACAGAGAATCCTTTTGCCTGAGAGAACTTACATATTTTATAAACTTTCCTCAGGCTGCATATATCTGGAAAACACTGACCTGGATTTTGGGTGCCTCAAAATATAAAAGAAAACACTGCAGAAAACGCATAGTGACCCCCTCCCCCCACAAAAAAAAAAAAAAAAAGCCGGACGACTGACGGACTGCAGCAGGAGCGCAGATACGCGGCTGGGAGGGGCCTGCTTTATCGCCATGACAGAACAGCAAAGCAATCTCAGTCCACAAGGAATATTAATACCAAGTAACACATAAGGGATAATACTCATAAAATTAACACCATAGAACAGAAAAACAAACATCAGTCATATTGTGAGAACACTATGGACATCTCGTCCTGTTATGACGAGTCCGTTATTGATCTTCCAGATTCCTTAGTATGGCAGGAAACTCCAACAGGAAGGCACATAACATCCAAGATGAATTCTTCTTTAAGGTCTCGTGTAATACATTCTGTTTTAAATGATTTCTCAACACATAAGCAACATGCGGAAGACTTAAGAATTTTGATGCATCCCACGCCTATCCACGGGACTGTGGCTGCGTTAATGTAGCCCTGATTGTAGTACTTCAAATATTTAACGTGAAAGCAAAGGGGATGTAGAAAGTTACTCTGCAGAAAGCAGTAAAAAATGAATCTGTGCTTCTCAGAATAAATCAGATAATGTGGTTCTAACCCTTTTGTCACGTGGTAAAAGTGGTTTAACAGCAGGACAGGCCCACGCTACAGGCAACACAGAGGGTCACCTAAGGGGGCCAACTGATGGGGGGGGGGGGGGGGGGGGGGGGGGGCAAAGGGCAAGTGAAGGAAAATCAGAAGAAATGCCTCTGGTTGCATTCCATGACATTAGTTATTTACACTCGATTTAATCTTTCACTACTTGTCTTGTGAAACATTTTTGTTAGCTAGTCAGCAGCCAGATATCTTGTACTATTGAAATGTTGTAATTGAAATGACTTGACCAAATTTGTTTTCTGTTGCTCTGGGAGGCTTGGAGTGAGGAGGGCGTTGGGGCCAGAATCTTGCCTATGGTGCCAGAACACCCATGGCTAGCCCTGGTACACTACCAGTCAAAAGTCTGGAAACATCTGCTTTTAATACATTTGTCTCCATTTTAGCTCTTATTCACCGTATAGTAAAAGGCCTTGAGGCAATTAAGTAATACAAAATATAAATACTGCAACAACCAAGAGAAGTGTTCAACATCACAAAATTTCCTCAAATTTTAGACGGCTTAAAATCCCCCCCCTTGCTCTGATGACATCACTGCAGAATCTCAGCATTCTTTGATCCAGCTTACGGATGTAGACCCCTGGAATCCCTCTCCAACAGCCCTGAAGGAGTTTCCAGCACAAATTGGCTACCTCATCAATCCAATTCACCCCAAATCAGCTCTGTGGGGTTCAGGTTGGGGGGAGGGATTGTGGAGGCCAGGTCATCTGTCACAACACTCCATCTTTTTCTATGCTCACAAGATAATACAGTGCTTACATAACCTCAAGGTGAACTTAAGGTCATTATCTTGTTGAAAAACAAATGATTTTGAGTAGGTATGTCTAGACTTTTGACTGGTACTGCATGTGTGATGAATCTGGCTCAGAGACAGCAGAAGACTGAGGAGTAGCTTGTCAATGAGCAGTACTCCTGCTGGCCACTGGGGGGCAGAGCAATGCACAAAGAAAAGCACAAAACCTTAACCAGCATACATTCATATTTGTATAAATTCAGAGGGAAAAAAAACACAACAGAGATGAAAGTGGAGGTGTGGTTTGGCAAATAATAGTGAAAATGTAACAAGGTACGAGAATAATCATAAATCCATGTTATAATAAATCATAAATATGTTAATTATGGGGTGAAACGTGTGTTATCACACAGGGGGAGGGCGGATGAGCCATTGGGTCCTGCTGAACTTTCGTGGTCAAGGACCCCGGGAAAGTCAGGCTCCCGCTTCCGACAACTAGAGCGTCTCATAAAAAGTACAATCAAGTCATGCAGAGTAAAACAAATAAAACAGAGAAAGCATATAAAAATATATAAGTTGCTATTTCTGTGCATATCGTTTGAAGCGTACGTTTTAACACTATGGCCTCTTAAAACGGCAAAAAAAGAAAATGGCAGAGTTTAAAAAGCTTTTTCTCCCTCCTCCTTTTGTCCTCATTTCACTTAAGGCACATTTGGCAAAATCCTGATGGCGGCCGGCAGCGCGGATCTGCGTGGCAGGGGCCACCCAGTCTGACAGAGCGCGCACACGCATGCAGACACGGCCGGGGACGGACAGACGGACAGACGGGCGGCGGGGACGGGGCCCGTACGGTTGCCATGGATGGCACAGGAGAAATGGGAAGGAAGGCCCCCCCCCCCGCCGGCTCCTTGGCTTCATGTCTGCAGCCCCAGGCGGGTCAGTTTAGCCGACAGGAAGGAATGGAGCACAAAGACCATGGGCTTGGGACTGGTGTTCAGGTCGAATCCCTGGCAGACAATGATGGAGAGAGAGGCGTTAGCAGAGAGCCCTCTGTCGTTTCGCCGGCAGTTGATAGTTACAGTCTAGCACTGTGCTTCCTAATCTGTGGTATGCGATTCGATTTTATTACTTGGTTGCTTTGGTACTTGGTCCAAAATTTTGAGAACCACCGATCAAGCTAAATGGAAAGGTGAAACGGGGCCTACCAGCTCGCCCTCGGGCCCACCGAAGTCCAGGTAAAGGTGTCGGATCCCGTCATCGGCCGACATGCGAAGCTTCTCAAAGGGGTAGCGGAAGAGCACGGTGTCCCCTGCAGAGTCGTCCTTCTCGCGGGTGACGGTGAAGCCCTTGTCATAGTGCACGGTGAGCCGCACTTCCTGTTGGCCGAAAAGGCAGCCTTTGGGGAGGGGGGGGGGGGGGAGGGACACCATTAGACAGACTTGGCAGGGAACTGAGAGGCCCGCCTGCGTGTGCATAACAGTGTACAACTCGAGGACAGGAAAGGGAAAAGAGTGCAGTTTTCCGGCTCTTTCCACCGAGCCAGCGATTGTTCGGATATTAACAGTGGGATAAAAACGAAAAACAAGAAAGCAGACGCTGTGCATCTGTCGGTCCGTGCAGCCTTTCCGTTTCCTTTCGGTAACCCCGGCTCCTCACCGATGGACACCTCTCTGACGAGTGCGGCGACTGCATTTCCCCCCTGCACCAGGACCCGTGTCCATGTCGACAGGTCCCAGTGGGTCTCTACTCGGAAAATATGGGACTCGACCCCATGTGGCGTGCCCGTTCGTGTGCCGAACACAAGGTCCCCGCCCAGCGCTGGGGAGCCACGGGCACTGCCGGAATGCACAAGTCTGGGGGTGGTGGGTGAGGGGTGGGGGGGGAAGACACAGAATGCAGGTTAGCCGAGACTCTGCCGTGTGCATGTGTGTGTCTGTGTGGTCCCGTTCCAAAAGGTCGATTTACGCTACAGAAATAAGTACAGGAACCATCACGATAAACATAACATGGTAACATGGTAACATGGCCGACAAGGTTAATATTACTATTAAAATAGCTCCATGTCTGCCTTTCCGGCCAATTGCTCTGCTCTCACACCCCACCCCCTTCCTGAACGCCGCAGAAGCATGTCAGTGTGTGTTTGTGAAAGTCGACGTCTGGCGCCACCTGGTGGCCAGCAGTGGGTGTATCACCATGGGGGAGGCCCACGCCTCATGGGTCCAGGGCACTGAGTAAAAGAGCAGGATGTCTTTATCTGTCAGCGCCATGACGACCGGCCGGTAGTGGTGCCGCATGCCGTCCATCTGCATCTAAGGAAGAGAAGGTGGGGGGGGTCACACATGGCCTGTCTGTGTGTGGGTGGGTGTCTCGCTCGCACGCTCGCACGCTCACTCACTCACTCACGCCCACCTGCTCGGCCAGCCAGCCAATGTGATTGAGGTGGCGGTGGGAACCGCCGGCACCCATGCGCAGGATGGAGTTGATGTGGGCCAGCGCCTGGGGCAGCAGGGCGGTGATGTTGGCGTGGATGGCCGTGAACCAGGAATTGGCACTGGCACTGTCTTTACAGCGCAGGATTACTGTGTGCAGGTTGTCGGGGGAGTGCAGCTCCAGCAGCCTGAAAGAGAAACACCAGCTGACTTTCCGGAACATTCCGTCCAAAAAAAAAAAAAAAAAAATCATCCACCTGGCCCCGCATCCGGCTTTTGTGCATCCACAGCCCCCGTCCCTTTAACCAGATTAGAGGCTCGCTTTGCAAATCCTTAAGTGAGGCCGTTTCGCTAACTGCACTCACCATGGCGATGATGCATTCGGATGCGAGCCACGCCGGCTGGAAGCCCGATAACCGTTATCGACGGGGCCCCGCGCCGTAAATGTCAAGCACGGGAAATTAAGACGATTCAACGACAAATTTCAACTGGCTCGCCGATTTCATGTTGCCGCATTAAATGAACAGCTAGAGAATGTAATTTACAGGAAGCACGGCAACGGGGAAAAAAAAAAACGTTATCGGCACAAGGGCACACCAGGAGGATGTTCAGGTCGGTCACAGGGAGACTGTTTCCGACATCGATGAAGTGGCTGCGGCTAAATGTAGCCGCACAGATGGTACGCCTCTCCCGCTCGTCACGACGGCCAACAATGGCCAGGATCACAGATGCAAGCACTCCATCCCCACAGGCAGGAAGCGCACATTCATCTGACAGGAAAAGGTCTCTTCTGGACACTGACCGCGTTTGGCAAAACTGTACAGTGACGTTCTTGCGTCGAAGGCTTCCATGTTAGCATTGTGCTTAGCAACGTGCTAATTTGTTAGATTTTTTTTTAATTCTCAATGGGTGGCAGCGCCGCCTCACACCTTCAAGGTTAAGGGGGTGAATCCCACATCAGCTGTGTGTGTGGAGTTTCCATGTTCTACCCGTGTCACACAAGTACCCCCCCCCCAGAATCCAAAGACATGCAGTCAGGCTAACTAGCATCTCTAAAATGCTGAGGTACATGTGCGTGTGAGAGTGTGGATGTCCCCTGTGATGGTCTAGCACCCCACGCAGAATGTGCCCCGTGCTGCACAGGATAGGCTACCGGTGTTTGGATGGATGGAATATTCTTCCAGTGCAGTAGCATTTAATTTCTTACATTTTTTATCAGCAGGGCAGTCGAGTTTGTAACACATTCAAAATAAAAAAAACTAAGTTGGGACATCAGAACGCTCAGTTCTGAAGCAACGACATTCAGCCACAGAATGCAGAACTAGCGGACAATGGTTACCCTCTGTAGAGACAGACAGAGAGAGATAACCAGCAGTCTGTGAACAGAGAGCAGGAGGGGTCTGCTGGACATGATCCAACAGCTGTCAAGCAACCATTAAGCAATTACAGTTTGAGAGAATATGTACACAGGCAGAACAGTATGAAGGCGGCTCACACCCACCAGCACACAGTGATACCAAGGCTTGGTGTCACAGAGAGAGAGAGAGAGACAGACACAGACAGGACAGAGACAGACAGACTCCTACCTGTTCTCAAAGTCTGGCATGGTCAGGTTCCGGCAGATGTAGCACATCTTCAGAGGTATGACTTTCCTATCCTTGAGACCGAAGCCCCGGAGGGTCGGGGAGCCGGAGTCCTCACTCCCGCCCAGGCTGGGGGAGTGCGTGCCCCGCACCCCATCCCGAATTGCGTCCCAAGGTAGATCTGATGCCAGGTTGGGCTTCTTGAAGAGCGGCGAAACCTCCCTGATGTACTTCACTGCAAACAGAGGCCAGGTGGGCAAGTAAATGACCCGGTAAGGAAAAACAAAAACAGGAGTCGGAAAACCAAGAGAGCCAGGAATTCCCACTGGCTCATGGGAAATACTTTTTACCGAATAGGAGACCTCCATGGAATATCATGCATTCCATGCACATGAACAAAAGGACTGTTAAAAATGAGCTGGGCCTTTGCGCTCAGATTTGACCCCGGTGTGGCCCAGACGTGTACGAGAAAAACCAACAGGACAAAAACACTGACCGGCCAACACAAATATTGCAGATGTAAGGGTATTTCCATGATAATGTCAACATTAACACAATCTAATGTGACTGTCGGGTGTGTGTGAGTGCAACTGAGTGAGTGGAACGGTACCAAAAAGTAACTGTAAATACATGCAATGCGATAAGCTACCCTGAAACTACGTCATACATACAGACAATGTGATTGGCTGCTATGAAAAGATTCTGAACATTTATTTAACGTGACTGGCTGCCACAAAATGATGTAATTGGTTGTTGTAAAAGTACAGACACACCTCACTTAACGCCGAGTTCCGTTCCTACGACGAGGTCGTTAAGCGAATTGGCCAATAAGCGAGAAGCCGTCCCTTACCGATATTTCAAGCATAAGAATAGAGGAAATCAGTTCTAATATACATTACTTAGGTTTGCATACTGTAAATACACATAATCGTTTTTATTTATTCTGAATAAAGACAGGGTCGAAAGGAAACCCCAACTTGGTAAATTCGGGGGGGGTCATTAAATAGAGGGGTTGTTACATAAGGAGAGTCTGTGTACATCACATGTATATCACAGAACTGGTTTTTATTATTATTTATACACTGACTTGGCAAATGTCATTCAGGCAAGTACAATATAGATATACTTCACATTATTAGATATTCGATAAGAAGAAGATCAACCAAATCCAGCTTATTTCAATCATCCTGGTTATTGTCTTGCTGTCCACGGCTCCTGCTTCCACAGCTCTACACCAAATGGAGAGGCATAGAGAGGCAGAAGATCTAGACAGACCGGGGGCCGAGACCACGGCGAAGCGACCCCCCCACCGGAGGAGGACCAGGAGACCAGAAAGGAAGGAGGCGACAGAGCAGAGGCAGCTGCTCGAAGTTTACAGGCCCCAGAGATGACATAACTGCAGGCGTAACATGCGTGCTGCCGCCCAAAAGCAGCTCTTCACTTCTGCTAAATGTAGTTTTTTCTTCTTCTTTTTTTTTTTTTTTAAATGAGGGAATCTGTCCAACAGACAAAAACGTTTCCAGTTACCCAGCCACCCCAAAGACCTCATTAGAGCCGTCAAATTTGTCATTCGTTTCCATTTCTGTGCTTAATTAGAGCAACACACAAAGGATGGCAGTGGAGGTCGGGGGGGGGGGTGGGGTGTTCCAGTCTTATTGAGAGCCGCTCGCTCCACACTAAGCCCCGCCCCCCTGCCCACAGCGCTCCTCTTCTTCCCTCAAAGCCAGCGGGGAAATGAGAGATGAGACGTGGGGACAGGCAGAGGAGAGCTGGGAGGGCGGTCTGGCAGCATTTTCTCATCTGCGGACACAGTTGCGGTTTTGTTCCTCTCCCTGGATCAGACGGACGCGCGCACACACAGACGCACTCTGCGGCCAAGCTCCCCCCCCCGCCTCACTACCACAGGTCCCGGATCCTGCCTCACACACCCAGCCTTCCCACCCCCACACTTTTTCCCCCCAACTCAGCATGCTGGCAGCCCCTCACAGGACCCCAGCCAGGCCTTAATGAGAACAGTGTGTGGGGCCGGTTACTCCAGGGGCCCCTCCAGATCTGGAGGGGGGGGGCCAGCGAACGCATTCGGATGCATCCTCGGGGTCCGACGGCCTGCGGCTGCCCTCCACCCCAACCCCCATCACCGGAGAAGGCAGAGGCCAGTACTGTGTCAGGCTCACACATGCGGCCGACGTTACACGCGACGTGCTTAATCACTGGCGTCTGTATCTCTGATGGTCTGGGGCCCGACGGAGAGTGAGAGGAGAGAGCGAGGGAGAGACTGCAAAATCACAAGACAGAAGATCTTCGCAGCCAGAGGTGCATCAGCATCACTGCTTCTCTGGGGTGTCTGGGTGTCTGTGTGCCTGTTATCAGTGGGGGGGGCAGTAAAATTCTTGGAGTGAAAACATTAAGGATACAAACTATGTTAAAAGTAAAGCAGATGACATTTTAACAGAATTCCACACAATACTTTCCCTGACATCTAATACTATGTTGTTCAATATCTTTTATTGTTAAGGTATATTAAATGTCTAGTATATCGTGCTACTTTACACATTAAATTTCTGTCATGATATTTGAAGTATTCATACCTCCACCCATCCATCACGCTGCCAGCTCCCAGTTTCCACAGCAATAACCCACAGCCAAGCCCTAACCCCAGCATGATAGGGCTCGAACCCCAGCCCATGCCTTACAAGCGTCAAGAGACCTTGCCAAAGCAGGCCTATTGCGTTGGGGCTGATGCCAGAGAAAAGTCAAACTGGGGTGAACGTTACAGGGACTTGGTACTTATTCAACCAATATGCTGACGGCCAACGCTAACATTGACTTTCTGTGGCATTTAAGTGAGGAATTTTCTGGGGAAGCAACACAAAGTGTCATAAAAAGTTCTTGGCCTTCCCTAACAAACGCTATTTCCCTCAGTAGAACTTCCAAACATCTATTAAGCCACCATTGTTTACACTCTGCCTGTCCAAATAAAGAGAAACTAAATGATTTCGTGCTTTACTCAATTTAGAAATATGTTATATCACAAACACCACTCTGAAGTGGTATGGGGGTCGCATGACACAGGAATAATTAAAGCCATTAACTTAAAAAACAAAAGAAAATCGAACCAAGATGTTTCTTTGCATACAACTGCGGCGAACACAATTTAACACGAGTCGTTACTTTCAGCTGGATTACAACTCCAGTCGGCGGTAAATATGCCATGCAACTTGGAATATACTAATTCTCCAGAGCTCTGTGGATGCCTGCATTGTTTGCTCTCATCCAAAAAACAAGAGTCACTATGTTTGGCAAATCCAAACACATCAACTTACATTTAAACTGATGAAATCTCATTCCTTAAAGAGTCTTCGCAGTTAATGCATAGTTGACTCATCCACAAATGCACAAGTCAGTCTCAGTCAATCCAGCCATAAATTAGTTAAAAAAAAATGAACATAAAAATTAAACTGAAAGTGTAAACAAAATAAAGGCACCTTTTTGAAGTACAGGTCCTGCGATGTAGCACAGGTCAGTAGAGGACTTTTTTGGTAACTAAGGAAACATGAAGTCGTAGTTACTATGAAAAATTAAAGACAGGACCTCAACATGGAAGTTGGAAGGTTCAAGAAAAAGCAGCACACATTCACTTCCTACTATAGCACATTTATCCACGGTGCCCACACAGAACAGTTCCCACACCCTGGGACGGAAATGAGGTGGGTAGCGATAGCAGATAAGGAACCATGAGTCTGAAATAAATGCACGTCATAAGAAAAAATGCTGTTTTACCACGTCACACAGATTTCTCTTAATGCAATTTTCTTTTCTACATATTGTTTCAAAGCATATACAAAGTAGTCTGACCTTTATACAGGACAATGCAACAGACGACGTCTTCCGGGGTGAAAAACTGAGGTTACAAACTGTCACCGGCCTCTAAGGAAGCCATATTCAGCAGAGATGTAATAGCACATGCATAAGACTTCCATCGATGTGTATTTATACGTGTGTGTGGGAGGATTGTAGGGGTATGCAACTTATAGCCCCTGGTGCTCATGTGTTCCGCTCATACATCAGCAGATCCCAAGCTGCATTAGGAAAGAGATGGATTTCCCCCCCCCCCCCCCCCCAGGCACGTGAGATCCTCCAGAAGACAGGAACATGGTCTATTGGTCCAGGTAGATTTTTCCAACATGAAAGTAGCCTACTGCTAAAAAATCTGACAATATGCCAAGTCACTCTTGCACAGGAGTTAGGAAACCCAGCTCTGCAATATTCTGCTGCCTGATTCATGAAACATTGTCGATGAATCAAGTGGAAGGGAATGAATTGATAGATGGAGGCTCTGTTCTGAATGGAGTGCAAGTATCACTGAAACGCTTCCCATTCACATGGATGACTGATGGCTTGTGTGATTCGAGTGGGGTGGCCATTGTGGATAGTGTGCCTGTGATCAGAAGGTCGTCGGTTCAAATCCCAGAGTCGGCAGAGTGATGTCCCCGTTGGGCCCTTGAGAAAGACCCTTAACCCCAATTCCTCCGTATTTCCTAAAACATGTATGTTACTTTGGATAAACACACCTGATAAACAAAGGAAATGCCAAGGTCTCATTACTGCCCTTTACCTACATGTGCCGGCACACAAGAACAATGCGAATGAAGGGGGCGCGACCCCAACCATACGCCCGTCATTCTCCCCCAGGGAAGCCTGTTCACTTGTATCCTGCCATTCCTCCAGTGGGAAGCACAGTCCTACACTCACTCCTCCTCCATTCTGACACATGAAATTAACCAGATGCCCTGGTCTTTTACTTACAATCATTAATACAATATCATGTTGAAACATTATATGGATAATAGTAACATGCCCCATTTTACATCATACTACTACGTATATTTACTTTGCTGGAGCTTTAGTCCAAACTTCACGAAAAAAGAATTCTTCGTTGTTGTAGTGCATCGCAATTGCCTACTTTGTACTTTATTGGACTGCTTGGTGCAAAACACGCTTGAACTGCACAGGGAAAAAGGGTGATTAGGAGGTGGAGGGTCTCGGATGGAAAGTAGTGAGCTGCAGTCACCTGAATTAGTTGCTCATTGACCGGGTTACATCCCCCCGAGGCAGCGATTTGAGCCCCATTGTGAAACACGCCACGGACCTTTTTTAAATCAGGGTCACTTACATCCAAGAAACATGCTTAAATTAGCCCCACAGCGAAACGAAAATGGCTGTCAAACTGTCAAGAGGGCAGTTTAACAGCCGCCAGAATGACAGTGTCAGGCACTGCACAACAAGGTCAGTCAAACATTACTGAGAGTACAACTAAACGGCAGTGGGTAATTGGGAATTATTATTAAGTTAAATGTATCGAGTATCTCTGGCGCACTGCACTTCTGTCCATGGTATACCGCTGCATAGTGCCCTGTGTTTCAGTTCCCGTTCCCTTCCTCAGGGAACGCGTCCAGCAGAAGCCACAGAAAGATGGATGGATGTCATCGAAAGACAGAGCGGTAATAAAACGCATGTACATAATGTTCAGCCAATGGGAGCAATCAGGACACAGTTTGCTCTCTGCCATGCCACATAGACAAGGGCAGGTTTGTTATTTCTGAGGCCCCTCCAGTGCAGTGACTGTTTTTGGCATAATGGGGGCCCCCCGATTTTCAGGGCCCCACAGAGATAGGTGGTTTGAGTGCCGGTACAATGGTCTGTTGCCTGTTTTCTTGGGGCTGATGAACTTGATTGCAATGCCTGATAGCACCCCTCATCAAGCAATGTCCTGATATTATCATTATTATTATTACTACTACATGTTATTGTATTTTAAAAGGCATTGCTATTGTTATTATAATTGGCTTTAAAAATACAACAACATGTAGTAGTAGTAGTAGTGATAATAAATAATAGTATCAACAATAAGCCGTGTCCCCGCGTGCTGTTTTTGTAAGAGCCGCGCTCTCCCTCCCCGTTACCTGTGCCTCCTCAGTAAATACCGCATTTCCATATACAGACACAGATCACGGTAACACTGTAAGGAAACTCGCTACAATTATAGAAGCAACTTTCCAGAGAGAGCAAACTAAATTCCCCCACCCCCTCAGCGCATCCCTCACAATACCTCGCCAAATGTCAGCGCAAATAACTAATGCGCCAGGGCATTTCTTCCGTTACATTTAATGTTCATGGGCTTTTATTGAGTTACTGTACTTCTCATATCCCCGAATGATCTGAGATGTGTTTTTTAAAACGTATAATATCCGATCGTTCTGATTGTCAGTTTAGCGGTTGTTTGAGTTGGAGTGCAGGCGGCCCCCGGCTCCCCTGCGCACCCGGCCTGCGGGAGTCCCCGGCGGTCGCGTTGCGCCGCTTACCTTCCAGCGTCACCTCTTTGCCGGCCTTCTTAAGCGCCTGCACCGCTGAGTCGTGCGTGGCGTCGCGGAGGTCTATCCCGTTGACTGACAGGATCGCGTCGCCCACACGGAGAGCCTGGCTCTGGTCCGCTGCGAGTCCCGGGAAGATCTTGGAGATCAGGATGGGCATTCGGTTCTCCCTGCCCCCTTTGATGCTGATACCCAGTCCCCCCGACTCCTGCTTGATAACCCGAACTTTCCGCACTCCCTCCGACGGGTTGTTGTCGAAGTTGGCGGCGGGATCACCGTGCTTAGAACTTACGCTGGATCCAGGGCTACCATAGCTGGATCCCGGGCTTCCAAAATCAGAATTAGTCCCGTTGTCGTTGGCCGACCTGGCCGAACCGGGACTGGCGAAGCCGTGGCTGCCTTCGGGCTGACCCCTGCCCATACCCCCGCGCACCGGGCTGCTGCTCCGTCGCGGCACGCCGTGGCTCTGTGTCCGGCTGCGGTTCGGGTTATCCGGTGATGCTCCTGACTGGTTTCCGTTGGACACCGAGCTCCGCAGGCCCGGCGACGCGTGATCGGCGCCATTCCCGGGTCCAGTTATCTCCGCCTCGGCCGTAAGAGTTAAAGTCTCTTGGGTCAGCTCGGCTGAAACACGGATCCAGCGGTCCCGAAACAGGAGGTCCAGCTGTCCATTTTTGTCCGCTCGGGTCCAGATGGCCATGCTAGTAACTCTGGTTCGGGCTTCACACTAAATTCATATTGAACTTTTCCGCTCTTCCTCCCCCTCCCGCCCCGTCCCGAGGTGAGCAGAAGCGCCGCGACCCGCTCCGACACACCCACCCGGGAGCCGAATTCCGCACCGACCACTTTACGAGAAAGACGAGAAGCGGAACCTTCCTAAAGAAGGAGCAAACCCCACCCCTCAGAAAAAACCTCCGCTCCGGGCCGCTTTATATATTCATGAAGCGCGGCCAGAGCGATCCGCCGACGGCTGAAAGTAAAAGAGAAGCCGGGACGCAGAGGCGGGATCAGCGGCGTCGCCAGTGGGAGGCGGAGCGAGTCAGACGCGCGTGGACGAGGCGCGCTCCTTCCGCCGGCGTGGGCTCTGCGGCTGCCGCCTTACGGACTTTATTCCAAACCTGTTATCGGTAATTTTACGTTCATTCGGCGTCATTTTGGTGAAGTATTCCTACATAAATTCCAGGGGCGTAGTTAGAGACGAATGGATAGGGGGTCTGAGTCTGTACTAGGCATAGCGATGGCAAACTATTCATCACTTAAATGCATAATTATGGGGGGGCTAAAAACATGTTTGTTTGTTTACTTGTTTTATTTATTATTATTATTGGGGGGTTCAATACTTAGAGTAACTGGTATATAAGAATTGTCACGCAGCCACTGGTATTATGAAACGATGTGACTCAGAAAATGGTGTATTGAAACATGATGTTATTTACATGGTTTCTGCTATTTCGGAATATCCGGCTTTACTTAAAAGTTTCTCTAAGTGGGTCAATAGGCCATCCCTGTATTGAGTTAACGAATATTTCTGAGCCTTTTTATGACTATTCATTCTGCTGTTAAGTTACATGCTTCTCCAGGTCCAGTATTAACAGCTGTATATTTTGAACTATAATAGCTGGACAAAGCAGCATACGTTATAGGAGCCTGTGTAGCAGACCTGATCAAAAATACAAAATGCAAGGAAGCTTGCTGCCCTTGAAGCCATCTTGTCTGACACAGACCCTCGCCTTGTGTGGACGGGAGCATGTTCTTCCTGGACGCGTCACATCTTCAGTTTGCCGGTTGCATGCATCTGATCTGGGGCAGCAGGTCCCAGCAAGGCCACAAAGCTCACCACATGCAGTTTTTTTTTTTTTTTTTACTGCAGTCGAGGTTTATTGGCTGATAATAATGACATGAGCCCACCAGATTTAGGATGGGGAGGAGAGGCAATGGCAAGTGGCCCCCCCACCATGAACAGCGCCCGGCCCTGCATTCAGGCACAGACCAGGGTGCTGATTATGGGTCTGTGACAGCAGGGTGCTCTGCCTTTGTCACTTTCAGCGTGTCACAGAGCCAGTCTTCATGCCCTGTGCAACCCACAAGCTGACTCCAGTCCCCACTTCCTGTTTGTTGTAGTCCCCTGTGGTTTCCATGGCAGCGGCGAATTATGGTTTGCCTGCACATAAGCGCCGGGACAGTGGGGCGTCGTGCGAGCGAAGGAATTCACCCTTCTTTTCTTGTCAGTTCAAAAAAAAAAGCTACATTCGGCGTGAAAGCGATGCAAGCGCGCAGAGAAAATTCAGTGTGAAGAGACTCTGGGCCTCTGTATTCTCTGTCTCCGTCGTCCCCCTTGTCTAGTCTGCGGTCTGCGCTCGGCGGAGGGACGCGGAGGGAGGTTTCCCAGCGTTTTCAAGATACCAAACAGCTGCACAATGTCAACTGAGCTCTTTCTAACATGACGACAGAAAATCTGCAGGGGAAGTTAGAGCTATTGAAATATAAAAATGCTTTCAGAGGTTTACTGAGATGCTCTTTTTTTATGCTATGTTGATATCGTATAACATTATGTGTTTAGCACAAACATATACATTTAAGTCATTCTTTAAAAGGAAATATAAAGATTTCAATTCAAATTATAAACAAAACCAGTAGCCACTGAAGCATTCGTACATTTGTGCCCTGACAACCTATTAATCTCTAGCCTAAAGGATGTATAACGAACAGATACCGCCGGTCGCCATGGCAGCCATACCGCTAGCCTTCCATCCAGGCCACGCCCACCATACCGCCAGCGGACAGGAACACACAGAGATTCTGTTCTAAGAAGAGCGTGTCCACGACATGACCAAAGGCCCCTGGCATCTCCACCCTGCACACTCCTCACCCTTAGATGTGAAAAAAGAATGGGGGTAGGAGTGAGGGCGGGGGGCAGTAGTCTATTCAGGTGCAAACAGGCACGGCACAGGTGTGGTTGCAGCAGTCAGGCAGGAGGGGGCGCAAACCGAGGCTGGGATGCCGGCAAGGGGGCAGGAAGTGACGGACCAGTCAGTCTTCCCTTCACTTGCAACACCTTGTAGTGCCTTGCGGGTGCGAGAGGGGGCGCTGCAGTGGCACAGCCCTCTCCCTTTTGGGTGTGTTGTTCAGGATGTCCAGGCTGCGGCGGCTTGATGAGATGACGTCCGCCACGAATTTGGTGCAGTCGGAGCAGACATCACGCAGGCTGCAGCCGTGGGCGTACAGGTGAGGGAACTCCACTTCCACGGAGTGACGGGACAGGCTGCGCAGGGACCTGGGAGGGTGACATGGGGGTCACACCAGGCCTCTGTGGTCACAGTAATCAACCTAATCAAACCCCAACAGGGTTGATTTTTAGGGGAGGCCATAATTCATGCACAGGGGCCAACCTTATCATTAGCCAATGGTATGTTATGAATCTGTGAGTGACAGTCAAGGGGGCCAATCAGCTTTCACCTGGGGTCTGTGGCCACACCTCTGGATACGCCCCTGAACCCAGCAAGCTTGGGCCTTCACCATGGTCTGACTGACCCACTTTGATTTGAGGTTCTGCGGCACATCATCTGAACTTTATGTCACCTGTAATCCTACCTGTGCCCTGAGCTCCGCTGTCATACACAAACCCGACGTCTGACATATAGAATGTCTCCCTGATTCATTATTAGCTACATTATGCAACTCAGAAATGAAACTGCGCTTGGTGATCTCAACCTTTCTAAAAATACAAACCAAAGTGTCTCGTTTGAAATAGAGCAGATACTTTTTTTTTTTTTTTAATTTAGCATCTAATGCTCACTTTATCAAGCAACAATTTTTTTATTGTGCCACAGCCCTGAGGGGCTTTTCCAGTCTTGGCAAGTTTCGCACTGCAGCTCTCATGCCACGCAGATGCGGTACACAGTGTAGCTGAGGGGCCCCTGTCTGAGCGTGAGCCTTAATAATCGCTACCTACTCTGCACCCCCACGCTCCTCCAGATCAGTGACCGCTGACAGGACCGGCGCCCCCAAAGTAAACAGCCTGAGGACTGCAGCCTCAGCCTGTTATAAAGCTCAGGGCCCGACTGCAGCCTCAGCCTGTTATAAAGCTAAGGGCCCGACTGCAGCCTCAGCCTGTTATAAAGCTAAGGGCCCGACTGCAGCCTCAGCCTGTTATAAAGCTCAGGGCCCGACTGCAGCCTCAGCCTGTTATAAAGCTAAGGGCCCGAATGCAGCCTCAGCCTGTTATAAAGCTAAGGGCCCGACTGCAGCCTCAGCCTGTTATAAAGCTAAGGGCCCGACTGCAGCCTCAGCCTGTTATAAAGCTAAGGGCCCGACTGCAGCCTCAGCCTGTTATAAAGCTCAGGGCCCGACTGCAGCCTCAGCCTGTTATAAAGCTAAGGGCCCGACTGCAGCCTCAGCCTGTTATAAAGCTAAGGGCCCGACTGCAGCCTCAGCCTGTTATAAAGCTAAGGGCCCGACTGCAGCCTCAGCCTGTTATAAAGCTAAGGGCCCGACTGCAGCCTCAGCCTGTTATAAAGCTAAGGGCCCGACTGCAGCCTCAGCCTGTTATAAAGCTCAGGGCCCGACTGCAGCCTCAGCCTGTTATAAAGCTAAGGGCCCGACTGCAGCCTCAGCCTGTTATAAAGCTAAGGGCCCGACTGCAGCCTCAGCCTGTTATAAAGCTAAGGGCCCGACTGCAGCCTCAGCCTGTTATAAAGCTAAGGGCCCGACTGCAGCCTCAGCCTGTTATAAAGCTAAGGGCCCGACTGCAGCCTCAGCCTGTTATAAAGCTCAGGGCCCGACTGCAGCCTCAGCCTGTTATAAAGCTAAGGGCCCGACTGCAGCCTCAGCCTGTTATAAAGCTAAGGGCCCGACTGCAGCCTCAGCCTGTTATAAAGCTAAGGGCCCGACTGCAGCCTCAGCCTGTTATAAAGCTAAGGGCCCGACTGCAGCCTCAGCCTGTTATAAAGCTCAGGGCCCGACTGCAGCCTCAGCCTGTTATAAAGCTAAGGGCCCGACTGCAGCCTCAGCCTGTTATAAAGCTCAGGGCCCGACTGCAGCCTCAGCCTGTTATAAAGCTCAGGGCGAACGAACCATTTACGATGTTCTAACGCATGATGGGCTCCTTTACTGAATATGTCACCTGGCAACCTCATAAACAGCATATTTATCTATGGAAATCCTCAGGAATGCAAAACGCAATGGTGTGCACTTATCAGGGGCTGTACAACATGTAGGGACAGTAGACAAACCCTCTAACCCGGGGGGGGGCAATCTTATCCGCAAAGGGCCGGTGTGTATGCAGGTTTTTGGGATAACCTTTAGATCAGCTGTTCAAACCCAGGTGTGAGGTCTCTTCAACCAAACGGATCTCTAATTAGTAATCTAATTATGGAGTTGCAGCAAAAACCCGCGCACACACAGCGGCCCTTTCTGGATAAGATTGCCTACCCCTGCTCAAACCTCAAAACTCTGCCATTTTTAATCACACAGTCGCTTAGTGGGTAGCGCCGTGGCCTTGCGCTTTCAGGCGTGGGGGGTTGATTCCTGCCCGCAGCTCCTAGAATGCAGAGCTTGCATGTTCTCCCCGCGCCTCGCAGGCTTGCTAAACATTTTTCCCCATAGAGCAAAGACACAAATTTAGCTGCATCACTGTTCCTAAATTGCACATAGCGTGTGATTTTGTGTGATGGACTGGCATCCCGTCCACTGTGGCCTGTCTATGCTCGGACAGGCTCCAGGATCACCATGACTCCATATCGGATAATTTGGAATAAAAGATGGACGGATGAAATTACGGTTCTCTGTGTTCTAAATGCCAACCGACCAACACAGTGTGACTTGGAGAAAAACAGTCAGGCATGTTGCTGGACTACAGAGCAAGAATTAAATGGACATGCCAGCATCGCTATGCTACGTCTGTAACAATGCCATTACTACGGTGAATAACAATAATAACGATAATTACTACGGTGAGTAACTATAAGGATGATCATTAAAATAGTGACGAGTAAAACTGTTATGCAAATGTAAGTTGGGTAGTAACTGTTTGCATTGACTCATAAAAGACGCAAAAATATCAGGTTAAAATTAGGAGACTGGTAAACACTGGTCGTCTGGGACACTTTCGGGCAGAAACTTGCTCCGTCCTGTCAGTTCATGTCACCCACAGTCTTTTCAGACCTTCCTATGTGGGGACTTTGAGCAAATGATTTGTATGGAGGACGGGACTCACTTGAAGACCTCGCTCTTTCGGGAGTGGCCGCTCAGGCTGCTCTCGAAACCCACTGTGTAGACTGGGATGTGCGCCATTTTCTTTGAAGGGATCTTCATCTGCAGAAAGAGGCAGGGATGGTTAGGGCAAAGACCACAGGAGGACGGGGAGAATCTGCAAGACCCCTGAAAGGACTGGGAACCCACATGAGCCAAAAACCACAAACCAACATGGCCGAGAGACACAGACATGCACCAACATATGGTCACCAGCGCGCGTAGCCAAAACGTTCATTCTCTAACACTGGCATTTTGTTTCATATCCATATGAAATAAAACATGATTTCAAAAGTTTCAAAGATGTTGCATAATAGTACATTATAATAGTAAGTTTAACATACAAACAAAAGCTGATCCACAAGCAGGAAGAAGGAAGGACAGTACCTTGGCACTGCAGGACCCACAGACCGACCTGAAAAGAGAGTGGAGATTAAACCTGAGCAGCCCGGGTCCTGATCATTTAGCTGACCTACTTTGCCCGAATAAAAAACTGGAGCAGAAAGTCCGACACTTTCTGAAAAATTATCTGAATCACGTAATTGCTGTCTGCCTGTAACACGAACTAATGTATCAGCATTACATACCAGGGGACTACATTAGTATTGGATGACAGATGATTAGGGGTCATGGGTTTTAACCTTAAGGTTGTAGGATCAAGTCCCAGTCAGGCCTTTGCTGCAATACTCCTGAGTAAAAGACCCAGTGATGTAAAGGTTCAATCTCCCACACGTGCCTGTTCTAGCCTACATATGCAAACAGGTCTTGCAGACACCCTCTGATTCACCGCAGCGTGTCTGTGCACATCACAGTGTTTCCACAGCTCACCTCTTACACAGGAGACAGGTGGACGGCCAGGAGAAGAGAGGGAACTTCACTTTACAGCAGCAGCAGACCTGTGACACGCACAGACACACGCACACGTTTGCGGGTTTGTATGCAAATGTAAAGCATACGCAGATAGGAAAGCAGACAGCAGAGAGACAGAGAGGGCGGTAAGGAAAGGGAGGGGGAAGAGAGCGGAGAGAGCTTTTAATATTCTCTGACGTTGAATCATGTTTTTATAGTAAGGGATAGTTCATGGTTTTACGTATTTGGGAGATGAGATTACAGCAAAGGATACCACAAACCATCCATGAAAAACCAATACAAATAAACAGAAAAAGGGAAGAGAAAGGAAGTGAAAAGGGGGATGGAGAAAGCCATTAAAAATAAAGAAGGAGGTTATCCAGTAAACTTTAATCATGGCAGGACCCATGTGCTGTGGCCAGAAAGTGCTCTCTCACAGGGGACAGTGGTGCAAGGCTGCGGCACACTCACTTCCCTAAACTGGCAAGACGCACGGCACAGAATGGTGAGCAAACATGATTGTTAAAAACTGCAGAATCTGTTGAGGGAAGCTTATAGTCATAAGGAATCAACTACTCTCACTATTACTAATGCTTCTGGGTAGCCAACTCCTCGCATGAAGCAGATTAACCCATTCGGCTCCCAGTTAGTCCACTCAAGCAAATCGATTTGAAACGGTTTTAAAACGCAGAAAGAGCTTCGACAGGAAGGGGCTCGGCACGGAAAAGGAGCAGCTGCAGGTTCGTGCAAGATGTAAGACACAATAAGATAAGACAGAATTTATTGATCCCAGAGGGAAATTTCTGTGCATACAGAAGCGGAGTACATAAAGTACAGACAAACAAATATAATGCAAAACAGACAGAGGGCAAGACAAATCAAAAAGTACCTAAATAAAATATCCAGAGAAACAAAACATTATGGAAATAAATAAATATAAATTGATATAAATATGAATAAAGTAATAATAACAACAATAGTAATAATTATTAGTTATTATCATTATTATCATCGAATTATAATATTATTAGTGGATGGTATATATGAAAAAAAACAGAGCCCTGGGCTTCTACCATAGCAAAGATGGGATTTTTCCTTGTGGTGTTTGGGCTGGGGTGAGCAGTAGCAAATCAGGACAAGAAAGTGATGAAGGAGCAGAGATGCAGGAGGTCGCAGAAACTGTGACCGCATGTAGAGAGAGGACACTTCAGAAAGCGGCCGTCCTACAGGAGAAAGCCAATCGCTGGCAGGATACCCCCCCCCCCCCCCCGTGTGGCCACTGAAGATGGTGATCAAAACCTCTCAGTGCTCTACTGAGCCAAAGGTGGACAAAGAGACACAGAAAGAGCCTTTCTGACAGATTCGAGGGGGGAATAAAGCTCTTCTCAAGTCACAGACAAACAGACAAAGAGGCGCAGGCAGTCACCCAGGTTTAACCTGAGCTCTGCAGTGAGGGTACGATTCTCGGTGAAATCGACGACCCCAGGAAACCACAGGGAAAGGGGGTCTTACAGGAGAGCAACAGTAAAACAGCAAAAAGCCAAAAGCAGTTTCCAGAAGTTACCATCTTTACTATCTTGCCAAAGAGAAGCTACCACAATATGACTATTTTAAGGACTATTTAAAAGCTCAGTGGGTTAAGCCCCTGTGCCTGTGATCGGAAGGTTGCTGGTTCGAGTCTCGGCAGAACAGTCACATCTGTGGGTTCTTGAACAAGGCCCTTAACCCCCAGCTCCATGGCTGCCACCACAGGTGACTGCAGAGCCACCATCGCCCACATATGTGTCCCTGTGTCATGGAGAGAATGAGGGGTCAGACAAAAGGAGAATTCCCTCCTGAGGGATCAATAAAGTATAAATATCATTACTATTAAATGCAAGATTTCCACGGGTCTGTTGTCCACTAGACTCATCACTACAGGCCACATGTAACCTATGATCATGCTCAGGGTATAACTCAAAGCTCAGGCACAGCTTTGGAGATCCTCAGGGGAGCATCCCGCTGGACCTGCACCACGGCCCATCAGTGGCCACACAACCATGTCCAGCATTAGGCCAACAAAACCTTAAAGTCTTCACAGGCCTGACCCTGCCCAGCACCCCCATCCAAAGGGGCCAGCCAATCCAACGCAAACTGCTGGAGGAGTTTTCAAGCCCAGAAATATACTCACTGAACAAGTTACTCATAGTTCAGCTGCAATTATGCAATGCTAATAAATGAGACTTGTTCAGCTTAGACTCCATGGTAATTATTGCATTAAATATCTAAAATTATTATAGTTGCAAAGTACCAACTACAGGCCAGTTTATTGGGTACACCTAGCTACTCCCAGGTAGGATCCACTTCTTCATCCAGAAAGTACTAGTTTTGCACTCTACTAGTCTGCTAGTAACTAGTCTAGTAACTAGTCTGCCCCTTCTCCTCTGTCCTCTCCCATCAACAAGGTATATTTGATCACAGATATGCCATTGACAGGATCTTTTCCGTTCATCACACTATTGGCTGTAACCTCTAGACACTGCTGTGTGTTGATATCCTACAAAGGAGCAAGGGTATAGATTTGACTATGGACAGTTGGGATGTGTCCCAGTCATAATCGGGGGAGTACTGTGTGTGTTCGGGGGCAGAGGGGGGTTCGGGGCTGAACTTTAGACATGCTAGAACAAAGAATGTCAAGGCAGAACATTTAAGGTCTAAATTCCTCATTGCTTTGAATTAAGAGCAAAGCCCTAGAGTTCTAGAAACTATAAAGAAATAATAATTCTGCCACAGATATATCTACCCACTGTCCTTGGGGACACAAAGAAATTCTAATCTCATTCCCAACTGATGAAATGTGAATATAAGTGATTCTGGATGTATAATGTTTTGGTATAAATCAGAGCTAACCAGCTTTATATACTCAGTCATCATTAACAGAAATATGCCTCAGAGTGGGAAAGACATTTTCTAAACTGGCCTGTATGTCTCTTCTGATAAGTCTTGATATAATTTATGACAGAGATCTCAGCAATGAAATATGTCAGTTCCAGGCCCCGGGAAATATTTTGATCTGGGATCAAAACACTGATACCGGCTCAGTGTCAGACCTTATCAATGAATAAGGATCCTAAATATATATTTGGACAAATATATATTTGCCTGACCAACAATTCTGGTCAGTTGTGATATAACTGATACGCTGATACAATCTCTCAGTACTTGAGTATTTACTGTTCTGAGAGTATGGCAGGGACCCAGGAAAGGTGGCTGTTTAACACTGTAAATGCAACAATATTGACTGTGTAATATGGGATGGTGGGGGCTATGGACATCCCAGGGGTGGGGTAAAGTCAGTTGATGGCAACAGTCACCCAATCACTCTCAATTACCATATTAGAGGCAATTTGATTGGTTGTTTTGCTCCTGTAATATTGCCTGCACCCCCTTGTCTAGCACCTGACCCCGTTGTAGTTTTTTCCACAACCAGACGCTTGTTTTGCTTTCATATGTGTTTTCTCTTTGTTGTGCTTCTCCCTGAATATGTTCATGAAGTAAAAACACAATCCAGAACAATCCACTTCATCCTCACTTATACCTGCGTGGAGAGATACAGTCTGAATCAAACGTCAATAAATGGGCGAGAAGCCATCTTAGATCTGTCTAAATACAAAGACATTAAATTCCTCCTATAAACAGATGATCTAATTCTGCTGTCAGCCGCAGAGCCTGGAAATGTCGCATGGGTTCTGTCAAAATGGGAATTAAAGACTAAAAATTTGGTGCTCCAGAAGAAAAGTGTAGATGACAAGGAAACAATTTAGCAGAGGAAACACTGTCCCATATCAGTGGTCAGCATGCACTTATTTCAGGCCTTGAAATCAGCTTTGACTTGGCAGTGAATGAACTGAGAGAGAGAGAGAGAGAGGGCTGTTGGCCAGAGACAGAGAGAAAGGGAGACTGCTTCTGGTCACCCTGAAAAGGACATGTGGTCATTGCAAGACAGGAAATTAAAAAACAATTAATAATTGAAGAGAACCATGAACGGCCCATTTATTTATGTTGTGATTCCTGAAAGCCTGCCAGCCCCTGAGGGACAAAGTGACCAAAAACAATGGATTTCTTTTTTTATTTTACTTTTATGCACAAAAGGTCTGTTCATTACACTTGCAATATATTCTGTGTGTTATACTGGTCTGACTGATTGTTTCTTTAGCATATTCATGGGGTGCCAGTGGGTGACACTGTGTCCTTTCACTGGTAGTGTTGTGAGTTTTATTCCTGACCAGTCTACGGTGTGAATGGGATGACTGCCGTCCCACCCAGAGTGCATTCCGTTTGTGCTTTACATCCTGGGAAAGGCTCCGAGGCTCACCGTGTTCTCACACTAGATAATAATCAGCCTTAGGAAACTGATGTTTCGGCAAACAGTATTTCACATCACAAAGCTTTAAGAGATTTAACAGGAGGTGAGGTGACTGACAGTACCTTGCCTTTACGCAGGCTGTTGTACAGATCTTTATTTGGTAGGAACTTCTCCATTTCTGCCTTCACCAGCACCCGGCGCACATTGATGACTTCATCCACCGTCAAGGCCAGACTCTCCACTGGGTGGCTGAACTCCTCCTTCAAAGAGATGCAGAGAGAAAGGTCCCAAAGTTCACCAACCCCACCAAACCCCATCGCAGCTACAGCACCAAAGTGCCGGGGTGTAGAAGCAGCCGCTGTCAGACTCACCATCCACTGGTGCTTCTGGCCCTCCTGTGTGGGCGACGAGCTCTCGGCTGCTTCCATCCTTTCATCCACGGAGCTCAAGGAGTTACGAGCGGGAGAATAGCCCCCAGCGGAGGGGGTCAGCCAGCCTTGCATGGGATATGAAGCTGCGGAAAGAGGAGATGGGCGTCAGCAGACGATTGCTGATCATCCTACGTCTCACCTGGTGAGGCTATCGGTAAACCGCACGTGAGGAATACGTTAAGACTGATGTTGTAGTCCGGCGGGATGGAGCTACACCTTTCTCCTCCACCTCTAGGCCACAGGGCCTCCAAAGCTCCTCTACACCTCCACCACCACGTGTCTCACGAGGCTGAGAAAGATCAAGGCCGAATTAGGTTTCTCCTGCCAGAAATAAACTCGCCGTTTTAATAATTCATTTTAAGTGAAAAGGCTGGAGTACATCCCAAGGTGAAGCCACTATGAGAAACACGAAATGGACCCCTTGCAGTGATTTCGGGGCTGTTCCGGAGCGCACAAAGACACTGTGCTGTTTACAGAGCTTTCCCACAATCCACAGGTACTCAAGTTACTTAGAATCAACGCTGCAGTCTGTTCAGTATCTGAATGACCTTCAGCTCGCTCTTCATACTTTTATTTGTTTCTGCTGTCCATAAAATGTCTGCCCTTATAACTGAAAGAGATAAACTGCAGATGCATAAGAAACTCAAATGTGTTCAGGTGCTAGTCGACTGTTATATTTTTAGCAGTGGGCTTGAATTTAATTCCACGGCTGGAGGCCTCCTCCATAATTCATGAGCTTGCGCAGTGAAAATGTGACAGAAAAGCTGGTGGAAAAAAAGACATTTTGACTCTCTAGCTGACAGACTAACTGGGGGATTCTCGGGTTACACATTGACAGCAGCTGTACCATTTCAGCTGCTTTCAGAGCGTCCTTTTTCAGCTGGGGTCACTGGTACTCAGCCCTGCCTTTCAGTCAGATAAGAAATCGTGAAATACCACAGCGGCCCTAAAAAATGTAAATTCATGGAGTAACATTTAATTGCATATACAGTTTCAGTCCTAAAACCAAAGCAATATTCTGTGGTACCATCCTTGAAAAACTAAAATATTACATAAATAGTACATGATAGCTCTTTATATTTCTAACTAAAGCAAATGTTTATTCAGTTGAGGAGAGTGGATTGATTAGATGAGCTAAGATGCAGGCAGACTCTGACATACTAAGTTCATATATTCCTATCATTGTGGGGACTCTCCATTTATTTCTATGCTCAAACCCCTAAACCAAACTATGACAACCGTAACCCTACCCAGCCCTAATCTTAACCACAAGTAAGAAAACACAAGACTTTTGACATTTTTAGTTTTTTGAGAAGTGGGCACTGGCACCAGAGGTAAGGCTGACTGAACAGACCGCCCTCTGGACGCCATTCCTTGTGCCCACCCCCAAGGCCCTAAATGTATGTGTCATGAGAGAGTAAGTAATGAGAGTGTCTAAGTTGTGATGTGTGATTGAGACACAGGTGGCCACGGGAGGACAGAGGAGGAATCACCTGCATCCCAGCGACGCACCTGCAACTCAAAGCCCTATATGTGTGTTGGGGTGACGGAGCGGGAGGAGGGAAGCATTTAGGGATGGGGAGGAAAGGATCGGGGGGGGCAAAGTACCCCCCCTCTGGAGCCAGCCCCCCCGCTGACCCCCATAAGCACCCCCGTTCCCCGAAATCCACCCAGGGCGGGAGAGCCGAGGCCCATCCAGTCCGGGGGCCCAGAGCAGCGGCACCACCGGGCACCACAGAGCCCGGGGCAGCCAACCAGACCCCACCACAGAGGGAAAAACTACACCCACCCCACCATTCAGTCAACTCCCAGACTACGTAAGACAACAGACACCCAGGTTTGGTCCATTCTCCTACTCTATTGGATTCCCCACAGATACACAAAAAGACTCACTCTGAATCACAGCCTCCCTGCTATCCCTCCTCAGCACACTCTATAGCAGGGTTATTCAAATCACGGTCCTTGAGGTCCGAGCCCTGCTGGTTTTCCAGCCTTCCTTTACCTGTGAGCCGGCTGTGAAGCCTCTGACCAATCAGAATCAGTAATTATTAAACTAACTACCTGGGAGAAGAGAAAACACGGCCTGGATTTGGAATCGAGTTCCAGATTTGAAGAGCCCTGCTCTATAATCATATATCAAACATAACCGGACCATGAGACCACCAGGAATCTATTATTAGGGAAGAATACAGCCTACACCCTTGTGCTTAATGTTAACTGACCACGATGCAGTGGGGGTGCGCCTCCCCCCCCCAGGGTGCACGCCCTCGGCCGCTCCCCTCTGCGCAGCGCAGCCCCGCCCAAGTGGGCGGAGTCAGACAGCGAGGGCAGCAGCTCCCCCCGGAGGCCAGCCAGGTCATGTTCCGAGAAGGAGCGGTCACGCTTCAGGGGTGTGGGCGAACTCTCGGCGCGGCGGAGCTCCCCGCTGCCCGGGGACTCTTCCTCCTGCGGGAATGGGGGAGGGCTATGGGTGAGGATGAGGAGGGCCAAGGAATACGACACCTGTGTCCAGAAATGATAGAACCGTTTCCATGACAACGTGCCCACAGTTACCATCACATCATCAACGCCACGAGAACCGTTTTTTTCACTATTGTCTGGACATCACTGGCCTGCAGTGAATATATTATTTACAGTTTTAAAACAGAATAACACAGCTGAAGGCTTTTACACATTTACATCTCACTGGCTTGCTGTGAAAGGCCAGGCGTGAATTTCACCAGCACAAAAACACAACTTCACACATGTATTGCACATCGCATGGTGCCGTTTGAGGAATCTACCTTAATCTTTATTAATGTGTAAGATAGAGTACAGTACAGACTACAGTACACACACAACATGCACCTCAATAGAAAGCTTTCATAATCTTCTACAAGAGATATTTAATTTTTGTGTATGGAATTTAACGAGTTTTTTGAGGTTTCAATCTCCTCATCAAACTGTCACATTGCATTAATTAAACTGCAGTATCATACCTTTTCTTGTGGTCTCAAGATTTGACACGCCCAGTATTCCAAAAATGTGTGTGTGTTTAAGTGGGGCAATTATGTTGGGAGGGGCACTTTGTAAAAACAGTTCAGATCTGTCGACATTTTGGTCTGAAGGCATCTTTACATCTCGTCCCCCAAACGACTTTCTCACCTCGAAAAGGTTCATCTCCTCCATCTCGGCCAGGGTGGGGGCCTTCAGCAGCACGCGGGGCCGGGGAAGGGGGCGCCCCCCCACCTCTGACACGGACAGGTCAATGCAGGAGGTGGACTTGACGTCATGCGGGCAGGGGTGGAGCAGGCAGGGCAGAGAGCCGAATGCTGCGGGTCGGAACAGATCAGATCAGAAGACAGTGGTGGGACCAGCGTGTGACGGTGCAGGGAGCAGTGCAAGCGTGTGACGGTGCAGGGAGCAGTGCAAGCGTGTGACGGTGCAGGGAGCAGTGCAAGCGTGTGACGGTGCAGGGAGCAGTGCACTCAGGGCAGGAAGGCACAAGTACTGCACAAAATGGTCCCCACAATGTAATAAAAACCTAATACACACACACACACACACACACATTTGTATTGGTGACCGTCCATTCAATTCTATTGCCAAAACCCTACTCCCCTCAATGACAACTTTAACTCCTACCCAGCCCTAACCTTAACCATACATAACCAAATAAAATACAAGAATTCAGGCGATTTTGTTTATTGTTGATTTCAGTGAAAGTTTTTTATAAAGTTTCCTCTTGTGTAGACCAAAAAAAATGAATGAAAAAATGGTCCCCACAATGTTATATATACACTCACCTAAAGGATTATTAGGAACACCATACTAATACGGTGTTTGACCCCCTTTCGCCTTCAGAACTGCCTTAATTCTACGTGGCATTGATTCAACAAGGTGCTGAAAGCATTCTTTAGAAATGTTGGCCCATATTGAAAGGACAGCATCTTGCAGTTGATGGAGATTTGTGGGATGCACATCCAGGGCACGAAGCTCCCGTTCCACCACATCCCAAAGATGCTCTATTGGGTTGAGATCTGGTGACTGTGGGGGCCATTGTAGTACAGTGAACTCATTGTCATGTTCAAGAAACCAATTTGAAATGATTCGAGCTTTGTGACATGGTGCATTATCCTGCTGGAAGTAGCCATCAGAGGATCAAAATTGCTTAAATCACCGCTCTTTCCCATTCTGACATTCAGTTTGGAGTTCAGGAGATTGTCTTGACCAGGACCACACCCCTAAATGCATTGAAGCAACTGCCATGTGATTGGTTGATTAGATAATTGCATTAATGAGAAATTGAACAGGTGTTCCTAATAATCCTTTAGGTGAGTGTATATAACCCACACACAGACACACAGAACACTGTGCGGTCTTCACCATGATACTGATCGGACGTACGCCTTTTGGAACTGGGGAGGTCCACGGGCTTGAGTTTGCGCTCCTGTTTGATCTCAGCAAGGATCTGTTCATGCAAGGACTGCTGCTCCAGTGGAGGAGGGGGCAGACTCCGCTCTGATACCTACAGAAGTGGGGGGGTGGGGGTCACGCGGACACACTGAAGACCACCCCCTTCTGGCACAGGCCTCATCAGTAATTATATTTTAAAATACAGCTGCTTAAGTGAGCGTGTGTGTGTGTGTGTGAGGGTCCATGCCTACCGGCTTCAGGGGGGGTCGAGACCTGATGAAGTCGAGGATGAGATCATGGGCATCTCTCTTCACCTGTGTAGGGATGTCTCCATCCACCTGGAAGAGGGATGCAGAGATGTGGGTTAGGTCTGCTCCCCCCCCCACGCCACAATGGCTCACAGAGCCAAAACACCAATTTTATGAAATATTTAATATCATCCAATCAGTGGGCAGATTATTACGTAAACCTGCCTCTTAATGCGAACGACCTCCCCTAAACAGCAAAACATGTGGAAACTGAATATATATAGCATGCAGAAACGGTCCAGTTACTGTTTGTCTAAATATCATAATGGCTAAGATCCATGATTTAACCAAATGTGAATGTGCTGTGATTGTTGTTGCCAAATGTGGTGGTTCCAGCATCTCAGAAACAATGCAGCAGTGTCTAGAGTTTACAGAGAATGATGCAACACACGAAAGCCTCCAGCTAGTGGGAGTTATTTGGGGGGAAAAAAACACCTTGTCAATGATTGAGGAGGATGGCCAGACTCCTTAAAACCAACAGGAAGGCCGCAAATGCAAAAATAACAGCTCAGTGCAACAGTGGTGGGCAGAAAGGCTTCTCTGAAAGCAAAACTCATCATAGCCCTTCTGGAGGAAGTAGTAGGCCCTACCTCGTAGTAGCTAGATGTACCTAATAATGTGGCCATTGAGTTTACGCGAACTGGAGTTTGGAGATTTGGCCTACATGAACATCACTAGAGACAAACGGTCCTTTTGGTCAGAATGACAGCCGGAGAAAGATAAGAACTTCTAGCTCCTTTAGAGCTATACTTCAGGTCCAGGGAGAGGCCCTTCAGCTCCTGCTAGCTGCAGCTCACCATGACCTTGCGCAGCTGGTACTTGCGGGCGCGGATGTCCTGCATCAGCATCTCGAACGGCGTGAGGCGGAACTCAGTGGGCAGCGGATCAAATTGCTGCTCCTGGACCTTCTTCAGCTTGACGCCTTGCCGAAGCTCCTTCATAAGCTGCACCCAGAGGCGAGCCTGTGGCACCAAACACACAGACGTCTGCTCACGCTTCCATGACAGCCTGGACAGGCACCACTGCCTCAACCAGTGTCTCCATCAGAGTTTCCCAGCATGCCCAGTCTCCTACCCAGTCCCTGTGTTTGAGGGCATCAAGCTCTGCTGTGGACCGGTCCTCCTCCGGCTCCTCAGATCGAATCTTCCTCAGCATCTGTAGAGAAATACTAATTATGAAGATAACCCTTATTAACAATCAGTAAAGACTAGTCAACGATGATCACCTACCCAAAATATTAATAAGTATTTTAAATAGCAATACACCTAAAAATAACATACTACCTGACATTGCGCACTAGTTTAACACTGGCTAACAAGAGGATAATAGTCTAGGGGAATCTGAGATGCTTTTCTGTTAGGATGTCCAAAAGAACTATTATGAACTAGATTGGCATCAGGGCCAACACAAGACAAATGTAAACACTGGCTCACAGATAAATGGAGAGAGGCTGATGTTTCAAAGGAGACAAGGATGGAACCAATCAAATGGGAGAAGATAATAACAACTCCTGGACATGTGCTGATGAGGGAGTCTGGTTTTAACAGGAAGCATTGTTAACAGAGAAACTTGGAACAAATCAATGCAGAGGCCAGCTTCCCTGGATGGTGAGCTTCCTCGTCTCTCATCTTCCTCATCTCTCCAACCACCACATCCACATACTTTGTGCTTCCAAACCATAAGTTTCAACTTTTATTCATTACTGGAAAAAGTGGTACCTGTTATAACCTGAGAAACACATACTGTACCACACAGAGACCATTTAGGATGACCTTTATAGAGCAAGGTATTGTGGGTAAAAATGCAATGCGATCCCACGTGTACCCATAACATGTCATATCGCGCTGATCTACCCAGTCCCCATCACTTTGGACTTCCCGCCCAAACCAACACGTCCTCCACATTTCCGGCCTGGACACTGACAGCTCTTGTAACGAGCTGGTAAATTCCGTCACCGCTTGCGAAAATGCTAAGTTGGGCATGTATTCAAAATCTGAGATCTGTGATTAGTCAGAAATTTTAGGAAAGCACCCAAAACTTGAGGTGAGCGTGGGCTGCAGTTTGGCCAAGAGACCGTCAGGTCATCAAAATGTTGTGATGATTTTTCCACATGGGGGCACATGTCCCGATGTGTCATTCCTGAGCCGATAACAAGCCGTGTGGGCAGGCAGCACCAGGAAAAGACGGGTACAATAGGCTGACAGGCTGACCTTGATCCCCCTGGCTCCACTCACGTGTCTCTAGCCATAAAGACGGAGTTTCAGATTGCCTGCCGCTCCCTCCTGGCCCAGATTCCGCCTGGGAAAGCTTCTCACTGCCCCCATCCCCACCTTCCTGCCGACTCCCCCCCCCGTGAGAAAGCATGAGAATGCCCCTCCCACACCCTCGCCGTCCAACATGGGAAGGCCAGAGCTAAACAGAAATCTTTTACCGAGCTTGAGATGATACATACTGCACTATGTATATATACCCTGTGTTATGTATGTAAACCCCGTGTTATGTATATAAACCCTGTTTTATGTATGTAAACCCTGTGTTATGTATGTAACCTCTTATGTAGGTATATAAACCCTGTGTTATGTATATAAACCCTGTGTTATGTATGTAACCTCTTATGTAGGTATATAAACCCTGTGTTATGTATATAAACCCTGTGTTATGTATGTAACCTCTTATGTAGGTATATAAACCCTGTGTTATGTATATAAACCCTGTGTTATATATGTAACCTCTTATGTAGGTATATAAACCCTGTGTTATGTATGTAACCTCTTATGTAGGTATATAAACCCTGTGTTATGTATATAAACCCTGTGTTATGTATGTAACCTCTTATGTAGGTATATAAACCCTGTGTTATGTATTTAAACCCTGTGTTATGTATGTAACCTCTTATGTAGGTATATAAACCCTGTGTTATGTATATAAACCCTGTGTTATATATGTAACCTCTTATGTAGGTATATAAACCCTGTGTTATGTATATAAACCCTGTGTTATATATGTAACCTCTTATGTAGGTATATAAACCCTGTGTTATATATATATATATATATATATATAACCCTTTATGTATGTATATAAGTCCTTGTGTCCAGCCCCCCCATTTCATACTGTGAAACGGTGCACACTAAGTACTGTGAAAACCTTCCCCCTGTCACCTGCTGTCTGTACTGTATGTCACACTGTGGCCCTGAGGGGACACTATTCTGTGCCCACAGTTGGCCTGTATATGCACGGTATTACAATAAAGCCCATTTGGCTTGACCTGACTCAATGCTGAGCCCACATCTCCGGCACGATGACAGACCCAGAGCTGTAGGGGGGTGGGCACTGTAGTAGGGTTACATTATGGAGAAGCTGGATAAGCTGCTCTGTCACGTGAGGGGATGCGAGGTCGTCGTGAAGGAGCATCTGTAACGGAGCGCTCGTGCAAATGAAGGGCGTCGGAGAGTGAAAGTGTTTCAACCATCAGCCTGTCATCCCCCCCCCCCCATTCACCCACCTCAGCTTTTATATGCTTGATGTCTTAGCCAGCTGTTGTGTAAACACCCTGATCAGGACCCGGCCATACTGCTGGGGGGGCTTTTTCAGAAAATGACCGTGCATTTTTGTGTCAGTCCCTCCCAATTTCCCATCCAAAAAGTACCTTTTAGTCACACCTTTGAGCTATTTATCCACTTTGGTATATTTTCTGAAGATATTTTTCATTTCAGATGCCTTCCTGAGGGCATGATGAAGGGCTCCTTTTTGAGACCTGGTCTGAGGCCACTGTGTGACATTAACCGATACGCCCCCTTCTGCTCATATTTCATAATCGCTATTTATGATCCTAAAAAATCCAGCTGGGACACTGCACATCACTTATTTGTGCAAATCTGAACAGATGCTTGTGACACTTTGGTGAAAACACCCCCACCCCCTGCCGGGACCCACTCCAACCTCTTTGGCATCCCGGATCTTGGTCAGGAAGGTCTGCAGCTCCAGGGTTTCCACAAAGAGGGCACGGCACACCGCCTGGTAATGCTCCGGTGCCTGGGTGGGATTGGCCAGCCGAGAGGCACACAGCACCATCACCTGGCGAAAGGAGCACACCGCACGCAGTGTCCCATCTTCCTCCTCCTCCTCCTCTTCATCATCTTGGCCGCTGTAACCCTCATCCGCCACGCCACTGCCCGTTGACTCGCCACCCTCATCCCCCCCGACCATGCGCTCTATGAGTCGCTCTAGCTGTGGGCTCAACTCCCGCTCCTCGCTCTCGTCCAATCCCCAGTCCAGGGCCCGGTAAATGGCCACGCCCAGGGATTGAACCATCTGCAAGGGTGAGAGGGGGAGCACAGAAATTTACTTCACTGAACAGTACCCAGTCCTGTCCCCCAAAGGCAATGGAGACCAACAGGGTCTTCACCCCAGGCCTGGATGAGGGCTATTTGAGTGGGGTGTTTACTCACCTGGCGCTGTGGGATGGGCTTGAGGGGAGGTTTGCTACCATCTGGGGGTGAGAGAAAAGGACATAACTATAAACATCAATGTCATCACCTTCGTCTACCTGTGCAACAATATCCAGGATACTGGCAGACAGCACAGAAACTCCCAAGCATCTTCACCTGTGAATCCGTGATTGATAAATAAATTGTGCAGAGGTCTGTTTTATAGTCTGTGGGACATTTCTCCTTTCTCTCACTCCAGGCAAACACCATTTAATGTCCCGAATTTAAAAATTCCATAAATTTGTGTTTAGCAAATGCTTTTCTCCAAAATGACACACATTTTCAGAAAGCAAGGTCAGACAGTGTCCCAGGAGCAATTAAGGTTTAAGGGCCACACAAAAGAGCTCGAAAGTGAAGTTAGTATGCTAACCAAGGGATTTGAACTGGCAACCTTCCACAGCATCAAATCCAGCTAAGCCATACACTGTCACTAGGTGAAATGTGTAATTTTGACATAAAGTATTAAGAGTTTCCAGAAAAAGAAGGATGGAAAATCCATCGATCCATCCATCCATTTTCTGCACCCACTTGTCCTATTCAGGGTCGGGGGAGATCAACACACCATTCACTAACAAAAGTAAATCTATGGCTGTCATGCCCCACTCGTCCGATCCTCCCGTGTACCATGCCCCCTCATCTACCCCGTGTGGATTCCCCATGTTTACCAGCTGTTTGTTGTTGTTGTCATTAGTCCTACGTATTTAAGTCTGCGTTAGGTATGTTTTCCCCAGTCCGGTCATTGAAATCTGACATCTGTTTGATGTTCCTGTTTCGTCTCCCTTATAAAAAATCCTCGTTCACCCAATTCCTCGACACTGGCTGCTGCTTCCCCGCTTCGTGCTCGAGCGCAGTCATGACAATGGCCACCTGCAATTCATCTTGGCATGTTTTTGGACTGTGGAGGGAACCCGGAGTTCCCAGAGGAAACCACACGACGACATGGGGAGAATACGCAGAGTCCAAACCTCTGGAGCCAGGGTGGTGGCTTGAACCCTTTGGGTTATTCCACAAAACAAGATTTTTTTCATTAGCCAGATAACTGAAGCTGTAGGTAAGGATTGTCCAATAGGAATGTCACTTACCACTCCTCCTTTTGGACAGTTTTCATGTTTGGCTTAAGTTATACAGCTAACTGGGAAATTCTGCTTTGTGGAATACCGTCCTTTTCCCGGAGGCGTGAGGCAGCAGTGCTAACCACTGTACCACCGCACCGCCCAAGAGTGGAAAAATAATCAGCAAACAGTCTCTTACACAACTCTATAAAGGCTAAGGAGAAGTAAACATCAGGAGAGACACAGAAACACCTTTCACTCCTGCCTTTTACTCTTAGGAAGCAGCGAGTAGTTATAAGAGGCCCAATGTCACAGTGGGCCTGCTTTCATAGTGGGGTACCGCAGGGGTCAATTTTAGGACCACTATTGTTCCTAATTTACATAAATGATATAGACACCAATATATACAGTAAACTGGTGAAATTTGCAGATGACACCAAGGTGGGTGGTGTAGCAGATACTGAACTAGTGGCTCAGCAGCTACAGCGGGATCTTGATTTAATTAGTGACTGGGCCGATACCTGGCAGATGAAATTTAACATAGACAAATGTAAGGTACTCCATGTAGGGAGCAGAAATATAAAGTACAGGTATTTTATGGGACCTACTGGAATAAAGGTAGCTGATTATGAGAAAGACCTTGGTGTGTATGTTGATGCTTCCATGTCTCATTCTCGCCAGTGCGGGGAAGCAATAAAAAAGGCCAATAGGATGTTGGGGTATATCTCCAGGTGTGTGGAGTTTAAGTCAAGGGAGGTAATGCTAAGATTATACAATTCCTTGGTGAGACCTCACCTAGAATATTGTGTGCAGGTTTGGTCACCATATCTTAAAAAGGACATTGCGGCCTTAGAAAAGGTGCAGCGTAGGGCCACAAGAATGATTCCTGGTCTCAGAGGAATGTCATACGAGGAAAGGTTAGTTGAGCTAAATCTGTTCAGCATCAAGCAAAGGAGACTGAGGGGGGACATGATCCAGGTCTATAAGATTCTAACAGGTTTGGATGCTGTTCAACCGAATAGTTACTTTAGCATTAGTTCAAATACAAGAACTCGTGGCCATAGGTGGAAATTAGCGGGAGAACATTTCAAACTGGATTTAAGGAAGCACTTCTTTACACAGCGTGTAGTCAGAGTATGGAATAGTCTTCCTGATAATGTAGTGCAAGCTGAATCCTTGGGTTACTTTAAATCAGAGCTAGATAAGATTTTAACAACTCTGAGCTATTAGTTAAGTTCTCCCCAAGCGAGCTCGATGGGCCGAATGGCCTCCTCTCGTTTGTATAGTTCTTATGTTCTTATGTTCTAACTCCAGTTTTGTTTCGGATTAAAGTCAAATCAATACCCCATCAGGACATACTATGACGTTCGGACACTAGAGAGGAGGCAGACCCCGTAATGCGGGAGAAGGGTTCATTGAGTAGTAAGCCAAGTGCACCAAGAGCCAAAAGGGGAAATCCAAGTGGGTAGTCGGGTCGAGCGCGGAAGGTCAGTCCTACAGGCAGAGACGGGATGTTGAGACGATGGGATGGGAGAGAGAACGAAGGCAGACCGGGACGGCAGGGCAGGACAGGCAAACGGGGCAGGCAGGACCAGGCAGGGAGGTAGGGGCGACCAGGGAAGCAGGGCAGGCAAGACAGCAGGGTATGACGAGGCAGGCAAGGCAGGTGGGGAAGACACGAGACAAAGAAACGCTCAGTAGATGTCATTCGCATGGCAACAATACTTCGCAACACTCTGTGGTATGATTTAGATTTAACTAGCGTGTTGGAATTGTGACACTTGCTAGCAACTGTGTTGCCCCGCCCCTGTGGGCGTGACACCTACTGTGCTGACAGCTGTATTTTTTGTGAATTCAGGAGCTACATTACTGCATTTCTGGGCCAATATCAGTTTACATAAAACTGCACCGATCAGAGATTAGTATCTGAGTGCTGAAAGGCTTGGGTTTATATTACAGCGCTTTTCGTCTTTGTTGCTGAGGCCACAAAAGCAGAAGCTCCAGGAGATGAACCACAAATGGGGAAATACCAACTACGAAAGAAAGAGCACTGATTAATACTCTTTCACCATAGTGTTCGTGCCTTTGTTCAACTCAACATAAAAGAGACAAAAAATGTTTCTTCTAAAAAAAACCAACCTCCTATCATTTGGAAGTGGCAGACGAACACGATGCAGGCAGAAGCCAAAAGCCGGGATCAGAAACCATGCAGAGATACTCTTATATGTTTATAAACATTAGCAGGATGACGCATCGTCAACTGGATGCAGCAGTTGGAGAGCTCCCAAAAATATTCTTCACTAACGCCAAGAATGAGAATCAGCTGATCTGACTGTTCTTTTTTAAAGTTTACAGAAAAGAAAAAATGTACATATTGATTTTGGAGAATGTATAAACAAGCTTAGCGTATAATTCCCAGTCGATCGTAAAGGTCTACAGAAGGATTTACTTCACGCTGAGCCATTCTCATACCTACATATACCTACATACACAGAAGGTAAGCTGCAGCCTGTGGTCAAAGATTAATGTTTAAAGCTACCACCAAACCACAATGTGCCACAACAAAGGAGATGTTGTCCTTTAAAACAAATCACCTTCCTTTTTTGCTGAACTGGTTTTCCGCAAACTGAATTTGAGACAAATTGTGCATGTAAGGCAATTTTCTCTCTTTTTTTGCAGGAAAGATGCTTTATTTTATGGATATTTGTCTATTTGTTTATATATATTAGTCCAGTTTATTGCTTGGTATATGGGTGGGGGTGGCAGCAGGGGTGGGGGGGGGATATTGTTTTTATGTAAAGCACTTTCTATAACATTTTGTTTGTATGAAAAATGCTATCTAAGTATAGTCTGATTGGTTGATTGATTGATTGTTTAATTGATTGGTTGATTGATGAGCCTCTAAAATTACAAATAAGGCATGTGCCGGCCGTGTGGAGGCCATATGCAGGTCATTTGTAGGTCTTGTGACAGACATGCATTTCTCATTCAGTGCTGTGCCATTTACAGGTACTTTCTTTAAGCCTTTTTCCCCCTGAAAATTTCTCCCTCTCTTCAGCAATAAAAACTCCTGTCACGTTAAAGGTTGCATGTTGAGAATAAAGAGTATAAAGAGTCACAGTCACAGAGTTCTGGTTGGTTGAAACAAAATCTTGGCCTGGATTTGTACTCTGTGGACCTGCAATCTCCAACTCTGATTGTAAAGTGGACTTTCACTGACTTCAAAGTCCTAAATTCTGCACAGACCTTAACACACACCAATAAAAATACTTTTAAAGAATGGCACACAACATAATTTTTTGTTTAAAAAAAAAAATAAAAAAGTCTGCATAGCCTGCTAGTGTGAATGAATGGTGATGTTTGTGTGTGTGTGTGTGTGTGTGTGTGTGTGTGTAGGGTTATATAAAGCATGCTGTGTTATGACTAAAGCAGATGTGATTTTTGTGTGTGTGTTTGTGTGTGTGTGGGTCATGTATATATTACATTGCGAGGACATTTGGTCCCCAAAATGTGATAATAACCTGTTATTTTGACATTGTGGGTAACATTTTTTTTTTAAGGTTAGGTTTGTCGTACTTCGGATTAGAGTTACGTCCATAGAAATGAAAAATATTGATACCTAAGCTGTATGTGTGTGTGTGAGTGAGTGTGTATGCTGTACATTGGTGCTTTAGTGGTGAACTTGCTTGGCTCAGTTCTTCTCATAGCTAAAAGCGGTGCGTGGACAGCAAGGTCATCCCATCACAGTGGTCTCTCATGCGCGTGACATCAGAGACAGACTCGGCAGAAACGGAGGGCCAGCTCACTCCGCGCCAACGGCCTGAACAGCAAAATAACCCATGATGCTTCTGAAACCAGATACACTGTGCATGAAGCGAAGGTGCTTTGTGTTTGTGACACAAGGAGCTACGTGTCTTACAAGTAGGCCTATTGGTCCATTACTCTTTCAAAATTTACAACCTTCTCATTATATTATTATTGCTACTATATTAAATATTTCTAAAACATTATAAAATGCATAATTATCTGCTTTCCTTAAGCCTAAATAATGGCATGAGTGTTGCTGTAAATACCTGCCTTAATATTTTGTTAAAAACATTTTTTAAATGAACATTATGCCACTTTGGAATAAATAATTGTGGTTTTGTACAATAATAAGAATGAATTAAAAGCTGAAATACATTTTCCCAAAATTATGTTACTAATAGCCTAGTTATTCATAATTATAATAGGAATGAGGGTAGAAGTTCAGTTTAAAGTGTTTCAAAAGTGTGACATAGGCCTGCTTCGGCCAGACGTCAGGTCCATAAAGAAAAGGCTGGATGCCAGATTTCCCGAGGCTCGGTGCCAAAGCAGAGCCGCATCAGCTCCCCCTGTGAACTCCTCCGGCCTTTCCCCGGGTCCGCAGTCCGTCGCGCCGGTGGGCTGCATCACACTGCAGAGCCCAAGGACGGCGTCCCTCTCACACACCGCACGGAGAACCAAAGCGCTGCTTCATTACACAGACGTCGGGTCAGAAAAGTACAATTACCGCGTCACCCCATAGCCCAGCTGCCAGAAACTGCGCCGCATGAATTATTGATCATTTACCGGCATGTTCCGATACTGTGTGCCTACGGGTATCCAATACTGGGGGCAATAATTATAATCATTATAAAAACAATTCTCTATTCACCAGTTACCTAATGTATTTTATCGTATTTTGAGCCACATGAATGTTTGTTATTAATATATTGCTTAGGCTATAATGTGACATTGTTAGTTGGTTACAGTAAACAGACGTTTAAGTTTATATTACGCCACTTGTAAAAATGACTGTTGTTGTGAGATTTTAAGTGGGAGGTTTCTGACATAAATCCATAAGCGATCAAACGGTCCCTTACCGTGGCTGGGATCCACTCGCAGGGACACGGTTCCGTCTCGGTGCAGAAGGATCGAGGATGGATCCTTGACCCGCGCTGGTCCTCGGAAGCCGGCGGCAGAGAGCGGTTTGCTGAGCCGACTGCAGCATTGGTAACACACCGCCCAAGCCTGCTCTTCATTGATCGGCTGCTCGTAGGATTTCAGCACTTCTTCCAGAGACAGTTCCCGCGGATCGGACAAATCCCGAACCTCTGGCCGGTCTTGCGGGGCCGGCACCCGGGAGTCTCCGTCCCCGGTGCCGATATTTGCTGATCTGGCCATGGCTGCGGCATCAGCGTCTCCTCCATCCTTCAAGCCGCCCGCAGCAGCAGCAGCCGCAGGCCCATGGTGGGCGCTCACTCGCCTTCTTCACAGCGCACTGGCGCACCTGTCACGGATACCACTTTCCATAAGGACGGACGAATGCGATCTTTGATCCGCAGGAATGCCTATCAGAAGCCGTGGGAAGGAGGGCGGAGGCAGGGGACGTTTCCTCCGAGACAAAGACGCCGTCTGCCGGTGCAAGAATAACAACTTAACACAAAGGCTCCTGCAGCTAGAGGCAATGGAAGGGGGAAAGGACGAAGTCATGGAAAGACGAGATGGGATCTGTGTGAAAGGGGGAGACAAGCAGCCGGCGTGTGTTTGTGTGTGTGTGTGTTTTGCGTGTCCTGCGTTCAGCCAGCGGCACATCCCCTGTTATCCGCCCGCACCATCCACGCCCACATACTGAACACGAAATCTGAAACAACTCAGATACATAACCTTGAATTCAGTGAGTCATGCACGGGAATTTATGCATTTAGGCAGATCTTGATTTGTAACGCTGATGACAAAGGGAATCCCACGATGCTGGGGGGGGGGGCTGTTGGGGCACAAACTGAGCGCATATTCGCTTTTAACTATTCTACATGTCCGATGATTCCTCTCTGACTATTCGGTCCATCTCTGTAGAGCAAATGTTTCGGGGCTCATTCTCTAGGCCACTGAGGTTACTGTTTACCTTTAGAAAACATTGTCCTTGGCGTTTGCACAGCTGTAGAGACAAGGTTGCCGGACATGCGTAGTGAACAACATTTTGACAACAAGTAAACGAAAACCGCTGAACACTTAAAATAATCGCTGAAATTGTTTTATATGGCAACTTGGAGTTCAAATGTGGCGATTTACATTTTTCCATGATAAGGTACGTTCTTCGTAAGGATCGTTGCTTATCACGATAGTGTATAGCTTACCGAAGACTTGTCAGGTAGTAACTGGTCTGGAACAGATGTAAGTAATTTCCACGCATCCTCTAGTATGATGTATATACCTAACAATTAATTAGCCGTCATTAACCGTTTAACGTTTTTTTCCCCCAAGTTTATTATATTACACTGACATTTCAGGGCACGTATCTGGACCATCCCTCACTCAGAGGAAGGGTCCAGACCAAGTGCGTCACTAAAGATTTTGGTCCCCATGAAAACATATCATATTGGGCCCCCAATTCAGACCAATCCAATCCGCTCAAATTTTTATGGCCCGTATAAATAGTCCTTCAGTCCTGCAATCCCCAGTCCAGTCATCGATGTTGCTGTCTGCATGTGCTCCTCAGTGTGCCCCTGCCTGATCTTCCCATTCCATCGATCTTCCATCAATGGTCCAAATGGTCTCATAGTCCATTTCTATATCTGAAAAGGTACATTTACCCTTGAGGGTACAGCCTCAGTGACAAGCAAGATACAAATTGGTACTTTTTTCCTGTGAGAGTGCAGCGGAGGCAGCCCAGGGACAAGATGCCTCCTGGGCATGTCCAACCAGGAGGAGATGCAGGACATGCCAGAGAGATTATATCTCTCAGATGACTTGGGAACATCTTGGAGGAGCTGGAGGAGGTGGCTGGAGAGAGAGGGAGGTCTGAACATCCATGCCTAGACTGCTGCCCTTGTGACCCTAAGTGGCAGAAAATGGGTGGATAGATAAGAAAATTAATTCCAAAGTACAGTTGTTCTGTTAGTCTGGTTCAGATGTTACGCACATTTTTTACAACATAACATCCTTTACTGTGGCAGCTGGGCCTTTATAACCGTTTACGACCCTATAAATCCTGAACAAACCAAAGTCATACTCATTTCATAATCTTGGATGAATGTACCCACTGTTTCTGACCAGCAGCAAAGCCACACCCCTGTGGGATGATGGTGAATATTTGAACAAAACACATTTGGCTTGTTGATCTGAGCAGATCATAAATGTTAGCTACAAAACTCCAATATTTGCCTAGTAAATATAAAAAAGTCACATTGTCCACTAAGAAATATACACAAAGATTCTTGTGGTTTGTGGAGACGTATCATAAAGGCAATGCACAATGTTCCTTTAGAACAGGCTAATCTGTTTATATTTTCTGAAACTTTCAGAATGTTCTTTGGAAAATGCTTGAATGCAACAGAAAATGATGTTTTTTTTACAAATTCCCAAAGAACAAATGAATGTGATCATAAATACAGGAATCAACCTGTCTAAATAAAGCTCATTATTAAAAATGTGTAAATCAAAATGTATTGCAAATTGTCATTAAATAATTTTTAACATTAGGCTACACGCTGAGATAACTGTAGCACTGTGATAATAAAAAAAAACACAACGGGAAGTGAAAGAGTATTATACCCTAACATTAATAATCATTTTGAGTTCTAAAAAGTGATGATTGTTAGGCTGAACAGCAAATCATGTTTAGAGCAGACATGCATATAAACACAATGAAGACAGCTACTTGCAAGTGTAAAAACACATTTATGCAATCTTCTGTCCACAACTGATAATGTATTGATCAAATTTAGATGGACAAGCCAATTCAAGATCAATACAGACCAATGACCATACGTTACCGGGTTTATCCTGTATATAATTACAGTGATTGTTTTTCATTTACATCCATACTTGACAGAGATGTTCTCTGTACTTGCTTGTTATGTGTATTGGATATGGGCTTCAGCCCTTTTCTGCAATACGTTTGTGCCTTTTTCACGCAAGTCCTCGCCACTTTTAATTCATACTCTAGCGAGGTGTTTGCATCCCCCTTTATGATTTAATAATTGTCCATTGTGTTATTTCTCATTCCCCCCGCACAATGAAATGCTACAGTCATGCCAATAATGTCTCATCACACCAGTTCTATACCGTGGTCCGATTTTGGGTTAGTGTTATGAATTTTATTTTACCCGTCTGTGTTAACTGAATGTGTGGTGTTGTGCTAATACCACCGTGTCTCATGTTTGTTTGTAGAAGTGTGACCCATGTAGTTCTTTCACTGAGGAGTTTTTGTTTCTGTTCCTGTCAGGTTTTGACAACAGAAGGAGAGAATCGCCATCGATTCCCGACCTGACAAAAAAAAAAAAAAAAAAGTGTACTGACTGATTACATACTTCCTATATACTGTTCTACACTCTATTTCTACAGTAAGCTAACATTTCATAATGCTTACTGCAATTAACGAAAAGGTAGAATTTTTATGCAATGTTTTCACATGGTATGCCAAAGAAACGTCACTTTCCCGGGATACCCCAAGAAAAGTAATAATACTGCATAAAAAGCATTAATTTATTCTTTATTCATCTCTTCAGAAAAAAAACATCAGGCCACATTTTCAATAATTTCATATCATGTGTGATGCAGACAGTTCTGTAAAAATGCACATCTGCATATTCTCCTTTTTCACTGCATGTTTTGTATGAGACATTTCCAGATCTTCCACTTTCCCCTCCCTTTACTGCAGGTACCTGCAAATCAAACTATCATTTAAATATTAAACAGAATTCTTAAAAAGCTAAATCAACATATTCCTTCATCCCTGTAGAAAACTTAATGAGTGATGCAGACAAACTAAGCCCCAATCATCGAAAATCCAAGGTTTCTAATCGTCTACCAGAAAGGTTAAAAAAAAAAAAACTCAGACAAAATGAGTGCATTGCGAGAGTTTTTTTTTTTTTTTTTTACATCCTTTACAAATCTATAAAACACATGAGTAACAGTGCATATATTCAATGTGCATTGTGTAAACTGTATGTACATGTGTACATAGGTACAAACATGTAGATCCATGAGTCTCCACCAGAGGGCGACACATTGCCAAATGATGTAAGCAGAAAAACAGCAAGTAAGTGATTCAACAGGGGCCATGCAGAGAATGCATATCCATTATGCATTTTACCATTCTTGCTTCTGAGTCAAAGTGCCAGAGGTCTGCTTGGGGCAAGCAACCTCACCACATGGGCAACTGAGTCGTTTTTGAAGGGAGCCAGCTGAAGTGGTGGCGCTTGCGCGACGCCACCAGATCCAGGTCAAGGCGCTTCTGCTCCTTCTCACTGTCCACGAGCTGGTAGCCCAGCAGTGACATGGCGCCCTTGCACACCTGCTGGATGCGCTGCACCATGCTGTGAGGTAGCGTGGTGCGCCAGGCCTGGGACACGTCCTCCGCGTTGCGCGACGTGATCTTGAACGCCTCATTCCTCGAGCCCTTGCCCTTGCCGTGGGTCACCTTGTAGATCCAGTCCTGGAGCTGCGGAGTCATCTCCAGGTCGACGAATTTGTATAGGTCCTCGACCTCCGCCAGCGGGTCGCGCACCATGTCCTCGTAACGGACCATTTTGTAACGTCCGCGCAGGAAATCGGGCGGTTTCAGCATGGCGGTCTCGTAGATGCGTACGTGGCTGCGGCACACCTCCTGCAAGACGTGGAGGTCTGAGTCGGTGACCGGCTTGTCACCCTTCTCCAGCACCAGAGCACTGTCCCTCAGCAGAGACCTGATGGCCTGCCCACGGGACCTGGCTACGGCACGCGGGTCCCGGATCAGGTGTATGATGCGCAGGTCAATGGTGGGGTCACGCAACAGCGGGTATAGAGACTCCAACTCGAAGAAACGCACCTCCTTCAGTACCACGTGGCTGTAGCTGTGGCAGGCCTCTTCTGCCTTCTGCAGGCCGCGTATGTTACAGTGGCGCCTGCACTCAGCCTCATCGCTGAGGGAGTGGCGGGGCGTGAGGGGGCAGGCGGGCGGCGAGCAGAGGGCACGGCTCTGGCTCCACATGAAGAGGTGGGAGACATTGCGCTGGTCTGGTGTGTAGGCCTCAAGTACGGACAGGTCACACTGGAAAATGCTGCGCATGAGGTCGCGCAACGCCATGCGCAGGGCACGCGCCCCCGGCTGCCGCAGCGTCGTCCACACGTGCCACCCCGGCTCCATCAGATAGAAGACGTTGGGGTGCTGGCTGAACACCTGCCCCAGAAAGGAGGAACCCGAGCGCCAGGAGGACAGCAGGAGCACGTGTACCTTGCCCCGCGGGGCCGTCGACTCCGACGGCATGAGGCGCCCGTACCATCCGAACATCAGCACCATAGCGACGCCCTGCAGCAGCACCACGGTCACCACCGCCGACGGGATCAGCCTGCAGCGCAGCATCGCCGGCAGGTCGCCACACCTCAGTTTGCCCTGTCGCCCTGCCAGTGCTAAAGGAGAGAAACCATGTCAAGACAAATGGGCCTTAGTCTTGCCCCATCCACACACAGATACAGTGGCAGGAAATAGCATCCCCCAGGCAGGGGTGCTGGTAAAGATTTTGGGCCCCCAACAGAGTATAATTTTTTTTTAGGGCCCCTGTCACTCAATCTGTAACCCCCACCACACACACACACACACACACACACACACACACACACACACACACAGCATCCATCCCCACAAGGCCACAGTGCAACATATATATCACAAAGTGTCGGGGGGGGGGAAGGTTATCATGCTACATGAAGTGCGAAAAACACAGGACAGTGAAGGCATGAAAAAATGAGCATCAATCGCAGCGCAGAAGGTCAGGGAAGGAGCCTCTTGGTTCTGCCTTGAGAAATTCTATTCTCTATTTGAGCCAATTCAGTGCGGTTGCATCATTAGGCCATTAAATGTGTTGCGTGCATTCAATTTCCCCTCAATCCAGCTCAAGGGGCTAATTGCTAGCATATACAGGCATCCATGGCCAAAAAAGGTCACCCAGGTTCGGGCGGTGGGGGTGGGGGTGGATGATATCACCTAACAGAGTAATTCATGACCTGCAGCCACCCCAAAGCTGAAGAAGGTTTGGCCGATTTAACAGCAGACTTTTGCAACTCCTTGTTTAGTTTTCATCATTCCTGGGTGGAAGTCAAGCCCAGTTGCTTAAACACTAAAATGACTTGTATCTGCACAGCCCCATGGTGCAACATACATACCACAAGTGTCAAGGGGAGGATTTTCATGCTACATTAAGCGTGAAAACACAGGACAGTACAAATATGGAGGCTACATACAAAGACAGTGTATTGCGTGTGTAAACAGGGTACAGTGTTAATAATGCTTCAGGTTAAACCCAAGAATATCTTACTGCCATTACCACTGTGCAAATAATGATGAATCCAGGATATATTAATGTTTAAGCTGTTTTGTGTCTTTTGGTTTTTCATTTTGGACAAAAATGGTACAAAGTAACACTATACGGACTATACGGTACAACGTAATACTATACGCCTCCCAAATTGTCAGTCATAAATCATTGCTTAAACCACAATATTATCATTGTATTTTATAGACCTAACAACCTTCTTTTTAAAATGACAAATTTTCCCCACAAACAAACATGCAAAATTCATTTGCACAAAAACAGGGATTAAAACTGAGTATTCATATAGTTTAAATATAGCCTAGTGTTCCTACAATACAATGGATTATAATTTCGTATAACCTACTTGGATTTAATACCATTTTATTTAACACAGAGTGCAATGCCGTGCGCTGCAAACGTTTTTTTTTTTGTTTTTTTTTTAAACTTGATATTATTGGCGTGTTTAGCTCAAAGTCATCATGAGCTCCACCAAGTCCCAGGACATTTTAGGAGGCAGAAACTAGACCACAGGTGGACCTTTCCTACACGAATATGACCAAGAGCACTTCCACAGAAAAGTGGTTAATCGACTGACATTCCACAAAGGCCATCGCAGTTTTCCGACGGTATAACCTCCACATGAGAGTTAAGAATCCCTCTGTGTATGTTCTGAAGCCCCATAAAATACTACAGAGAAGGAATGAGTCCTGATATCCTGACAAGGGAATCGTGTTCTACTGGATTTCCAAAGTGTGTCATTAATACAACAAAATCTATTCCGCATTCTGGAACATTACATACAACTCAGGGTGTTTTGCTAAGTTTTGCCAAATATTCAGGAGTTTACTCGGTAATGGTAAGAATCTGCACCAATAAATTATTATTGAACATTTTCACTCATCATACCAACAGGTCACTAACAAGTTTGTATGATTCCTAGTGAACATAATCACTATTATGTGATAGTTTCATGAGTTTCTGATGGGTGCACGTTAACATCAATAGGATGGATGATTGTCTTACAAATTTTGATTGGCAGGAAAATAAAAATTACACATCCCCTATTAACACAGAGTATAATTCTATTGAACAGCACCTTGCAATAAAAGATGCCCTCTTTGTTTTCTTAATAATTGGTATGAGAATAGCAGCAATCAATGAACGGTCTATAAAGAAACATCTCAGCAACTCTTTTCAATCATCCATTATCCATATTTTGTACTCGATTGTCTGAATATATAATGTTTGTTGCCTCTTTGCTTTCAGCACGGCAATTCTATTCTACACTGTTATTATCTCGCACTTTCCTTGTCAAAGTAGAGAAAGCAATAGTTGAAGTACATAATTCTACAAGAAAGAAATCTAATGCCAAACATGGCTGACTGCCTTTTACATTGTACTCATATACAGTATCTTATTACCCTCTGAGGGAATCTTTAGTGTTTCTAATAGACTGCAGGCCAACAGAGAGATGAGAGGAGAAAGTGGGTTTGAGAAAATGGCAGTCTTGGTATCTACAGAAAATACATAGGATACAGAGAAGAGTAAATAAGACAGATGGTAACGAAAAACGAGGTTCGTGTTGCACTCTGTGATGGACCAACTGTTGGACATCAAGAAACCCACGAATGCAGTACACAAAAGAATGCCCGTTGTTGCATTAACATATTACTTATTTCCTCTCTAAAATGTGGACTGAAAAATAAGCTCGGCACATTGGATCGGTTTTTTCTCAGAGCAGACCGTGAATCAGCATCATATCACATTTGCGTATTTGCTCTACTGCCTCCAAAATTCATCCAGGAAAAGACAGTATTATTACGTCGACTTCGAAAGTAAAATGAACACATCGTGCTTCACAAACCTAAAAAATGAAAACTTGTGCTCTACATTCAAAAGCAAATAAAGTGTAAAACATTCTTTTCCGTAAACCCGATTATTATAAATGGATGTGCTTTCGGTTAATAACATAATTAGCAGCATAAGAATGTACGTGTTGGATTCAATACCATAATGGCAGGCCTGCCTAAACAGCAGCGAATAACATCTATTAAAAATACACTTATTTTCAAACTACCTGCATCTGGACGTAAAGCTAAAGTCTACAAAATGAATAAGAATTTAACCCTAACAGTAATTTTGAAGTATTCGCCTATATAGTTAGAAAGCATTTTCCCCGAATTACTAAAATATGTTTATTAAGGTAAAAGACTTCCATCAACAAAATCAGCCTTAATTTTCTAAAAAGGTAATTGTTACTTTCTATTAAAATTAATTGGTAACATAATAACTGCTTCCCTGTAAGCTAATTGAAACGCTTTAATGTAATCAGGAAGAATGATGGTGTGGATTGCGAACTCGATCGGGTTTAAGAATGTATTCTGTACCATAGTAAAAAAAAAAAAAAAAAAAAAAAAAAAAAAAAAAAGATGAAATACAAATCTTCAAATTCTGAATTTTCAGTGTCGAGATTAACATAACAATATAAGCAAAAAGCAAGTTAATTGTAATAACGCCAGTACTTTCGGTCGACATGATGGGATGCCGTAAATAGCGCCCGTAAACGCTACTCATGTTTGTAATTCGTAACTTTCCCCGACGGACAGCTGTCCCTGACAATTATACTGATGGCGAGAGTTTCTAACCGAGAGCCCAGCAAAGCACATAAAGTTTGACGTTTAAAAAAGCGGCTGAAACGGGAGCCCCGAGTCACGGGACCGACCGCACATTTATAAATAGTTGCGCCCCCTTTTCTTAATGTAAAACGCAACGTGATGCACGTATAAACAATTCGATTATTTTTTATCGAAAAAAGAGCATAAATACGCACCTCTTTGTATGGTTTTCCGGGAAGACTCGAAAAACGTTACTATAGCTGAAGTAATCTGTCTTGTCCTTTTCTACGGAGGACCTTGAAGATCATCAATGGACGGAGACTGATCCTTTGCGCGAGAGTCTCGGGTCTCAGAATGTCAGTACAAAGAATAGCATTGAGACGTGGCCGTGAACCGCGGGGCGGGTGCGGGTGCGGGTGTGGGGGGGTCCGGCCACTGGACGGTGGCAACGCGGTAGACGCTGGGAAACGGCCTGATCCTGGAATCACAAGATGGCAAAGTGTTACATATTACACACACCGGAGATCTATGTGATCCACTTTTTAGGTTTAATTGATACTATTTTTACGCATTAATAGGCTACATTTTTTTAGTGCTGGTGATGACTGTTAAAAAGAGGGTTATTTTAAAACACCGAATGATTAAACTGCGGGGGGGAATTTAACAGCAGAAAAGTTAAGCAGCTCAGCAGCTAGTGCAGTTAGATAATGTGCCGTGTCGAACGAGTCCCGATCTCGCCATCGACTGTATTCGCACCTCACTTTAAGCGCTTCGCTTCTTCTGTTTCGTAGATTCTTGACACGCTCTCGTGACTCTTTTTGGTCAATTACTCCCTTTCCATAGTAACATCTTCTGCAGACAGACGGCTCAGCAATCTTACGAAACGTGTGCTGTTATCCACGGGGCGTCCGCTAACCAGCAGTACAATTTCTACTTAAGTTGCGATTCTGGCGTTTTCTAACAAAGCAAGGGTTTTGCCAGGGACATCCCCATGTGTAGGACAAAGCCCTTCGCACCTCCCCATCTTCCTGTTTCCAACACCGATCACCCTATTTGATAGCTGCTACATAAATTGACTACCATTAGCCAATTGTTTTCTAAGTATTAACTTAAAGCTTATTATTGGTCGAGAACACAAACCATGCACTAACATTCTGTACATTTTTTAAACTGTTACATTTCTGACCAAACACTGTGACAGCACAATCTGTTTCCTGCTTCCTAAATGACAAACACATCCATGCTTCCAGGTGTTTATTCTCCCGGTATTGGCACACTCAGCCCAGGAGAGTATGGAGTCGGTATAGAACATTCCGGCACGGCCAGTATTCTGCCCTTTTTTCCTACCCGACAAAAACTGCTTTCAAGCCCTACAGCACGCGCGAAATGAGCATTACATCACACGTCTACAATGTACAATTTTTTTACTACCCTTAAATAATGTGGTTTATCTTAGATGTTATTAATATTCGTTGTGATGCTCTAGACTAGGGTGACCAGATAATCCATGTCAGGGAGGACACTCTGAGCTAGGACAGGAATTGTAAATTACCATTTCAATTAAACGGACCTGGATTTCACTTGAGCACTGAGTTCTTGCTGTGTGCTGATTGGTCAGTCTCCTATAATCATGCATGTGTCACTAATGTTAATGTGAAACAGCTGGATGAGTCTTTCAGTCAAGGAAATAAACCAGTCAAAGCACAAGAAGAGCTGAACTAATTAGCCGAGCACAGGAGCCTTTCAATTTGAAAGTAGTTTGTAAAACCTGAAGTAGCTCAAAGTGTCCTCCCTGACATGGATTATCTGGTCACCCTACTCTAGACGTGATTCTGCTGCGCTACCCCCAAAACCTCAAAATGAATAGACCAACACATATTCCACCTACACAAGTTTTTTTTCCTGAACCTGTTTTTTTTTTATTCAAACACCAAAATATAAACACAGTTATTAAATACAGTTAAATGACACCTAAAAAGAGCAAAATCTGTTGAATGACATGTTGCCATTTTTATTTTAAAATATGATGCAAAATAAAAAGAGGGATCGGGCTGACCCGACTAGAATTATTGAAAAGGTGGCATTCTTTGGGAAAAACATTTAAAACGTTTGTATCATATAAAATACATCTCCTACATACTCTATACATCAGATTGTTCCCCCATCCACCCCTCCAACCTCATCATAAAGTTCGCAGATGATACCACAGTGGTCGGTCTCATTTCAGGGGGCGATGAGACAGCATACAGAGATGAGGTGCAGTCACTTGCAACTTGGTGCACATCAAACAACTTACTTCTCAACACACTAAAAACCAAGGAAATCATCATAGACTTCAGACGCAAACGCACTGCCCATGCTCCACTGAATCTTAACGGGGAATGCATTGAGCAGGTGGCGTCAGTTAAATTCCTAGGGGTACACATCACCGAAGATCTCACTTGGTCCACCAACACTAAAGCAATAACTAAGAAGGCCCAGCAGCGTATGCACTTCCTGAGAATTCTCAGGAAAAACCATCTGGAACAGAAGCTGCTGGTGTCCTTCTACTGGACAGTCATCGAAAGCATACTCACCTTCAGCATCACAGTATGGTATGCGGGATGTACAGCAGCAGACAGGAAGGCCATGCAGAGGGTCATTTACACAGCCCAAAAGATCATAGGCCACCCTCTGCCCTCCCTGGAAAAGCTCGCCGAATCCCGCTGCCTCTCCAGGTCCAGGTCCATTCTCAAAGACTCTGCCCACCCAGCCCACCACCTGTTCAACCCGCTTCCCTCCGGCAGGCGGTTCAGGTCACTAAACGCCCGCACTACAAGACTTTCCAACAGTTTTTTTCCCTGGGCCATACGTTCACTTAACAAAAACAATATCCCTCTGCAGACATTGGTCACCCACCACCCCAATCCCCCCCCCCCCCCCCCTCCCTCCACCGTCTGCAATGATTAACTACTGTATGTCTCTGGAAATTGTATTTGATCACTTTATCCTCATCACCTTCGCACTTTAACAACAGGCATTTGATAGTCTGATGCTGTTACGTTTACTATGATGTTATACCTTTGTGCAGGGGAGTGTCTTGTTTTGGTTGGAAGGTGGGGACTAATGTTTTGGGTGAGAGGAGTGAATAGGTTTGGGGGGAGTGTATGAGTGAGTGTGGGTAGGCTGCCTTGGGGCAGATTTGTTAATTCTTAACTATATTGGTTTTAAAACACTGACTAAGAGTGGCAACTCTAAATTTCGTTGTGTTTAATACTACGTATTTTATGCAATGACAAATAAAGCTTCTAATTCTAATTCTAATTCTAAAAAACGTTTGTATTTTTCCTCCGTTTAAAATCCCCGTCCACACGAACATTGTCTTCTAAAAAAAGCCCTTGACGTACAGAAAAAGGTACGTTTTAAAATATACCCGTGTACGTGTGGACAAGGCATGAAAGGCGGACTAAATACATAGGACGAATGACAACAACCAGAAACAGCTGGCACACGGAAGGAGCGGACGATCGTGACAGGACACATTATTATTATTATTATTATTTTTAACTTTACACATTGTTTGGATACATTTATTTTCTTACTTTACAAATTACTGTTTTGATAAATGTACTTAAATGTGTTTAGTACAGTATATGTTGTTCTTGTTTTATGCTGTTCATTTTGTGTTTAAATGCTAAAAAAAACATATTTAGGTATAATTGTTTGGGGCCGGGAATCAATTAATTGGTTTTCAATGATTCCTTATGGGGAGAATTCGATCAGAACTCGAACGGATTAAGTTTGAGTTCTGAGGTACCATTGTATATTGTAGTGCTGGAAGTACTGTCAAGTAGCATGACAGGTTGGACTGGAGCCTGCTGTGTAAATAGTTCCCTGTAGTCGACATGCATTGTAGTGTCATGTATGTGTGTGTGTGTCTGTGTGTGCACCCACCATGCTTATTAGGAGTAAAGGGGACAAAGGGCATGATGGGCAGTGTGAGTGTATTGCCATTGTGCGTGGTACGGGTGTAATAAATGCTATCTTGTGTTTGAAACCTGAACTGTGCCAGCCTGTTTTGTGGTGACAATATGGATTGTCGATGAGTCTCGACACTGGTGTGCGAAGTGGAATGTGAGGGGCGTGGCGATTGCCTCTGCAAGATGTCGGCAGGTAGTGGTGGGAAGCAACAGGTTACAAGGAAACCCAGAGAATCGAGTATCATGCCTTCCTGGGGGAGCCCTGGCCTCAACCCCATCAGACACCTTTGGGATGAACTAAAATGGAGATTACGAGCCAGGCCTTCACGTCTAACATCAGTACCTGACCTCACAAATGTTCTTCTGGATGAATGGGCAAAAATTCCCACAGACACTCCAAAATCTTGTGGAAAGCCTTCGTAAATGAGTGGCAACTGTTATAGCTGCAAAAAAGGGCAGTCCTGGACCGGTCCAGAGAACATGTCACATGTCTCTACAACCATGCCCTTGGGGAATCCCGAGTTGTAAGACTGACAGCATGATGCATCAGGAAAGCCTCTTCCCTGCCAGTCCCAATTTACTGGCTGAATTGGTTGGGGCCAAGCCCTTTCCCAGTAATCATTTTCTACTTATGCTACTACTTCCCTGCTTATAAACTACTCACAATAAGTTAGGGATATTGTTATTTACATGAGTGCTTTTCCTATTTGCTCTGAATTTTAATGAAATAAGTAAAAGTTACCATTGATATTACTAATAATGTATGAGAAGAAACACCATTTTCATTAGTTTAATATTTATTACCCCAAAAATGTAGACAATAACAGGGACAGCCCCAAATAACAACAATTGACAATGTCAGTAGCGGGTGTTTCCACCATTTGCCGCAATGACAGCTTGACAACGACGTCTCATGCTCCTCAGTAGCCTCATGATGTTGTTCTGAGGTAATGCATTCCACTCTTCCACAAGTGCTACACGCAGTTCTGCCGGGTCACGTGGGGGTGGGGTACGATCATCCAGCCTCTGCTTCAACTGGTCCCAGACGTGCTCTATGGGGTTCAGGTCAGGGGACATTGATGGCCATACCATATGAGGCACGACAACCTCCTGAAGTCGAGCTGTGACAATTCTGCCACGATGTGGTGGAGCATTATCATCCATGAACAGAAAGTTTGGGGTGTGCTGGCGGAATTGGGAGATGATGATGGGTTCTATGAAGTCTCTGAGGTAAGAAAGTGCAGTGACTGAGCCATGTACAATAACCAAATCTGTTTTGCACTGACTGGTGATGCCTGCCCAGACTGTTGCACCTCCTCCAACAAAGCAAAGTCACCTGCAACGGTCGTCTGGCATTCAAGCCAAAGCGGTGGAGTCGGTTGCGAATGGTTTGTCTGGAAACCCTAGTACCCCTCGCATCTCGTAAACGGGCCTGCAGCTGTGTGGCAGTTGCATGACGATGTCTGAGTGCATAGGTCCTTAGGTACTGGTCATAGTTGCGGTCTGTCACTCGTGGGGCTCCACTCCTGGGTCTGTCATGAACTCTGCCAGTAGTTCTGTGTCTTGATGCAAGTCTGCTGATGACACTTTGAGACACACCAAGTTCACGAGCAACATCTGACTGCCTGCCACCGACCCGAAGGCGTGACCATGGCCAGGTGGCGCTGCTCGTCCGTTCAGTTACGTCGTGTGTTCATGGCTGTTTGAATGATGAACTTGGAATGATTTACTGACAATACCAGCTTTTTATACCCACAGGATGTTGAAATTGATGCCACATTGAAAAGGGTTCTCTTTTGGTATTGGCCCCAATAAGGCACACCTGTACACAATGAGACCATTACATGGAAAACACAAAATGAGGTGTGTCTATCACCCCAATACAATTGCCTCCCTATCCCAAAAATGTCTGAAGTGAAACAAACACCGTATGTATGACATCCACTAAGTCTCTCACAATACCCCTAACTTATTGTGAGTAGTGTAGATCTTCTTAGTTCAAGCGTTTCCTTTGTGGTTTTTCCTGTCTTGCCTACTTAGATTTTCAGATTATTTTTGCCCTTTAGACCTAAGTTCTGGTTTGCCTGACAGCTGATAAAGCACCTTCAACAAACCCTGTTCCATCCAGTGACTCTGAATAGTGCCCAACTCCTTTGATCGCTAACATCAGTTGCCGGACCGGTTACTGTCTGCTGATTACCTCCTCTGCCTGCTGTACGCTTGAAAATGCTGCATGCACAGATGTAATACAGTGTACGTACGCTTGAAAATGCTGCATGTACAGATGTGATACAGTGTACGTACGCTTGAAAATACTGCATGTACAGATGTGATACAGTGTACGTACGCTTGAAAATGCTGCATTTACAAATGTGATACAGTGTACGTACGCTTGAAAATGCTGCATGTACAGATGTGATACAGTGTACGTATGCTTGAAAATACTGCATGTACAGATGTGATACAGTGTACGTACGCTTGAAAATGCTGCATTTACAGATGTGATACAGTGTATGTACGCTTGAAAATGCTGCACATGTGCAGGTGTGCGACGTAAAATTGGGTAGGTGGTACAGATCAGGTAGCGACAATACCAATATCATAGCATATTACTTCTTATTTATTTTTTATCATATCTGTCCTCTTCAGTTTTTGTTTACAAAGCTTAAAAGGCAAACAGAAATGCAATTTTTAATTATATGTCTTCATATGCTCTTCATAAGGTGTATGTGCATCATTAAACTTTGATTAGGCCGGATGTGTAATAGTGTTACAAAATGAGCAGAAAAGACAAATTATTAACCACAAGTCAAACCTTAGAGTACATGTACAATTTTATTTTATTTTTTTATACCACCTGGGTTAGTTTGCATGCTCTCCCCATGTTGTCATGGGGTTTCCTCTAGGTTCCCCCCACAGTCCAAAGACATGGTGTGTGACTGTGCCCTGCAATGGGCTGGTCCCCCATCCTGGGTTGTTCCCTGCCTGTAGCTTCCAGGATAGGCTCTGGATGGATGGATGGCTGTATGTAATATACAGTATATAAATTATACCCAAAAGCTTGTTTAAATAAACTTTTATGAATACGTTTAAAAGAATCAGCTGAATCATCTGCATGAGGAAGATCATTCCATATCACCGAGTCTTTAATCTGGTGCATGGAACCACTAACAGCCCTTTCTTCTGAGATCTGAGCACTCGAGTAGTTTTTTTAAAAGGAGATCTGTTAAATACTTAAAGGCTTGACTATTCAAAGCCCTATATGTAATAACTAGGATCTTAACCCTTAACCTAAGATCAACTGGAAGCCAGTGCATAGACGACAATACTGGTGTCCTGTGTGCCCTTCTGGTCGGACATGTTAAAAGTCAAGCTGCCGCATTTTGAACAGCTTAGAGACGGAAGACAGAACTTTTATTTAGTCCGGTAAACCAAGCATTACAGTAGTCCAAACGAGATGAGACGAAAGCAAAAATAAGCATTTCAAGCTCAGCTCTACATACTATTGGATGGAGCTTTGAGATTTGTCTTAAATGAAAAAAGCAATATCGTATAAATGACTTAATATGAGCATCAAAAGTCAAAGACTGATCTAAAACCGCCCAACGGTTATGTACACAAGGCTGAACTGTCGAAGAGGTTGGAAAAATCTCCCAGCTGATAGCCTCCCGAACACTGGGGCATGATACAGTCATAATCTCAGTCTTCTAATGATTCATATACAAGTAGTTATTAGAGAGTCAATTTTTAATCTGCATAAAAGAGTCAGATAAAACAGAGAGCTTAGCAAGCTGGTGAAGTTTAAAAGAGATCTACAGTTGAATATCGTCTGCATAGATATGATAAGAAATGCATTTAAAAGAACTAATAATATCATCCAAAGAAAGTATGTATAAACAAAAAAGGAGGGGTCCAAGGACAGATCCGTGAGGTACTCCGCCATTCAGTGCCATTGTATCAAAAAAGACTCCCCCACAGAAAAATACCTGTTTGATAAGTAAGATGAAAACCAATTTAATGCAGAACTAGAGACCCCAAACAAATTCTGTAACCTATTAGTTAAAATTCTGTGATCAAGTGTCGAAAGCTGCAGTAAGATCAATGAATTGAACCGTACACTTTCCATAGGCACCTCTTCTGCTTCCACTCCCCAAAACGACACAACAATTAACCATAAAACTATTCAATATTGTGTGGCCATGGTAAACAGTACCTCAGATACTCAGATAATTTGGGGTCCTTTATTTGCCAACTGCCCAAAATAATAATAAAATATGGGCAGCAGGATTTTATTCCATGTTCTTATTGTATTTAAATAAAAACAAAAGAAAAAGAGAGAGAGAGCAGAAGCCACCCAAATACAATAATCTCAGAGCATCTGAGTGACTCAAATAAAACTAAAACTCCTTTCATATATAATAATTATGCTATCCAAAATACAGCAGTGGGCTTCAACTGTACAGGAATTACAAATATAAACACATAAAACAGTAACAGTATAAAATGAAATGTATATTATTTTATGGCAAGTTCTGAATACAAAAACTATTAAATGCTTTATAAATCAAATTAAAATTAAGCGTGCCCTGTCCAGACTGTAGATATATACAAATTTATACACACAGAATGTTAGTAGACACAGAATTGGCCCGCATTTTAGTCTCCAATCCAAAATCATCCAGCCAAAATTAAACCATACTCAACAACAGAAAATCATCAATCCTCATTGAGGACCTCTACTTTAATATTTTAACCGTATTAATTAATATTATACTAAAATTACCATTTACTCACCAGTGGATTGATGATTCAGTTCCCGAGCATGTGCTCTACTTGCCTTACTGCACGGAGGAAAAGGAAGCGATCTTGTGCAAGCCGACTTTAATCTCCAAAACCCCCCTTCTTAAAGTGTCTTTGCACTTTTAACTCTAATGGAAAGTAATGCGTAGCATCAATGCCAGAGCACCTGTTATTTTCCCACCCATTTACATTTGCGCTTGATGACTTTCAGTGGAAAGACTGTGTTTCCTGTAATTCTTCCCCAAACAAAGCAGCACCTTCTTCAGTCAACACTTAACAAACCATCTCCGTACTGACAGCGACTGCATTACAAGTTGATCTAGTTCAGTGAAAAGCATCTGTATGCACCCATTGCACCCATTGCATGCATTGCTTGCAGGAACAGGACAACTTTGCCCTTAGGTTTGCAATTGAGAATTACTACTGTCAGGTTTTATTTCAGGTACAGTATTTCCCCCTGTTTCCAATAAGTCCATTGGGTCATGGGCTACAGCTTCAACATCCTCACTTACTGACTGAAATGGGCCAATTTCAAACTCCTCTTCTATGATGACTAAATCAATATCGGACCATGCAGCTGAGTCAAACTCTTTTTGTGGTTCATGGGTTTGTGCTTTGGCTGGCAAATTTCCTTCTTTAATTCTGGGCATTAGGACAGATGTTTGACATGGACACAGCTCTGACCTATGAACCCTTTTCATTGGCCCTCCTTCCAGCGGCACGAACCTAATAGTTTGTCCCTTGAGTTTCTACTACCTGAAGGACAGTAGGGCCCCAAGCATCCTGAATTTTACTTCTGTCCAAAGGATGATGATGCAAGTAAACATGCTGTCCTACATCTACTGGTGGGAAGAATATCTTCTCATAGCTGCTTTGTGTTCAGAATACCCCTCATGTGCCTCCCTTAACTTTTCCTGGCACACAGACTTGTTTCCTGTCCAGATCCTGTCCCAACCCTAGTATAGCATCCACATGGAGATGTGGATGTACACCAAGAAGCAGATAATATGGAAAGTACCCAGTGGTGGAATGATCTCGTTCTCAAAATTGCGGAACTGGTCCAAGTGTAACTTCTCAGGAAAGCCATACTTTAAGAATGACATTTTTCAGTTGTCAGTCTTCTGGCATTTTGCAAGCCCAGGGTCATCAATCACACTGTACAGTAACCCTTCCTACTGTCTTACAGTACGTGATTCCAGTGCTTGAGAAGACATTTTACTGGTTTTGACAGTGTCAACCGGTTGCTGTGACCTGGCCTTTTCTGCCTGTCCCAAAATCTCTTGAACTCTTTAAGTACTACATCAGCCCGCTGAAACTCTTAGCATCTGTTCTTTGGTGTACCCTGGCAGGGTGGGAGTGCTCCCTTGTGATTCAGCCGTTTCAGCCCCAATGGTTCTTATTTGTCTCGCCCTACCACACTCAACGCCAGCAGACACAAGATCAATGTCTAGAATCAAAGTTTCAATCAAAACTAAGACAAAAATACTTGTAAACAACATTTTTTCTCTGAAATAAATGAACAAAAACTAAACTAAAAAGTGCCTTTAATGACGACAACGAAGAAAAATGTTTTTAATGTTATTGTTGATGAAAAATAAACAATGTTATAACAACTGGACAATGAGCGATGTGATGCTCTTCGCATATATTTCTGTACAGATGCTCTTCGCATATATTTCTTGTCATATTCATGACAAGGTCCGCCTATAAATAAACAGTATGAATGCAGTGAGGCAATTAAAAAAAAATTGTATGCACGCCCGTCATTGGATAACACTAGTTTGGGCATTTCAGGAATTCACACGTCAGGCAGGATCCTCTCTCACACGTCAGTCAGAATGATTACGTTGATTACGATCTGTTACGTTTGTCTTACATCTCGTTCCTGCCCTTCTTTTGAAGCCCAGTGATCCAGGGCTGCTGACTCGCAGGCATCTGTAAGAAACCTTACAGCCACTCTATATTATTTTATTATCAACCTAAAATTAGCTACACCAAAAATGTCAGGGTAGTTTGCAAACCCTACAGTCTATTTACAAGGTAATACATCTCTTACATACATGTAATGCATGTGCAGATTTGTCTCGAATTAAAAATCTACGCCAGCCAGCTGACCAAAGTTGGCAACCCTGCCATGACCCTGTTCCTTTCCGTTTTGCTCTATTAGTTGAATAAAACCCCATTTGTTTGTCCCATCTCTTGCTCCCACGTCCTTCATCCCTTTTTGCATGATACTTTATAATGTTTTTGAGAGCGGACATTTGAGCTTTGTTTTCTTCTTTTTATATAATATGAATGAAGATATGTTAATAATTAAGTATTTTGTTTGGGACTAAATTTTGGCTTTATTTATACTTTATATAATGATAAAAAGCCATTTTAGAATTGCAATGTTTCGCATTAAACCAGTAAAATCTATGTCCTTATAGACTGCATACGTGCATAGTCAAACCTAATGGGATGTAGTAATGATAGTGTTGTGTTACAGACACATGCGGGATGCAGCTGAGAAGGACACTAATACTGTGGACTGTGATATTGACTGCACTCTCCAGAACATTAGGGGGAGCAGGAGAAAGAGAGGTGTGTACAACAAGAGTAAGGAGGAATAAAGAAAAGTAAATAGTTCGTCTGGATCCTTCGATTTATTATTTTCTGACCAGTATAACAAATTGGCAACGAGGATGAGTGCTTCAGTACAGAGTCCACCACCCTTTCTTTCTCATGTTGGTGAGCCGCCGATACCATTTCTTACGTGGCGGAAGACTTTCAACAACTACATGCTAGTAATAAATGCTACGGGAGACGCTTGGCCAGATGCAAGGAGACGTGCGGTTTTGCTACACTGTCTGGATCCGGAAGGACAGCGTGTGTTTTACACTCTGCCACAACAAGGTACAACATATGGGGAAGCCATGACCGCTCTCGAGAAGCACTTTGTTCCGAAAGTTAACGTAGTTGCATGCAGGCACACATTCCGGCAACGTGTGCAGCGAGCTGATGAAACTGTGTCCCAGTATGTGGCTGCTTTAAGAGCTTTAGCTACATGCTGCGATTTTGGACAAATGGAAAGTGAGATGATACGAGATCAGTTAATATCAAACTCATCTCACTGCGGTGAAGGATAAGTTTTTACTCTCACACTGGACAAGGCTCAGAGATTCGCAGACCAGGTTGAGGCAGCGGTTAAAAATGCCGCGCTGCTTTCGTCAGCCAGGACCGTCCCGACTGCACAGGTTCATGCTATTGGAACGAAGAACACACGTTTTTGAGGGAAAAGAGTAGCACGCCCAGCTAAATCACCGGCATCGGACTGGCACCAAAGCAAACCGGTGAACATTACTCAGCAGCAATGTAAATGCTTCAGATGTGGATCCACCAGGCATTTTGGCTAATGATAAAAACTGTCCAGCTGCTTCAGTCAAATGCAGTAACTGCGGGAAGATAGGACACTTTGCTAAGGTATGCAAATCAGCTGTCACGCCCACATGGGCGGGATGTAGCAGCAGCAGGCCATCCCTAGTGATTAGCTTTGCTTCTTAAGCGGACAAAGTATTGTTTCGCCTGCCCTGCCTGCCTGCCTGCTCCCACCTGCCTGCCCTGTCCTGCGCTCCCGACCTGTCTCCATCGTCCATCCTACCCCTTCGTCGTTCTGTCCCGTGCATTCCTGTAGGACTGAATTCTCCAGCTTCTGACCTCCTGCACCCGACCCGACTACAATTGTGGATTTTGGATTTGGCTTCGTTTGTACCCGGATTTCAAATAAAACGCCCAGTCTCCTGCACTACGAGGTCTGCCTCCTGCCTGCTTTCCCAGCGTCACATCAGCTGTAAGTGAAGTGAGAGAAGTTGTCGTCCCAGAACTAACTGTGCTCTGCGTAGATGACGTTGAATTTTTGGCAGCAGTGCATGATAAGATTGAAGCGCCACAGGGAAATTTTCATGCTTTGGAGCTACTTGTAGATGCTGGAGCTTCTGAATCTATTTTGTTATTGGCGGTCTGCCAGCAGTGGTTGCCATAGCAAATCAAGGAGATAAAGTTCCAGCCTCTTTTTACGTTGTCAAAGCTGGATCACCTTTGTTAGGACTGGACCTGATTAGAGCGCTGAATGTCACAGCATAATTGGGGGCAAGGTGAAATGTGTCAAGGAAGAACTCCTTCCTGGGTTTAACTTCCTGGTTCAACAAGTTTCTACCAAACCATGCTACACTTGTGGAGCCCCTACGACTGTTGATTAGAGAAGGTCCACAGGCTGAGTTACAATGGAATGATGCTGCAGATAAAAGCTTCATTAAACTTAAAACACTGCTTCTGAAAAGCCCTGCACTTGCTATCTATGACCCTAAATTCCTACTTTCATAACAACAGATGCCTCTGACTATGGGTTGGGAGCTGTCCTGACCCAACTGCACGCATGCCATATTGAATGCATTGTGGCCTTTGCTTCCCGTACACTGTCAGCTGCAGAGAGGAAGTACTACAGAAAAAAGGCTTTAGCCTGTGTGCGGGTGGTGGAAAGGTGACGAAAATACGTGTGGGGACACAGATTCACCTCCAAACTGACCACCAAGCTCTCATCACCCTCCTCAATACCAAAGGCATGAACAGAGCTGGCATGAGGATCGCACGATGGTCCGCTCGGCTGATGTGTTTTCAATACGATGTGCAGTACCGCCCAGGTAGCCAGAATGCTATGGCAGACTACCTTTCACGTGTTCCCCTTCTCACCTCCAACTCTGCTGCAGATCTTGAGCAAGATCTATTCACACAAATAGTTGAGATTTCTCCCCTCCTTGCTGCACTGCCACTTGCGGATTTTAAAGCTGAATGTGTATGGCGTCACATTAGAGTCAAAACTCGCATGCGTAAATATGCCACTCGCGAGCGCTAAAGTGAAACTCGCGAGCACAGGACAAAGAGCTGCGTGCGTATTCATCATAACATCATAATTCTCTCGCCGCTCGAGGGAAATTTCTGCGCTCGCGTTCTGCCGGGGGGAGGTTTTGATAGTTTGGGGGCGGAGTCATGCCGTTTCTGACAGCGAACGCTATTGGCGGATGAAGTCTATCTATGTTATAAGTATAATTTCACCGATTCTCATTGCCCCCTTGCCTGTTTCCCCGTCAATATGAAACAGATATAGTTACAGAATGCAGCGGCACACGTTATTGGGATGCTGAGGCAGGCATTAGCTTCGGCATCTCCATACGGTAAAGTAACGTTATCATGTGTTACGAGTTTCCATAGACCATACATAATTACTACACCTCGTCATGCAACCACTTACGATGAGTATTACTAACGTAGTTGTAGCATTTTGTATTTTGATGCTTTCAGTTGCTATATGTACAACTTACCGGGGGGGCATCCGGTTGGGGCCCGAATTGCCTCTTCCACGGACCAAATAATTGTAGCGGCAAAGCAGGTTGGGGCTAAAATGGTTTCGGATGGCCTCAAGCGTAAGGGTTCTCGTCTTTTTACAGTTATGGCATTAAGGGATCGATAATCAATACATAGGCGGAGCCCTCCATCCTTTTTCTTCACAAAGAAAAATCCCACAGTTACAGGAGACATAGATGGACAAATAATACTTTGAGTGAGACCCTCTCGAATCTGTGTCTCCATAGCCTCCTCCTCACTGATGGACAGAGGATAGAGCCGGCCCTTAGGCAGTGGCACCCCCTCTAGGAAATCAATGGCGCAATCGCACTCCTGGTGTGGGGGCAGTCGAAATGACCTGTCCTTACTAAAAACAACCCGGAAGTCAGCATCCTCGGGTGGAAGGACAGAGAGATCCTCCGGATCCGGGCTCTCCATTAGGGAGGCACAGCATGGGATTGGCATACATGACTGGGAACACTGGGGCGACCAAGCGCCGAGCGGTGAGCTCACCTGAGGACCAGTCGATTCGGGGGGTGTGTGCTCGTAACCACGGGTGTCCCAAAATCACCGGATCCTTAGTGGCGGGGAGGACGAGGAAATCGATTGTCTCTGTGTGAAGAGCCCCTACCCGTAATGTGATGGGTCCTGTTCTGTGGGTAACGTGTCCACCTGGTAGGGGTTTGCCACTGACTCCCAAGACAGCAATAGGTGAGGAGAGTTTCTGCAAAGGGATCTGTAACTCGGAAGCAAGGACAATACCCATAAAGTTCCCCGCTGCCCCGGAGTCAATTAACGCCTGGCTATGCTGCAATTTCCCCCCTTTAGTCAAAACCACTGGTACCATGCACAGCTTCAGTGATACCCCAAAAAACCCTGAGGATCCTACCTGCACGGATGGCGGTGGATTGGAGGGACAGATCGAACAAGAGTGGAGGGCGTGTCCGGGAGCTCTGCAGTAGAGGCAGAGGCCGCGGGTTCGGCGGCGGTGTCATTCCTCCATTGAGAGCGGTGAACGTCCCAGCTACATCGGCTCGACCATGTCCCCCGTTGTCGCACGCCTGACTGGAGGGACAGCCGGCCAGGTCCGTCTTCGGCGTCGCTCACGGAGAGTGTTGTCCAGAGTGACCGACAGACCAATGTAGTCCTCGAAGGCGAGCCCAGCACCGCGGGACAGGCAGGGCAGGCGAGACAGGCACAAGACAAGAAAATGCTCAGTAAGGCGCAAATACATGGCAACAATACTTCGCAATGACCTAATCGTAAGTTCTGCTTTAAGTAGCGGAGCGATTAGTCGTTGATGGGTTGCAGCTGCCCTGTCCCACCCCTCTGTGCGTGACAATTATAGGTTCATATGGACAGACAGAAGTATTCAGTTTATCTCAGTGACATTCTAAGCAATTCGAAATAATGACAAAATAATGTGGGAAAAAAAAACACTTTTTTGTTCGAATGTCATTTACAAATGCAGCCTTAAAAAGTGCATGGAAAAATACAGATACTGTTTTTTTGCCAAATAAATGACCACAAAATAATTTAAGCTTTTTGACCATAAATTTGGTAGTAGTAAATTCACACTGCAGCATATGATCCCAGGAGAACTGTAAACTGATATTTTAATGTAATGTATTAACATGATTGCAGAGCAGCTAACTGTAATCATGAATCCATTGATAACCAGAGCAACATAAGCTACCTTAGGTCATAACACTTAATTAATTATAGAAGATAAACATTAACAGTTAATGCCAAGCACATATAAAAACAAAATTACAATATTTGCTATATTAATAAAAGGTAATGCACTAAATGTTTACAAAATTTGTCATTTTATTAATATACCGTTTAAAGTGCTTGGTAAGCAATAGAAATAAAAGTTGGCTGGAAATATCTTCGATATTTATTACAATGGTCCTATGTCAGTGTGCCACTCTGATCTTTAACCACTCTGACCTGAACTAACTCATTGTTCCGCATGTTTGTCAAGTTTGTTTCTCTCTATTTGTTTGTTTTGTCGTTTGTTTCCTCAGTATTTGTGAAAGTTATTCCAACCACAGCTGCACTGGAAACCTGTAATGTGCCACAATCCACATTCCAATATAACAATTGTGTTCACTGGGTATCTTGCTAGGTATGGGTTTCTGAATACCAAGAACACAAAGATTATACTTGTGATCTTATGAAATGCCATGCCTAGTACAGCATAGAATCGCTTCCATTTCCATTGCTTGGTGAAGCAGTCTATTGCTAAAGATTCTTTTAAACAAATAGGTTTGTTAGGTTATTTACATCTAACACCTAATGATAAGTAATCCGTTTGTTGTTGCATTCCCACCAGAAATCTAACCCCCCGCCCCCCCCCCCCCATGATGTAATTGAGGAATGATTTCAACATGCGTGATGTGGGTGGGGTTGGTGATCTGTACCTTGCTGAAGAAAAACAGCATAGACCAACGTGACCGGCATAAAGCATGCTTGGCATACCAGTATATAGTGTGTTTTGATACTGGGCCACCAGCATCAAAACACAATATATTCTGGTATGTCAAGCATTAATGAAATGCTGCATGGAAATCATGCTGGTCAGTGTTTTTTTTTCAGCAGGGTACAGATCACAGATCACAGATCAACTATATGGTCTTTTACACCACTAGCATGTCTAGCAAATATGTGGTGATTTCTAAAAATTGACAAGTTAGATTGACATTTATTATTGGTGTTGACTTTTGTCCTGCTACATAAGATGCTTGAGCTCAAGGAACACAAACAGGGTTCACTCAGAGCAAACAATGGCAGGGCAACAAATTTTTATTGCTTGCCAGCTAACATTATTTGACTAGTCTAAGGTTGACATATCAAGGTAGCGGCCTTGTTTTATCCTAAATCGCCAGAAAAGGCAACAAGTTATTAAAGTATTAAAGTGTTCTCTGATAACGTTATACTATTGCATGTTAAAAACAAAATAAGTTTGTTAGGTTAGTTACATCTCTGTATGTATGTATGTATATAAATATATATATATATATAGACTACAATTGCGCTTGGCTATTTGTTTTGGTAGAAGATGAAGATAACCGGTCATTGACCGCGGTTAAGTTAGCCTCATATACGATATTCAGTTTTATGGCTCTAGTAACTTTTAACGGAAGTAAGGTGGGGCGTTTTTAATGACAGAATCGTGATGTCCAGTAAACAGACAACACCCTTTTAATGAATCAACTTTTTTTTTCCAAGAACCTGTCCAACATTTGGCTGCTGCCTTTTCGTTACAAAACTGCTCGTTACAGTCGCCCCCCCCCGCCTCCCCCCCCTCCTAAAAAGAACGTCCCCTTTCCCGTAATCACACCAGGGAGCAAAAAGGGGGGGGGCACAACCCCCCCCTCCCCCCCATATAAAAAAACAGTCACAAAGGACAACCCTCCCATACTACTTAAACATCATTTAACCTGTCCTTTCCATGTCGCCGCAGCTGTAAAGGCATACATGCTGAACAAACCGCCAGTCTATCAACGTCTTTATATGCTCTTACTGTATAAACATTCAAACTTTTGTTCTTCAAATGTCCCTTCACCTCAACACATAATCCGCCAATCTGCCTTAACGGCCTCCCACATCTAGAAGACCAAGGGACAGGGTGTGAATGGGGCAGAGAGACACTGGGAACCCCATCTGGTCCCCAGGTTGTAGTCTCCTCCAATGGTGGTACCTCCAGAGTCTCACACCACACGCTTCTTGGATGGAACCGCAGGACGGGCAAATGGAAAAGGGCTCTTCGGCATCCCTGTCAAAGGTACCTTGCCAGGTTGAAAGCCACTTCCAGACTTTGGGCAGGAGACCTGGCATAATCACCAGCGGAGCAACAGACTGAGTTACTTTGTGTCAAAGGGCCCAGCACCATATAAACTGGAGTCCTTGCTTCCTTACCATATGTGAGGAAATACAAAGTAAACCCGGACCTTGCATCCATACTTGTGTTATAAGCAAAAGCCACCTGTCTAATATAAGTATCCCATTCGCATGATAAAAGTGTCTTAGCCAACTGGTTGATCAGGGTTCCATTAAACCTTTTGACTATACCATCTGATTTATGGCCAGTTTCCCAGTCAAGGATTAAGCCTAAGCCTAGACTAGCTTTGAGTTACAATGGTGAATCTCCATTGAAATGGCAATTTAGTCCAAGACTACTCTTAATCCTAGTTCAGGAAACCGGCCCTTAGGGTTATAGGTAAATGGGTTGCGTTTATATAACACACTTTCTACTCCTACAAACACTGAGAGCACTGTACAATTTTTGCCTCCCATTCACCCACTGATGGTGGAGGCTGCCATGCAAGGCACCAACTGGCTTACTGGGAGCAATTTGGGGTTCACTGTTTTAGTCAAGGACACTTTGAGGGGGTCAGGAGGAGCTGGGGCTTGAACCTGCAACCCTCCGGTTGCCAAACACTAGCACTACCTCCTGTGCCACCATGACCCTGATAGGAAAGGGTACCCCCCACACCCACGGGGCAACTACCACCCACATTAGTTCCTACCTGTCACAATAGTTTTTGATTTCAATACCGTAAAGTACATACGCGTTTCATTTTGTCTTTGTGTTGCGGCGTACATGTGAAGTGCTAAAATGGAGCGGCGTCTCCAAAGAAGTGGGCTGTGAGATTTGGTTGCCCAAACTGAATGGGCAATTGAGCATTTCCTTTCTGTTGTCAGTGAGCTTTTTTTGCAAGTGAGTGGAATTTCTGATACCCTACTAAGTGTTTTATCTATTTATTTTTGTAACTTCTGTATTTTGAAGCCCACCTCCATATTTTGGATACCATAATTATTATATACGAAAGAAGTTCTGGTCTTGTTTGTCACATGCTCTGAGACGATTTGTATTTGGAGTGCCTCTGCTCTCTTTCTCGTTTGTTTTTTATTTTTATACAACAGGAACCAGGAATAAAATCCTACTGCCCATTATTTTATTATTTTGAGAGAAGTCTTTGGGGAAAAGACTTAATGCCATTCTGCTTTTACAAGCCTTCTACAATCGTAAGCAGTTTGAAGGCGAGAACCTCCAAGATTAATCCCATGCTTTATCACAAATACTTACAACATAATTGTGAGTCACTTGATCCACCATCTGGTGACAACACAGATTAGGAACCAGGTTGTTGAGGCACTGAAGGATTTGTCACTCAAGAAAGAGCTTCCTTTGTCGGGGATACACCCCATTGCAATCTGTAGAATGTAAAACATGAAGTCATTTTGTGGTTGGTGGAGGATAGCAGACCTAGTAGTGGTAGGTTTGTTTGCACTAGACGTGTACACTCATAGGTAGTGGATGACACTCATGGTTCTGCTGTGGGGTCATGTGAAAGAAAGTTCTCTATTAAATGAAATGAAAACAGTAGCACAGCAGGACAAATATTTAGTATTAGAAATCCTCAGGAAAGTGAAGCTAGGTCGATTTACACAAAAAAATCTAATCCAACTACTCCAGAATCTTGCATTACTTAAGGTAAGTAAAATTTATTTATAAAGCACTTTTCACAGACACAAGTCGCAAAGTGCTGTACAAAAATAAAACATTAAAAATTAGAATACCAAGAGGAATATAAAAAACAAACATGAGTAATAGACACTTGAAAAATATATTAGAGAACAAAGCCCAAGCAGTGTTAACTCATATACATGCATTCTAAAGGAACATAAAGGAACTCTTTTCCTCCAAAAATAAAACTGATAAACTTTGTTGTCACTCCACATGTCAAATTGTCATTAACATATATATGCAGTATACGTAAAGAGCCATAGTGGCTTATTTAAAAACAAAATAAGAGTAACAAAAGCAAAAAAAAACACAAGCATATTTACGAGTCTTAGCGGTTGACTCACTCATATACATGCATTCTCTCCATTATATGTAAATAGATGCGTCTTTTCTCAGACATGTTTTAGCATGAAAGGGTTGGTTGATCTAGAACTGAAAGTACAACTGAGATGTTTGTACAAATTGTACAAGATGTAAGATGTTCAGCAGGCCTAACTGAGGTACCACTGTTTTGTAGGGCTGCACAATTTAAAAAAGAATGTGAATCGCAATTCTTTTGCTTAGAACTCAGATCGTGATTCTCGGTAATGATTTTTTTTCTTAAATTTAAACATTTTATTACACTCATTATACTGCAAAAGGAAACACAACAAAACACCACTGTGCCAAACATATGATTGGTCCAGGACTGGCATATCAACTTTTGACAACAGAAAGGAAACGCTCAATTGGCCATTCAATTAGGGTAACCAAAATAGCCAAACCAAAAGTTCCAGTAGGGTACTTTTTTGGTACTTTGGGGTGGGACTTGAAACGCTTTCTTTGTTGAAGGGTTATACAAATAGCCTGCCGCTGAAATGCAATACAACTTCTGTCTTGAAAAAAGTTACAAACTCAGAAACAACGATAAACGAGGTAAATAATAATAATAATTATTATCATTATAATGGATGCGTGGACAAATAAAGTGACCCAGGCTTTAACTGCAAGCTGGTCAGAAGAACCGATCGGGACAGCATAAAAAGAAATTAAGTATTTAGTAAAATATATTAGGACAGCACAGAATTGGAAAATTCCTAAGCATTGCAATGTGATTTTGTTGTAATAATAATTGGGGTATTTCTAAAACAAAAAAGGAGTTCAACATAAATTTCTCAAAAACCTATCTTGGACTGATTTAAACAGCAAACTTAAACTTCCTGTGCTATAACGTCCATATACAGAATTGAAAGTAAGAAAAAGCCTGATCTTAAGCTAGCTGACTGGCGAAGTAAGAATTGAACATGCCCAACATGTGATGCTGGTATTAATGTCACACGTCTTCCAGCCCTGCGCTGTGATGTCATTCAGTGCCAGTACTGGGTTTTACGCCCGTGGAAAACCAACACTTATAAGTACCTTACTTCTGGTAAGTAATGTATCTGGTGTGGTGGGAAAGGGCCCTTTAAAGAGAATGCATGTATTGTTCTTTTTTCCCTCTTCTTTTAGGCGTTTTCTTCAGGGAGCCACAGATTCTTTTGACGTTTAAATTTCTTGACAATTCTTTACTTGAGGAATGTCGTATTATTCTGACATTTAATAACAGCTTCAGGTAGTTATCCCGTTGTAATACACATGAGAATATTAGTACCCTTGAAGTTTGTTCTAATAGCAAATGTATACTATTTGATATAGATATATAGTTATACATGATTAAAAAGCAGACTGCATGGAATAAAGTAAGAAAAGATCAACCTGCATCTCTGTGTTTTCTACAAATTATTCTTTATTTTGAGTGTATACAAAGCACATTCATGACACCCATAAATAAATGCCCATATTGTAACAGTGTAAATAACTGCAATGTCACAGAATGCAACCACATGTATTTCATCAGATTTTTTTCATTCACTCTTTTGTGCCCCCTAGTGAAATTATGGCCAAAGCAATGGCCTATAGGGTAAGTTGGCCCTGCATTCCGGAAGACAAGCATGTGTAACAAAAGCAGAAATCCCACCCCTCCCGGATGTTCCAGGAGTCTCCCGCAAATGGACTGCAGTTCCCTGACGCCCGAAAATAATGCACAATGTCCCAGAAATCTGTTGTTCCGCTATTCAGCGGTGGTGAAGTTAGCCGGCAATAAGTTTTACCACTGCAAATTCACCCCAAATTTTCCTCCACTCTCTAGCCCTGGTCAGCAAATTTTGCCCGCCCACTCACTGCCACCACAGTCGACAATATATATATATATATGGTATTATCGTAATACCAACCAAGCATTGGCCAGCCCACCCCCCCCCCCTCCCAAATGCTGGAAGACAGCTAAGGGGGAATAAATGTAAAAGTGAGTGCCTGTTGTTGACCTGTTAATGACTTGATACGAGACCAAAAACTGGTGTCGATCAGGCATGATGAAGTAAGGGTGACATGTGACTTGGGGCCTTGGTACTGTGTCAGGACACTGGAGAGGTGGCAGCTTGTGGGCGTTTCTGCTTTGGTGCTGGAGAGCAGACAGCAGGAGAGAGAGACTCGTGTGTGTGTGTGTGTGTGCGTAGGTCCTGGGACCGGACCAGGAACCGCGTTAAAGGGGCCTCTCTTTTAAAGAAGCCTATTGTGTGACTGGAATAACTTACTGCGGTGCTGGCACTGCCAACAGCAGAAATGGACGCACGCATACGCAACGGGGTCAACATATTAGCAAAACATCTGGCTTTGTGCAAAGGAACTAAGAGTACATGCATCACAGCAGGGCCGCTGAAGAAAAGCGTCTGATACAAAGGTCTCTTTCACTCTCTGCTCCTTTTTCATAAAATATTACCAGTCCCTCACATCCCCATAAACAATCACAGAACAGCTCTTGATGCATTCATGGATTGCCATACACTCTTATCAAGTGCCTTGGAATAATTGTGTTCTGAAAGCCCCAATATAAAAATAAAATGGCATTGCGTCTTGGGCAGAACAGGAAAGACGTTTTGGTCACAGTATTCCTGTAAATGTGGTCACTGGGCTTTGGTGAGTCAATGACTTCATTAATGAGTAAGCTTGAACAGAGCCTTGAAGTGTTCTCAGTAAAAAAACAACATCTATGAGTTAGTTCTAGTGTGTGCCCGTTACCAGTAAGCAAGTCTGACTTCTGCCTTGCTCCCAAATTGAAGTGAATGCTGTAGTTTCCAGTACTTCATGCAAAAAAAAAAAAACTAAATACACATATAAAGAGCTGCCGGCTAAATAATATGGTCAATATATTTTGAAAAGGGAACAATGGATGGTGAGACTGTCCTGACAAACCAAGAAGAAATTAGATTGCATGTCCAGACTCCCACAGCTAAGTCTGTCTCTTCTTTTGACATTGTATTTTACTGGCGTATATTCTAATATATGTGAATAAATGCAATTTACAGATGATCTTACAGTCAATCTTACAATGAAGATTCTGATACGCTAAAAAATGTAAAATACAGTATATATTTCAAGATTCGTGAGCAGGCATCGCTGGCAGGCAAGCATAGCAGAGTATGACATACGATACTTTGGGACGCTGCCAGGATGAACGCATCGTCCGCCTTGTGTGATACCTCGCCAACGACTCATGGAGTTAAGTTCTATCGGTGTTAGAGTGTGCGTATTTTTTTCTGTGTTTAAAGTGTATCAAGTATGCAGAAGTCAGACAGAATCTTAGTGAGTAACAATACCCTACGATACACGTTCAATGCATGTACTGTATACACGATACATATCTTTAGCTATTTCATTTTAGGGTAACCACCATTGCTAAAGTTTTTATGGCACATAGGATTATTACAGAGCAAACTTTATTGAATTGCATTAGCCAAATATATGATTCCCCTTTACAATGCAAATAGGCTAAGAATTTGTCTTTTTTTTTTACTTTAAATTTAAGATGCAATACAATACACTCGACTTACGATATTTTCAAATTACGATGGGGTTATCGGAACGCATCTCCATCGTAACTTGGGGCCTACCTGTATTCTGTTTTATATTATATTGCAGTTAAATTTTAACCAGCTGAGAAGCACAAGATTATATCAAGATATGGTGTGCAAATCATAAACTAGTTCATAAAAACATACTAATGTGTTGTTCCCATAGCATCTGGATCCCAGGTGTCTCCTGACTCAAATTATGTGCCTCCTAGGAAAGGCTTTAGGGATATTGTGTTAGATAAGTAGTTATGGGTGAATCCATGTTTTTTCCAGGTTAAAATGCTAAGTTGTAACTCACACTTTACATTACACAAGCTTTAATAGTGAGAAATGTCAGTGTGGTGAAATATGTTTATGTCACAGAATTCTAGATTCCACATCCTCAACTGTACAAGAAAGGGTGAGATTGCAGCATTGTTCTCCTCTTTGAATGAAATAAAAACACACTCTAAAGCAGAAGAAACCGGTTTCACCTGATGACAGCCAGACAATCTGTCTACATAACAAGGAATCTTAGATGATAAGCATACATTTCTAAAGTCCCTTTTACCCATAGAAATAAATGGCATTTAACCATGTTCAGTCACGGGTTTTTACCTATTGCTACCTATTGGGAGGGGTATTTTAAGGCTTAAACTATACAAAAATGTTTATTTAGTGTGTTTGTGCAGCCTGCTAATTGTTTGGAAGCAGTATCAAATGACTGTGAGCACTCTTGGAATTCAGACTTATTTGGTTAACGATACTTTTTCTTTATGCCTTGTTCTTTCTACATAAGAAGAATGTAACTGTCACGCATGATTTCTGTTATTCTCTTTTTGCTTACATAATTTAATTGGGTCAATTTGTTTTAGGAATAACATCGAACTCCGTTTCAATATTTGTTGCACCCAGAACCATTTTGTTTGCACTCTCTCCTCTTGCTGAAGCGAAAGGAGAAGGTAAAAAGGGACTATCCAGCCAAAGGCGAGAAAAAGTATTACTAACGTTTCGACCTTATAGGAGGCTGATTTTCTCTCTAAAGAGGACTCATTCCCTCTCGATTGTGTGCAGCCAGCGAGTTTGACGGTGGATATATGAAAAGAGAATCTGTTGATGCTGTTTAAAGACAGCAAGAGATTGTGAAATAATAAATCCATCTGTAACTGTGTTGCGTATTTCCTGGAGGGAATGAAAAAGAGGAACGGGGCCGTACAATTCTGGGTAAAATATGAGTGATTTTTTTTCACTCAGAATCAAGATTGTGATTTCCTCTCATGATTCTTGAGCCATATTTTTCTCTGTATTATTGTTTTGCATTACATATTGCCTTTATGACCCTCCAATGGGCTCACCACCTGTAGGAGGGGCCATAGGGGTCGGGTGCAGTGTGAGCTGGGCAGTGGCCAAAGGCGGGGACCTTGGCGGTCTGATCCTCGGCTGCAGAAGCTAGCTCTAGGGACATGGAATGTCACCTCTCTGGTGGGGAAGGAGCTGAGTTGGTGCGCGAGGTTGTGAGGTTCCGACTAGATATAGTCGGGCTCACCTCGACGCACGGCTTGGGCTCTAGCTCATCGAGAGGAGCCAGATGAGGAGGCTCGGGCATCTGGTCAGGATGCCTCCTGGACGCCTCCCTGGTGAGGTGTTCCGGGCTTGTCCCACTGGGAGGAGGCCCCGGGGAAGACCCAGGACACGCTGGAGGGACTATGTCTCTCGGCTGGCCTGGGAACGCCTCGGGATTCCCCCGGAGGAGCTGGACAAAGTGGCCGAGGAGAGGGAAGTCCGGGTTTCCCTGCTGAGACTGCTGCCCCCGCGACCCGACCCGGAAATGCATAGGAGATGGATGGATGGATGGATTGCCTTTATGAAGATAGAACAAAGAACACATGGTTGATACATGACATATCTCTAAGCGTACTGATATTGCTGGCCAATATTTAGTCAATATTCAAAATTAGCAGCTAAAGACAACTACTGAAATAATGGACATGATTGCATTAGGATATTAGGCAATTGGCCATTTTGTATAGTGTAGGACGAGCGATTTCATTGGCTCATTCAGCAATTAGAACAGGCCTCAAAGTATTGGCCTGCGATATTTATAATCCAATAAGAAATAAAGCTTTTGTTTTCCACAGAACTAAAAAAAGAAGCTGTCAGGGTAGGAGCATACCAATATCTTAAATGCATGCCTGCCGTTCCTCATACTTGGTACATCATCCTTTGTGCATTAATGTGTATGAGGGAACTGTAAACAACAACACGTAGAAGGGTTTGACCTTTTGGTGTACAAATAGTGTGCATAAATGGTGTTGTTGTGGTTCTCCTGTGACATTAAGTGCTTAGGGAGATTGTGTGCACTGCAAATAGACACCCCTGTGACAGAACTGAATATTGACACAAGATTGCTGGGTTTTCTTGAACCACGTTTATGTAAAGAAATGAAAAATCAGGTTGTAAGAGCAGGGTGTGTTTTGTCACCCTCTTGCCAAAGGCTGTGTGCTTGTCCACATACATACACACACACCAAGGTTATAATAGTTTTGGATTTTTCATTATAGTTTAGTTTTATTTAGTTTTTACCTTTTTTCCCTCTAATTTATTTAGTTTTAATTAGTTTTTAGAGCAGGTTTGCTAGTTTTAGTTAGTTTTAATTTTTTCTAAATGCTTAGTTTTAGTTTAGTTTTTATTAGTTTTAGTATTAGTTTTAATTTTTTCATACTTTGGGTTATTTGTCAGGTGCAGGATTCAAAAAGATCAGTATGTACGGTATTGTGTAATAAAACTCAACAAAGGAAACCATTTCAAAAAATGTATTCAGTTACCTTTGAACAATCAACCATCCACAACAACCAACAGTCTACAAGATAGCAGCTTAAGTGCAAAATGTGTGTGATACTGCTTCTGATGTTGGATACAGGTAGCGTGCCTGGTACGAATCAAAATAGCCAATAGACTAAAGACACACATGAACATAAGAATATAAACCCATTCACGAGGCACACGTCACATTTCTTGACAGCCAGGGGTCTCAGGGAGCTCAATCTGAGAAAAAAATTAGCAAACTCAAAAACCATTGCACAACAGAATTGTCTCAGCATGGAAACCCAGACTTCCCTCTCTCCGCCCACTTCCTCCAGCTCCTCTGGGGGAATGCCGAGGCGTTCCCAGGCCTGCAGAGAGACATATAGTCTCTCCAGCGTGTCCTGGGTCTTCCCCGGGGGCTTGATGCCGATGTGCTTTGCTTTTCTATGTTAACCATACATCCAATATTGTAAACAAAAAGGAAATGAAGTCTTGTGGTGTTCCTGCGTATTTACTAACCAGCAGCTGTTTGGTCGTCGGTGAAAGCAGTCCATTATGGTTGTCTCCTCCTTCCCGGTGCTACCTGGCCGGGATGTTGCTTCTCTTTCGGGGGAGCTAATCAGAGAGGCTACTTGGTCAAGGTACTCGCGATTAGCCGTCTTATGCGAGCTTCTCAAGTGGACTTTCAAATTTGTGGGTGTTTTTCCCTTGAGAAGTATCCCACATATTTTGTCACCTGTTTCTACAATGCACCTGCTCTAATCTGTCTCGCTGTCATAGTCAAAGAAATTCCAGATAGGACTCTGACGCCTTCTCCCAACTTTTGTCGTCACCATTTTTCCAGGTAACGCGGTGAGCAAAAGCCGACTGTAAACAAGAAGTGACGGACAGAGAGGTGCCGTACGGTGCCGCCAGCTCACGTAAAACTGCTAGAGCGAAATAAATCGACTTATAAATAAATCGACAAAGACGAAAACGAAGGACATTTCATCTATAATTTCAGTACGTTTTAGTTAGTTTTGACAACGCACAATACAGTTATAGTTAGTTATCGTTTTTTCTTTTAATTGTTTTTATTTATTTCAGTTAACGAAAATGTTTTTTCAATTCTAGTTTTCGTTATTTCGTTCGTTTTCGTTCACGATAATAACCTTGACACACACACACACACACACATATATAAACCCCATTTCCAGAAAAGAGGATATTTTCTAAAATGCAATAAAACAACAAATCTGTGATACTTTCCTTCACATGAACCTTTATTTAACTGACAAAAGTACAGTGAAAAGATCTTCAACAGTTGTATTGAACAACTTAATTGTATTTTGTAAATATATACAGTTAGAATTCGATGGCTGCAACACAACAAAATTTGGGGCAGAGTTAAAATAAGACTGAAAAGTGCACAGAATTTTATAGTAACAGTGGTTGGGAAGACTCCACATTAGGCAGGCTAATTGGTATCAGGTGGCAGAACACTAGCTATCAGGACCATGAATACAGGAGCATGACACTAGCTAACCAGGACCAAAAACAGAAAATAAGATGGTCATAAAGAATTTTGGACCCCGACACAGGCATCCAGAACAACTAAACCAGTGATCATGCTAACCTTGACAAACCCCCCCAAGAACAATGCAAACAAAATTTTGAACCAACTAAAGCATTGAGTCATACTTCAAAGAACAATGATAATGATGACTGAACAATAAGCAATGCTCACTGCTCTGTTATATAATAAGATTGGTGGCTAATTGCCACTAGCTCAGAGGAAGATCACAGACCAGGATCTGATTACCAATCAGGTACAGGTGAAACACTCTCTTGCCGTCTTTGGCAGTTGGGAGATTTTGATTGTCTGGGGGTGACATCTTGCTCCACTTGTCAGGACCTACATGTCATCGAATTAAATATAATATGATTTAAGAAAAATATGACTACAGTATGGAAAACAAGTTGCATTTTTGTAAGCTTCCTCGTGTCAAATATCAGAATGAGAATCTTTCTTGCCATAAGATTAAGGCCGGAAGTGAAGTCTCATAGCACCATGGAAGAAGGTGTTCTTGAAGAGTGTTGTTTTTGTGGTGAGACGAGGAAAGTGGCTGAAACAACTCATGGGCAGGATATGAGGAGTCCTCCATCATACGGCGAATGTAGGGATGCTGTACTGGGGTCTTGAGGTCTTCATTGTAGTGTTTTCGATAACACTTCACTTAAGGCAGACGGCATAATGCATTATGATGCATTCATAACTTATTATAAACAAGACTATAAATATTTATGAAAAGGAATACCTCCCCTTGGATTGCCAGCTTATTGTAGTGGAGGGGTTTGCATACCTCTGTGACCCTGGGGGCTATGTTGTCAGGGGCAATAGCCCCTGGTAGGGTCTCCCAAGGCAAAAAGCTCCCAGGGGAGGGGCCAGACAAAGAGTAATCCTAAAGAACCCTTATGACAAAGAATTCTACCAAGGTCTCGTTTCCCTTGCCCGGACTAGGGTCACCAGGGCCCCACCCTGGAGCCAGGCCTGGGGGAGGGGCCCGTTGGCGAGCGACTGGTGGCAGGGCACAGCCCAAAAGAGGCACGCGAGACTGTTCCCAGGTGGGCAAACCACCCGCAAGGGGAATGTCGGGGGTTTGGTGCATTGTGGAATGGGTGGCAGGCAAGGGAGGCCCTGGCGGTCAGATCCCCGGCTGACAGGGGTGGCTGTCAAGCTGAAGAAGGAGGCCTACCGGGAGTTGACTGGTACCGGCAGGCCAGGCAGAACGCGGCTCAGGCAGTCGCAGAAGCAAAAACCCGGGCGTGGGAGGAATTTGGTGAGGCCATTGAAAGTGACTTTCGGTTGGCCTCAAAAAGGTTCTGGCTGGCAAACCATCTGGAATATCAGGAGGGGGATACAGGTCCTGGTTCCTACTATTTATAGTGGGGAGGGGGTGCTGTTGACTTCACCTGGGGACATCACCTGGAGGTGGAAGGAATACTTTGAGGACCTCCTCAACCCTGCCTCAGATACATCTACGCACACTGCCTTTGAGACATCTGAGGGCACAGAGCCCGAGGGTGCTGGGGGGGGGCTTGCCCATCACTGGGGCTGAGGTGGCCAGGGTGGTTAAAGAGCTACGTGGTGGCCGGGCCCTGGGGTGGACGAGATCCACCCGGAGTACTTAAGGGCTCTGGATGTTGTGGGGCTGTCATGGCTGACACACCTTCTGAACAGCGCATGGAGGTCAGGGACAGTGCTGCTGGATTGGCAGACCGGAGTGGTGGTTCCCTTATTTAAGAAAGAAACCGGAGAGTGTGTTCCAACTATAGGGGGATCACACTTCTCAGCCTTCATGGGAAAGTCTATTCCGGGGAACTGGAGAGGAGGGTGAGATCGATAGTCGAATCTCGGATTAAGGAGGAACAATGTGGTTTTCGTCCTGGCCGTGGAACACTGGACCAGCTTTATACCCCTGCGAGGGTACTGGAGGGGGCCTGGGAGTTCGCCTATCCAGTCTACATGTGCTTTGTGGATTTCCCCAAGGTGCTCTGTGGGGGGTGCTTTGGTAGTATGGGGTCCGGGGTCCGGGGTCCACTGTTGTGGGCGATTCGGTCCCTGTATGAACGGAGCAGAAGCTTGGTCCGCATTGCCGGTAATAAGTCGGACATGTTCCCAGTGCAGGTTGGGCTCCGCCAGGGCTGCCCTTTGTCATCGGTCCTGTTTATAATATTTATGGACAGGATTTCTAGGTGCAGCCAGGGTGTTGAGGGTGTCCAGTTTGGTGGCCTCAGGATTGCCTCGCTGCTTTTTGCGGACGATGTCGTCCTGTTGGTTTCATCTGCTGGGGATCTCCAGTGTGCTCTGGGGCGGTTCGCAGCCGAGTGCGATGCGGCGGGGATGAGGATTAGCACCTCCAAGTCCGAGACCATGGTTCTCAGCCGGAAACGGGTGGACTGCCCTCTTTAAGTCAGGGACGAGGTACTGCCTCAAGTGGAGGAGTTCAAGTATCTCCGGGTCTTGTTCATGAGTGAGGGTAGGTGAGATCGGGAGCTGGACAGACGAATTGGAGCGGCATCTGCAGTTTTGCAGGCTTAACCGGTTTGTCGTGGCTAAGAAAGATCTGAGGTGCAGACGCCTCCTGGATGGTTGCATGGATGGATGAAAAGGAATAACACATCATAGCCATCTTTATTATGCATCATGAATGCTCTATGAAGCTCTCATCTATAACCTTCATAATGCAACACAAAGCATCCTTAATTCTTAATACCGATCATTATAATGTGCATTATACAGGTATTTATAGTGTATTATATAGATTCATGTTGCATAATAAACATGTTATGCCTTTTCATAACTATTTATAGCCATATTTATAATACTTTATGAATGCATCATAATGTGTTATGAAGGTGTGTATGATGCATTATAAAAGGGCACTTCACATGAAAGTGTTACCATTTTTTCTTTGTGACAGAATCCATTCCACCATAACAATAATGATGGAACATGTCAGGATGGTGTCTGTGATTGAAGTGTAGAATTGTAAATAGTAAATAATTTCAGCAGTGGTGGATGACATACACAAACCATGTACTTGAGTTAAATAAAGTTGTCTTCTGCCTTAAAATGTGCCGCTTTCTGTATATCAGATGACGAACCCTGTATGCTGTCTCATTTATAATATACAACAAATGGTATGACAGTGCAAAAAGCCAAAACAAAAGAAAAAACTGGAAAGGTGACAGGTGTCTCACCAGGCATTTAAAAAACCACGACATTATTCTGACATCTCTTTCGAGTCGCATTTGATAAATGGTCCTTTCGAAGAAATACAATTATTATTTTAAATATGTCATGTTTTTGACATACAGGAGTGAAGGCAGGCTGTTCCCTATGCACACACCGACAAATTCCACATTCAACTGTTGAAACCTCTCGAGCAAAGAAATGAGGTTGTTATTTTCGATTTATAAGGGTTGATTTGAAGCCTGCCCTCTGAAAAGGAATTATGCGGATTTTTCCTACTTCAAAGGAAAAATTAAATATGGCTCCCTAATCTTAAAGTAGAGGTACCCAAGGTAAAACATTACCCCAGTAAAAGTAGAAGTCCTCCCTTTAAACTTGTACTTGAGTAAAAGTATTTGCCTTCAGGTGTACTTAAGTATCAAAATAAAAGTACCTTGATTTATAATGGCTCTGAGGTCCCATTATAATTTTTGTAACAGGACTGTTGCTAATCAACTCATTTTAGGTGAAAAGACTCTAATGTCAGTCTTAGCACACCAGTCTTATAATACAATGTCTTTAATTAGTCTGACCCAATGTGAACAGGCAGAGTTTCGGTTTAAGGTTTATTTGTAACTTTAGTTACAAATTTAAGTTTAATAAAAACTTGGATTAAACACAGGTTCAAAAATGAGTTTTCCTTTACTGTATTGCATCTGTATGTCCCTGTGCATAAACATAAACTGGCCAATTAGTGTTTGCATAAATTCATAAAGAAAAATACATTCCAGTTGCAACTGCATATGTGTACAAATTTCTATATTTCAGTCATGTATTTCCCCACAAAAACAGGTACAATAGTAGGGCTACACAAGTTCGCGAATGCTTTGATGTGTAATTCTCAATCATGTGTTTGCGCATTAACCCTATCCTGCTTTACATGAAATCTGCTGATACTCTGGTAAAATGTGTCTTGTGGAAAATCAGGATGCAATCCTTAGTATCCTTTCAGTGTCTGGGTCAGCACCCATTTGTCCAGGTCTTCAGTGTGTTTTGCCTGCTTCCCAGACCACTGCATGGCTCAATGATCTGAGTGTGTGACTCCCAATAAACTCCTGTTGAGTTTTCAAATCCCGCCTCCTCTGTTTTTGTATTTTTGTAGATTTTGTTCCTTAGAGTTTCATTTGTATCAGTTTTTTAGTTCCTGTTTTCGTGACTTTGTGTTTTTGGTTTTTTTGCTTTGCCATGGTTCTGTTTTACCTGCCTTCGTTATATTACCCATTGTTAGATTCTGTTTCATTATTTAAGTCAGCTTCTTAGTTTCCCTGTTTGAACTCCCAATTTCTTGATTTAATTATTAGATTCACCTGTTGCCTGTTTTCCCAACCCTTGTTAATAGTTTTCACCTGTCCTGTATTATTCTTGTTATCCCTCAGTATTTAAGTTCCTGCTTCAGTTCAGTTCCTTAGTGGGTGATTGTTATTGCATGTCAGTTGTGTTGTGCAGTTTGTACTTTCCTTGCCAACCTGCTCTTTGTTGCCCTGATCCCCCCTTTTTTTTTTGGTTTGTTTTGACCCCTCGTGCTCTATTTTTCTTTAGTAGCGTTCCTAGTGTTTTCAGTTTTGTTAATAAACCCTGCTTTGTCTTGTGAGCAAGTTGGTCATCCATTTTCCTTCCTGCCTGCACCATGCCTCACCCACAAACCAGAAGCTCCTCAATCCTTGACATTCAGAGATTTTGGAGGACAGTGTAGCAGGTGTGCATATTTGCAGAGGCATTAGGTTTGTTGTTTTCTCAGCATCAATCTTCGAAACAGGCAGATTCCTTCTGAAAGTACGTGGTGCCTTGAGGCCTGAAAATGCTATTTTACAGGCTCCTTCTGTTGACTTTGGTCTTGCCGACGAAGTAGTCAGTGCATCTCTACAGGCTCTGAGGAAGATGAGCGATGATGACTCACTGACTTTTTGAAAGACACTCCTGTTCCCACAACTAAATGAAAAAGAACAATGAGTTCACCACTTAGTGTTTTATGCACTGTAGGTCACACAAACCTCAGAGTCCTAGCCAGGCTCAACATTCTGGAGAGCCATTGTGGAGAGGGAGACCAGGTTCTCCAGAGGCAATCTTCATCTGATGATGGCAGTGAATTGCCTTCTCCCTCTTCCTCTTTTCTGGATGCTGCCTTCTTAAGCCCTCTGCAGAAGCTGGTAGGTGCTGTTTGCGGTGACAACCTTTCAAATGAAATCTGTGTTGCAAAAGCCATGTTAGAAGTCCACCTCTGCTGTTGCAGACCTCTCCACCATTTGCGAACACCTCCAACAGTTTAAGGAAGCATCTCTTCAGCTCCATCATCTCTATGTAACTGCTATTGTGATTGGAGTTTCATCTGCTGCATGTGAGAGTTCTTTCTCCACTTTGTTGTGTGTCCTAACACCCTTCCGATGCACAATGTTACATCAGAGAGAGGAAAACTTGGTTATTCTGGCTCACAAGAAGGCCATAACAGCTGCACTAGACATGGATGAATTTGTTAGGATTTCTGCACAAAGAAATAGAAGACAATAGATCCTACAATAGAGAATGCCCACATAGCAGACAGGTCTGGCCCAGATCTGGCGTCAAGCCGGCATTGCTGGCTGAGTTCTGGCATGGCAAGTGGTATGTCAACCAGATATGGGCCAGGTCTGGCAATGATGGCACTGTTTACATTATGGCATGCCAGATGTGGCCCGATTGTGGTTTGGTCTATGTGGCCCAGGCACATAGAAGACAGGTCTGGCCCAGATCTGGCGTCAAGCCGGCACTGCTGCCCAGTTAGCAAGCACATGTGGGCCGATTCTCGCTGAGTTGTGGCACATTCGGTTCACTGTCAGCAACGGTAAAAAATTGCGGGCCGATTGTGGGCCTAGCACGGCGACGATTCTGGCTGACTGTCGGCATTTTTAATCTGGGCCAGAACCATTCTGAGCACGGCGAGCGATTCTGGCTGACTGTCGGCATTTTTAATCTGGGCCAGAACCATTCTGAGCACGGCGAGCGATTCTGGCTGACTGTCGGCATTTTTAATCTGGGCCAGAACCATTCTGAGCACGGCGAGCGATTCTGGCTGACTGTCGGCATTTTTAATCTGGGCCAGAACCGTTCTGAGCACGGCAAGCGTTTCTGGCTGACTGTCGGCATTTTTAATCTGGGCCAGAACCGTTCTGAGCACGGCGAGCGATTCTGGCTGACTGTCGGCATTTTTAATCTGGGCCAGAACCGTTCTGAGCACGGCGAGCGTTTCTGGCTGACTGTCGGCATTTTTAATCTGGGCCAGAACCGTTCTGAGCGCGGCGAATGATTCTGGCTGACAGTCGGCATTTTGCGTGTCGGACGACTTTGGCTGACAGTCATCCATTTCAGCATTGGTAACATGATTTGTGTCGTACCTAGCCCTCACCTGGCGTAAAATTCTGGCCTGATGTCAGATAAATATTCTCAAAAAAATTCGAACCAGAACTAGTCTTAACATGGAAGATCATTCTGACTACAGTCTATAGGAGGGGTCACCAACATGGTGCCCGTGGGCACCAGGGCGCCCCCAAGGACCACATGAGATGCCCACGGTGACTGTTCTAAAAATAGCACAACTCACCATTGAGCATGGCGTCTAAAATTTAATTTTATCCTGTTGATATTCTTCTTTAATCACATTTGCATTTATATAGATTTGAAAATGGCAATATCTAAAAGAAAGCATTTAAAACGCGTTTATTATACATGATTTAAGAAAAATGTATCAAACTGCATGGTAGCCCTTCGTAAGGCTCAGTACCCGTGAAGTAGCTCCCAGTTTCAAAAAGGTGACCCCTGGTCTTAGTCTATAAGAACATAAGAAATTTACAAACGAGAGGAGGCCATTCGGCCCATCAAGCTCGTTTGGGGAGAACTTAACTAATAGCTCAGAGTTGTTAAAATCTTATCTAGCTCGGATTTAAAGGAACCCATGGTTTTAGCTTCCGTTACACTAGCAGGAAGAATATTCCATACTCTAACTACACGCTGTGTAAAGAAGGGCTTCCTCAAATTTGTTTTAACATGTTCTCCCGCTAATTTCCACTTATGGCCACGAGTTCTAATATTTAGACTAATACTGAAATAGTCATTTGGCTGAACAGCATCCAGACCCGTTAGAATCTTATAGACCTGAATCATATCCCCCCTTAGTCTCCTTTGCTCAAGGCTAAACAGATTCACTTCCGCTAACCTCTCCTCATAAGACATTCCTCTAAGACCAGGAATCATTCTCGTTGCACCTTTTCTAAGGCAATATATATGAGGTTCTCATTTCATTATGTTGTATATGTAAATCTGCAAGATGTCACCTGGGTCTGTTCGAGCATTGGTAATGCTTTGTCCCATACCTGACCCTCATCTGGCATAAAATTGTGGCTGAAGGCTCTGCTCTCTATTATATCATAACCACTGTCTGTTTGGGATAAAGCCTATACTAAAGATCATGAGAAACACAATAAAGGGCCAATGGCTGACATACAAAAAGACTCCAAGCACCAGCTGTTGACATAGTACAGTCCCACTGATATGATAATTTTTTTGTTTAACATTGGAAAACCATTAAAACTTATTGGATATTTTTGTTAACTACGGTATATCGTCAATCATTAATTTTCATCTGACATGTTTACTTAAAAAAGGAAAAGTAAAAACAAATGAAAACATTAATTTATCTTCTCTAAAATCTTGTCTTTTAAAAATATAAACCCGTTTGGAATACTTTGTGTATAGGGCTTTTCTATTGACCGTTCGGTATTTGATCATCTACGCTGAACAACCAATCCTGAAATAAGTGGGCGTTAACGTTTCAGTTTAGACCAATCAATGTCCTTTAGACGTCACTGCAACTTCACCGGACTTTGAGGCTGTTGACGGCGTCGATCGACTTTAGATGGCTGATTCAGTTTGAATAATAACGAGCGAATTGTGGTAAGTGAAATATTTCAGTTACTTTTAAAGTTCCATTTAACCTTTTTAGTCAGAGATTTTAGCTTAAGATTCTGTCGGAACGGTATGTTGGGAATGATCGTTCATTTTAAAAAGTCGGTTCAAACAAGTCACACGCCTTGACATAATATTAAATACAGGGCTCTCGAGTTTAAATCAGATGTTTAACGTTAGATTACATCTGCAGAGCTCTCAAGTCTCACGTATTGTGTGTGGGACACACGCATTTAACACAACAATCTCCCACGCCAAACGACATTTCTCTGTCTGAGAAGTGATAAAGCTCGCGCCACAGCTAATCCAAACCTGCACCTTCAATTTTTTTCTTTTCATGGGGGACATGTCACTTCAGTCCACTGCTCCTTTGTTGCTGGTGATATCTGAAACTTGTTTGGTTAAAAATGAGCACCGCAAGTTCCAATTTACGACTTTGTGCATTTAATTCCTAGTGATGGAAATATATCCTTATATATATACATATATATATATATATATATATATATATATATATATATATGCGTCTAATTGATCAATCGACAGATTTATCAGTTATGCATGATCATAAGTTGGTAAAGTTGTGTGTCATATTAAAGTCACAGTAAAAAAAAAACAGGGATGAAATTCATATGGAACAATCATATATTCTGTGCAGTATTGGATATAGCAGCCTTCTGGACAGTTACAGTTCAGCAATGAGTGTTTTTTTATGTCAGATCAGAACAGATATTACATTTCAGATTGCATACATATATGCATACAACTTTGACGTGTTGTGAATTAAATGGTGAAATTAACAACCCTGTTTAAATATTGTTTACTTGTTCATGATATTCTGTCATGGACATAATGATTCATATCTCCTTATTTGTGTACTACTGTATGTGTTTTGGAATTGTTTTATACTATAAATGTTGGGTGCTGTCTTGATCTTGATGGTATGATTTATGTTCTATGCCTTAGAAGCAGGTGGCATTAATAGTTTTGTGTTGTGTGTTGTGGCTGCAAAATTCCTTAACTAGGAGTGCAACGGACCAGGAGGCAGAGAAAAACATTCAAAGATGGCTTCAGTTGGCACCTGACAGGGATGGAGGAATGAAGGAACATGCAAAAAGGGCAAATGACACTTAATTCCATTGTTTGTGATGTATTTACTTGTTTTGTATTTGGATTTTTTTGTGTGTGTTTTTGACCACCCAAATTTCACATTTTATTAACCAGTTTTACAGGGCCATGTTCTTAGATATTTTGTATGTTGTGAAGTGCTTTAAACGCCTCATCTGTCTGTTGATGTTACAAAGTAAAGTGTAATTAAATATCAATCAGTGGTTTGTTGAAAAGCATTTATATGTTGTTTATAGTAAAAGTAAAAATAAACTTTATTGATATCAATTGTGTATCCATTGTGCTTTATGATGTCACTGGGCCTGTTATGGCCCAAATCAGGTAGAACCATGTCTGGGCCATCACTGGGCCTGTTATGGCCCAAATCAGAAAATCCATGTCTGGGCCGTCACTGGGTCTGTTGTAGCCCAAATCAGGTAGAACCATGTCTGGGCCATCACTGGGCCTGTTATGGCCCAAATCAGAAAATCCATGTCTGGGCCTTCACTGGGCCTGTTATGGCCCAAATCAGGAAGAACCATGTCTGGGCCGTCACTGGGCCTGTTATGGCCCAAATCAGGAAGAACCATGTCTGGGCCGTCACTGGGCCTGTTATGGCCCAAATCAGAAAATCCAGGTCTGGGCCGTCACAGGGCCGTCATTCTTTGCGGTATCTGGGCCAAAGGAAAATGAATAGTGTGGGCCAGATCTGGCCCAAAAGAATTTTGCTATCTGGGTGTATAATTAGATATGATCAATGAGTCACTGAAAAATGAAAATAGGGAAGAAAAAAAAAAACTTAAAAGGGAAACAAAATAAACCCAAACACTGAGAATATTATGGGTGTGGAGTTAAAATACTAAGATTATGCATTAGTGGGTTTAAAAATATTAACTATAGTTTACTTTAGCATTTTTTTTTTAAAATATAAAACAGACCACTTTATAGCTTAAACATAAATAACACTATCCACACCAACATCTCGAGTCTAGAACCGTGCCTGCTTGTAAATAGTCTGCATGGTTTGCAAACTCATTGTCATGCTGCCTGTAACATTTTCGTTTTGTTATTTTTTCGTCAACGATGATTTTAAAAGCATTCGGTTTAGTTTTTGTCTTTAAATGCGCGACGACGTGAAGCCGTGAGTGACGCCACATATGCGTGAGATAACCATGTATAAAACGCCGATTGTTATGAATGAGCACATTAATGCGGGTGTAAATTAACAGTACGTTCCGTCAGGTCAGTGCAGCCTCTGCAGGGTAGTGGGTATTCCTCCCAGTACCACTGCACGTTGCAAAGGTAAACAATTAAGGAAATTGAAACATAATTTCTTGCTAACCTCCAACCACATGTCACGCCACACAGGTTACACGTTGGTTGACATTCCATCGCAGTGCACTTCCCTGGAATTGCAATTCAAGAAGTCAGTCTTCTCTACACTGAAAAAAAGCCCCTGGGGGCACGTGTGACATGATAGTGACAAAAAAAGACGTTATACTGTACACGGGAAATACAAATACAATAAATTATTTTCATTATTTGCTCACCGGGTTAGGGTTAGGATATATGCGGTTGGAAAATCCATGTTTGGTTGGGTATTGCGTTTAGTGTTTGTACAAGACCATCAACCCCAAGATACAGAATCATCCCTTAATTGAAATTATACTACATAGGCCTACGTTTTCTTTTAGTTTGTGTAGTTAATACATAAAACTTGATAGAACACAATACGTTATGTTGTGCAATGTTCTATTTAAAAAGTAACTTTTTCTAATTATTGATGTCGTATATTTGAAATGATCCAATTAAACACATTGAACGATTATATTACTACAGAACTAAGGTCCGAAATTATTGCAATATTGTTGAATCAGAAGGAAAAAAATCATTCACCCCCTTGTATTTTAATGGTTTGGTCCGGGCGTGACATCATCCCAAGGCTTGGACTTCGATTACTGACTCTTGTTTTTCTGTTATTGGCAACGTTTTTATATAATACGTTATATTAATATAACAGTCCTTTACTCTTTTATTAATTTGGATCTCAGCGTGAAATATCGGCTCGAGTAATCTGCAAAAATGAAATGGATGTTTAAAGAGGACCATTCCCTGGGTAAGTGTGTTTTTTATTACATCACACATTCACAGAGCTCTCGAGAAAATATTCATATTGTTGGAACCAAGGCTTTTATTTCCGAAATGTCCGCCACTGTTTTGTACGTTTGGTGTCATGTATCTGGCTTCTGTGTTATTGCATTTAACTGCGATGGTGACTTTCAAAACACGATCGCCGAGCAACATGTTTACATTTTATTGGGTTATAAATAAATGAACGTCTCGTGACGCGAAATTATTAAAATTGCGATCGTTTGTAACTATGAATAGGCGTATATATCATCTCGATCAACAACCAAAACCAGTTTAATCTGGGTGAAATTATGAGCAGCTAAACGTCGGTTGTCCCCGGACCGGAACAGTTTGTCATGACAGTTGACAATTTCTGGCCATCTACAAAAACCGATACTGTAAAAAGGAATTACGTCAGAGGGTTATTTCTGTATTTCCCATATGCAATAAATGTATAATAAAAGTGAAAATCAAATTAGCCTTTCTTCAGCAACGCTGGCTCCTTTATCCCGGAGAATATCCGCACACGACGTACTTGATATCAACTAAACGTGAATATCTGCCTAGTGCGTCGATTCTTAAAAAAGAATGGGAAGGGAAAAATGAATATATCTGTATTTTGTTTCACAAAGGACACTGATGCATAGAGGAAAATGCTTCTATAAGGATCTTCCTTTTTGGAGCTGAGCAGTGTGTCTAAGTAAACAAATTAAAAATCAATTATAGGCCAGACATAGACATCAATTAAAATAATTAAAAGCATGTTCTACACATTGTATCAATGCTGTGGCCCAAGCTTGAATTGTTTGGATCAATATGTCCTTGTGAAAGGTACAGACATTTTTCTGTAAATAGTTCTCGAATCTGGGCTAATTAAACTAAAGGCTGGGGAATCCCTGTGGACGCTGCACTTCTGTTGAGGCTAACATTGAACCACGATTCCCACTCCTTCCCTATAAAAACTACCTATTGCTGAAATGGCACTGATGCTCATGTAATGTATAAAACATAGAAGTAAACACTTCTGAAAAGAAAAAAAAACAAGCGAAGATGCAGATGGCGAAATATAGTACGAAAGCATGCAAGCACGCTGTGACTGTAATTGCCAGTTGTCCTTCCTTGATCATTAAAAATATGTCTGTCCTCTAACACCAAAAGCTGGGGGGAAAAAAATCAATCAACACATCAGTTCACATTATACACAACATGATGTTGCTACACTGTCTATAACCCATTTCATTCAGATATGTAAAACATTCAAGCAGTGAACTTGCCTTCAACTGCTGATAGTTATCAGTGGGTCGACCTGACTAATAATTTAAATGCACATTATCGTTTCAGCAAGTAAATATACTGGCAGGCCCTGATGCAGCTCATCGATTAGCAGTTCACAGGAACATTAGCAATTGATGTTGCAGTCATATTGAAATGACCATCCAGATATGCGTGTTACCACATCAATGCATAACTGGAGTTACCTCTGCAGGCCAAACTGCGAGCGTTTCAGGTTAATGCTGGCGGATCTTAGGCGGTGACCGTTTTTGATGGGTCGGCGGGATGGCTGTGATGGCACAAGGTCGCTGTGCCGGAACGTGTCTGAGGTGTTTGTGGCCCTGGGTTTGCAGCTGCAGGATACTGTGGTTGTATATCAGGAAAAAGACGTCCTGCTTCTTCCATATTTACTTCGATTTTGTGTTTTTTTTTTTGCCAAGCTATAACATTGCCAAATCTGTAATACACATTTATTTCAACAACTCTACTTAGCAAATGTATTGTTTGAATATAAGTGGGTCATATATGAAGTAGGGATGTTAACCGATGACCGTTTGACCGGTGGTTGACCGTATCAACGTTAACCGGTCAAAGTTGTCGGTAGTCGGTTAAAAAAAAAGTGATATCTAAATTAGGCTATTATAGACAGTGGACTATACGCTACTACAGTTAGCCATCTCATTCCTCATCTTTTTGTGTTAAGTGAACAAATTATCCCTCACACTCAATTTTTCATAACTCGCCTGTTTGTACTTAATAAACCAATAAAAACATTTGGCGCGAGGTCACAGCGTTTGGGTTCGCGCGCTCACAAGGTTTGCGAAAAGTAAAGGCAACAGGCTAGACACTTGTCTTTTTGAAAAATAAAAAAATAATATTAATTATACAACAGAGTTGTCCTGTCCGTTATTAGAAGGCACACAGTGAGTTAGACCTGCCTTGGCCGGTGCGTCTTTTACGTTTTCTGAAGGTGCCTGTTTTATCCATGGGTTTTATCATGTTGCAGTCTATTAGGCAACATTCCGCATAAGATGGGCTTAGATTTGGAAATACATTACATCTACATTTCAGTGGTAACCGATAAGGTGATGATGATCATCATCTTTCTTTATTATGGTTAGCACTACCTCAACTAAAGCGGCGTCTCTTCGGAGCTGTCATTTTCTTAAATGAGCCGTGGCAATGTTTCAAATGAGCTTCTAACCTAGACAAACGCCTTTATTTTCAAAGCGATCACCTTGTACCCAAACCATTTGAAACTAAGGAGCCATTTGTCCTACGATTACATACAAGCTCTTCGGCGCCGCGTTTGCGGGACTCATGTTTCGCGCTGTAGGGGATTTTAAAAAAGTGACATGAGTGGCAGTGTGTGTGTGTGTGTGTGTGCGGGAGGCAGAGCGGCAGAGAGATGCGACAGAGTTGCGAAATTGCAGGCGCGGCTCGAAATGGCTGTTATTTCAAATAGCGTACCATATTTTAAACTAATCGGTTAACCGGTTTCAACCGGCTACTGAGGCTCGGTGGTCGGTCAAGAATTTTTTTAGTTTTCGCCATCCCTAATATGAAGCAGCTGACTGTCAGCTAATTATATGCACTGTAAATTGAACCCTTATATCTAGAGAGCTTTTTTTTCCATGGGACTGCTCTAAACATTCTGTCATTGTATATAATATGGAAAAACATCATCCAATAAAGTTTATTAATAGTCCTCATTTATCAAGTTTATGGTTCATTATAATAATCGTAACTTCCACCGACTCACCCTTCTGTATCTATTCTCTATGACAGATCACCGGTGTGTGGAGTCAGCCAAAATTCGCAACAAATACCCGGACAGGGTTCCGGTGAGTGAATACTTGTATCTGCCTATCTGGGAGGTGGGGGTGGCACACTTTTGTAAAGAACCAAACATTGTAGGCACAGCATTGTACACATGGCATCACTAACTTCTGTGTAAAATTAATTACGATTTTATTTATTTATGCCTGTGATGGAAAGGTCACCAGTTCAGTTCCATGATTGGTCGAGTGATTTCAAGTACAAGGCTCTTAAAGCCAATAGCTTCAGGGACCGTGTGAGCCTGTTTCTTAACTGTACGCTTTGGATAAAACCGCCTGCTAAATAAATAACTCGACATTATATGCTATATATAGCCGTGTCAATATCTGCTGATGCAAAGGAATAGCAAAGAATACACAACAGGCAGGACCATGACAACCTTCATATGGGCTGAGGAGAGCAGCTGTATTCATGTTTTCCCGTGAAATGTTCCTCTGCACCCGTGTTCACACCTTTCAGGTCATCGTGGAGAAAGTGTCCGGTTCGCAGATCGTGGACATCGACAAGCGGAAGTACCTGGTTCCATCTGATATCACTGTGGCCCAGTTCATGTGGATCATCAGGAAGCGCATCCAGCTGCCTTCTGAGAAGGCCATCTTCCTGTTTGTCGATAAGACTGTCCCTCAGTCCAGGTCAGACGCCGACACCCATCCGGCAGCAGCTGTCCCTTTTATTATGACGTTCATACGGTGATACATTAACTTCTGTGACTTTATTCAAAAATGTGTATGATCGTTTTGTCTTTGCAGTATTAGCTAATATTGCTGCAGTATACAACATTAACATATGGGAGCCTTTGCATTAACCAATAGTATTTTCGCTTTTGTTTAAATAGTCAGAGGGACTTCTAGAATGGCCTGGTTGTCATGGCACCAGTCTTTTGGTATGCCATTGTCACAATGGCTGGGCCCTGCACCCTTGCTCATAACACACCTGTCGAACCACTTTGAAACCTAAATACGATATGGTTAATCCCAGCGTCCAAGCTAAAGCAGTTCCACATGAGGTAGACATTAATAATTAATATGTATATTAGAGTCACTGCAACAATTCATACTGGGACTGAAGCTGAAATTCTTAGTGCCAGTTTGGAATCACTTACATTGGGAAATAATTCAAATGTAGATTGTTACATATATGCCATGGCAGTGTACCCATGTTATTTCCTGCCCCCCCCCCCCGATTTGTAGCAACTTCCAGATGAATTCAGAACCAAACCTAAGCAGCTGTGTTCCATATACTGGTATCTTATAGAAGATCACCAGTTCCAAGTGGCCCAGAGGACAGAATCCCAAACTCAACCTCTAAAGTGCAACCACATAATTCTTGATGACACTTCTGAGTGTGTAGTCAGTGCACGATTCTTTATACAGGCAGTTAATCTTTGGGGGCAGCGTGTGGCTCAGTGGGCTGAGCCAGTGTGCCTGTAATCAGAAGGTCACCAGTTCAAACCCAACCTCAGCGGGTCCTTGAGCAAGGCCCTTAACCCCCAGCTCCCTGGGCGCTGCTACGGGTGGCTGCCCTTCACAGACAACTTACTCTACAAAGAGTAAGCTGAGGGAGGCATAAAAACAATTAATAATAAAGTAACAATTATTATTATTTAAACCTCCATGGTCTGGGATTTAGTCCTGCTCTAAAGTTTGCAACCTGACTCGTGTAAATGCAGGTGAGCAGTTTATGAATGGCTTATGTGTGATCCCCACCCCCCCCCCCCCCCCATCTCCTGCAGCCTAACAATGGGACAGCTGTATGAGAAAGAGAAGGACGAGGACGGCTTTTTGTACGTAGCGTACAGCGGCGAGAATACGTTCGGCTTCTAGAGACGACACCTTCACACCTGCCGTGCTGCTTCCCCACCCAACGCATACAATCACACCCCCACCCCCGCCCCCACCCCCACCCCCACCCCCACCCCCGCAGGCTTCATCGGACATAAACTGACATGTGAAAAACAGAGGAATCATAATGCATTTGTATCTCGGCTTTTCTCCACTGTATTAAAGATGTATACATTAAAATTTGATAATTTATCTTTAGCTGAGATGAACAAAACACAGGATGCTGTTCTCGTTTTTCCAGTTAGCCGTTTTGTAGAAATACCAGAAAAATCAGTATTTTTAAAATTTCCTTATTAACCTTTGTTTTGTTTTGTTTTTTTTTTTTTTGGAGTTATATGAATATATTTAAGATTAAGTTATAACTGAAAGGTAAGGTAGTTGGAAGAATTAACCAATAAAATAAATAGAAAAACAGCATGTCTGCTTCTTATAAACCAAAGCTGCATGTAAGACTGAATTGCACGTGTGGCCCAGAGCGATGGCTTCTTTAGGGTGCTTCCGTGACTCAACGCACCATCCGTAATGCGGGTTCAGATGCACGCTGACCCTGCGCCTTTCACTTGAACTGCAACAGCTGTCGGGGACTGCGCGGCCACAGCGGGAACACCTGCGTGCGCAGCTGCAGCCAGGCCTGCTGGTACGCCTGCGCAGCCTGCTTGTAGTCGCCGTAGGTCAGAAGCTCCCTTGCCCTGTTGGGACAGTCTGCCATCAGGCACGGACATCCACACCGCGCAGCCGAGCAGAAAAGAAAGGGCTCTCTGTAGAAGTATATCAAACACATGCTCCTCCCCCCACCCAGTCTCCAAGCCCCAAACCTGCTCTTCATCAGCCAGGTCAAATATCCTCACTTCTCTCCTAGCCAAGGATTCATTTCCTGTTTGTGAGCCCCAGATGATGTGTAATGTCTGTGGGCCCCTGTGTGAGCGTGTGGGTTGGTGTAATGTCTGTGGGCCCCTGTGTGAGGGTGTGGGTTGGTGTAATGTCTGTGGGCCCCTGTGTGAGCGTGTGGGTTGGTGTAATGTCTGTGGGCCCCTGTGTGAGGGTGTGGGTTGGTGTAATGTCTGTGGGCCCCTGTGTGAGCGTGTGGGTTGGTGTAATGTCTGTGGGCCCCTGTGTGAGGGTGTGGGTTGGTGTAATGTCTGTGGGCCCCTGTGTGAGGGTGTGGGTTGGTGTAATGTCTGTGGGCCCCTGTGTGAGCGTGTGGGTTGGTGTAATGTCTGTGGGCCCCTGTGTGAGCGTGTGGGTTGGTGTAATGTCTGCGGGCCCCTGTGTGAGCGTGTGGGTTGGTGTAATGTCTGCGGGCCCCTGTGTGAGCGTGTGGGTTGGTGTAATGTCTGTGGGCCCCTGTGTGAGGGTGTGGGTTGGTGTAATGTCTGCGGGCCCCTGTGTGAGCGTGTGGGTTGGTGTAATGTCTGCGGGCCCCTGTGTGAGCGTGTGGGTTGGTGTAATGTCTGCGGGCCCCTGTGTGGGAATCAACGAAATTTTCTCCATGAGGCCTGACTCGGGGAAACAGTTTTTGCTCAAGCAAGCCGGTAGATGCAATTTTAACGGTAACAATCTGCAAGAATGATGTCTGAGCTCGCAGGCTGACTAACAGAGCTCAAAGCGATCAATATGTCTGACTTAGAGTGGCAAACTATCAGTCTTTCTGGATCAACGCAACCTTGATTGTCATCAAAACAGGTAGGTGAGCTTGCTGGGCATTGGGGACTGGCGGGGGGGGGGGGGTATTGGTTCTGAATCCCAAACGAGGGGGAAGGAAAGAATCATGTTGCAAGTATTTTAGAGCGAGACAGAAAGGCTCTGTTCTTGAAGGCACAGGAGATTAGCCCATTCATCAGCATCACAGACAATCAAATACAGAATGCAGGTTCTGTACATAAAGCCCCTATGTCCATTGTTAGCAGTGTTTGGCCTAGCGAAACATTCCTTTCATATTGAGGCTCTCACCTGAGAGATTCTGGGAGCTGGGTGTCCACAGTAGCAGCCTGGAGTGCCAAGAAAGACCGGAAGACTTCAGCCTTACAGATGAGAGACCTGAAGAGAGGAAAAAAGATGACCCACTTTACTAAGAGGATAGGGGTGTGTGTTGAAATATGTCAACTTCAAAGTCTGAATAAAAGACTTCTGAAGTTCAGACTTGGTGTTTTAACACTCTCAACAAAACTGTGCAAAACTGAAAATGGGCAAATAACAAAAAACAAAAAAAAAAAAAAAAAAACTATGCAGCGGCAAATTAAAGCTGTGAAATATGTAGGAGATAATCTCTGAGTATTTTGAGTTCATTCTGAACTTGAAAGAAGGTGACACCAAAAACTGTCATCTAAGATATAAAGGGGTCTCCTCACCTGCCATCTAAGATATAAAGGGGTCTCCTCACCTGCCTTCTAAGATATAAAGGGGTCTCCTCACCTGCCATATAAGATATAAAGGGGTCTCCTCACCTGCCATCTAAGATATAAAGGGGTCTCCTCACCTGCCTTCTAAGATATAAAGGGGTCTCCTCACCTGCCATATAAGATATAAAGGGGTCTCCTCACCTGCCATATAAGATATAAAGGGGTCTCCTCACCTGCCATCTAAGATATAAAGGGGTCTCCTCACCTGCCTTCTAAGATATAAAGGGGTCTCCTCACCTGCCATCTAAGATATAAAGGGGTCTCCTCATCTGCCTTCTAAGATATAAAGGGGTCTCCTCACCTGCCATCTGAGATATAAAGGGGTCTCCTCACCTGCCTTCTGAGATATAAAGGGGTCTCCTCACCTGCCATCTAAGATATAAAGGGGTCTCCTCACCTGCCATCTAAGATATAAAGGCGTCTCCTCACTTGCCATCTAAGATATAAAGGGGTCTCCTCACCTGCCATCTAAGATATAAAGGGGTCTCCTCACCTGCCATCTGAGATATAAAGGGGTCTCCTCACCTGCCATCTGAGATATAAAGGGGTCTCCTCACCTGCCATCTGAGATATAAAGGGGTCTCCTCACCTGCCATCTGAGATATAAAGGGGTCTCCTCACCTGCCATCTGAGATATAAAGGGGTCTCCTCACCTGCCATCTGAGATATAAAGGGGTCTCCTCACCTGCCATCTAAGATATAAAAGGGGTCTCCTCACCTGCCATCTAAGATATAAAAGGGGTCTCCTCACCTGCCATCTGAGATATAAAGGGGTCTCCTCACCTGCCATCTGAGATATAAAGGGGTCTCCTCACCTGCCATATAAGATATAAAGGGGTCTCATCACTTGCCACCTAGCATGTCCTATATGTCAGCTGGTTGTGTAAACAGTAAGGCTCTAGTGACTTCTGTGAGTTTTACTCTACTACCAACAACTGGGTTGACTTCATTTAGTTTGATATTTATATGTGTGTCCCATTCAGCTTGTTCATCCTTTTCATGTGTGAGTGCAGAGAAGGTGATATTAAGAAATTTGACATCCATCCTCAGCATCAGTGTCTGCCTGCTCATTATTAGATATACCATTATGGTCTAGGACCAGGAGAAGTAGCCACTAAGACCAGATATGTCATTGAAGGCTACAACAGCGTCCCTAGAGGTATGACCGCACTAGCATGAAAAATACACAGTAAAAATGGGTCTGTCAAGATATAGTACATTGGTATATCACGGTAGTGTGCATACTTTGTATACCGAGCTATCTTCATCCAGCGATTGTTTTTCTGGGGGACTCTCCCACCAAGATACCAGGATAACATTGCTTTTGAACATACCAGTTAGCAAGATATGTGAGCAGCTTTCTAGCTAGCGATGCGCAATAGACAGGTATTGATGTAACTGGTCCGAAAATATTTCTCCCACTAGGTTTCGAACTAGGGATGTAAGGATACACAAAAATCACGTTTCGGTAGTGCCTTGGTTTTGAAGTCACGGTTCGGTACATTTTCGGTACAGCGGGGTGCTCAGGGAAAACAGTAACACACAAAGGTTCTGGATTTGCTGCTTTTGCTTGGTTCATATGCGTACTGAACCGAAAGATGCGTACCAAAAATTCTCGGTACGAATACAATTATTAACCAGCTAGATTATCTTTTCAAGTTATTTCAAGTTATTACCAGATAGATTCATTTATCCCTTAACTTTTTCGGCAGGTAGCACATTAAGTGTTTATATGCAAAGTACATTGTTGCATCTCAAAGCTCTACAGACACTTGCACACTCACCTTTTTTTCGTTCGGTCTGGTATTTGTACTTCATATGGTCTTTGCACATTCTACGCTTCAAGCGATATTTATTATATACAAAGTATTTTCTTTAGCATTCTCTACAAGACCACACTAAATATTTGACATTGAAAACACACCCACACACCCACGCAATACTAGAACAAACCATAATGCATGACAGACTGAACCCTTTTGCTCTTGAATGGAAAAGCATTGTCTTATTTGTCTTAGTACTGAAAGACCTTTTTAACAGGTACATTTGTACCCTGTTGACATGGTATAAAAATGCATGCCACCACCGTTTTTTAAATGTGTATTTTAATGCCAATATTAATACCTTAATTCCATGATTTTTCCAGGATTTTCATGACTGTACGAACCCTAGTTTTTTAATAAGAAATTTTATTGTGTTAACAGAAACCAGTAATTGCTTGTCATAACAAGCAATTACTGGTGCATTTAACCCTTTGTATTGCTTATGTGTAGCAGATATGTCAATCCCTGGTTATAGGCTGCGTTCACACTGCCAGCCACATCAATTCCGATTTTTTGCTCAGATCGGATTTATCTATCTTGACGGTTCACATTCATAACTACAAGTGACCTGTATCTGACTGTAATGTGAACGCATCGGTCCTCCGAAACGTCACGCATGTGCACATTGATACGTTTTTAAACGGGTAAAAAGCTGGTCGTAAAATTGTCACGTTGTGCGGCCATGACCGCTGCGCTGATTCGAGTCTTTTGCCTCCTTAAACTTTGACTTCAGGCTCTTTATTTTTCGTTGGCATTGTAGCCACGTTCGTGTCCGCGCTGTGCCATTTCTTTGGCAATTATTTCAAATACTACTCTATTACGATAGGTTCCTTCCAGTTTAGCTTGAACAGATTCATTTCCCCAAATATCAATTAAATCCCCACCTTCTTCATCCTTCCACTGACTTATCGCAGCTCTCCTCCATTTTTACCTTCCTGCGCTGCTGGTGCAGGCTAATGTCAGCACATGAGTATAAGCAAAGAGCCACATGAATTCCGATCTGAGTGTCACATTGGATACGTATGAGATTTAGTACCACATATGAAAATGACACAAATCTGATTTGAAAAGATCAGATTTGCGTGTCCACACAGCCCTGAAAAGATCAGATCTGTGTCACATTAAGGCAAAAAATCCAATTTGAGTCACCTCAGCATGACAGTGTGAACGTAGCCATAATGTGTATCAGAATTAAGCTTTTAGTTGGGCCCTCAAGCCCAATCTGAACGCTTACTACCAGTCGGTCAGCATCGGTTTCTTTTTTTACACAAACATCTGGCAATCCAAAAGGACAGGGTGTCCAGAGACAGCTACAGTAATGAAGGGTCATCCTTGCCCATGCCAAGCCAGACTGGTTTAGCTAAGCAAATATGCAGGTCAAAGTTAATTTAAATTCACGAATTCGCTTCGCCACTGGAAGCGGATTTTCTGCTTGTAGCGACGAGCAGCTAGAACTGGTAGAACTGGCTATTTTTTGTGCCAGTGTGTCTGTATCGTTAGTCTAAAATAGCATCCTTCCTTTTTATTTGTGTTTATGTTTATAAGAGCAGAGTGTGAGTCATATGAAAAAGGTGTGTGAGGTATGAACGTGTCGAACAATACCTGTATTGGCCTACGAATCGCCACATATTGCCTGCGTCACGCTGCACACAAGCAGTTACACTGAACCTGCCACACTGTCTGTGGAAGGACAAGGTCTCAAGAGCAGGAGATTATAAGGAGCTAAGAAGTTGGCATCTGTTCAAATGATACAAGGAACAGCATCTAGTACGGGAAGCCTCTGGCTGAGGAGGAACTCCAGGCAGAGAACATGATGTCTCACAGTCACCCATGCAGTCAACAGACTAATCATAGTGGGTGTCACCTGGGTCTTACACAATGAAAATGGGGTGGAAAGTTGGAAATCTGCTGCAACGGAACCTGCTCTTCTACTGGGGGCAGCAAACGAGCATTTTTTTGTTAATCTTGTTGTTGTTGAAACTTGAAGAACAGGAAAGAACAGTAGCCCTTAATCGTGGCTAAAAACAATCCTCTACTCTAACTGCTGAGAATACGACGACCGCACGCTGTGACGCGGGGTGGGGGAGAGAAAGAGGACGAAAGAGAGATGAAGAGACTGAGCCACATTCACCTGGCCTGTGACGTGCTCAGCGCCTTCTTGGTCACACCCTGCTTGTAGCCATTCGAGGTGACATCTAGTGGTCGGTCAGGGACGGCGCACCAGCTGATCGCTGTGACAGACAGACAACTCGAGTGAACCCCAGCAAACGGTGCTTTCATTATAATCTCCGTAGCTGTTGTGTAAGCATATTCCCAAATGGTAGGGAGGTTCTGTCGATAAAAACATTGGCAAGGCCACCTAGGCTGCATATTTAATGCAACTTAAGTCACTCTATCTGAAAATACAATTAAAGAGACACTGTGACCACATCAAATATTAATGCTAAATGGAAAAATAGATTATACTGTAGACTCTACAATACAGGATACTTGCAGGTAAAGTAAAAACAATGACAAAACAAGAGGAGGCTGCACCCAGCAGTGGGAGAGGGGAACAGGCTACTCAATCGAGCACAGATGCATCATTAGCCACTTCAAACTGTTCAAGGATGAAGAGACGCTCTCATTCCTGCCTCACATCAGTGACATCTATTTAATCCAGTGCGGCAGTATAAGAATGGGGTGTACGCAGGGGCGGGGCAAAAGGCGCACTGGCCCCAGCTGAAAGCTGATTGGTCCCCGGAGTCCCCCTCCCGTGTCACTCATCAATTCAAAACGCATCATTGGCTAATGATAAGGTTGGCCCCTCTGTATGAATTATGGCCCCTCTTTAACCTCTACCTTAAAAACATCCTAGAATCCCCTGGACCCACCAGCCCCACAAGGAGATACCCTGCCCAGGGCAGGCCGGCCGGCCAGGGCCTCCCTATAAGCGTGATTCGTTCGTGCGTGACAGTGAGCAAACTCCAGGCCAGACTGCAGCAGCTGCGGATGCCAGACCTCGAAGCCGTCAGGCAGGCCTGTCACATGTGAACACCTGCGGGGGGCAGAGTGCGGGTCACATGAGTTACTTCCCTAGGTCACATGGGTCATGCCCCTTTCAGGCCCACATGGATGTTGTGACAGGCTGGATTTAATTAAATATTCGGAAAAAGTACTTAAAATATGAGATTCACTTTCCATAAGCTACTCAACACTTCTCACCTTTCGGTTAGTGCTCTCTTCATGGCTTGCAGACTGTATGGACACTTCCCTATTACCACAGCACTGAAGTAGATCGCCCCCTGCAGGTAGTGGGAGAGCAGTGCACCCTGGCAGCCCAGCACTCCCCAGCGAGCCAGCTTGTCACTGCAGGAGAGGGAGAGGGTGGGCTCCCCCCGACCCGGCTTCACTCGCAGCACTCCCACACTGTGGTAGCCCACGCCTGGGCCCTGCGGGTCTCTGGGAGCACCTGGCACACACTTTGCCCCTGTCCGGTGCAGGTCCTGGGGTAGGTTCATGGGCAAAACCTGATCTTGAAGGTGGCCCTGGGGTGGAGCCTGAGGGCAGTCAGGGTGTGGGGCCCGATCCTGAGAGCAGTCAGTGGGCGGGGCCCGATCCCGAGGGCAGTCAGGGGGCGGAGCTCGATCTCGAGGGCAGTCAGGGGGCGGGGCTCGATCTCGAGGGCAGTCAGGGGGCGGGGCTCGATCCCGAGGGCAGTCAGGGGGCGGGGCCCGGTCCCGAGGGCAGTCAGGGGGCGGGGCTCGGTCCCGAGGGCAGTCAGGGGGCGGAGCTAGATCCCGAGGGCAGTCAGGGGGCGGGGCTCGATCCTGAAAGAAGCTGAGAGGTGGGGTGTGGTCCAGAGGGCAGTCAGAGAGTGAGGCCTTTGCATTGGGACTGTCTTGGGCCTGTCCATGTTCCCTGCATGGTGTCTCTCCACAAGCTCCTCTCTCATGGTCCTGCTCCTCTAGTCTGGGACGCTTCACTGCTTCATCTTCCTCTTCCTCAATACGGCGTTTACCATCAGCTCCAAACTCTGGGTCCCCTAACACATCTTGGGCACCAACTCTGGGTTGCTCTACCATTACTGGCTTGCAGGGCTGGGCTGGTTCATTGTCCACCTTGGGGATGATGGAGGCATCTCCACCTGCAGATGAAGCACAACAGCTCACACCTAAAATCTGTGACATCACAAATGTTTTGGATTGAAGAGATACCAAATAGGATTTGCTAGTTTACTGAACCACTTCATCTTTTAGAAAGATACTCATTTAGTCATGCATTTATAGCTTAAATATATATCCTCTAAGACCAGAAATCATTCTCATGGCCCTACACTGAACCCTTTCTAAGGCAGCAATGTCCTTTTAAGGTATGGCGACCAAACCTGCACACAATATTCTTGGTGGGGTCTTACCAAGGAATTTTATAATCTTAGCATCACCCCCCTTTGACTTAAACTCCACACACCTAGAGACTGCCAGTGGAACCCATAATATATCTGTATTTTATATTTCTGCTTCCTGCATGGATTACCTTTGTCTACATTAAATTTCATCTGCCAGGTATCAGCCCAAACAAGATTCCGCTGAAGCATCTGTGCCGCTAGATCAGTTTGCGTGAGTAAATTACAGTGCTTGTAACAAAATGGCATAAAGTAAAATATAAATATGTATAATTTTGTTTGTTATACTCAAAATTGCTTATAAGCCTCGATCAAATGCTGTAATTTCCAAAGTTCTGCCATTTTTAAGAATATCAGTGCTGATCATTTTTCACTTTGACATCTTTCTGGGTGTCCTAGCCGCTACCTTTCTGGGGATGTGTGTGTCTCAGCTGATTGAGTGAAGCAGTGGACTCACATGGTGTATGACTGCAGAAAAACACAAAGGACTCTCTGTGGTGAAGCCTCCATTTCCCCTTCTCTTCGGCAGGCACAAAAATCTCACTTTTCTCCTCAGACACTGCTCTCCGCAGCTGCTCTGTTAGATATCTTTGGGTAACACCCACCCACACACACATACAAAAAAGGTATATTGCAGTTAATATTTGCGTTATTCCCCCCCGTGATACACATATGGATTCACACATAAAACACATCCTTCCCCCTTACCTGACAAAGCCCCTCCTGGCAACGACCTCAGCATGGCTGTCATTGAGTACATCACCTGCGTTGACAGGGGATGGAATTGCGATTATGAATATCAACATAAACAGACGACTATGTCAGTTTGACTCAAAATGAAACGTCATGCATTAAAAGCCCTTACTCTGCACAAAATCATCTTACACCGTTCACAGGCTTTATCGACCCCTGGAGGAAGAGGAGTTACCTTGAGATCTGGGCAAAGGTAGATATACTTACCCCGGGGACTCATGGCTGATTGGCCGATGCATTTAGTGCCGGTCGCTAACGATACCACCTCTTTTACAGCTGTAGGAAGAGGAATCGCGGATCATGAATATTTCAAGAGCATTTATAGATAATCAGGAAATTAGATAGAAAGGACGGAAGGACCCACTTGTCTTTCGGTCGGGGTCACCAGTCTGCAGCGCGGACACTCTGACTACTGCAGCCAGAAGCGTCCATTCCCTATTCGGCTCAGGTTTGCCTCTTTTAGGCAGTTCACTGAAGCGGTCGTAGCATAGACGGGCAATCTCATCCGCGTCCCACATGCTACTCTGACTCACTACACAATATCAATAACAAGTTACCCGCTGTTCCGGCCGTACAGTCCAAATTAGAACATAATTAATTATTCCGTTTTTAACGCAGTCATGTTTTGGTAATAATTAAATATACTGTCTTGTATTTCAAGCATCCACGTTGTGTATACACCTAAGACTGTCTCTTTGAACTCCGCGCAAAACACTGAACGGCCCTTAAGGATGAACTTTCACCCGGTAGTTACAATTCTGTTTTCACAATAAAAGTCGTACATGTATGATTATTGCACGATAAAGAAAGCGGCTGGATTATGCATCTGTAGTTTAATTTACAAATGTAACGTATTTAGGTTTTTTTTTCTATTAAATTTGATGCCCTCGCAACACCAAGAATTTGATAGACTTAGACTATTGTATATGTCAAATTATTGTTTCAATACATCTCTTCATATTTTTAAATGTTCAACATACATAACGGATGTGTACTTTTCTTTTGAAATTCAATTTAAATTCACAGTGATTTTTTTAACGGGAAAGTGCAGTCAGGTACCTACAGTACTGGAGTATGATTCTCCGAGTACGTATAATGAAAGTTAATTTGTAATCCATCGTTTATTGGGTAACGTCACTAATGGTAAAAACAATGTCTACTAACAAAGTTTCAGATGTAAATTAATGTCTTATTGTGGAAAGTTTTTACCATGCACATTATTACCGATTATACACATTACCATGGAAGCCTGGTGTTTACCAGTCATTCGTTTACTCTCTCGTCATTTTTATATTAAAATTCATATGCTCTCATAATTAATCGTATGAATATCTGTCACGACTGTCAGCAGTTTCAAAAGATTCCAATGATAACCATACACACAGCCTACACCAGCTGTTCTTTTTAAAGAATCACACTTGGAGTCATCAGGTAACCGTCTGAACATTTGACAGGTTCATATCCTGGTCAGGAGATATAAAGTCTGAAATGTGCGGGGCTCCTCAGTTCAAACCAGGTAATATCAACATTCCATTTAAAAATCCTTCTGAAAAACAAATATTTGCACAACCAGCTTTGAAGCCAAGCTGAAAAAAACCATCACTCCTGAGTCCCAGGCGCTTTCCACCCCCTGGACACCTCATTCATCCTCATACATCCTCATTCATCCTCTCCTACATCTGAAATCCACCCCCGGCTCACTCGCTGCCAGCAGTTTAACTGAGCTGCTCTGGTTTCCTTCCATCCTGTTGCAATTTTTCTCTGATTATTTGATAAGGGGAAAAAATCTTTAGAAAATCCGGGTCAGAAACGATCTTGAAAGCAATGAATTCTGGAGGCTTTCCATACAGACAAGCAGCTCCTATGTTCATCCAAAGGGCTTTCTGGTCTAATCTCTTACTACTCTCTTTGGACTTCCTTATTTTTATAGATCATTTCTATGACTATAGAATTGTGATTATAAGTATATATACGTTGTTTTATAGTAATTATGATAATCGCTGTAACTAAAATACGAATGACGGGAAGTTTATTAGATTGCAGTACTTCAAATGACCACTAGATAGCACACAAAACATTTGTATATGTATGATTTCCGTTCTCCCTGTACTATATTCATCCATCTTCTAACTGCTTCTCCTGGTTCAGAGTCGTGGGTGGCCTGGAGTCTATCCCAGTCAGCTCAGGGCATGGGTACACCATGCGATTACAGTCCATATACATCCATATAATATGGGCAATTTAGAGACAAGTTGCCTAATGCCCTCGCACACATAAAATATCATAAAGTAAAATATAAATATGCTGGTCTCCAGGCTCTCTTTGGACTGTGACATGCAAACTCTGCACATGCAGAATGGAGGGGGATTCAAATGTTAGCTAGTGAATGTAAGAATTGACAATTGTAGCTAGCTGGGTAGCAGAACATGCTGCTTCAGCCCCATGCAAATGTGCGATTTGAGTAGCAGTAAACATTACCACTAGCTGTGGCCTGAGGGTGATATAGGTAAGCATGGTGCTTCGGGTGGTGCGTGTTCCATAATAAGAGCTCTCTACTTTTTAACTGTACTACAGTGCAACAGTAATTTAGAAAAAGAATGCTCGGAATTTTAAAAGTGGTTCATAAGAGAGCTTGAGAATTCTCATGATTTTAAGAGCTATACAAAAAACCTGTCTGTGAAGTTTAGTCAAACGATAAATTGTCTAGCAGTAGGGCAGCAATCCGTAGGACAAGATCAATGTTGGGATGGAGAAGCTTCACAATAGGTGAGAGGATCTTCCTGAGTGACTCAGTGAGACTCCTGACATCTGCTGAGAAATCAGAGGAACGGCTTGAAAATGGAGGCCCAGGACGAATGCCTAAGCACCCCAAGAAAATCTGAGATGCCAAAAAGATGAATGAGCAAAAATTGCACTGAGCCGATGTAAAAAGTTGGTAGAGACTCACCAGTAATGATCCAAAAACAATTAGGGGTGATAATTGACACCAGAGCTGCTTACAAATATCGAGCTCTTAAATCGTTCCGCTAATCTTCAGCTTGAGCTTTTAGATTCTTCATTCTTCTAACAATTCACAATCTAACAATCTAAAAATTTATATTTCGCATGAATTTTATTTTGTGCATTTCTTTGTGCTTTTCAACAAAACAGGACTGAAGACTTTGTGCACCGTATCTAAATGTTAATTTAGTGCCTTAAGACACAAGATGCAGTAAAAGCTGCAGCCACACTATAGAATGAGAGTAGCGACAGTAACCCGTAAATGTTTGTGTGGCTTCACAGGCAGTATCTTCATGGAAGGGAGGTTATATCCATACTGACATACTGGGAGGGAGGTTATATCCATACTGACATACTGGGAGGGAGGTTATATCCATACTGACATACTGGGAGGGAGGTTATATCCATACTGACATACTGGGAGGGAGGTGATATCCATACTGACATACTGGGAGGGAGGTTATATCCATACTGACATACTGGGAGGGAGGTGATATCCATACTGACATACTGGGAGGGAGGTGATATCCATACTGACATACTGGGAGGGAGGTGATATCCATACTGACATACTGGGTTGGGGCTTTCAGGGAACTGTTACCATCACTCCCACACTAACACATCAGCCATTTTGTTCTTTGTCCATTTTATTTAGCTTATTTCATTTACAATAAGATATTTTGCTCTATGAAGGAAAAAATAAATGAAGTGAGGCCGTGTGGGCGGTCGCTGCTGCCGCCCGTGGTCGAGGTGCTTCCGCCTCGCCGCATGCGCGACGCATTAGGCGCAGTCAGGCTTCTGCTGGCCGCCGGTATGCCGTTTCAACAGGAGGCGCTGTGCTGTGTTTTATATGTGTGGAGGGAAGTAGAGACTGGGATGGACAGTGGGGAACGTGACAGACAGGCAGCCCACGCCCTGCCAGTCCCCATGAGGCAGCCCTGCCTGTCCCCATGAGGCAGCCCTGCCTGTCCCCATGAGGCAGCCCTGCCTGTCCCCATGAGGCAGCACGCCCAGCGGTGGGGGGCTCATTACTCAGAACTCAAACACTTTGCTGCCAGTATGTTCAAACATATCAGAATTGTTTGTGGTCCCAATCCCCTGAAAGTGGGGGCTATGGCTTTTCGACGTGCAGGTGGTGTATGTGCATCCTGCTTCCCCAGGGCTCCTCTACCTCTCTCACTCCCACCTCCGTCCTCCCCCCCCCCCCCCGCCCCCCTCACTCCTGCCCAAACCCCTCCGTCTCCTCGATGGCAAACAGCAGCTTCTCCCTCAGCTGCTCCAGGCTCCTGTAGGGCGGCAGGTCCAGCCGGTTGAAGCTGCGGCAGAGAGAGCGGAGCTTTATTTACACGCCGGGCTCTTTTCCCCCGAGCAGATCAATGTGAACGAGCACATTAAGACTAACGGAGTTCAGTTCATATTAATTATCGATCCATCCATCCACTAATAATTCATGAATGTTATGTTTCTGACATGGTGGCTCTTGCCTGACGCCTCTAGGGTGGAGGTTTAAATCCCTCCTGTGCTCTGTGTGCCCTGAGATGGACTGTCATCCCATCTAGGCTGCCCTATGCTGCCTGGGATGGTCTCCAGGCTCTCCCACCCAACCCCGACCTTGCTATAGAATGGATGGATGGATGGATGGATGGATGGATGGATGGATGTTATGCTGCTCCAAAGAGGAAGCTAATGCAGAAGACGTGCGGTGACCCGCGATTCCGGCCCCTGACTGATGAACACTCACCACGTGTGGCTCCTGGGAAGCCAGGTTTCCTTTCCCACCTTGTCAATGCAAAACTTCTGGGGCCCGTTGCTCCCTGGTGGGGGGAGGGGAACAGAGGAAGGTGAAGCCGGTGCAGATGCGACACCAACAGAGCAGCTATCAGGCGCTGTATCAGCAAGCCGGCCGGCCGGCCAGCCGACACCCACCTATGAGTTCGGAGAAGCCTCCGACAGGAAGGCGGCAGGTTCCTGTCACAAACTGCAGCAGCCGGATCCGCTTCTCGTTGTCCATCTCCTTCACGACCTGCCGGGTGGGGGGGGGGGACACGGACCGTGTGAGACAATACGGGGTACGCCAGGGGGCTGAAACCCAGCCAGGCCACATGGTCCAATTACAAGTTAACATTAGGTATTATTTTCTAAAGAATCGTTATAATCGTTGTATGTTTACTATCAAAATGATTAATTATTTATGTTAACTGACCCATTAAGAAAATTCTGTATTTATACTGGCCTCTGCAGTTTGAGTTTGTCAGGGTGTGGGTGTGTAAACTCAGAGGACTTGGGCACGCGCACACACACACACACACACACACAGATCACATACAGCCCTACACGACTAACCCCCCACGGAGGTAAGACGGGACCGCCTACCTGCCAGAACCAGTGGATCTGTTTGCTGTTCTTGGTATAGTGGCGATAGATGGTGTTCTTCTGCCAGTCACTGAGATCTACCTCCTGCATTCCACACAGCATGAGCTGGGAGCGAGATGGAGCCAGGGGGGTGGAGGGATGGAAAAAGGAGGGGGAAGTGTGAGTGCTTCATCTGAGAGGACGTGTCTGCATAGTGAGGCCATACCACTTTGTGTACTTTAACAAACCAACAAGTCAATAACTGCTCAATGGCAGCTTCTGAAGCACTGTCATGCCCCCCCCCCCCCCCCACTGAGACTGACAATCCCCCAGTCAATCACACCTCCAGCTCCTTCTCATCGAAGTATCGCAGCCATTCCAGGGGTACGACCTCGTTGAAGCCATCCAGGAAGGCTTTGGTCTGCTCCTCTACGCCGCGTGTAAAACGCCAGTCTGTCAGCAAGCTGTGTGTGTGGGGGGGGGGGTTATGGTATCGATAAGCACGGCCACATCCCCCGATTTCCTGCATGTCTCATCATATTCCCCGACACATGGGCATGAACGCCACCCAGACTCCGCTGGCAGTTTCCGTGGAGGTTTTGAACGACCCTCAACCCAGACAGAGTCATAGACTAACTTGACTGCTGACAAGCTACAGAGAAGCACCGCAGAGTCCATGGCTTTGAGCAGAAGCAGACAGACGTGGAGCAGGAAGGGACAGAGTGCTGACTGGCCGAGCGGCCAGGCTAACAAGCGGGCGGCTTTACCCGATGTACTCCTCCTTGTTCTCCTCGGTGACCAGCTCATTCTCTCCGTTGTCCTTCAGCTGATGGGTGGAGACCTTCCCCAGGATCTCCATGTCTTGGGCAAAATATAACTCTACTCCACACTCCTCAAGGCTGTTCTCTCTATACAAATTAAGGAGTAATAATTACCACACACACACTTAACTGGGCCCTTTATATTTATGACACATGAATATAAAAACAGCTTTTAATGGCTCGGCGTGGGCTTGACTTCCAGCTAGGAAAAGTACCAGAGCGTCATCCACAACACATCGCAGGAACACCGCGCCCTCAATTCGAGTAAAATAACAGGGGCGGCCACACGCAGCACGGTAACGCATAAGCATATCCCGACCATCAGTCCAGCAGAGATGAGCGTCTGCTGAGCTAGCAGGCCGGTCCTGAAGAAAACACGGCATGGAAATGTTTAATGGAGGCGCCTTCGGCGTTGGAGAGCAGAGCGACGTCCTCCACACTGGGGCACCCAGATTATTGGGGCAAACGGTTCAATAACAAGCCGCCTACTATCAGTGGCCCATGTGGCCACAGTGATGTTATACAAGTATGTGTAGGTGATGTTTATTTGTTGGCTAATATTAAAGACCCGTCCACCCAGCTGCTGGAAGGTGCTGATTACAGAGTGACTTAAATTATAACCCTCATTTCAGTCATTAGCTTTTGAAATCTGTAGCCCTTTAAATGCACAAGCAGGGTCTTTAGATCACACATTCAGGGGGCGAAGTAGCCCCTTCAGCCGATATTTCGGTGGATGACCTCCTCACACTGGTCACAAACACGACTATGACCTCGGCTACTTACTTGACCCATGTGATGGAGTTGTAGAACTCGGGGTCGATGGACTCCAGGTCTTTAAGGGTAGGCTTCTTGTTAAGCATGCGCTTATAGAAAGGCAGAGTGAATCCCGTGTCTATGAATTTTCCATGATACAAGGCCTGCGAGAAGGGCGGGGGGGTTGGTTAGGAGGCGGGTACAGGTGTGAGGATGGGGTTCTACATTGGCCCCTCTTCTAAAGTCATTAAGAGATTTTATTGGGATTTTTATTTTTTAAATTGGGCCATCGTAAAGAGACATAAATGCACACATTTAGTCAATTTTCCCATCCCTTAATGCAAAAAAAATATATATGAAAAGTGAGATTTAGTCGCAAATGACTGGTTCGGGGGGAAAAAAAAAAAAAAAACTTCAAAAACAGAACTTCTACAGAGCCCTAGTGTAAGAACGTCCAAGAACAACACAGACACCCTCTCCAGAGTGACTCACAGTCTGCTGTTAGACGAGGGAATGGCTGTTCTACTGGCGACAGGGAGGGGGGCGTGCAAAGGAGGAGGGAGAGTCAAAAAAAGAAGCCAGTAAAAAAGGAGAGCGACACAGCCATGGGCGAAGACAGGATGGCGAGGAAGGGAAAGACGACCGTATCTTACGGGAGGCTGAGAGGTCAGGCGGGCATAAGGGGCGGTAAGTGAAGCAGAGGAGAATTATGGGATACGTCGAGGCGTGATGTCAGACACAGGTGTGCCACACTGTGTGGCAGGTTTCGGGGAGCTAACGGCAACTACGGCAAGATTCGTCACACCGAGCTGCCGACATGCGGTGACGTACGTGACAAACGGGACCAGTGATTCCGACGGGCCCCGGGGACAACGAAGCATGAAGAAAAGCCACTGTGCCATACCAAGGGTTAGCTAGCTCAGTACAAGGAGAGGGCGTATCTCACAGTCATTTTGTGGCTTAAATATAGCAGCCCTCTTAAGGGTGTGGGCAGGGCGGGGCGGTGAAGTCATGCTTTGCCGACTTGGGCATGGGAGACAAATTACTGATGGGGTGGGGTTTGTTTTGGGGGCTGCAGTTTCTGGACAGCGTCCCGGAGAGATTGCAAATGTGCGTCAGGCTGATACAAGGACATTTTCCAGTTGCTTCACACACACACACACGTATCAGACATTTTCCAGTTGCTTCACACACACACACACACACACACACGCGCACACACACACACACACACACACACACACACTCTCTCTTCTCCGGGCAAACACACATTGATAATTTTTACGTAAACTGCTAAAAATAAAATACTCCCACTAGGTGTAGTATGAATTAGTCAACAATCAACAATCCTCTATAGGAAAATATGGAAATAACATTTTCAGTGATTTTGCATATAAAATTTGAGCAATAAGAGCAAAGGCACTAACACAGGCATATTTACCAATAAAAAACTGAAAGACATCAAAAAAAGACAAGTAATACCACTGTTTGGCCTGACCAATCAGATGATGGGACGGAAGTGTGATGGTGAGATGTCTGCGACTGTGTGCCAGGGAGTGTGTAAGCGTGTGAGATTATGTCTAGCCTTAGCAGGGCTTACCATGGCGATAAACCGTCCAATGAAGCGGAAGTAGGTCAGGTGGTCTGGGTTGATGGAGGAGGCGGGGTTGATCTGCAGACAGTAGTTGTTCTTTCCGGCGTACTCAAACAGGCAGTACATTGGGTTCAGCACTTCATGAGACAGCAGGAAGAACCATTCTCTACACGGGGAGGGGGGGAAAGGAGACAAGCCATACCATTCTGGTTAAGAGGCTTTAGCAGGCTTTCCAGTAAGGAACTATTACAGCGTGATAGTAATCTAATGGGCTGAACCATTTTCTCTTGGCTGGTATAGAGCAAAGAGCAACAACAAGAGTCAAAGGAAATTTATAAGGTTCAGGGTACGAGACACAGCAGAGCCGCCACCACAGCAGCCGGGAGAACAAGCAGGCAACAAAAACATGGAGTAGGACTCGTCATCTACAGGTGGGGGAACAGAAGGGACTTGCAAATAAATCAAGTTCACAACAGGAGGAGAACTGAAATGCAACAAAACCATAATAACAAAATGAAGGCCAAACTCACCACGCAGCCCAACGAAACACATGAACCAAGACGACACAGACAAAACAGCAGCAAACACAGATACCAGTTACTGTCACTACAGCTACATTTTGAATACATTTTTATTTATACATTTTGATATATAAAAGTAGTTTACGCTAAGGGATAAAAATCACATCCTCAGCTTAGTAAAAAAAAAAATGAAGGGCCTGACACAGCACATATACCATGCCACCCCCAGCGGACAGAGACCCACGACACGCAGACAGATACAATGCAGAGGCACCATGGCAGACAGGATAACCCACACCCACACACAAAGCTGCCCCCAGACACATAAAACGCGCGACACGGGAAAGCATGAACGCAGAGAAGCTTCTCCCACCACCGACTGGAGGCTTGGGCCCGCCCCAGCGCCCCCCCCAGGGGTCACGCAGACACCTCCCAACATCATGTCCGTGGTTCTACCCTGTGGTAGAACAGCATGACGTCACCTACCATAGGGTAAAACCACTGACACAACGCTGGAGACAGACAGGTAGGAGACCACTGAGACACACAGGGACACATGGGGTCTCCTCAGGCAGGGGGAATGGGGGAGGAGAGATGGCTACCCCCCCCGGGAAGACCCCCCCCCTCGGCAGCATGAGCATGAGGTCTAGTGGGAAGGTGATTGTGAGGGTTAGGATGGAGAGAGGTGAGGTAGGGAGAGTGGGGAGGTCAGGTGGGTGGGTGGGGGATCAGGTAGATGGGGAGAGGTGGTGGAGGGGGGGGGTTGAGGTGAGGCAGACACACATGGGGACAAAGTGCTCCTCACCTGGCGATGCCTCCATAGTCGAGACCCTCCTCGCCCCTCATGATGATGTAGAGTCTCCTCCGCAGGTCGTAGGGCTTCATGTTCATGATCTGGAAACACAGAGACATGAGCCTGACGTCTGGCCGAGAGCCACTGGGAACGGCGTCTCCGCCCCACAGCCGGCAGCGTCACCTGCTGAAACGAGTCCTCGAAGAGCGTCTGCCTGGACACGCTGATCTTCACGTGGCTGGGGAGGGCGTTGGACTGCGGGGAGGGGGAGGAAGGAAGGGGCAAGTGATCACAAGGGGGTCCTAGGTTTTAAGGAGAACCCGACCCAGCATGTGCACGGTGTGAGACCTACGTGACACAGGAAGCGGAACTGGTGGTACTTCCAGCGGAAGCTGCGGTCATATGCCCCAGGAGAGCCACCCTGCCGGGACCTGCAGGGAGGACAAGAAACACAAAATATACCCTTCAAGTTAAAGCTTCAGAGTCGGTTACCAAATACGACTGATCTCTCTGGATCCACTTATATGAGTAACATCTGTATACAGCCCTCACAAGGCCTGAGAGGACAGGGCCACAACCACGAGACCCAGTCCTCAGGGAGATGCAGACAGCGCGCATTTCTGCTCCCTCCTAGCTCTTAGCCAATCAAAACGCTGAATACCTGATTCAGGTGTGCTGGGAGCTGGGAGGGAGCAAAAACGCAGACAAGCTCTGGGAACTGGGTTGGGAAATGCTGCCCTAGAGCCTCAGAATGGTAACCGGAGGAGGACACCCACGTTATCTCAAGCAAGGTGTTCTGACGTCCTAGACGACTGTGTACTAGATAATGGATGGATTACATGATCCAGGCACACAGGGGCATCTCATTGGCTGTGGGGTGGCACCAGGACACGTGACATATCCTGTGTAATGTACAGCAACTGGCTGAAAAAGTCGTGCCTTTGAGAGTGAGAAGACGGGCGATAAGAGAGCCATAAAGTGTGGGGGTTCGAGAAGGCCAGGTCCACTGGTGTGCGTCCTCGGAATCGCGTACGAATACCGAGAGGCTCTGCCCCTCTAACGGTCCACAGAAAGCAGGAGGGCAAAGGGGTGGCCAGCTTTCTGGATTTTTCCACCGTGTTCCTACACAGCTGCCCATCAAACCCGACCACGTGGCCGTTCTGAGCTCATGTAACACATCTGGCTGCTCATCGGTGCCACCTGACACCTGGGGGGGGGTGGGGGGGTTGGGGGGGTAGTGCAAGTAAAAAACAAAAACACATTTTTCTGTTTCAATAAAATGGAAGGAGCTCAAAATGTGCCTGCAATGTTATACCTGGCAAACCAGCTCTTTAAAACTTGCAAATTAGCATAAGCAGATCGAGAATTAATAGACATTAACCAGAGCGACCACAGGAAATTAGCTTGGGTCTCAGGCCCAGTTGTGGGCACAGCCTTCTGGAGTTCTGGTCTGTTCTACAGGGCGGACTGGACCGAAGCCCGGTGGCAAAGACCAGCGCCAGCGTGCAGCTGTGCAGCAAAGACCGAGAGTGGGCCCAGTCATGGAGGCGAAGCCCTGACACGCAGCTGCGAGCTGGGGACTAGTGAGCCCCATGGCGGAGCTGCATGGCAGGGCCACACGTGCCTTGTCAGCAGACTGCATGTGGATAGGCGAGGCGGGCAGGAGAGGAATGGGGTGGGGGGAGGGAGGAGGTGGGCGACCACTAATAACTGGCAGCCGTTCCAATCGGAAAGTGCCACAGGCTTCACTGGGAGGGCTGGAGGGTTATGGTTACAGACACTGCAAATGTTCTGTCTACATTCTCTATGCCCCTCCAAGCCCCACTGCAATGCAATGTCAAAAACTGAAAGGGGGGGGCGGGTATTGTGCCTACGTGCTGCATCTCTGGCGGTAAACCGCAGCTGAGAGATGATTGGCCTTCGGGTGTGTATTCAGGATGATGCATGTTTTACCCATGCACTGAGAGAGAGACACTCACCCTGATTCAAACCCTGGTCGTGGGTCCTTGAAGGTGGTCGTCCGGCAGTTGTGGTCCACAAAGTAGCGCACCCCCTCCGGCGTGTACTTCATTTCCCAGCCGGGCGGCAGTGGGGGCTCCTGCATCATCCTGGGAAAGCAGCAAGCATGAGCCCCGGTATGCTGCTGCAGCGAACAGCCCCTCCCAGCCCCCAATCTGCGGCTCCACAGCACGGCCACATCCTCCCAGCCCTGACTGCCCCCTCTTTACATACTAGTCAAAACCCAGGTTTAAACTATTTAAAAATCTGCTCGGAAACAAAAACCCAGTGGCTGACAGAGAGGCTGGGTCAATAAACCATCTGTGCCGAGCGGCTGAAAGGCCGTTCTGTTTTCTGGGAGACTTGCGGCACGTCGCTCTGCTTGTCCACACAGACCGCCCGCCCAGTGGATCATTCCACACGCACACGCATGCACACACAGAACAGGACTCCCTTATAAACCACCATAAACACATCAAGCATAAATTTGTTCGTGAATTTCCCTGTAAACCGAATTACAAAAAAAAAAAAAGTCGAAAACATGGCTCCCATGGGCTGGCAGATACAGGATTTCGGGCCGAACCGGACCACTGAACATAGAACTCACCCCTGAGTGCGGGGGTCTTCCCACTGGGTCGTCCGGGTGTTGTGGTTGACGAAGTAGACCCGGCCGTTGTCCTGCCGCTTCTCTGCGGGGAGATGGCCGCGTGAGGCATTACGTATAACGATACACAGGAGCATCTCAGCTTCTAGCTGGTACTGGGGGGGGGGGCACGTTAAATCACAACGGAGCCCCCAGACCTGAGGAACCATAGAAACTTCTGCGGAGGGCAAAAGTCGTGGCGGAGAAGCTGAAATTCAGCAAAACAGATCCAGGAGGAATGGACGGGCTTGGGGATCGGAACCTGGCAGATGTGGGGCTGTCTAACCAGCCCAGCCGGTTGGGAGGGGGGTGGGGGTGGCTCAACATCCACGTGAAACATCATCAAACTGTGAAATATGGAAATTTCCTCACATCGTGGAATAGAATCGTGATCATATGCAGCTAAACTCAACAAAACATGCCCAAAGAATCCCATTAAATCACGTTCTTAAAAAATTCCAATAAAATATTTGTTATATGTATTTTTACATGTGGGTCCAGGCGCGGGCGTGGTGCCCCGGGTACAGCAAGGCACACTTTCCTCCACTCTCTTTATTTTCCTTTCCGTCTCCGTATCTAAACTTGGCCACGTGAAGCTCGCATTTGTCAAGCAAACAAAGGAAATGGTCTGAAACCGGGACCCTGAGCCCGGGGGGGGGGGGGGGGGCTGGCCAATTCAGCGGTGTGGCTCGAAAACCGACACGTCTGTTAGGCATTTCGCTTGTCGCTGATCAGAAATAACTTTCCGCTGTGGGAATCCATGAATCCTCTCTTTAAATCGGGGGGGGGGGGGGGGGGGGGGGGTGAAAGATTGAAGGATGAAGCTATAAGAGAAAAAGGATGACAGCATGCTGACTATTTATTTTAGGGTTTTTTTTTTGTTTGGAGTTGTGAGAGTCACTCCTCCGGCTTCTCCTACCCCTTCCCCGTCTCTCTCTCTCTGTCTCTCTCTCTGTCTCTCTCTCTGTCTCTCTGTCTCTCTGTCTCTCTCTGTCTCTCTCTCTCTCTCTCTCTCTCTCTCTCTCTCTCCCTCTCCCTCTCCCTCTCCCTCTCCCTCTCCCCACCGGTTTTTGCTCTGACATCTTGTTCTCATTAGCGGCCGTGTGCGGAGAGCTTGCAAACAGTAGCGCTCAGCGCGAGCCAACCTGCTGATGGGAGCCACTTCTCCCGTGCTCCCGGGCCCCCCCCATTCGCCTCCGCTCCCGCGTCCCACCTCCCTGTCTAAATCGCCCCCCCCCCCCCCCACCTCAGCAGGGCGGACAGACAATGGCATAAATTCAGAAGCACATGAGAAGGCCCGTAAAGAGAAAAGAAAAAACAGCGCATTGCAAACTTGAGTCGCAACCACAGTGTGTGTGTGTGTACACATTTTTGTGAAAGGAGACGTGTGTGAAAATCACAAATTCACTGTAAATATTTCATGCATACATCTGAGTCCCTCCCTTCCCACAGTCTATAATACAATAAAAATAAACCAATAAGATGATTTATGAAAAGACAGCTGAAAAAGAATGTGGTCCCTCTCTTTTTCACTTCCTTCCATTAGTCAATGTCTCACACTTCCACTGACTGCCACACTCATCTGCTCTCCACCCTGTCTTTCACTCTTTTGCTTTCTTTCCCTCGCTCCTTTTTTCTTTACCTCTCCCCTTAGGTCTCGGTTCATCCCGCCCTGATTACTCCCCTCCCCTGTCTGCAGACGCCGGAGCTCTTACAGCCGACTCTCAGGGGCGACAGACATAGGGGGCAAGGCGAGGAAGCTGGTTCTGGTGGGGGGGGGGGGGGGGGGGGCAGGAGAGCATCAGAGACCCGCGATAAGATGCTGATGCTTACGGGACGCTCAGCACGTCGGTTTCGATGCCGGACATTTGGGTAAAAGGCAGCCTCCATTAAACACACATCACAAGACGGCGACAGTTACAGATCAGCGTCACTGAACATCAACCTCCTCTGTTAACAATATCATCCATGTCCCCATGTTGGGAAGAATAACTTAATTCTGTTACTATTACCTTCTAAATGATACGGACTGCACTGGTGTTTATCTGAACTGCGGCCCGTTTAAGGCATAAGTCCCATACAAATATGGTAAAAGCTAAGGTAATGCAAGCCATCCCTTTGGGAATTCGGTCCTCATAGTGCATTCGGTTCTCATAGTGCATTCGGTTCTCTGTCGCATCGGAGCACCTTAGCATCATTGGCAGCTCGTGTCAGGAAACGGGAGTTCTACTTGTCGCCACGGCTACGGTCACTCGGCGACACCGCTAAACAGGCAAAGCAGTAGGACCGGTACAGCCGGAACACTAATCGAAGGGTCATCCGTGGCTCGGACGGCACTAATCACACATGGCAGCCACGGTGAGGGCGGGAAGGACAGGTACTGAAGGAGAGAGGTTCTGTAGAGCCAGAGAGTTCTGGCACTGGGAGACAGAAGAGGAACTCTTACCCCATCCGGAGGGAAGCAGGCCCAATGGGTCGTTTTCCACCGGGACGCCAGAAGACTGCGAAGAGAGAGAGAAGACATCGCTCTGGTTAGCCGGTTTGAGATTAGTTTTTTCACTTGTGCCCCTGCTGTCTGGCGATTGCAATTCTCCTGCCATTCCCCCCCCCCCCCCCCCACTGCAGAATAAAAAAGTATTAAAACTTAGAGGATAAAACGATACAGCGGTCAGTGGAGAAGGGAGGACACACACCGGTAAGAGGGAGTAAAAGCGGCTGTGCGGAGCGCCCCATCCTGAGCCCGGGTGCTGCCGCCGCCGCAGACGCGCTCGCTCTGCTTTCCAAAAACTACACGCTTAAAAGAAAAGAAAGTGGCTCGGCCGTTCCAATGAGATCACAGGCTGGCCCAGTGGCTCCGCCCCCTCTTCCTGCGGTCAGGTCCGCCCCCCCCCCCCCCCCAGCCCAGCTCGTAAAAAGCCCTCCCCCTCTAAATGTGCTGTGAAAGTAAGCAGGGAGGCGCGATGTCGGGGCAAACTAAGGGAACATTCAACCGCCCCCCCCCCCCCAAAATACCCCTGACAAAAGCACCTTTATTCAGCATGCTCTGACGGCGGCCGGTGCTGTCACAAGCTGAGGTGTATGAGAGCAGCCTCTGTGTGTTTCGGGGGGGGCTGTAAGGTTACCTGTGCTAAACCGATGTTGCGCACTGTGTGCATGTACCGGGTCTGTACTGTGTTTCTGTGCCTGTCCTGTTTTGCACACAAACTCTCCTTCACTCGTGTCGTGTGAGCTTCTCTCTCTCTCACACACGCGCACGCACACATGCACGCACACACGCACACGCACACACACACACACACACGCACACGCACTGAATCCAGAAGGCTAACATATTACCAAACACGCTAACAGAGGTGCCACTGATGTGTCCCAGCAGAGCTGCTAGGGATGAGGGACACACTAGCGGCACAGCAGTGACCCGCCGCATCTCAGACAAACTCCCCCCCCCTTCACACTGTGTCACTCCCCCCACCCAAGCCACCCACCCTCCCAGGCTCATGCAACTAAAAAAGGTTAACAAAAATAATGGAATAAAGGCATGACATCATTCAGCCTGTCTGCCTGTGGGAGGAGCCAGCAGAGAGAGACGCGGGGATGAGCGCGGGCTCAGAGCCGCCCCGCCCCCCCCCCCGCCCCACCCCGGCCCCCACCCCGCCATCCGGATAAGGGGCAGGAGACCCGCAGGCCAAGGCCAGCAGAATGGTGTGCGGCCTAAACATGAGGCTTGGGACAGAACCCCCACCCCTGCCATGCCCTCCACCCCCGAGAGGCCCAGCTTGATACCCTAATAGGCGTCTCAGGGAAAATGGCTGGGGGGGAGGGAGTCTGAGGGAGAAGCGGAAACGGCAGCTAATGACTGTGGCACAGGAGCCTGATGAGGAGCGATTACTGCACAGGACGGGCCATACTGCCCCCCCCCCCCACCTACCCCAACCCCCTCACTGCGTCACACTCAGAGATGGGCCTCGCTCTCTCTCGGTACCAAGAATTAGAATAGCGTTACTTTATAATACAGCATACCTTTTACTCTTATCCTTACTGATTTGTGCAGAACATGTGTTGTCAAGAGGAGAATGGTTCAAATTTCCACCAAATTCATGTTTGTTGTTTGATTATTTTGGTGGTTAGGGGTGAATTCTTAAAGAAAAAACCAAAACAAAAAAAAACCACAAAAATACCCCCACTCCGTGGAGTGGCACTCGACGGCGGCGCCGCGTCTCCAACCTGCCTTAAGCGCCCCCGGTCCATGAGAAGGCGGATTCCATTTCGGGAGAGAGCCTGTTAATGGCTGCCAGGGGTGTGCGGCCCCGAGGAGGGATGAGCTCATCAGGTAATTAGCCGTCACCTAATTAGCCACACGTCTGCAATTATGACAAGCTGTTTACGAGTCCGAGGCCTAAACTCGGAGACTCAGTGTTTTGGGGGGGTGCATTTATAGCACCCTGACGCGTGCAGGGGCCGTTCTGCTTTGGACGTCCGTGGGATATGATGATGCCTGAGACCGGGCTGCTAATCACCGCTCAGACGGACTCGCCAGACGCCTTCCACGAGACGTCCGACCTGGACGGGAGCGGCCCGACAGGCCGATTCCGTGTCAGACAGGATACTGTAATGGATGGGGGGAGATTCTCTCTTTCCCTTTTCCCCGTTTCAGACACCATGTTGTAAGAATGATGCAGTAATTGATGGCCATACACTCTCGTCAAGAGCCTTGAGGCCACTTTGTTGTGAATGGCACTATATAAAAATAAACTCTTCTATACCACTTTATCCTATACAGGGATGTGGGGTCTGGAGCCTATTCCAGAAACAGGAAATAACCCTGGATGGGGGGGGCAGCCCATTGCAGGATGCTTGCAGTCATATCTTTGTGGGGACCACCCATTCATTTCTGTGGGAAAACCCTAATTCCAACAATGATAACCTACCCAGCTCTAACCTTAACCATAAGTAACCAAACAAAACATGACATTTTTCTTTTTCTATTGCAGTTGCAGATGGTGTTTCCCCTTGTGGACACCAAAAAAAATGGTCCCCACAATGTAATGTATACGTCACACACACACGCAAATTAGTAACTCCAATTAGCCTCAGCATGTTTTGGGGCTGTGGGGGGAAACCAGAGTACCTGGAGGAAACCCCACAACGACACGGGGAGAACATGCAAACTGCACCAGGGCAGAGATTGGAACCCTGGCCTCCTGCTGCATTGTGGGACGGGGATCCAGAGGACAGGGACGTTCTTGGTTTCTCACTTGCCAGATACCAGCGTGCGTCTGTAATTTCACACTTTGATAAAAAAAAAAAACACTCACAGAAACTAAGAGTTCCATGCAGAGCAGTGAGGTCATGTGCTGGAAGGTGTACAGGACAGACAGGTACAGGGATCTCGCCCCGCACCCCACCTAGCCCCGCCTCCGCACCCCGCCTAGCCCCGCCTCCGCACCCTGCCCCACCCCGCCCACCCCATGGCGCTACCTGGTAGAGGAACCTCTGGCTGAACTGCTGCATGGCGCCCTGCAGCTGGCTGCGCTGCGACTGCCACTGCTCGTAGCTGCGCACAGACTCGGGCGTGGGTCGCTGCCAGGTCGTGGTGCGAGTGTTGTGGTCCACGTAGTAGAAACGCCCACGCTGGTCCACCCGCTTCTCCCAGCTGGAGCCGGACAAAGAGAGAGAGGAGATGAGGAGAGAATAGTAAGAACACCCAGACAGACAGGAGGCCTCCACCCTTCCCATTCTCTGCCTGACAGCCCTGTCCTCTGCCTGTCTCAGCATCTGCCCGCCAGCCCAACCCCCTCCTCCACCCATCTTGTCTTCCTCCAGCCCACCCCTGTCCTCCACCCATCCCGTTCCCGCACCCACCCAACCCCCCCTCCTCCACCTGGCCGTCCCCCAAACGGCCAAGGCTCGACAGCCATCACCAAGAAAGGCTGCGTCCCTCTCGTCATCCTGCTCCGGCCGCTATTCTCAGAGTCTGACTCACACTAGAGGGAATGTGGGGGTGAAAACAGGCTATTCCCCCGGAAGGGCTCCTGGCGACACACACACACACGCGCACACGCACACACACACACACACACACACACACGACAGACAGGACAGACAAACACCAAAATTTCCTGAAACTTTCTGGTCAACTCCAAGCCATGAAGTAACAGACACACATGGTTTTACCACAATTTGTGTGTGTGGAGGACGGAGATGATGGACGGACAGACATGTAGCTAGAGAAGATGGAATTTCTCACTTTTTTAATGAAGTAAACGAATAAGCAACAATCACTGACTAAAATTTAAGGATTTTACAGATTAATAGGGCAAAGTGAACTAAGGCATTTCTACTGTCCCTGACACATTCCTCCCCCCCCCGCCTATGTCGGGACACACGCACATATGTGTGCACACACGCCACATGCACACAGGAGAATCCTGGGGGGGGGGCGCTGGCTGTGAGGACGGTGCAAAGTGCATGGTGCTGGGCTTAACGCCTGCACGCTAATTCAGGCTTCCCAATTGGGGGGGGGGCTGTGATGTCTCAGCACACTGGTGGGACTCCTCTCCTCATCTGCTGTTTACCCCATACTCTCTGCCAGCCTGTTTTTCAATTTGCCGCCACCCCCCCCAACCCGAAACCGGAGCCTCCTCTCCCCCCATTCGTCTACGATGGCTTTGTGGTGTGCTGCTAACCCCCCCTGGGGTAGCACAGTACAGGACACATGGGTGGGTGGGTGGGGGGAGCCATATTGGGATTTATTCTGAATAATAAAACAGAGAAAGTGATGAAGGAGGGGATGAAGAGGAAGGGCTGAGGTGACTGGAGGTGAAGAGGAAGAGAGAGGGAGGTAAGCGGTAGGGAACTGACCCGGGCGGCAGTGGTCGCTCCCAGGTGGTGCTCTTGGTGTTATGGTCCACGTAGTAAACCCTCCCATTGGGTAAGACCCGCTGCTCCCAGCTGCGGAGAGACAGGAGAGCAGCGGGTCAGAGCAGCAGCTATGGTGCCCCAGCCCAGCCGGGTGCGTGTGTGTGTGTCTCTCTCTCTCACACACACACACACAGACACACACAGACACACACAGACAGACAGACACACAGACACAGACACACAGACACACAGACACAGTTTCACAAGCTGATAATACCAGAGAGGATCCAGCACGTGCACCTGACTGATTTCAGTAACTTTTAGGGTCACACCGGTAACCGTCAGTGCCGAAGTACCAGTCAGAGGGTGTGTACCAGCCAAAAGAGAAGCACATACGTAATGCGTGTGTGTGTGCGGCAGGCATGGCGTGTGCACCCCCGAAACATCACGGGCTGATTTCTGCACATTCGAGCTGTAATTGGTACCAGATTCTGTAGACAAGCGAATGTGGGCAAAATCTCTGCTGCAGCTTATCCCCTATTCTACCTTAATGTCTTACGCTATATTTGTCAGGTGCTTCTAGAGATCAGGGCCAAACAGACCCAAGAGGAGCTGGGGGTCAAGGGTCTTGCTTAGGGGCCCAATGGTGAAGTCACTCTGCTGACCCCGGTATTCGAACCGATGACCTTCTGATCACAGAACTGGCACCCTAACCCCATACCTGAGAATCTCCTTTCTTATACACACACAGACAGCGCACGCACTCTCCCCCCCCCCTTCAGCAGGCAGGAGGCGTGTGGCCGCCTGCTGAGGTGAATGCCTCGCTGTGTGTTATAATGCCTGAGGCCCCAGGCTCTGAAAGCCGCCCTCTTTCCTCTGACACTGAAAAGGTGTTCGGGGGCCGGTCAGAGTTCCACCCAGCTTCCTGCTGCAACAGACGGGCTTTGTGCAAGGGCCCCCTCAGACAGGGACGTGCGTGCACACACACACACACACACACGCGCACACACAGACACACACCACAATCACAGACCTCCAGCGTGGAGCACAGAGGTGTGTGTGTGTGTGTGTGTGTGTGGCGGGGGCATGTTTATTAATCACATGGGGGGAGAAGTCAAGTGAACATCTGCCCCAACATGGCAGCAGAGCCAGGAGTGTCACCACAAGACCGTACCTTTCTAATTTTATCCATTTTCATCAAACAACCTAAAAGTTCAAAAACCATTTCATTTTCAGTTTCCATCCATTTCATCTGTACTGGAGTTTGGTGGTTCAGGTGGGAGTCAGCGGGAAGGTCCGTGTGCACGCGTGTGTGTGCGTGTGTGCGTCGTGATGAAGACCCAGGCTGCACAAAGGAGCTCTGCAGCCTCCCCAAGATGCCTGCGATCGTCTGCGCGCCTCCTTATTCCAAAACACACAGCGGCCACACGCAACAGCAAACATGCCCATGCAAAATATCAACCCTCTGCAGGGAACACCCCCCCCCCACCCCACGAAAGTCAAAACAGCAGAAAACAGGAAATCCAATGTACGCATTTCTGAATCCAAGAGGGGCCGCACAGTCGCCAGCAGGCGGTCGCGTCAGAGTCCGTCACGACGGGCGTCTCCCTCTCGCCCATGTGCCTTATATCCCGTTCTAATGGCCCCAAAGTGCCTAAACACAGCTTAACAAGAACAGGCTGGCAGACCAATATGACAGGTAACTCTATATGCTAGTAAAGAGCAAAAAAAAAAAACAGAAAACAGGGAAAGAGAGCAATTACAGAAATTACAGGAGAAAAAGGCCAGTCGGGGCTGAAGGTGAGCTCGCTGTACAGCTCCACTGGGCACACTAACTCCCTACCTGTCATAAATAAGTGTGCAAGTGCTGCTACAGCTGAATGGACACTAATGCCCTTATGTTCAGGGCTCTGTTAAGACAGCCAGGGATGTTACAGCACCGCCGCATATGTACATTTAACAGACAAGGCCGTCCAAGGTGAGGGTCAGAGAGCAGAGTAGAGCCAGGACCCAGAGCAATCAGCATTAAGGGCCTCGTTCAGGGGCCAGACGGTGACATCCATGGGATATGAACTGAAGACCTTCCGATTACAAGCACGGAGGCTTAACCCGCTGCGTCATAAGCCACTGGTTCATTCCTGGGGATTCTGCTTAAATGAGTGACCAATAGGAGGGTGAGGCATTAAGCAGGTGACCGCCAGCCACCCAATCCCACACTGGGGGGGGCAGACACTCACCCAGCAGGCAGAGACTCCATGACGGACTCCCCGGTGCTGTCAGTCTGTTCTGTCGCTGGTGGTGGAGAATCCTCAGGTGGGGGCGGGGCCCCACTCTCTGGGCTGGGAGTGCTGGCAGGAAGGGCTGTGGTCCTGCTCAGGGGGGGTGTGCAGGGGGCCGGCCCGCCATGCTCATTCTCCACCCCATTGGAGGTGGGCTCGCATTTACCTGTGATGGGGGGTGGGGGGGGTAACCTCAGTACAGAATCTGATATTTACCCCCCGCGTTTCGAATGTGTGTTTGCACGCACTCGTTTGAGTATGTGGTTTATGAGGATGTGGCTGGATGGAAATACAGAAATAGGGGATGCAGTGGGTCACTGGTGAGGGATGGCAGCAGTGGGAGGGGTGGGGGGGGGGCATCTTGCCTGCATTGCCTGGACTGCCATTTGCGCTCTTGATCCGGCGCTGCTGACTGCGGGGTCCTGAGCTCGCCTCCCCATTGGTCAAAGAACCCCCCCTGGATTGTCTCTGAGCCCTACAGTGGGATGGGAAGAAAAACAGCACATTTAAGCTCTCAGACCAGGAGCGGACTCATGCACAGCCTAAGTGAGTCTACAGCCTAGGGCCCCACAAATGCCAGGGGCCCTGACCACCAAAACAGGGGCCCCGGCCCACCGCTGGAACAACAGAATGATTACGCCTATTAAATCTAATTAATCAGAATCATTTCTCCATTTCACGCTAGTAGCCTGTGCACATTACGTGTTTGCACGTGAAAAGGTTGGTGTCTTCCTCACAGGAAGACTCCTCAATATCTCCTGCGAGTTGACCCAAAAAAATACTTACTAAATACACTAAAATCATCATATTTCCCCTATAGCACAGACATTCATACAATAACTAAAAAAAATTATTTTACCCCCACAAACATCAGGATGTTTGGACACAAATCAGTGAAAACTTCCAGCTGGAATATTTCAATTTCAGCTTAAAAGGAGGTTAGGGTTTCATCTGCATCTGTAAAGACTGTTTAACGTCACCACCCATTCATCATTTCACCAAAACGACCCCTCGCAAACAGCCAGGCTCAAGTACAAGTAACATCCTCTCAGTATGAAGAGGAGTCAGATACCAGAGACTCCCAAAGATCACACAGGATCTCCCTGTATAAACAACGGCGGCTGACCAATATTGGCCAAGCTTGCTTAGTAAAGACAAAGCCAACATGAACTGAGAACCTCAGTGGATGTGATAATCTAAAGGACATGTGATACGTCTATGTGCCCTTTGTCGGCCTGCTATCCCATGAAGGGTGTCCACGGCCTCCTGGGTTCAGGCAGACACCGACCCTGAGCAAGCAGTTGGAGATGCATGAAATGAATTCATCATCGCTAGCCGGTATTTACTTTAGCCGCATGTTAAACTAATTTTCCATTACACATACAGCTTCCGTCCTCTAACCCAATATGGAATCCGGTTAGAACTTACCTGCTGTGGGGGCTGTTCGTTCCAGGCGGCTCCCCGGTCCACTGGGGGCTCTGCCCGTCAGCCTGAAGCGACTCTAAAGATACAAGAGAGGGTTAATCTGACCATCATGTGACCATGCGATCATGTGACGCCACTGACCCAACACTCATCATTCATTTCAGAGACGACTACCATGAAACGGAACCTCCTGGTCAAACCCATGTGGTACTCTAGGCAAGCTTCACCATTAGCACTCCCATCTGAGACAAAGTGAGACTGGCTTGTTAAGAGGGCGCTCCCTCAAAAGATGGTGCCCCAGGCATCTGCCTGTGTCACCTAACAGGTTTTACCAGCACTGCGTCTAATTTCTACATACCCTGAGGGCACCGTAACATAAGGACAACTGGTCTTGTGAAAACTGCCAAGCGCCTGGGTAGCTGAGGGACACTTCCAGTCTGCAGAGAGTATATTATCGGCTCGTCCTTCTACCTGCCTGGTTTACATCTTCCTGACATGTGGCAGCATCTATGAAAACACGAAAAACCATACAAACGCAACATTCCCGAACGCAGGAACACGCCAAGGGAAGCAATAAAGCATCTCCGACCTACTCCAGTCCTTCGCTTCCAACCTGGATGGCTGACCAATCACGTCAAAGTATAATAGCCCTGGCATCTACATGGGGAAATTAAGCAACTATAGGTTAGCCAACCGCACATTACTCAGCTTTTTGCTTCTTCCAAGTTTCTAGATCATGTTGTGTGATGACGCATTAACCAGAGTGAGCTCCTCTCCTCCGACCTTAATTACAGCGATTGTCTGCCGAATGTAAATAAAAGGTCATTCTTAAAAATACAATCAGGCTTTCAATAAAACTTAGGTAGGATCTAACATGGCATAAAAAAACAGATTAAACAGCATCATAGCAGCGGAGCCACATCAAAAAGGCAGGAGATTAAACAGCTTTTCTGTGACAAATGAGCCTGGTATGGCTGCCTGAATAGAGCCCTGTAATATACTCATAGTGTCTCACAGTAAACCCACTACAACAGCAGGCCTTCACTGAACCCACTGAACTGAAGTGCTTCACTCAGCAGAGGTCTGCAGCAGATCCAAACCACAGACCAAAATAGGCTTTGGGGGATGAAGGGGCCCCATCCACGAACGGGACTGAGCCAACATAACGGACCACTTACAGCCCTGCGTACGTGATTCACGGCTGAGTCACTGGCCAAACAGCAGGACAATTCCTAATTATTACAAGATTATTACAAAGAAATTACATCTTCCATGTAAGATGTAAACACGTTTCATGTCTGTGGGCTTCAACTCTGAGGAAAAACAATTTACTTCATGCCCCATGCCTCACTGAAGCTTTGCTATGGGTGTGGTAAAGAGTTAACATGCACTGGCAACTGCACATCGTATGTGCTGGGGCGGGGACCAGACCCGATCACGATCACGGGATCCGCCGGGGTGGGGAAACGGAACCGATCACGATCACGGGATCCGCCGGGGTGGGGAAACGGAACCGATCACGATCACGGGATCCGCCGGGGTGGGGAAACGGAACCGATCACGATCACGGGATCCGCCGGGGTGGGGAAACGGAACCGATCACGATCACGGGATCCGCCGGGGTGGGGAAACGGAACCGATCACGATCACGGGATCCGCCGGGGTGGGGAAACGGAACCGATCAAGATCACGGGATCTGCCGGGGTGGGGAAACGGAACCGATCATGATCACGGGATCCGCCGGGGAGGGGAAACAGAACTGATCATGATCACGGGATCCGCCGGGGAGGGGAAACGGAGCTGATTACCAGATGCACTAGGCTGTGGTAACAGAACAGATCAGGAAGATAGATCATGTTCTTGTGTGTGCAAATGTGTGGATGCCAGCAAGAATGTGTTTGGACAAATGAGGGTTGGGGGGGGCATGAACACATGTGCGGCCAATTGAGGAACGGTTGTACATATGAGCATCTCTGTATGTGTGTGTGCATGTGTGTGTGCGTGTGCATGTGTGTGCGTGTGCATGTGTGTGCGTGTGTGTGCGTGCGTGTGCATGTGTGTGTGCGCGCGCGTGTGTGTGCCCCCTGGCCCTTCCCCAGCGCCTCGACTGAAGCACAAAGGCCTGTTTATGGGCAGTAGCATGTGTCAGCGTGTCAGAGAAACCGCCAGGGGGAAATGATAGGGGGGGGAAACACTAAACCAACACAGCTGCCCTGAGAAAGCGCACATTCAGGGCCCCCACTCCGCACACCTCTCTGCCCCGCTCTGTCCGCACGCCGGGGCCCGGCACAGGCCCCCATTGTCCCCAGGAGCCAGCAACATGACCCAATTATGCAATTCTCAGAAACAAATTATTCCTAAGCGTCTCTCGAACGCAGGGACGTCCGTGTCGGCGTGTGCGTGTGGAGACGGGGGGGCAGGTCAAAGAAAACGAAACATTTCAGAATGGAAACAGGAATTGTGAAGACGCCTATTCATTCCTGAACGAACAATAACAACCTTCATGCTCTCAGAGAGCCGCACGGACAGATTTATACGGCGACTCGTTAAAGACAGACGCACTATGTCGACCTTCACAGTGGTTGACATTCAGGTGTGAGCACTCAGGCAAGCTGACTGAGGCTGTGCGATCAGACTTGTGTGCAACAACATTCATAAGCCGACCCAAAAAAAAAAAAAAACAACTTTAAAAACTGTTTTATGGTACCCACGCACACGATTCCACACACTACACATCTATCCACCTACCCATCCATCTATTCATGTTATAGTTGTATACCATTGCTTAACTCAAATCTTGTTTTTAAAATTCTAAAAGGCTGCCATTTTTAAATCTATCCTTCCTTTTTTCCTTTGTTAATGTTCTTCCTTTTTTTCAACAGTTTTCTATAGTACCAAGCCAATCTTATTTTTCATTTTGTTCATTCTATTCTATTTTTTAAAATGTATCTCAGTTTAATTCAGTTCAATTATAGTCAGTTAGCTCTACTCGAGAATACTTAAGATATGCTCATTATGAATGCCCACGTCAAAGTAAAGTCTGAGTAACAGGCATGGTGTTTCAATGTTTAGCTACACAAACGGCACTCCTACGCTGACTGGATGCCATTTGTCTGTCCTCCCCACCACTGCAGCATCAAACACCCAAACAATCTTCTATTTACACATCGTCGCTTTTACCACATGATCTTCAGATTCTACAGCGAGTCATTCAGTGGCAGCAGGGGAGACCAGGCTGTCCGAATGGACAAGAACCGCTTAGGCAGTCACAGAAAATGCGTTCGTCCACTGTGTAATACCACTGGGTAATACCACTGGGTAATACCACTGGGTAATGCATTTCTGATCCCATAGAATGGAATTATGTGCAATAATTTCCCTGCTGTCTATTAGTTTTTTGTTACTGTCAGTGTCTAAATGTCTTATTACTGTCTAAGTGTGTATTGAGTACAGTAAACATGCAATTTCCATCAGAATTACTAATCTATTTATCATTCATCCAGCCATCCATCATATTAATTAGCATAATATGATACTGAAGAATTCTGACAATAATGACTACATTTTTAAAATAAAAAAAAAGAAATTCTCCAACTCCGCAGTGTTGTCAGAATTCAACCTCCCTGACCCCAAAATGTGTACAAGACGTATGAAAGTCCAAAGCGGCATCCCACCCGCAGTCCGGTTCTTTCCAAAAACACCACAGGAGAGACATTTGCCGCTTCTCACTGCTCCTTTGGCTCACCGAGGTACGGCGTGGAGATCCAAGTGCAGGGAGGTGGGAACACGGAGAGGACGGCGTGTGCGAGGCCGCAGGACAGGGTGTGCGAGAGAGGCTGCACACGGGAGCGGCCCGAATAGCTCACCATGCCCCCTCTGCACACGTGTGCATGCAATGAGTGAACGGGGCCCCGTTTGCGAGGGCCACCATGTATGAATCTGTGTGCCCTTGTATGTGTCCGGGAAGGCGGGTCTCACTGCCTGTTGCTGCGCTGCCATTGGGCAGCGATCCCAGATCAACAGCCAGGCCGTCCAGACAGACGGTCAGCTCTCCTCCCGCTACAACCAAGCCTTTGTTCTCCGTCTGCAGGACCAGACTAAGCTGGAGATTCTCCACTGAGAGGTAGAGAGGGAAGCAGAAAAAGACAGAGAGAGAAACGTCATATAAGCAGAGGGTGAAGTGAAGTGGGCCCTGTCTCACAACAACTTACTCATAAAAGCACTCGTGCGTGAAAACATCAAGAGACCAATTATTATAACCTAGACAGTTTTACAAAAATTTTGACTGGAAAAACACCTGCAGCTGTAAAAACTCTAAACAGTCAACTCCCTATTTCCCAGATTTTTACCTTCTAATATAATTCACAAACAACCATAATACAAAAAAAAATTATTAAAAGGTCCCACACTAACACACTGGCTTTCTCTGTAAGGGTACCAAAAGTACTTCAGCATCTGCATAATTATCTCTCAGGAGAACAAATCCACATAATGCATTCCTACAACTATTTCCTTATCGTGGCTGTATATCGAAGAACTGCTGGAAATTGCTTGAGGGAAAAGTGTGTGCGTGTATGAGTTTCACCATCTTTGCAAATCCTGAGAAAATGCCCTAGTAAAAACAGTAACTCACATTTCTATTTATTATCAGTTTTCACCCGATTAAGTTTTGCTGAAAAAGGGGTTAGGGATCCTTAACTGCTTCAGCCTAAGAGCATATGCTGCACCCTGACAGATATCACGAGTGTGTGTGTGTGTGCACTGACTCTTGCCGTCGTGCGAGCGCAGCGTGTCCAGCAGGTCGATGGTGGCACTCCCCAGCAGCTCCTTACGAAGCGTGTGGCAGCTCCAGACCTTCAGGTCCAGCTTGCTCTGAGGAGTGACATTCCTACACACGCAGATAACGCCGGTTTTGTCCACATGTGCATTCGGACATGGAGAGCAATCATCATGAGAATCGTAGAGATATTGTGCAGAATCCCAAAGCAGAGCACAGCTTTCTATCATGCAAACACATACTCTTGGCCTGCTAAGCTTTCAATAGAGTGTAGCAAAACTGTGCCTCCATCAACCACAGCTATTTATGACACGCTTTTAATACGGATACTGGCCGGAGGAGTCCAAGGCTCAAACCCTTGGCTAAAAGGCAACAGGTAAACAAAAAAACCGAACTGAAAAAACAGGCAGAGAGGGCACACAACACAATGTACAGAGAGATATCGGGTGGTCACGCCAGGAGACTCACAAGGTGAGGTCCTCGTTCCACTGCAGATCGGGGTGGCCGCTGCATTTGCCCGTCTTCTTCGTCTCACAGGTCAGGCCGTCGGGAATCACCTCCACAAAAGAGCTGAGGCGAGAGTGGCGGCTAGGCAGCTTGGGGGACTGTGGCCTAGCTGAGAGCACTGGGGGAACAGAGGAACACCGCTCATCACTGCCCTGCAGGAGGGCACAGCAGAGAGGCTAACATGACCAGCCAAAACAAACTCATTCGATATTTCCAGCCTGTGAAAAGTTTTAATATTTTACTGATCCACACATCTCTGTCATTTTGCCATCACTTGTGTTACACGTCTATCGCTATGGTCAGCGAGGCGTATTAGTAGGAAGAAAATAATGTTAACAGTGCCAAACAGTCATTCGAACGGAATAGAACACCTCCGTAACAAGGCACGCATGCGGATACACAGCTCCCCCTAGCGGTGCCTTTGAAACAAAGCGGTATGAGAAACGGAAATCGTTCTGTTTAACAATACAAAGCCTTAAATCTTAGCTTTTATGAAATAATATAAGTAACTTAACGGAGGAGGGAGATCCTTCCCTACTCTGTCACATCATATGTCAAAAATATTAACACAAAATGAGTGAGGGAAAGAAAACGACAGTTGGGTAGTTTAAGAGCAACTATACTGTAATAGTATATAAAAAAGTATATATATAAAGCAACGTATAAAGTGAAAAAGTCCAGAAACCAGAAGCAGAATGTGCAATGAGATGTAGGAGGCGTGTTGATTTTTTTACCTTTCAAAGTTAACGGTGACTTTTCTGTGTTCTGGGCGGCACCAGGTCTGCTCACGCTGGCCGCTGCCATGACGTCGGAGCCCTGAGACATGCGACGGCATGTTTACAGTCCCGAAAACCCCACGTCCTCCCCGGCCCCCTTCAGTTTCCCCATTCGTAAGACCACGCACAGCCATTAAACAGCACTATCCATACGTTGGAGACAATAGATAAATAGACGTCATTAGAGCTACGAAGGTGTCACAGCACCAAAATGAACCAATACTCATAATTACTACAGACCACAACCCTGCACTACATAAGCTCCTGTAAATGATGGATGGACGGATCACCGTGGCTCTAATAAACAAAAGTAAACACTCACCAACTCAGAATTTAATTGCATAATTAACGTGTTCAACTTCGCCCGTTATCGCAATTCCCAGTGGGTGATTATATAAACATAAAATGTCTTAAAGGAAAACGAAACTTACTTTCATGATTAGCACACCGAAGGCGCTGACAAAAAAAAAGTGAACGAGGATTTACAACAGGTATAGCGATATAATACCGATTACAACCGCAAATCATGAGATCATAGTACAGTACATCCACCATCTCCTGCCTGGTCTAATTACATTGTTAACGTAGGTTAGTGTCAGTTTACCTGATGCCAGAGCATTTGCATGTCTAAGACCAGTAATAATCAGCATATCTACTGCGAATTATGTTCTCACTTAAATATTTTGGCCAGTTTGCGCACTTCACTTCCTACATGCGTTACATTTGTGGCAGCCCAGCAATAACAACCAAAACCTAAGATATCGAGCGGAACCCAGCGACCTAAACACAAAAATCAATGTCCTCCATGGCACCTAAATGTACTGTCAGGTACCTGTTTATAAATGACGGTGCTGTCAGCGACGTGCAAGCACCGCGGCGCAGTTCCGTGATTTGGCCATTAAAGAGCAGGACAAAAACAAAAACAGAAAACCCTCAGCTTCTGGTGCTGCGTATGTACGAGGGTCGCCTGACAAGCGCCGTCCGTCAGTCTAAACGCAGGTGAAACCCCCAGACGCGACAAATAGTGCGTTTTCTCGAAATTAAACCGATGACCCCACTCGAACTCTTATTCAGATAGATGTTTATTTTACCGTACCTTATCTTCAACGAAGTCCACAGGCTCTAGCTAACTTTCATTTCCGCTTCAACGTCATGATCACGTGACGTGGTCGCCGGCGTCGCGGTGGATTGTGGGGAATAGCACTTTAATATCGAAAGTAAAGTCTGGGTAACTTGAAATTTCAGCTTTTTGGAAACAGTTAAATAAACACGAATGTTTTTTTGTTTCTGGTAAACTTTTGTGCGTTAAATTCACATTTTGAATAAATAGTTAACTATGTTTTCTCTTAGAATTCAGTGAGTTTTGTTCTCCACTCTTAGTGTTAAATATGACAGGACTAGAGACTACAGACACAAGCTCGTTCACAAATACCGATGAGAAACAGACAGATGTCATTTCGTGAGCACGTCCAGGTGGTGTTATGGTTCAGGATTAGGATTTAAAAGTCAATCGTGGATGGTTATATTTCTGGTTATGCAGCTCACAAAATACCCATAAGCATTCATTTCTCTTAATGTGCGTCCTGACTAAACTAAACTCTATGTCGCCGAAACTATGCATTAGCTGGTTTTGAAATCGCATGAGTACATATGGATATTTGACATCTCGATCGAGCTCGGAGTCGTGCCTTTTTTGTAAATATTTTCAGCCTTCTATTGAAATGCAGCAGTGAATTATTTACTTGCTTATTTTATACAAACTATATTTTAATACACACTCTTCTTTGGCTTTCTTGGACATTGCGGACACAATAAAGCATCGATCTATGCAGAACAGTCTTTGATTTTAGCAAGATGGCATTATAGAAATGAATAGGCTTCTGTCAGAGGGCAGGCTGTTTATTACAGAACAAAAATAGCTTTGCATGACACTTAATGGTGAATTTCCTGAAGAGAGCACATTTCAAACTGTAGGAAAACCAAACCATTCATACCCATACGCAGAAACATGGTGAAAATGAATGCCTGAATTCCTGAAAATGTTGACACTGAAATGGGACGTCCTCATTAGTCTTGAGTGTCAGGTAATAAAGTAAGGAGGCCTAGCAGTTTTGGGTCGGGTGCTTTCCATGGGTCAGAGTTGGGGTCCTGTTAATGCAGTTGGAGTAAGGAGGGTCACATTAAGTTTGGTCACAGAAGGCTCCAATGGGGCTGGGAATGGTGGCCCATATAGTAGTCGTGGAAGTACATCATCACTGCCAGCGGTGGGCCCAGCAAGAGACAGAGCCACACAAAGCCGTTGCCATAGTTACCAGTGAGGTGGTGTCCTAGGAACTTGGCCACCAGGAGCTAAATGGGAGGTAAAGGGGGGTTGCAAATTAGTCGTCGTGGACACAGTAGCTTTCACCTGCACATATAGCCAGTCCTCAGGACAGCACCAAGAACGGCCTACAAGATACCTCAGAGTTCACCCTGAGCAAGTCAGTACTGATTAAATAGATGCCCACCTCCAAAATCATCAGGAAAAATATCCAGAAACGGCAGGTCCGCAGGGACAGAGCAATGACATACTGCAAAGGAGAAGCAAGGAACAAGTGTATAAATAGACGACAGGCCGAAAACGCTCAGTGTTTTTTTTTTGCAGGTTCAACTCTATGTCATCTCACTGTTTCTCGTGACGATTGCCTGAGTAAACAAGCTGTTTTCAGAATTAGTGTGGACCAATAAAACAGTTGCATCACTGAAAGCAGCTGGAGCTGTTGTCCTTCTGTTATTGCTAATTGTGTTTCTGCATCGTTGAATATTTCCAAGAAAAGTCTTGCTTCATTCTCCCCCTGTAATTATTATTTTCATGTAGAAGAATCACATGCTAATCTTGCTTAGATTCCAGATAACTGCAAGCAACTTGTTACACTCAGAAATTTCCTATTAATCCTTCAATCCTGATTTCCTAGAATTGAATGAATCTTGTATATTTGGTATATGTTCAGCCTAGTCAGATTTGACAATATATCAAGAAATTTCATTTAATTTAGCTTATCAGCTGGTAAAGGAAAAACCTATAACAAAGCTTCTACTGCATCCCAGTTTCAGTGGTTTATGTTTTTGGTCCACAACCATATGCTCTCTCGGATTGTTCTGTTATTTCCAAGCGCACATGTCTGGGATACATTATGCAGGTTTTACCTCACAGAAGGCTGCAGACAATAGGAAGATCAGTAGGTCAGCTTGCCAGGGTGATACTTCCCTCCTTAACAAAGGCTTGTATAGATGTCTGTGAAAGACAGTTGAGAGTGAGGATTCTAGAAGTGGTCTACAATTGTTTTTTGAAGAACTGAATAGACACACATATGACTGGGAAGGGTGTGCAGCCATGGTAAATTACCTGTACGTCCACTTATGAAATGGAACATTCCATTTTCTCCAAAAACTTTCCAGTGTCTCAGCATTCCTGTAGTCAGGAAAACAGAGTGAAGCACTGCTTAATCTCTGATGGAGATGCTTCAGTCCTCCAACAGGGGGCAGGAGTGTTATGGTCTTGTGTCACTTACCACCAGTCTCCATAGAACTGGCGGTCTCCAAAACGCAGAAGTTCTCCGCTCAAGTTGAGGCAGGAATGCGAGAACAGGAAGAAGAGGATGAGCCACAGGAAATGGCTTGGCGCCTATGAGGAAAGAGAATGGCCCATCTTAGTGCTTTTAACAGCTTTCTGGTTTTGTGCAGACCGGCTCACACACACACCCACGCAGAAGCTTGGTGTGAAATACTCACCACCAGTTCCACCAAGTGTTCAATCCTTGTAGTGGCATCCATGTTCTTCACAATGAGGGAGAGAGTGAGAATTTAATTCAGCACTTTCTGTCATCCAACTGCAAATACAACCAAATAAGGTAACATCTTTAACTTCACAACTATGGTGATGTAATTTCCTCTGTCTCTGAGGTGGAAGCGAAGCTGTTTTGTTGTAGTTTTCTAAGTCGTATATTTGAGACTATATATAGATCTCCACTGGAAACTTTTAGAAAAAAAACTACATAAAAACAAGAAACATAGAAACAAATTCACGGAGTTGCTGTGACAGGTAGTCTCTCAGGGCGCATCAAAAGCTTGTGTGTTTGTTGTGTATCCTTTTTGCCTCCTGATAAGGACAATTGTATATGTGTCAGAGCTGAAATAGTTTCGGATAAATGTAAAGTTTTCACATGGCCACACTTCAGTCTGAAGGGCAAATGTAAGCTTGCAAGAGAAAGACAGTTATGGTTTTGTTAAAACAGCAGAGCAATGTCACTCACTGAAAAGGAAGTTTCTGAGCTCTGAAAGATGGGACCAACCCACTGAGGAAAAAGCAGAATGATAAGTGATCAGCTGACAATACCACACTTGAGTTAAATGGATTAAAGAGGAATTTAGCTTTACCTGCTGCATGATTCCAACCATGAGCTGTGTGAGCATTACCTACAGTGCAAAAGAACTTAAATTAAGGAGCTGATCATCATCAAAAAACAAACGACTTCATTATCATTACTTTGTTTTTGAATCCTCAAATATTTCCCCCTGAACAGTTTTTCGTTGTGAACTAATTTAATAGTTATTATGCTACCTATTTAACACTATGGGTTTATCGTAACATTGCAAATGTGTCTGCCCCTAAAACACAAATCGCATGCTGACAGAGGGAAGAATCTTCATCTGCAGCACTGTGGTTTACCGACTCTGAAGGACACTATGGAAACTGACCATCTCTAACATCCAGCGCAGCAGGAAGTTGATGCGGATGCTGGGGGTCCGGGGGAAGCCCCTCTGGTAGCAGAGTGTGGGGGCCAGAAGGAAATAGTACAAGTCTGGCAGAGGTCAGATGTCAACTGTCAAACATTCGGCAGATTCAGAAAAATAACCATGTGTCTTGTTTGAAAATTGTTTTTTAAAAAAAAAACAGTATCAAGGGCAGAGAGTCCAACAGATACAGATCAAATTTGTGCCTGCATGCAGAGAAAAATCACCACAGCAACTGTACCTTTCAGACTCAGATGACTGCCTCCCCTGTTATCCTCTGGTGACATACATCTCTGTACCCCTGCAAGGCACACACCCATGTTGGCAAGATTCAGACTCACCAGGTGAAGTTAACAACTACAACATCAACTACATTGACGTGTTTCAACAAGCGCGACAACCACATCAACTGCAAGAGCAATATTCTCAGCAATCGGCAAAATCCTCACATTAACTCATGTGCTACAATGAATCAGGCTAATTGTTCACATCCTACTGCACTGTGGCCACACCTTCACTTCTGACCCCTTCCTGTCTGTACCAGCAGTTAACCTCTTGGTAAGAGTACAGCTTGAGCCCCAAGGTGGTGTAGATGCAGAGAGATACTAGGGAACCACCTGGAAAACACACAGTGGGTTTAGGTATTTATGAAACACAAATTATAAAGCTCAGAGACAGGCTTAGTATGTTTGTTGGCCATATCATGTTGTGATGCCTTTCCATACTATAATTTTTCACATGCCTACATACGAGAGAGTGTCCCGATCTTGGTGGCTTTTCTTACCTGTAGAGATACATCTGTCATGATGCAGGATGACTGCAGATGGGAAAACTGTCAGCAGTAAAAGGTTTGTCACATGCAGGTAACGCCCAGCCGTGAAAGAGAGCATCCCCTACGGCAGAGGAAGACACACACATGCATTATTCATCCGCAAGTCAAGTCAGGTTTGTCACATGTGTACGGAGAAGCACAGTGAAATTCCTATGGCCGAGTTGCAGGGTTGGGGCAGGGGTATGGGGGGGGGGGGGGGGAGGAATAACAGGACATCAACAGTGCGATAAAAGAACAGACAGTGCAATATAAGAATGAGTGAACAAAAATAGGTGATACAACGCTAAATCATGTATGCATGTACGCTCACACATACATGACGACGGGCCGTGTTACGATATTTCGACTTTACGATGGGTAAATGTTTTTCACTTTCAGTACATTATTCAATAAATATTTAAGACTTCATTATAAAATAAAATAATGTGTTAATGATTTTGCCAATCTGTAGGCTAATGTAAGTGTTCTAAGCATGTTTAAGGTAGGCTAAGCTATGATGTTCGTTAGGTTATGTGTACTGTGTTAAAATGCATTTTTGTTTATCAGAATGCAACCCACTCGTAACTAGGGAAGTTTCTGTATTAATAAACCATGGGTTAAATGGGCAAAAGACTCCAAATTTAATTCATCCATCCTCAGTGATTATCTAGAGCATTAAATGTTTTTGCTTTTACATGCATCATGTGTATGAAATGCAGAATGGTGCAATGTAATGATTCCAAAGGGCATTTAGTTCTAAATAGCAAGTTGGACTCATGATAACTTGTTAGGCCTAGATAATCTTCAGTTATTTCCTGAAAAACACACCTAATATAAAATACTGGTTCCGTGTCACTGAGCACTGCAATGTGTTACATGTCATCTGAATATGCTGTGTACTAGTCAAACCGCAGCCTTGTGACTAGAACAGACATTGCAAGATGGATGTGTGAATGGTTGATAGTGAATAGAAGAAGAATAATCCACCTTGTCTTGGAACCTCTCCAGCAGAAGGGCAATAACAGCAAACACATTTGCAGCTGTATGGGAAATAAAATCACAGAGATTGCAAACATAGGTTTCTGTACCTCTGGATACTGTTTTACTGTTCCATTTCACCATTATTGAACTTGTAAGCTTACAGAGCTGATATCTCAGAGTCCTACCCAATATCATGTAAACAGATGGCCAATTGTAGTTGTCCTCCATCAGGTGTTCTAGAACCTTCCGAAGATCAATCAAGAAGCCATGTCTATTAGTGAGTGGAAGAAGTGACTTCAGAAATGTCAGACATAAACATTCTGCCATGTGACATATCGGTCTAGCTGTTCAAACTTACTGGATGAAGTTCTCAAGGAACAGGTGAGCATGAGTAAGCACCTGCAGAAAACAACAGGGATTAGGTATCATGACCTAAACGGCACCCAGAAAACGTAAGTTGTCTTTCACTGCCACACAAACCATGTGTGTTTGCATGAGGCCCTGTGGTTAATGACAAATAGTCACTACACTAAATATTTAAAAAATACATTCCTTATTCAGGAGTTTGTTCTGCTAACCAGCTAAGCTAGCTATGATCTGCTGACTCTAATAGTTTTTGAAAAATCTGACAGGGAGTTGCGTGGGTGGGTGGTAGGGGGGTGGGGTGGGCTAAAGTACCTTTTTGAGTGGAGCCCCAGAAAAAAAAACAAAACTGTTCCTGGGGTCACAATCGGAAACAGAATGCAGAAGTTCTTTTGTGTCATACCTCAGGCAGAGTGACTAATTCTCTATGAAACGCTGAAAACTTAACGTGGGAAAGCACAGTTATTACAGCACCATACAGACTGTGGGTTTATGCGTGGTGTTTGGTTTTGGGGGGGGGGGGGGATATGCTGCACATTGACAGACAAGACAATGACTCACCAATAGAATAATGATCCAGTTGAGGATCCCTCTGTAATCTGTGAAGCGACTGGAGGAGCTCAGCAGGGAGTCCTGCACACGGTGACAGCTGCCATGGCAACAACGTGATGATGTCAATAACATATTAATAACAAGCAGAACACGCATATCACGGATCCTGTTCTACAATTCTCACACAAACACAAGGGATAAACTGTCCTTATTATTTTAATAATTATAATTAAAATCAATAAACACATCTTAAAAATATATATACTAGAACAAATGCAATTAAAATGTTTTATTTTTCTCATTATATTAATGCACACTAAAGGCATAATAGGCACATTTTTAGAGAATACAAAAGGAAGTATAGAGTCCTCTTAATAACTCCTGTAATTATATTCGCCTGTCTACGTTTGTTTCTCATGAACTCAGACTACCAGAACATGTCCACGTCGGACTCATGATCACTGTCACGATCGGCGCTGGTCCATGTGGGGCTCTGCTCTGCTGGCGCCGGCGGGGGGGTGAAGATGCGGTGGCGCGTCTGCCGTTTCTCGGACTCTGCTGACATCTCTGGGCTGGTGTGCGTTATTCCCACCACCCATTAGAAGACAGCCTATTGAAGATCTGACTACATCTGGAAGACACTATTAAAATTGAATCAGCTACAACACCGGAACTCTGAAAATATATAATATGATATATTTATAATATAATGTTTTTTAATGTTTTATCACATCAAAAAACAGAGAAGATTCAGTAAAATCTATATATGATAAATATAGATCTTAGGTAAGCTAGATCGGCCACTATAATGCTAACTGATTCAGAGAATTCATTTCAGAAATGTAAGATTCCTAAAATGAATCTAATATCCTAAGGCTATGCTACCTCGGTCCGCTGTCAAATTTAATTTTAGCCTTCGTTTGAAGTGTACCGTCGTTATTGCCATCGTTCAGTGTTCATATGGTCAAATCGTGCTTAAAAAGTATACGCTTAATTCGCACAGTGAAATATTAACTCTCTCTCTCTCTCTCTATATATATATATATATATATATATATATATATATATATATATATATACACCGCGACTTTATAAATGTGAGTATAGAAACGTTAAATATCGCAACCGTTACAGTATCTTAAAAGTGTAATAAGAGCAGATTGCAAATATATATATATATATACACACACACACATATATTTCAGAAAATTAATTTCCCCTGTCCTTAACCTTGAGATGTATAACGGACGTTTCCGTATTCCAAGGAGGAATACTTGCAAATCATATTAAAGGTACAATCCATATTTTTATGGGATTTCTGTGACTTGCTCAATTTAAAACCCCTGAAAGATGAGGAAGGCCTGCATTTCTGTACGATTAATGGGCGCATCTTCGATAAGCGTGTCGGACGCAGCCTACCTGTCCCTGTCTGTGTGGCCATGTCAGCCCGGTCCCAGGAGCTTACCGGTACCCCGGCCTCACTAACGTTTGCGATCCGCGATCCGACCGTATTCTTGCCATCGTTTCTTCGCTCAGATCCTATCGATACAGTTCGGCTGTACGAGACGCTATATTGCAACGTACAATCTGGCAGAAGAGTATATTGCTTCGAAAGCTGAAATTGCTGCGAAAATGATGTTTAAGGTTTTAACGGCGGATTTTGGAGATGATTCCCAACGGTTCCCATCAGATGCTGCTCTGTTTAAAGACGACGCACAGTGAATGTTAAGTACATCCCAGAGCTAGCCTACTGTACTTCGGGTGCATGTCTCAGTGTGCTAGGGCAGAGGAAGAATCCGTCTTCAAATTCGATTCGATTAGCGATTAATAATCCCAGCAAAGCAACATTCGGGCGTTAAAATCCTCAGCATCATATGTATTAAATCACAGTTGGTCTACACCTTTAAAATTCACGGATGTATTAATGAATATATGGAATGCATTGTGCTTATTAGGCCTAAATGCTTAATTACATAATGAATGTAAAGAATAATAATAAAAAAATCCTTTTTGACATTTGAATTTAAAAAACATGTCCAGATGAAATAATTCAGTTTATTTAGTTATGTCAGTTTCTCTCATGACGATAAGTGTAAAACACAGGAGCAAATGGGTAAGATGAAGGAGGCATCAGCAGACAGGTGAAAGATACAGTGTCAGGAATTCATAGTGTTATCCATCTTTATCCATCCAACTTTTAACCTTGGTCAGAGCCAGAGGTGGGGATTTCAGGTCCAAATAGTACAAATCCAGACCAAGATTTTGTTTCAGCCAACCAGTTGAGTATTTTGTGACTGTGACTTTTTATACTCAACTGGTTGGCTGAAACAAAATCTTGGTCTGGATTTGTACTCTCTGGTCAGAGCCGGGCTGGAGTACACCCTGCACAAGAAGACAATCCATTACTGGGGATATGCACACTATGGCCCATTTAAAGAAGCCAGTTAGCCTAACTGCAAGTCTTCAGTGGAAACTGCAGTTCTTGGAGGAAACAGAGAGAATCAACCCAACCCCCGGAGGTGCCATTCCGTTGTTCTGCCCTCAGTGTGTGGCATCTGCAAGAAATCACCAAACCATTTTTCTGTCTTCCAACTAGGAGCTGTAATCAGTGCCATACTGTGACCACACAGTATGCTCTGCACAGGAGAGATGCTTTATGGCTCTATGGATTAAGCTGTTAGTCACTCAACAGGCTTGAGCGGAGGACATTGGAAATCTGGGGGCAGAGTCCCCAAACCTGCTCCTTGTTGTTCAGTATGTATGAGTGTTTTTATTCTATGTAAGCACTTAAGCACAAGGTAAAATAATCATTCCCTAATTCAATTTGACTGAAGTGATTTGTTTAAGGAAACCTGGCAACTAAAATACAATTACACTGTCAGACCAAGGGAAAGTGTATCTGTTATTTTGACACTGAAGTACTATAGTGTTATAGCATAATTGTATTAGTACTGCATAGTAATCGAGTATAGTATTCTAGAGTGTTCTTATGTTATACAATACTGTGCAAAAGTCTTAGGCAGTTAAAGTGTTAGCTTGGCCATTTCTAAACCTCCTCAAAAGCTATGCCAGTATTTGTAGTCACTATCCGATAAACCCATGTACTTGTTGACTAACCAATACTGCATCAAATTTAATCAAATTATTTAACTAATTATTACTACTGCAGGACCACACTTTAGATTGATGCCGTTGTTTGGTATTTGATTGCACAATGTCAGTGGTGGAACAACTGTACAGTGGGCCCTGGGGCAAAAATGGACCATGCACCCCCCCCCCTTTTCCAAATCCACAATGAAATATCATACCCATCATGCACTGCAGTACTTAGCAAATTCCACAAACATGATTTTTTCATTAAATAAATGTCTCGACAGCATAGTTTCACTAAAGTATTGTGCCACATTTTTTCCTCACCATAATGTGATTGTGTGCATAAAAATGAGAGATACAGAAGTAGCATGTTACAGGTTTACATAACCTGCATAATATCAGCACCTTCACAAACCTTTCACCTATAAAAGAAATTTGTAGTTGGAGGGGATCCTTTGACATCACTGGGTGGACCCAGGGCTCCATAGCAGGCATCTACCCTGCCTACTGCTCTGCCCCTGCAGTCTTCACGTACTTCCAATATTTCCTCCTCCCTGGCATCTCATAGCACTTTCTGTCAGACATTTTAATTTATTACATCATCTACACTTTCTTGCGCTGTCCTTTGCAGTTTACCTTTCATGGTACACTTGCCCTGGCATTGTACAATGATAATAAAGTTAAATTGAATTGAAGTTAATTAATTAAGTGAGCCAGTGGGGAATAAATGGAATGGATAGGGTGCCCTTGAAGAGAGTTTTGGGAACCAAAGCAATGTTTTCTAGTCATCTAACAAGATATTAGTAAACGTTTGGAAAATATAAGAGCAAATATATACTACTACACAGATAAACGGCTTTAAACATTTTCTTTAACTGCCTAAGGGCTTTGCACAGTACAGTACCCAATATGAATGATGAGTATTTCTTGAGGGTGTTGGAGGTGATGGGGGCGAATAGGTACAATATACATGAAAAGGCACACAGATTTAATTCCACCATTGATTTATAGATTCTATCTTGTTACTAAATATCTAACCCCTCTAAACAGTGAAGCAGATGCAGCAATCAGACTAGCTGATTAGATTAAAGTTATTTCATGTATTTTATTGGAAAGTATGATGCCCAGTCTGGCAAGCCGATGCCTCCTCTTTCCTGAAATGCTATTCCAGTTTTCCTAGGTGAAAGATGTTTCAGAAGTGTGCTTTAAGCAGAATAGCGCCCCCTACCCCCTTTTTTTGCTGCGACATGCCCTCTTTAAGGCCTAAAAGTCTAATAGCAATATAGCATAAGGAACTTTTAGCATGTCACATGTTGCCTCGCAGGGAATCACTTACATCATCACAAACAACGGAAACTCTCATTGAATTGAAAAAGGAATCACAAATGGCAACATTTATTATGAGGCTTTATAAACAGGAAATACTGATTAACATAAAATGTGCAACATTCATGCAATAGAAGTGACGCGACAGGCTGAATTATACATTAAGTGCATCAGCATTTGAATAGTACGTATGTAAGGAAAGAGCAACCTTTAATAGCCTCAGTTGCTGCTGTTTGGAAAGGCACAGCCAGCCAGCGCCTGTCTGTCTCTGGCCGCTCCCCCCCCCCACATGATCAGAAAGCTTGAATTTAACGTCGCCAATGCGCACCAAATTAACCTGCTGTCATCCTGACACTTCTGAGAACCGTCTGCAGATGGCAAGTAGAAAGATTAAGGGAGATGACAGCAGATGGAAGAGAAAGTGGGAGAAAAGGAGCAAAATGAAGGATAGGCGTAAAGCACCAAAGATATATGATTACAAACTGCCACGTTGGGCAGGCGTACACCTGGGGTTAGTCATAGGCGTTACAAAGCGCTCTCCCCAAAACAGGGGGGAGACAAAACTTTACAGCTGGACTCTCAACTCTCATCCTGAAATGTTCCTGCTTCCTCTATGCATCCCATCAGCACTACACCATTGCAGTAATAGATCCCCGTTGATCACATCATGTGGAATCATCAGGAAAGTATATTCCATTTCCTTTCTTCACCGAAGGACTACTTCAACACTATTATAACCATCGGCTTTGAAAATACAAGTATGGAGTAGCTACAAATCAAGGATTGTATCTACTGAACTTCTAACCAACACATGCTCTTCTTGCTGAAACCTGTAGCTCTGTCTACCTCTACGTGGCCCACATGCTATGCTAAAGGAGTGTCCGCAATCTGCCCTTCCTACTTCATTAACCAAGCCTTCTGACTAACCTCCTACAAGGTTCACTTCTAACCTATACTGCTACTTATTCTCTATGTATCTCACTCCTTTCTCCTCTCACTTGCTTTCCATCCAATTTCCATCCCTATGAAGTTCTCACCTTCCATTCCTAGCTCACCAGCGTTTCTCAATGCTGACCTAGCCCTGTCAACATTCCTGCAAGGTGCTGCTAGTGTCTTGATTCTTCAAGGGCGTCTTTAAGGCATAAAATTCTTGCTCAGTTCCACAATGTAACCGCACCACACGATAACCAACAGGACAGATGAAGTTAAGCACCATTAAAACATTCAAACATGAATTGAACTAACTACAATGGACAGAAAAGTTAAGCCTCTCATGAAAACAGGCTGGGATTCCACATGCTGTTAAACAGGTTTTAACACTACAGGATAATCTAAGGCTTTTAATTAATTCATTTCAGAAAGAGTAGGGTTAAAGCCAGTGTCTTTTCAATTGTATTTTTTTTTAACAAATCACATTAATAAATAAAAATAAATACTTGCATAAATGCAGATGTAATTATGGACAGTTAAAAATTTAAAATGCAATCCCAAACAAGAGTTGCAGTTCTTGGGTTTGACACAACGGCACTGGATGTATGTTCCTGTGATTAGGGATGGGGCTTTGCCAAGCTGAGGTACAGCGTCCGAGGTAATCGGGTGTTCTTTGTCAGGACACTTGCGAGGAAATGTTTTTTTCCCAGCATGCAATGCAGCTCAGGTGTCCAGATGAGCACGTGGTACTGAGCCGTGTTCGTAATACTGCTGGGTAGAGGAAACCAGGTGCAGGCCTGGCTGCCGGTGCGCTGGGTCCGTGGGCCGCGCCCGGCCAATCAGGGGATGAGCTCCTGGAGCTCGTCGTCAACCAGCTCATTGACCGTCACGATGTGGTCCAGCTGCTGCAGGTATCGCTCCTGGTCCCGCATGAAATGAGGGATTCTGGTTTTTTGCAGGACGGCCAGGCGCCGGAGCCGCTCCACATCCTCATAAGACACCTACAGACGGTAAGAGTGTAGCATTACTACAGAGAGTGCTGCCAGTCTCAGTTATTACTAATATGGCACAGACGGTAAGAGTGTAGCATTACTACAGAGAGTGCTGCCAGTCTCAGTTATTACTAATATGGCACAGATGGTAAGAGTGTAGCATTACTACAGAGAGTGCTGCCAGTCTCAGTTATTACTAATATGGCACAGATGATAAGAGTGTAGCATTACTACAGAGAGCGCTGCCAGTCTCAGTTATTACTAATATGGCACAGATGGTAAGAGTGTAGCATTACTACAGACAGTGCTGCCAGTCTCAGTTATTACTAATATGGCACAGATGGTAAGAGTGTAGCATTACTACAGAGAGCGCTGCCAGTCTCAGTTATTACTAATATGGCACAGATGGTAAGAGTGTAGCATTACTACAGACAGTGCTGCCAGTCTCAGTTATTACTAATATGGCACAGATGGTAAGAGTGTAGCATTACTACAGACAGTGCTGCCAGTCTCAGTTATTACTAATATGGCACAGATGGTAAGAGTGTAGCATTACTACAGAGAGCGCTGCCAGTCTCAGTTATTACTAATATGGCACAGATGATAAGAGTGTAGCATTACTACAGACAGTGCTGCCAGTCTCAGTTATTACGAATATGGCACAGATGGTAAGAGTGTAGCATTACTACAGAGAGTGCTGCCAGTCTCAGTTATTACTAATATGGCACAGATGGTAAGAGTGTAGCATTACTACAGACAGTGCTGCCAGTCTCAGTTATTACTAATATGGCACAGATGGTAAGAGTGTAGCATTACTACAGACAGTGCTGCCAGTCTCAGTTATTACTAATATGGCACAGATGGTAAGAGTGTAGCATTACTACAGACAGTGCTGCCAGTCTCAGTTATTACTAATATGGCACAGATGGTAAGAGTGTAGCATTACTACAGAGAGCGCTGCCAGTCTCAGTTATTACTAATATGGCACAGATGGTAAGAGTGTAGCATTACTACAGAGAGTGCTGCCAGTCTCAGTTATTACTAATGTGGCACAGATGGTAAGAGTGTAGCATTACTACAGACAGTGCTGCCAGTCTCAGTTATTACTAATGTGGCACAGATGGTAAGAGTGTAGCATTACTACAGACAGTGCTGCCAGTCTCAGTTATTACTAATGTGGCACAGATGATAAGAGTGTAGCATTACTACAGAGAGTGCTGCCAGTCTCAGTTATTACTAATATGGCACAGATGGTAAGAGTGTAGCATTACTACAGAGAGTGCTGCCAGTCTCAGTTATTACTAATATGGCACAGATGATAAGAATGTAGCATTACTACAGAGTACTGCCAGTCTTAGTTATTACTAACATGGCACAGATGGTAAGAGTGTAGCACTACTACAGAGAGTGCTGTCTGTCTCAGTTATTACTAATATGGCGGTACCACTTCATTAGGGCAAAATTCTTGTTAGTGTCAAGAACTACATTTATTTATTTAGGGGTTGTTTTTATACAAAGTGCATTCCAATCGTGAAGTAAATTCCTGGAACGACTGGGCTTTAAGGAACTTACTAAGGGGCCAACAGTGAAGCTACTATGGGAAACCAAGGATCCGAACTGCCAACCTTCTGGTCACTGGCACAGCCCCCTAACCTACTGAGCCACACACAACCTCAGTGCTGTCTAGCTAAGAAGATACTACTAAATCAACCATTTGGTGATCATTGCAATACTGTACAATATATTACAGGCCAATTTATAAGGTATTATATTAATGTTGAAGTTGGTTTTCAGAATGTTAATTGTAATCCAACTGGCATTTCATAAAATTAATGTGCCGACTCTGAATATCCTACATAACCGTGTTCTATAACAGATTAGAGGGGTGATGTTGCTCAGTGAAGGATAATAAAATGGCTTTAAGAAAAGAAGGCTTCACGTCTGGACTGGCTGTGCTTCATTTCATTTTAATGAGCACAAATAGCACATGAAGAAGAAGAGGCTCTGCACATCCAAGACCTACTAAAGGCTGGTTTAATCTTCTGCGTCGAGGCTACATTGTTGCGAGCATTTATACTTGTGCGCTAGTGTGTCTGTCACTCAGCAATTACACCACCAAAGTGCTGGGTAATACATGCTTTTGGATGTTGCATTTGATATCTTCCCACACTGCGATGTATTCAATTGTCGAATCACGCAAATGAAACAGGAAACAAACACTGAACAAAGTATCCATTTATCGAGTCCTTGGTTATATTTCTGCTGCTCCAAACTTCTCGTAAACAAATTAGGAAAAATGTTTAGTGTATACACTATGTTTTACTTTTTTAAGTCTTGTAAAGTACAAATAAACTTAATGGAGGTAAGTGAAGTTGGAGCTGTCATGCTAAGTGTTTTGTAGACTGGCTGCTACCCGATGCCTAGAGCGGGTTATTTATTGATAGATATAAATAGCACTTAAGTTTCAATCAATGATATAAGTACACCTGTGATGTACGCTTTCTTTGCTCCCATAAAAAAACAAATGCCATAAAGGGGACCAATCACATTTCTTGAGGTCTGCGTCGCCACAATGTGTAGTTACATTTCTGGGGATCACGTCAGGCTAAGGTATAAACTCCGGCACCGGGTCCAGGACTACGCCATACTTACGCCGTCAATTCAAAGTGGAAGAATAGATCAGCTTTAAGGCTATGAATTAATGAGCGATCGGGGGGGGACTCACTTTGCCCAGGCAGGCAAGCATTTTGAAGTCGATATTCCTCCTGTGTCGAAGGATCCTCAGCACTCCATCCAGGTAAACCTGATCCTTACTGAAGCAGCCTATCAGACACACCGAGACATATCCTCAGACAGCCAATGGCAGAAAGCCTGTCAAGTCATCAGATCCTCACTGGCAGCAGTGCAATGATCACGCAGAAACACAAACATACAATCTCGGCCATAGGCCTCGATGAAACGACGACTCCCACCTGGCTGGGAGGTATCAGTCTGCCCCCTCTTGGCCCGGATGCAGTACTCCCAGCGCACGTCGGGGTCCTCGACGAAGCGGCTGATGTGGGTGAACAGCTGGCTGAAGCTCATGTGCGCGGCGTGGTAGACAGTATAGTAGAGTAGGGCAGCGCGCCACAGGAATGGCTGTCGCCGTAGCAACACGCTGTGCAGGCTGGCCAGGCCCTCCTCTGTGGGGTTGGCGGGCTTCAAGCCGAACTGCTTCCGCCCCATGGTGCTGCCCCAGGGCTGCAGGCTATTGTTAACCCCGCGCAGGTAGTGTGTACCTGGTGAAGCAGAACAGGGTGCGGGGGGAGGGGTCACAATGGGCTTGGGGGTGTGAGCTGGCATGTGGGGGGGTGACGGATGGATATATACAGACACAGATGGATCGAGGTGCATCCCATTTTACGTCTTTCAAAACCGACTTTCATAATATCTGTGTTTAAGGCTTAGAATTCACTCTGAGGTTGAAGCCCGCAGAGAAGTACACAAATTGCTCCAAGTAAATAATTTTTGAAAAATAAAGATGATGATGATGAGAGTGTGATGGAGGATGGTGAGGTGGCGGAATGTTCCAGCATCACACTGGGGGCGGGGCCTACCGATCTCATGACGGAGCATGCCTTCCAGCCAGTGCTGCCTCGCTCCTGACAGGTTGATCGTGAGAGTTGGCCTACAGCTCTCCACCATCATCACAGCCTGAGACAGCAGCTCCTCGGAGAGCCGGACCACCACCTGGGTCAAAAAGCAGCACGGCATGTCACACTGTCGCCCCAGGAGCGGATGCCATGTCTCCTTCCGGTGGCCCCGCCTTCCCCATGCTCTCACCTCCCCCACGCAGCCCTCCTTCTGCAGGTATTTGCGCACGGCTGCCCACACGTGACTCTTGGGAAGCACGCTGCCCCCGGTGGCTGCCTCAAAACTCTCGTAAGTAGCGAACTTCCTCAGGACGCACTCCATGATCCCCACCGCCTGCAAACACACGCGGTGTCACTCACGGCCGGGGCCCGACCTGAAGACAGACCCAGCGAGCCGGGCAGAGCCAGCGAGACAGATGGGCGGCCAACCTGTGCAAGAAAGAGGCCAGAACCCTCTTTGTACTTCTCCAGGACGGCGCTGGGCTGTGGGGAGACGTACTGGAACTGGGGCTCGTACTGGAAGCCGGCCTGGAAGAATGCCTCGCGCTCCTGCTCCATGTTAATGGGTCGTAAGGCCACCAGGAGGCAGGAGCCCTTGGGTGACGAAGGTGAGGTCGACGGGGCGGGTCCACCCACCCGGGCTATGTGGGGCAGGGAGGTGGCGGGACGCATACGCCCCCTACCGATCGCACCACCTAGGCCCCCGTTCATTGCGAAGGTGCTCTCACTGCGCCGCATCCAACCACCGGGGGACAAGCTGGGGCTAGTGAGGCTGCGAGCGGGGGGGCAAGGGGCTTGGGCGCTGCGCCAGGGGGGCTGCTGCACCCGTCTTTGCTCTGACTCCGCCCCCCGCTGCCGCTTCACCTGTAGGCTGAGAGGCCTCTGAGCCGCCGCACCCGTGGAAGCTCGCCGGGCTGCCAGCCCCTCTCCGTCAGGGCAGACTGCTCCCTTGGTCCGGCAGCCCGACTCCAGGCAGGTGTGGGACCGCTGCCTGCTGGGGCAAGGGGCCGCCCCCTTGGTGATGCTGCCGGCTCGAGGCCTTGCCTTGGCCCGGTTGGGCCTATGTTCCGGCTCCAGGGCATCCCGGGTGTCCTCCATCCCACCCTCCCCCTGCAGCCGGTCTCCACAGCCTTCCCCGGGATCCAGCACCATCACCTCAGTCGCTCCACCTCGGCACACCTGCTGACGAGAAAATTGCCCAGTGAACCACAGATTGCCGGCAGAAGCACGAAGTAACACGCGACCAAGTTTCGTAAAATATTAATGAAGGTGTGAATGCTGTGTGTGCCCGGCAATGGGTTGGCACATACAGTATGGAAGATGAACGAATAATGTGTGTATAATGTGATAATGGTCTTACACAGGCCGTGGGCTGTCCTTATCATTAGCGTGGGAAAAGATAAGCAACCGATTAGCAAGGGAAGTGACAATTTTCTGACTCTACCAGAAAGTTAAGAAATTCTCACCACAGGACAGCGTGCGTAAAGAGAAATGTGTGGCTGTAGTACAGTGTCTGCGAGCACATGCTTATGTGGCTGGAACATCACAGTACATCTGCTTCCTCACGAGTGCGTTTGGCAACTGAGGCTGGAGAAGATTGTCCGATGTTCTGCGAAAACCTCACTGGGGAGAGATTAGATCTCTCGTGCAACGGCATGCACACAATACAGAAGCTGAGTGGGTATTAGTGTGCAAATATTTAGTGATGAAAGTTCATAACAAATGGTAAAAATGGTAAATGGACTGCATTTATATAGCGCTTTTCTACTCCTACGAGTACTCAAGGCGCTTTACAATTTATGCCTCACCAAATGGAGTAATAAAAAGTAATACAAAGCAAGGAAATTGGGGGGTGAAAATCTCCTTAACTTTAATTAAGTGGATTAAAAACAAACAACAAAGCAAGCATGCGATTGTCCATCCATCTATTTTCTATGCCCGCTTGTCCTATGCAGGGGTGCGGTGGTGCAGAGCCTGTCTAAGAAGCAATGGGTGCAAGGCGGGGAATAACCCATGATGGGGCACCAGCCTGTCGTATGGCAGCCACATACACACATTCGCACCTAAGGGAAATACCCGTGTAATCATTTAAAACATTTTTATTATGTTTATCAAGAGTGCATGGGGGGGGGGGGAAATGCAAAGAAAGTGCTAGATAAAAACTTAAGACGTCTGTGTAGAGATTCACAACTTCAGTCAGTAGGACATTTAAATTCTACCAATACTAATCCCTATAGTACTGTGTCCGCAAACACATGGCCAGCGCACAGCACTTTACCTGCCGCTGAACAGTGAGACTCACTCTCTGTGTGGGTTTCTTCTGGTTCACAAAGTGCATTTGTGTCTTTAAAATGGCCTGTAGTGGTATACTAGTGTTTGGCTTATAACAGAATGGATCCCATCCAGGGTGTCCCGTCTCGTATCCTGCGTTTCCAGAAAAAGGCTCCAGGTTCACAGCGGTGCTATTGTGGATAGCTGGTGTAATTAGCAATACGTATGTCTAACTAACTACTCACAAAAAGAGAAGTTCATAGCTATGTAATACTCAAAACTACATAATACACACAGTGCACATCAGTCCTTCCAATGTTGTTTCTTTATTATTTCATACAAAGGACATAAATAACATGACATGTGTATCTTTCCAGTATGGCAAGGGACAGCAGTACAATAGAATGAACACTCTGACAGGTGAACGGAATGGATATGAGTATGAAAATATTTTTTAAAACTGTTAGCTAATTAATGCTAAATGCATATAAATGAATACAATAGTAAAAAAGTGAATTTCATCTTGCATTTTTTGTCACATCAAATCGGAAAGCAACAATCCCGCACAAAGGCTGATTAGATATTAAGGCGGACACGCCGCCTTTGATATTCTGCTTGAAGCGCAGACAGCGTCCGTACAGTCGTTTATTATAAGGGACAAAAAGGCTTTTTTGCATGAATACAGGACAGCTGCAACCAGCGTAGCGTCCAGCCCCTTCCCCAGCCCGCTCATGCCTTTCGGCCCTCCGCCGCTACGCCTGTATCAGGAGCAGGAGTGAAAAAATCTTCTGCTTCCTTGACAGATTTGGCCGCAGATGGACCGCAGAACATACAGTGTAAAGCTGTAATATAAGCACACGACAGCATCTATCCCAGCTCGCTGCCTGTCAACATGTGGTAGGTTGGCTCAGTTCCTGTAACTACACCGCCCAGGATACCAGCAAGACAATATAGCGCTCTTCCCAAAAATAATAATTCATAATAATTAGCAAATAATGATTATAAAACGTACCTCACGATGCTTTTGCAATGCACCCCGGTTTATTTACTTAAGGGGTTTTCAGTCATGGCGAGTCAGCAGTGGCGTACTATGGTCCCGGTACTACCCCTAATCGTATCTGTATAACGGATCAGTGCCGGGAATGGAGTGCTTTGGAATATCTAACAGGGGGATCACGAAAGATGGACCACGTTGGAGCTCGCCGTGTGCGTGCTGACGTTCACGCGTGTGCTATGCGTATGACGTAAGCACGCATCGCTGCCTTTCAATGAGAAATTAGGGGTGTCGCCATTCCGTTATACGTACGGTAATTCAAATATGATGAAACCGAATTAAGCCTATAATGAAAACTACGTACTTTTATCTCTAAGTGTAGAACTATAGGTTTACCATTGCAATATATATCTATTCTTAATTTGTATTAGTTTTACACATTTACCTATATTTTTCGAAAAATAAGATTTAAGTTACCATTTGTGTTCTCCAGTGGTTTCAGTAGTACCTTACCATGTCAGAAATAAAACAGGTTTTTTGGTTTAGTCACATTTGTCTTATATGATTGTATATACTTGGAGAGTGTTATCATTTATGTACAGATACAGAAAGATAATTTTAAATATACACACCCATGTGGTAGTTCAATGAACAGGGAACTTAAACATAATACAAAAATAATGTAAATGGATTATTAGTGGGCAGCAGGTGGCTGCAGTCAGAAAGTGACCAGTTCAAGCCCAGTCTCAGCATGTGGGCCCCTGAGCGAGGCCCTTATCTCCCAGCTCCATGGGTACCACTGTGGGCGGTTGCCCTTCATTGCCAAGCTTGCTCTCACTTGTGACATGGAGGCAAAAAGAGGGTATCCCCATGGGCATCAATAAAGCATCATCATTTCATTTATCACATGAATAGTACAAAAGGAAACATCAATAATGTAACCCGCAACAAGAAAAACAGTGTGAAAATGAAATGAATAATCATTACAGGTACAATATTCAGAGCATTTTCTCAAACTGATGCATTAAACACATTCAAACACTCGGGTCTTAGAAAACACGACCTTTATTTCATACCCAAAAAAAAAAAAAACACTTGTCATGAACAGACCTTTCATCAACAGTCCAAGGTCATGAAAAATGAATCGATATCCTCCGTGCTTCATAAGGATTACATCCTTCACTGTTGACAGTCTGGGGGATACGAGTCAGACAAGAATATAAATCTTGTCTAACACTCAAATTAGAGCAGGGTTCCCCAACAGCAGGTCCTGTTAATCTCTACTGATCTCAGCCTGATGAGAGCATTAACTGGAAACTAGGGAAATATTTACAAATGTGGGCTTTAAGTACTTGGGTATAAGAACCTGCACACGCATTCCTCTATGCAGGAATGCGTGTGCAGGGGAAAAAAAACTCTGGCCTCCCGATTTAGGTGACATTGAGTCCAGATGTAGAAATGGCGAAAAGGAGAAGCTCAATTTGTACTTGATCATTGTTTGTTGACCTGATCTTCATCTACTGCACTGGTAATTAGGCTGATGGTGAAGTCATACTAGATCAGTCCTCTGCTGCACGTCATGGCGTAGATGTATTGAATCAGAACCAGCTCTCAGTTGATGGTGAGCACGTCACTCTGGATCTCATGGCTCAGCTGGGTCTGCAGGTCACTCAGCTTTTTCTTGAGCACGGCCAGTGCGGACAAGACAATGGTTTCTGGCCGTAACGAGCCACATGACTCCACATTGTAGTAGAACCTGTGGAACATTAATATAGCATTTGGTATTCGTCACCGTGGCAACTGCATAAGAAGCAATATTCTGTTACTGTTAACTTAGTTCAGCTGGATCTGTTCAAATAAAACTTTTGGTAAGCATACACACAACAAAGAGTCACTTAGCATATCAGACAAAGGTGAAAAGCAACATCGACAGAGCTGCAAAACACTAAGTCAAGAAATGTCTTTCAGAGAGATGTAACCCACCTCTCTGGCTTGCCGTTGGGGTCATAAGGGGCCTGTATCTCATCCTCTTCAATCTCAGAATACTCACTCTTGGGCCTGAAAGAGCAGAAAAGTCAACTTAGTTCAAGAACTGCCTTGTGGGTGGGATTTCCTCTAAATAAATGAATGCAACAGTACAATCACACTACAGTTCAAAAGTATAGATGCACGAAGAATGTTCTACATTTCTGAAAAGAAATCTTGTTGAACAAAACTTTCAGTTATCATTAAATTGATTAAAAAAACATCTTGAAAACATTAACATTTTTATTTAGCAGTTTCATTTGAAATACTAGCTGTCAGTTATTTAGGTGAAATGACCCCCCCCCCCCATGTGTGCTGCAGTGCACCCCAAAGGTGTGGCTGGCTTCTCATGCACCTTAAAACCAAGCTGTTCCTGCAAAGCCTGATGGGATTAAGATCAGGTGACTGACTATACTGGCCAATCCAGAGACTCCTGCCGACTGCTACACCGACCGTGCAGAGAGCATGGCAATGTCATTGTATTATAGGGGTAACCTTTCTGTTTCAGTATTTCTTGCACTCAGTATAACTCCCCCATGTCACTGGCACCAAGGTAACCTCATACCATCACATTCCCTCCGCCGTGCTTGACGGGCGGCGTCAGGCCTTCCTGCAGCACTTGCTAGTTCAGTGTTTCCCAACCCTTCCCAGTGCTGGGAGGGAGCAAAAACATGGACCATCTGTGGGTCCCTGAGGACTGGGAATGGAAAATACTGCTCTAGTTTATTAATCTCAAGTATGTTCTTCTCTTTGATCCACACACCTTAGTTTAGATTAATTTGTCCGGTCATTATGTCCTTTTGCCCATTTTAACCTTTTCACCCAGTTTCAGAGGTGGCTTTTTCCATTGACAAATTGCCTGCAAGGTGAGCATCATCTCTTCACGGTTGTAGGTGACATTAATGCTTGTTGAATGAAGGTCCAAGCTGGAGACCCGTGAGGCAGCTGCTTCTAAAACCAGAGACCCTCTTTAGCGATTATGCATCTGATGTGCCTTCCACATCTCTTGCCCTGATTAGATCCAGTTTTTACTCTAAAGGACTGTAAGACAAACCTCCAAATGTAATCTTCAGTTTCCAGGCAACCTCATACACAGAACAGCCTTGATCTCAGAAGAATAGATTGAGACGTTTCTAAGAAAAGTCATTTCTTCTTGGACTTTTGAAATATCAATGCACTAGCTACTTCAGAAAATGAAAGACAGTCATGTTTTATTGAACAGCACAATAGTTTTCAGCTGCTCCAAGAATGAGAAAAGTTCCCCTAGTTAGAAATTAGGACATCACCATGATTACATAAGGACTGGGCAAACTTAAGTTTTTAGCAGACTGAGGAAAGCTGCTTGCAATGTGACATTGCAATATTATTTTTGCAAGACTGCATTTTTAAACAGTTTTGACACAAATGAAATTTTCTTTCAAAAAATATTTCTTCATGATTCCATACTTTTCATCAGCAGTGTACAGTTCAATGAAAAAGTGCCCAGCACACCACAATCTGAGGATTCAAACCCACACTTACAGGAATGGATCCACATCTTAGTAACAAGAACCTACACAACTGCAAAAACATCATTATACTCTCTGTTGTATTTAATCAGGAACAATAACCTTCATAACAATGTGTAATACTACAAGCATGCCCTTTTTTTAAAGGTAAGTCAAACTTTCAGACCCTGGGAAAATTTTGGTTGCCCAGCAGTATTACAGAAATAAACGGTTGCACAAAGTTCCCTCCACTAAATAAATAGGGTATAATACAATGCGGGTGGCACAAGTGGCATGTAAAGTTTGTATTTCAGTGCAAGCTGAACAGTACAATGATGCAGCAAAGCAAAATTTCTAAAAATCTCCAGTTATAAGGCCCTAAAAAAGTCTAGCAAAAACAAATTACACATCCAAAGTGCAACGTGTTTCTAAAGTGTTAAGAAATTATATAGAAAGTAGCATAAAGAGAATAGAAAATGAAATGTACATGTTTTGTAACATGTAGTAACATGTTTAGTAACGTTTCCTGAAGCCACTGTGGGTAGGTGTAAAGGGGACGTACCATTCCTCTGGACGTGGGTACACTGTATGCCTCAAGGCATTGTCTGGGTCATACTCAAAGGACACCCCCGCGGTTGGGTTCCACTTGGCGTGCTCCTTGCCGAATCCTTTCTTAGCATACGCTCTGAGACGCAGCTCCTGTCCCTTTCGCAGCTTCACCAGGAGAATGTCTAATAGGCAACGGAGTAGCAAAGAACAGACTGCAGTGGAGTAGTTACTCGGTAACTGTGACTATTTTAAACACCATTTCCATTCATGTCGAATGGAGTGGGAGAGGCTCCGAGAAGGAAAGTAATAAAAGAGAATAAGAAAACCATTTTTACCATCCTGCTCCACATAATCATTAGGGTCATTGTCCCGACTTCTGGAGGTCACCTATGTAAAAGACACAAAAGTCGTCACCAAACAACAAACTCAAATAACGTCACGCCGCCACACCCCCATCAGCATTCCATATGCACCCAACCTGCCCCCCCCCAAACAACTGTTTACACTGTAGCTAGTTTTTAACCACGACTGCTTCTAATTAAAAAAAAAAGTGGATAAAAAGAATAAATGATTGCACTATAGCACAAGGTTTACTAATCACCTTTATACTGTATATATTATTGTTATTTTTACTTTTATGTTTATAGCATTGGTGGAAAAGCAATGTGTTTTGTAGCACATGTAAAATGACAAAGATATTTTTGTTTTTTTCTATTCTGTCCTCTCTTACACATATGCTGGACTCCTGATGTCGACATGAGTTAGAGAAAGTGCTGAAGTAGTTTTGTGTGAGCACATGCCTTAGAATACATGAATACAAGTGTGCTGGGAGCCAATGCCTTTATACTCACAGGAATGACACGGGGATTGTTGGACAGGAGGTCCCGAGAGGTGACGTGACGAGTCTGGTCCTCTGTGCATCGGACGTCAAGAGTCAGCTCGACTGAGCATTCGGGGCAGAAATCGTCACATGTGCAGTCCTGCGGGGGCACAGGCAATTAGAGCAGAAGGGATGTGTGATGAAGCTCGACAGATTTTTCATTAGAAATTAAAAGCTTTTATTCAGTGTTCAACAAGCCAGGATTTCTCGGGAGTTCTTTAAAGACATATGTGTAGATTTGCAGGTACTTACCCGGGAATACTGCATTTTATCTACAATGTCATCGCTTGTGAGGGGGATTAGACCTAAAAAGACAAATCGTCATTTTGAACAATATAATCAACACCAGTAGCTGTATGCAGGTTAAGTAAAGTACGAAATAAGCAGGAACACATAAGCTGTAGGCAGATGCTTACCAACTCTGTGAGCAATAAACTCATCATGCAGAACTGAAGAATTGGCATCTATCTGAATCCAGTCAATTGCTACAAAAAGTGGATATGGTCATTGCAAAACAAAACGACTTAAATAGCAAGTTTGTTTCAAATGGCTAAAAGGACTTAAGTTGTGGTGAAATTTTAGACAGGAATTACCTATTGTCGCCACTTCAGACATAAAGACGCGGCGTATGGAGTTTGCAACCCTAATTAAAAAAAAAAAAAAACACATGATAAAACAGTCTCCCTCTCTCTCACCCACACACACACACATACACAAATACAAGTATATATACATATACATACATATCTATCTTAGTTTTCTTCATGTACCTTTTTAAAACCAAAAGTTACCTACCCACGATCTGAAATATCGTGAAATATCCCAATATCCAAAAGCCTATGGCAGGAAGCACCTACCACATCACGGGAAGAACATGCATACTCCATAGACACAAAAATGGAAGATGGAATCATAAGCATACTGACGTGGGATCATAATATAACTCACTTATCACTGAGCTACCTCGGCTTCATACTCACGCTAAATCAGTGTTCTCTATGACAAATTTCACATTCTCGTCCGTCAGCTCTGTTATTTTCACTGTCGGCTGATTGGCATACGGCATGGCGAAGACTCGGTTAAAAGATAATAATAATAAAATAATAATAATAGAAGAGATCGATTAGTAAAGTTTTAACACAAAAAACGACACGAAATACTGTAGATAAAACGTTTTCGTCGTCTTTTCCGGTTCCTTTCTGTGTTCACGCATTTTCTCGCGTTGTTTCGCGCTTTGTCGTTTTATTTTTTTTTAACACTTCCGGTGCTTGTTTATTTTTTTTAAATGTTATTTTATTTGGACGATAGCGACAAACATAACATAAACAACATAATATATATTTAACAAAATAATTCGTGTGGGTTTCAGTGATGGATGGATACCATGTATTTTGTCTATTTTTTAAATAACTTTGTATTCATTTTATTTTAAATATATCGTTATGTTTGAAAATCTAACATTTTAGCCCCCTTCTTCCTGTGGATGGCAAATAATATCTTAATTAAGAAAATGGGGTTTATTCTTCCAAATAAGTCGAAAAAGTTTAGAGCCAGTTCTCCTTATAAGTGAAGGTGGCACGTCTAAAACCAGTGTTATATGTAGATAAAGGCCAACATTACCAAGAGGCTTATTCAGTTTGAGTCACTGATAGCTTTTTTAATTTCAAGAATGGAAATTTATTGCAAATAGCTTTATATTCTTTATCTATGGGTTTTATGTAAGGATTTCAGAAAATATAGTTTATCATAGAAATTGGATACATACTTTGAAATTATTCTGGGGGTTTGAGTTTCACAGCCATCTATGTGATGCTCGTCAAGAGATGTATTTCTCAATTTTTTTGCCATATAATAAAAGTATTTGTCTGCTTGTTTAGTTAACCCTTTTCTCCTACCCCCTACCTCTGTCTGTGTGTTTGTGCTGGATGGCAGTTCATTGTTGATGTACTTTTGACTTAAGTTGTCGTTGGTATTGACTAACAGCTGTTTCCTAAATTTGATAAGACATCTTTATGTATGCTTAAGACATGCAATGGATTCCAACCAACTATTGCAAAAGTTACTGGTATTTCATGCATATTTCAAAACAATCACTAAGGACTGAGAGCTGAGAATGTTTCACAATGCTATGCATGCATACATAAGTAAATCAGTCATGCACATTTTACATTTCACATATTTATTTATGCAAAAATATAGCAAATACATAGCATGACTTGGGCGGAGCCTTCCTAAATAAATGTTGTGAGTTGGAGTTAGGAGATAGACTCCAGGAAAAGAGGATTGTCTTTGTCTCTCTTTAGGTTCCATTTCTAGTCTGAGGCAACATAGGTGCAGCAAGGAATACGCGAAATATTTTAAAGTTTTTTCTTGCAAAGTACAGAGTGAGGTGTCTTTACTTGATCTACACAAAAACTGTTCTGGGCCTGCAGCTGTAAGTGACTGCTGCAGTTTAGACACACACTGATCAGCCATAACATTAAAACCATCTGCCTAATTTTGCGTAGGTCCCCCTTGTGTTGCCAAAACAGCTATGACCCATTAATGCATGAACTCCACAAGACCTCTGAAGGTGTCCTGTGGTATCTAGCACCAAGGCGTTAGCAGCAGATCCTTCAAGTCCTGCAAGCTGCGAAGTGGGGCCTCCATGGATCGGACTTGTGTGTCCAGCACATCCCATTTGGAGACCAAGTCAAGACTTTTTTTCCATGATCCACAAACTAATCCTTCACAGTTTATGCAGTGTGGCAGGGCACATTATCCAGCTGAAAGAGACCACTGCCACTGGGAAGTACCATTGCCATGGAGGGGTGGACTTGGTCTGCAACAGTGTTTAGGCAGGTTATATGTGTCAAAGTAACATCTGCATGAATGTCAGGACCCAAGGTTGCCCAGCAGAACATTGCCCAGAGCATCACACTGCCTCCGCCAGCTTTCCTTCTTCCCATAGTGTAACAGAAACCGTGACTCTTCAGACCAGATTGCCTTCTTCCATTGCCCCATGGTCCAGTTCTGATGCTCGCATGCCCATTGTAGGCGCCTTTGGCAGGGGTCAGGGGTCAACATGGGCACTCTGACTGGCCTGCAGCTAGACAGCCCCACATGCAGCAAGATGTGATGCACTGTGTGCAGGGGCGGATTAAGGTGCACAGAGGCCCCTAGGCTACAGTAGTCTGTGGGCCCCCCAACCCCGCCCCCCTCCGCGCCAATGGGGGTCCCCTTGTAGGCTGGCACACGTGGGGCCCCTAGGCTTAAGCCATATCTAGCCTGTGCGTTAATCCGCCCCTGACTGTGTGCTCTGATACCTTTCTATCATAGCCAGACATAAAAGTATAGTAGCTCTCCAGTGGGATTGGACCAGATGGGCTGGCCTTCACTCCCCATGCACATCAGTGAACTTTGTGCGCCCATGACCCCGTCACCAGTTCACTGGTTGGCCTTCTTCGGATCACCTTTGGTAGGTACTGACCAGAGCATATGAGGGACTCTCCATCTTGGAGCTGCCATGACCCAGTCGTCTAAACATCATAATTTGGCCAAAGTCACACGGATCCTTACACTTTTTCCTGCTTCCAACATATCGACTTCAAGAACTGACTGTTTTCTTGCCTAATATGATTGACAGGTGCCATTGTAATGAGATAATCAATGTTATTCACTTCACCTGTCAGTGGTCTTAATGTTATGGCAGATTGGTTGGTAGTGCAAAGAAAAATAAATTTTACAGATTGGAATCAGTGTCTTAGTGATGAGGAACTATCTAGCTGCAAAAACATTGTTATGTGCTTCATCACACCACACTTATAGATAACTTTTACAAAAATCTATATTTATTCTTTCAGCCCATAGCCATGTGTGTTTAATGTGTGTTTAAACTAAGGATTATGTTGGTGAGTGGCTAGCAGGGGCGTTGCTAGAGATTTTGGGCCCCATGAAAGCATATCATATTAGGCCCCCCAGTCCAAACCAATCCAGTTATTTTCCTAATTTTTTAGGGCCCCTGTCGCTCAGGGGCCCTTGGAATCGTCCTAGCTTTCCTCCCCCTTATGGCGCCCCTGGTGGCTAGTATGGGAATGGTGTGTGGTTCAGTGGGTTTGGTCACTGCGTCTGTGATCAGACGGTCACTGATTCAAATCTTACATTGCCTTAGTGGTTTCATAGTTAAGCAATTGCACCGTAAATTATCTGACCCCTATTACATCAAAGTAAGATCAGCAAAAAAAACTCTGTATGTTACCTCAGATAAAAGTGTCTGCTAAATGAGTTGAAATAATAACAAGAGTTTATAGAGTAATTCTTTGCTTGAAAAGTAATGTTACTTTGAAAAACTGTATGCCATTGGGCAAACTGATTTTGTACAGGTCTAACTTCAAGTGTAATGAATGAGTGACTGAAAACGTGCAGTGACTGGGGGTCCCCAAAGATCGGGTTGGGAAACACTGGCGTAGACATATAGTGCAAAGACAAAGGACCCAGCCCATCTCTAGTTAAGGAACCAATCCCATACTTACAAGCAGGGATCACTAACTTAATACTAAGGAAATATCTAGCTGCAAAAACAACATTTTGGCTGCCGCCCCACCATACCTACAGATACAATTTGTAAAGGTACATCAATGCATCCAATATCCATGTACATTTAGATCAAGGATCATGGTGACATGGAGGAGGTGTGACTGGACCCATTCTTATTTGTTCTACTAATTTTTTCTAACATTTTTTTAAACATTTTTTTTAGCAGATGGTTTTATACAGTATAAAGCAACATGCATTCATTGAGAAAGCAGAGTCAGCCAGTCCCGTAAGTAACAGGGGGTTAACGGCCTTTCTCAGGGGCCTAATGGTGAAGTCACTCTGCTGACCCTGGGATTTCAACCAATGACCTTCTGATCACAGACACAACTCACTGAGCCTCATACCACCCACATTATCAGTAACAAATCTCAACATTTAAGGTTCTAAGTAGTTCATCTAAAGGCCTCAAAGTTCCAAACACCTTTACCGTTGCTATACCAAAAGCTAAAGATGTGCCTTAGTGGAAAGAGCATGTATATTATTTATATAAACTACTTTTCAAACAACTGACTTTGCAGATGTGTTATACTTGTAAATATTAATTCTGATCTCTTTCCCTCTTGTCAACTATTTCATCATTTATCACATGAAAATGTGACATAACAGGAAATCTTCATGGTATTTTATCTAAAATGTTTACAGCTAAAGGTTTAGCCACAAAATCTTGCAACTTTTCAACACTTCTGTTTTTCGTAAGGAATTCAGTGTCTGTCAGTCTATATAAACCCGGGGCCGCCCTGCATTTTCGCGATTTGGATGCGCACAGCCTATTCACCATGCCGTCAGCTGCTGGAGTCACCTTGCTGTTTGCAGCACTTGTTGTGGTGAACTGCTATGTGATCCGAGTAAGACCAAATATGTTTATCCCTGTATCTTCTTATTTGTGTTGACATTATGTTCTCCTTAAAAAACGGGGGTTTATTGTTTCTTCCCAAACTAAAAACAGCCTGAGAAAACTATAGATTATAAATCCCAAAATGACTTTCCCAGTAAATGGTCTGGAGGTGGTTGGAAATTCAACTTCTTTTCAAAGTTTTTCACATTTTGAAATGTATCAAATTCTTTTTTTGCAGCCAATTGTCTAGTTGTTGCTACGTCTGTCTTTGATATTTAATTGTTATTTTTCCTATATCTTTACATACAGCAAGTTCCATATGAAGAAATTAGGCATGCAAAACACGGTAAGCTGGTCTAATTCTTCTCACCTCATTCAGTAAGAGTCAATATTCCATGTATTATTCATTTTTGATAATCTTTTATGGCCTACTCAATTATTCAGTCAAAGTCTTTCGAATTAGGTGTTAAATTAACTGAGTAATTTGTAAGAATAGACTGACTCAACAAGTAGCTAATGTGAATGTTTATTACTGATTAATTTACCAACCTGGTAATATTAATTACAATGATTTTCTTCAACAGTGAACATTTCAGAGGATGATGAATTTACTCTCTCAACGTTGATTGAAAAAGCAAACAAGAACCTTGGTATGATTTAAAAAAAATATAAAAATAATTAAAAAAAAAATACAATTATCAGTGGAAAGTGAAATATGAATCCACGTCTTATACACATATTTACAATGATGTAATAGACATATTCCACACCATTTTCTGCAAAGTTTAAAATACATGCAGTGATTACGTCTGAATGTTGTGTCTTTAAGGAAATGACCTAGATGAACCCATTGTGAAGTTTGGGGATATTGCCACCCCCACTGGTCTTCAGAATGCCGATCCCTGCACGAGTCGTGGCTGCAAATGGCAAAAGAATTCTGACGGGAACGTTTACATCCCCTACGTCATCTCCAATCAGTATTGTATGTGACCCATGTTATTTCCATGCCTTCTTGTAAAAATTTGCAGTGTCGTTTTGTTAAGGCAGTGCTACATTTATGTCGCATATCCATTTCACATTTCTTAGCCCCCCCCGACTGAGCTAATGCCCCATTACATCCCAGTAGTACTTGCTGTGAGCATTTGGTTTCTATTTCTCTTAAATTGTATGTGCATACAGAGTACTGATTGTGGGTATCTCTTAGCATCTCGAGAAAGGGCTATCATTCAGCAAGCACTGCAGTCCTTTTCTGCCTCCACTTGTATCCGCTTCCGACAACAGAGCAGGGACAGAGACTACCTGAATATCCGGTCCCTTAGCGGGTATGTGAATGAATTTGACAAGCTTTTCATTTTTAATTTGTAACTCATTCTGAACCGGCAATGGGTGCATCCAAACATTATGTATAGTTTGATTTATCAATATGTTGACTTAATTTTCATATATAAATCCAAACCATTTGGAAGTAAAAATATATAACCCTTTGTTTTTTTTGTATTCTGTCTGTGGTCCAGATGTTATTCGTTTATCGGGCGCCGTGGTGGTTCACAGGATGTCTCCTTGAGCCGATCGGGTTGCGTCTACTTCGGAATTGTGCAGCACGAATTAATTCACGCGCTGGGTTTCCACCACGAGCAGAATCGCAGCGATCGCGATCAGCACGTCCGCATCTTGTATCAGAACATCCTCCGCGGTGCGTTTCCACAATTTCCTTTCCTTTGAACCACTGTATTTTGCTTTAATGGGATGTTTTAAACTGCTAAACTGTATCCTAGCAGTTTGTTAAAGATGAATAGTTGTACAAAGGGGCACAGCTAGAAATTCCAGCCCCACTGATACAATGCCACCTTTGTCCCCCCAACCCTCCTATGCTCCTTGTCATACATGTTCGCATTACACGTATTAGAAAATACTTGACTACAGCATAGTACTTTTGCCCTCATTTCTTTTTCTGTCTTTTTATAAATGCTAGGACAGGAACATAATTTCAGGAGGATTCAAACCAACAACCTGGGGACTCCATATGATTATAACTCAGTCATGCAGTATGGGAAGTAAGTAAATTCTTTCTCAATGTTGAACCAAGCTATCAAACTAATAGATGACTTTCATCATTGAGCAACAATCTGAAAATATTTAGAATGTATTAATATAAAAACACATGAAAATATCCAACAGTAAACTGGATGAAGTAATCTAACGATGTTTGTGGTTCCAGATTTGCCTTCTCCAGTAATGGTCAGGAAACCATCCGCCCGATTCCAAACAGCAATGTATCAATCGGGAGAGCCACACAAATGAGTCAAAATGACATTAATAGAATCAACGGTCTTTACCAATGCAGTAAGTATGGCCTTCCTCAGCATGCTAAGAAAAGTGTGTTTAATGTTTTCTGCTGAAAGATTTTTATTTTAATATAAGAAAAAGGCCAGATGCAGGGAATTAAATGTGCCCATGGACACATGAATTAAGATGTAAATAATTTATAGTCTGTGATGGGTTGGCACCCCATCCTGGGTTGTTCCTTGCCTTGCGCCCATAGCTTCCTGGATAGGTTCTGGACCCCCCACGACCCTGCTTAAGACAAGGGGGTATGGAAAATGGATGGATGGATAACTCCATGTGTTAAGCTGAATGTATTCTTTTTCCCCAACAGAACGATATATGAAAAAACCATGACTGCAGTACCATCAAAATGGCAAAGAATGAAACATACAAAGTCGAAGAATGAATCGCAGACGAATCTTGAATTTAACTACTTTGCATCAAAAATAAAAATGCATATATGCAGATGTGCTGTGCATTAATTTCCATAAATACGTAATAAAGTACTATTAACAGCAACTCGGTGAAAGTTTATTATCTTTAAGTTTAGTTAGTTAGAGGTGGCACAGTGATGCAGTCATTAGCACTGTCCTTTCACACCTGTAGCACCTGGGTTTGAGTCTCTGCTGGGATTCTGTGTGTGTGGAGTTTGCATGTTCTCCCTGTCATATCCCGCTCCGTACGATCCCGATGTGTGCCACGCCCCCCTCATTACCTCGTGTTCAGCCCTGATGGTTCTCACCTGTTGCCTGTTCCGTTTACCTAGTCCTGTGTATATTAGTCCGCGTCTCCCCATGTCTGCCAGATCCGGCATTGTATTGTCATGTGTTGTGCTTCGTCCGTCAGTCTGCCTTGAATAAACCCCGTTTGCCCGTCAGTCCGGCTGCTTTCGTCTGCTTCCCTGCTCGCCTCCCCGGCGAGCGTGACAGAATGCCGGATCTCCCAGACAACACGACGCGGGAGACCGAGCACCACCGGCTCGGTCTCCTGCAAGACTTCGTGTTCTGGCGCTCACAACCCACTGTCCTGGAGGATCCTGTAGCCCTGGAGCTGGCCACCCGGGGCGCGGACCTCCTCGCGGAAGAGCGCCCGCCAGGACAAGCGTACCCGCTCGAGCGGGCACGCAAGCTCCTACGCCGTCTCAGCAAGCGCCTCGCACGGCTGAGAGGCGAACGCGTCGCCTGGAGCCAGGACGAAGCGTTCGCGGTGGCTCCGCTCTCGCCTGCCAGCAGCAAGAAGCGGCGGAAGAGAGTGCAGCAGGAGGAGGCTCCGTCGCTCTACCTGGGGGCTTGCACTCTGCTCCCAGCCTGGGAGTTAGCCAGGGAGCATGAGGGCTCACCGCTGCCCTGGGATGACTTCGCCGCTACCCGCCTGCTCGGCGTCCATGGTGAGCTGCCGCCACCGCGGTGGGCAGATCCGTACCGGCCGGAACGCCTGCACGGAAAAGGGATAAGCCCGGTGAGAGACGCGATTCCCCGGGTCTCTAGAGCCGGTTTTCCCGCGGCTGTGATGCCGGCTGCAGCTGCCGCCGACCTGCCCGCGGCACCGCCTGTCCTGCCTGTCCTGCCTGACCCGCCTGTCCTGCCTGTCTCGCCTGTCCTGCCGGACCCGCCTGTCCCATCTGACCCGCCTGTCCTGCCTGCGTTGCCTGCAGTCCCGGTGGCTGGTCGCGTGGAGGCTGCGCCCGCCGAGGCGCCCCCTGCTGGCCGCGTGCTGGTGGCGCCCGCCGAGGCGCCCCCTGCTGGCCGCGTGCTGGTGGCGCCCGCCGAGGCGCCCCCTGCTGGCCGCGTGCTGGCGGCGCCCGCCGAGGCGCCCCCTGCTGGCCGCGGGGTGGCGACGCCCGCCAAGACGCCCCCTGCTGACCACGGGACGGCGGCGCCCATCCTGCCGGCACTGGAACT